>NC_092336.1:250022500-250660000 GCF_046630445.1 Rutidosis leptorrhynchoides
AATTACCATATACACTCGATCGGACACGATGGGCGGGGTATTTATATGTACGAATAATCGTTCATTTAACCGGACACGGGAATGGATTAATAGCCACTAGAATAATTAAAACAGGGGTGAAATTACATTCAAGGGTAATTGGTGTAATTGTTAACAAAGTAGTAAAACCTTGGTTTACACGCAGTCGATAACCTGGTGTATTCATTAAACAAAGTATTAAAACCTTGTTACAATTCGAATCCCCAATTAGTTGGAATATTTATCTTCGGGTATAATAATAATTTGACAAGGACACTTGCAATTTATATTTATGACTGATGGACTGTTATGGACAAAAACCAGACGGACATATTGAATAATCCAGGACAAAGGACAATTAACCCATGGGCATAAAACTAAAATCAACACGTCAAACATCATGATTACGGAAGTTTAAATAAGCATAATTCTTTTATTTCATATTTAATTTCCTTTATTTTATATTTAATTGCACTTCTAATTATCGCATTTTTATTTTATTTTATCGCACTTTTAATTATCGTACTTTTAATTATCGCAATTTAATTTTATCGCATTTTTATTATTCGCAATTTCATTATAGTTATTTACTTTACGCTTTAATTTAAAGTCTTGTATTTATTTTATATTTTACATTAGGTTTTAACTGCGACTAAAGTTTTAAAATCGACAAACCGGTCATTAAACGGTAAAAACCCCCCTTTATAATAATAATATTACTTATATATATATTTGTATTTTTATAAAAGTAAACTAATATAGCGTTGAGCTTTGCTTAAAGATTTCCCTGTGGAACGAACCGGACTTACTAAAAACTACACTACTGTACGATTAGGTACACTGCCTATAAGTGTTGTAGCAAGGTTTAAGTATATCCATTCTATAAATAAATAAATATCTTGTGTAAAATTGTATCGTATTTAATAGTATTTTCTGCGTAAAATATAAGCTATTTTATATACACCTCGTTCGACGCCAAGTATTTTTGGCGCCGCTGCCGGGGAACTATCTTAAAAGCCGGAAGCGCAACGCTAATAATAATAAAAAAAAAAAAAAAAAAATTTTAGTTACTTTTATTAAAAGTCATTTTTGTAAAATTACGTTTTAATCATTCAAAAATAGAAAAAGAAAAAACAAAAATATAAGTATTTTTAGGATTTTGTTAAATATTTAAGTTTTATAAGTTTCTTTATCTTTATTTTAATTTATAAAAATATAAATTTTATTAAAAATCGTTTATTTAAATTAAAAACAGAAAACAGAAAATAATAAAAAAAAAAAAAATAATAAAGAAAAACGCGTAAAAAACAAAACCTGTCAACTGAATTCCTGAACCCCGCGACTCGCGGGGTTTTCCTCTTTATTCACCGCAACTCGCGGAGGGCTTCTGACACACGGACAAAAACCCTAAAACCGCATTAATCACGGGTTATTATTTATTATTATTATTTAAACATTATTATTATTATTATTATTATTAGTTTTAAGTTTTATTTTTATTTATATTTATGTATTTAGTTTTAATAAGTTTTTATTAAATTATAAAATTAATAGTTTAGTAAAATAAATAATATAAAAATAATATTTTTATAAAAATTGTACCTTTTACAACTTTTTGTATATTTTTATATTTTGTACCTTTTTAATCGTTGTAGCGTAATATTTGTATTTTTTTTAGCTCATAATTAATTTTAAACTTAGTTTTTGCTATAGTTATTTTTACTCCTAGATTTTTAGGCTTTGCCGTAGAATTCCTTAAGTGCCTTTTCTTTAGACTAAGATTTAGGTGCTTTAGAATTTTGCGACGCCTTTTTAAGTTTTAGTTTCTTTTTAAGTTATTTCCATTTGGGATTTAGTTTTTCCTGTAAGCTTTAATATTTTTAGAGACCTTTTACTATGTACCAATTATCATTCCAATTAGTAATTTCAATTTGCGATTATAATTTTAAGTTAGTTGTAGTAATAAGGTTAAATTAGTTAAGTATTTTTAAGTTTTTATAAGTTTCTTTTATTTTTCCGTCACCTTTTATTTTTCAACCATTTTTCTTTTTCGACATTTTTCGACGCGCAATCTTTTTCTCTCTTATTTCTCGCCATTCTAGTTTTTAGGACTTAGAATTTTATTCTACTTCTTATCTAAATTTCTTAAAATTACGAAAATTTATTTTGAGTGGTTAAATTAATAGACATCAAAATTTTCTGGTTCGTAGTAATAGTTGGATTTGTACGTGGACCGGGTTATTGGAGCCAAACAGTCCTCAATTATATTGAGACCAAACGAATCCTGCCCCTCTGCTGCATCTTTTGGCTATTCGAAACGTGGGCAAAATCAGAAAAGTCTATTGATTGGATAACTTATTATAATTTTTCTTTCCTTTTAAAAACTAATAGGATATTCTGTGAATGCACCGAGCAAGACGTTCACCACCTTTTGTACGTTCACCACCTGTAACTCGATCAAGACATCGTTTAACAAATATAACCGCCGTTGATTTTTCTTTAGAATCGTCATCCAGTCGACCAAGTACTTCAGTTCAAATTTCCGATAATCCAGTTTTTGAAACAAACCTCACAATTGAGAAACCAGAAAATATTCAGGAACGGTTCATAGATCCTGAACCATTAAACTTTCCTCCGGAACCACCAATCATTCAAACAGAGATTGTTGAGGAACGAACTATTAAATCTGAAGCATCTAGTGATACCGATTCAACAAATTCAATTATGGAGAATCTGGAACCTTTAAGTATGGAAGACCGAATGAGAGCTAAACGCACTGGCCAAGGTCACGCAATTACTCATCCAGACATTAATGCGCCAGATTATGAAATCAAAGGACAAATTCTACACATGGTGACTAATCAATGCCAATTTAGTGGTGCGCCGAAGGAAGATCCAAATGAACATCTACGTACCTTTAATAGGATCTGCACACTATTTAAAATACGAGAAGTGGAGGATGAACAGATATATCTCATGTTATTTCCCTGGACTTTAAAGGGAGAAGCCAAAGATTGGTTGGAATCGTTACCCGAAGGGGCGATTGATACATGGGATGTTTTAATTGACAAATTTCTTAAACAATTCTTTCCTGCATCTAAAGCCGTAAGACTTCAAGCAGAAATTGTTACGTTCACACAGAAGCCAAATGAAACTCTATATGAGGCGTGGACAAGATATGGAAAGTTGTTAAGAGGATGTCCGCAACATGGTTTAGACACCTGTCAAATAGTACAAATATTTTACCGAGGATGCGACATCACTACAAGAAAAGACATAGATATAGCAGCTGGTGGTTCTATTATGAAGAAAACCGAAACTGATGCTTACAAAATTATTGATAATACTGCTTCCCACTCACATGAGTGGCACCAAGAAAAAGACATCATTAGATCATCTAAAGCAGCTAGAGCCGATTCTAGCCATGACTTAGATTCCATTTCGGCAAAGATAGATGCTTTCGAGAGACGAATGGAAAAGATGACTAAGGATATTCACTCAATACGAATTAGTTGTGAGCAGTGTGGAGGACCACATTTGACAAAAGATTGTCTCAGTATTGAATTAACAATGGAACAAAGAGAGAATATTTCATACATAAACCAAAGGCCTGGAAATAATTATCAGAATAATTATCAACCGCCAAGACCGATTTACAATCAAAACCAGAATTATAACCGAAATATTCCATACAATAACCAACAAGGTCCTAGCAATCAACAATTATCCAATAATACTTACAATCAGCAAAGACCGAATTTTCAAAACAAACCACCACAACAAACCGATGATAAAAAGCCGAATTTAGAAGATATGATGACAAAGCTAGTTGAAACTCAAACGCAGTTTTTCACATCTCAAAAACAAACAAATGAACAAAATGCTCAAGCATTTAGAAATCAACAAGCTTCTATTCAAAATCTGGAACAAGAAGTAAGTAACCTAGCAAGGTTAATAGGTGAAAGAAAACCGGGAAGTTTACCTAGTGATACAAATGCTAACCCCCGGAATGAAACAGCTAAAGCTATTACCACAAGAAGTGGTACAACACTTAAACCACCTGAAATACCTGTAACTTCTGATGAAACTATTCCTACTACACAAGAACCACAACCTGATCAGGATAAGGAAAAAGAACAGGTAGTTGAAAAGGTTAATGAAGATAACACAGTTAAGGATAAACCTTATGTTAAGCCATATCAACCACCACTTCCTTATCCGAGTAAAATGAAGAAAGAAAAACTTGAAGCCGAGCAATCCAAATTCTTGGATATGTTTAAACAGATAAATGTAAATCTTCCTTTCATTGATGTAATTTCAGGAATGCCAAGGTATGCTAAATTCTTGAAAGATCTAATCACGAATAGAAAGAAAATGGAAGAACTCTCGGCTGTTACTATGAATGCTAATTGTTCAGCAGTGCTGTTGAATAAGATACCAGAAAAACTATCTGATCCAGGAAGTTTCACAATTCCATGTTTTCTGGGTAGTCTTAGTTCAATAGAAGCATTGGCAGATTTAGGTGCTAGTATAAATCTAATGCCGTATTCACTATACGCTAAACTAGACCTTGGAGAATTGAAACCAACCAGAATAAGCATACAACTAGCCGATAGATCAATAAAATATCCTAGAGGGATAATGGAGAACATGCTAGTTAAAGTTGGTACTTTAGTATTTCCAGTAGATTTTGTTGTTTTGGACATGGAAGAAGATTCTCAAGTTCCTCTCATATTAGGAAGACCATTCTTAAACACGGCCAAAGCAATGATAGACGTGTTCGGTAAGAAACTGACCCTAAGTATAGAGGATGAGAGTGTTACCTTTTCAGTTGATAGAGCAATGCAACAACCAATATCTGCAGATGATACATGTTATTACATTCAAACTATAGATGCACATGCAGAATTATTAAAAGAATTTCCAGAATTACAAGGAACAGGAGAATGTTCTTTAGGAGAAGGAAATGAACCAATTGATGAAGCTGAAATGTTAGCTACACTTATAGCTAATGGATATGAACCAACAACAGAAGAAATTCAAATGCTAAAAGAAGAAGACAGATATCGATATAAATCATCGATAGAAGAACCTCCGAAATTAGAATTAAAGCCACTTCCAAACCATTTGGAATACGCTTATTTACATGGTGAATCTGAATTACCTGTAATAATATCGTCTTCTCTTACTGAAAATGAGAAATCACAACTCATTTCTGTGTTGAAAGCTCATAAACCAGCCATTGCATGGAAGATTCATGATATTAAAGGAATAAGTCCTTCGTATTGCACACATAAAATCCTTATGGAAGAAGGTCATAAAACGTATGTGCAACGCCAACGAAGACTAAATCCTAATATGCAAGATGTAGTTAAGAAAGAGATTATTAAACTGCTAGATGCAGGTTTGATATATCCAATTTCTGATAGTCCATGGGTAAGCCCAGTTCAATGCGTACCTAAGAAGGGTGGTATGACTGTCATTACAAATGAGAAAAATGAGCTTATTCCTACTAGGACTGTAACAGGATGGCGTGTATGTATTGATTATAGAAAATTAAATGATGCCACCAGAAAAGATCACTTTCCTTTACCTTTCATAGATCAAATGTTGGAAAGATTAGCCGGAAATAGTTACTATTGTTTTCTAGATGGATTTTCCGGATATTTTCAAATTCCAATAGCACCCGAGGATCAAGAGAAAACCACATTCACGTGCCCTTATGGTACTTTTGCTTACAAACGCATGCCATTTGGACTTTGCAACGCCCCTGCAACCTTTCAAAGGTGTATGATGGCAATTTTTCACGACATGATAGAAGAATGCATGGAAGTATTCATGGATGACTTTTCAGTCTTCGGTGATACATTTAAATCATGTCTAGTTAATCTGGAACGAATGCTAATTAGATGCGAAAAATCAAATCTAGTACTTAATTGGGAGAAATGCCATTTCATGGTTAAAGAAGGCATCGTTCTTGGACATAAAATTTCAAAAGAAGGAATTGAAGTGGATAGAGCTAAAGTAGATGTAATTGCTAAACTTCCACATCCCACAAATGTTAGAGGAGTTAGGAGTTTTCTAGGGCATGCCGGTTTTTACCGACGTTTCATAAAAGATTTTTCTAAAATTGCCACTCCTATGAATAAACTCCTAGAAAAGGATGCTCCATTCATCTTTTCAGATGAATGTATCAAATCTTTTAATATTCTTAAAGAAAAACTCACTAATGCACCGATCATGATAACACCAAATTGGAATCTACCATTTGAACTAATGTGCGATGCAAGTGATTTTGCAATGGGAGCCGTTTTAGGACAAAGGATTGAAAAACGATTTCAACCTATATATTATGCTAGTAAGACATTACAAGGAGCACAAACGAACTATACAACTACTGAAAAAGAACTCCTTGCTATTGTCTTTGCTTTTGACAAATTTCGATCATATCTAGTTCTAGCAAAAACGGTGGTCTATACCGACCATTCTGCTCTTAGATACCTATTTTCAAAACAAGATGCTAAACCAAGATTAATCCGTTGGATCTTACTCTTACAAGAGTTTGATATTGAAATCCGAGATAAAAAGGGAGCAGAAAATCTCGCCGCTGATCATCTTTCTCGTCTTGAAAATCCCGAATTAGAAGTTCTGAATGAATCGGCCATACAAGACAACTTTCCTGATGAATATCTATTGAAGATAGATTATAAAGAAATCCCATGGTTTGCAGACTATGCAAACTACTTAGTTTGTGGATTCCTTGAAAAAGGATTATCGTACCAAAGACGAAAGAAATTCTTCAGTGATATAAAACACTATTTCTGGGAAGATCCACATCTGTTTAAAAGTTGTCCCGATGGAATAATACGCCGATGTGTATTTGGAGATGAAGCTAGTAAAATTTTAAACCATTGTCACACAGGACCAACAGGAGGGCATTATGGGCCTCAACTAACAGCAAGAAAAGTTTATGAAGCTGGATTCTATTGGCCTACAATTTACAAAGACGCACACCTTCTTTGCAAATCCTGTGATGCATGTCAAAGGGCCGGAAAAATAAGTCAACGTGATGAAATGCCACAAAATGTCATCCAAGTATGTGAAGTATTTGACATTTGGGGTATTGACTTTATGGGTCCATTTCCAAAATCTCATAATAATCTATATATACTCGTAGCCATTGATTATGTATCTAAATGGGCGGAAGCACAAGCTCTCCCAACTAACGATGCACGAGTTGTAGTAAACTTTTTAAAACGTCTTTTTGCAAGGTTTGGAACACCGAAAGCTTTAATAAGTGATCGGGGTACTCATTTCTGTAATAATCAACTTGAGAAAGTTCTTAAAAGATATGGAGTAACTCATAAAATATCCACCGCATATCATCCACAAACAAGTGGACAGGTTGAAAATACAAACCGAGCTTTAAAACGTATTCTTGAGAAAACCGTAGGATCAAATCCAAAGGAATGGTCCATTAAAGTGGAGGATGCACTCTGGGCTTTTAGAACAGCCTACAAAACTCCAATTGGAACCACACCTTTTAGACTTGTGTATGGAAAAGCGTGTCATCTTCCAGTAGAAATTGAACACAAAGCATTTTGGGCTTTGAAGACATGTAATCTTGATTTACATGAAGCCGGACGTCTACGATTAAGTCAACTAAACGAATTAGAAGAATTAAGACATGAAGCATACGAAAATTCGTTAATCTATAAAGAAAGAACGAAGAAATGGCATGATAAAAGAATCAGAAGTTCAAAAGAATTTAAAGAAGGAGACAAAGTTCTTCTTTTCAATTCACGATTCAAGCTATTTCCTGGAAAATTAAAATCAAGATGGTCTGGACCATTCATAGTCAAAAGAGTTTTCCCATACGGAACGATAGAATTAATAAATTCAAATGGGATTGAATTTAAAGTTAATGGTCACAGAGTTAAACATTACATACATGGTCCGATGGAAGTCGACAACGAAGTTAATCACAATTTCGACACCACAGCTAACTAAGTGTGGGGAGAATCAAGTCTTTAAAGGATAATATGTATTTCTGTTAGAGTTAGATTGTCTGTTTTCGTGTAGTTCTCGAAAATGGAACACGTATGGTCTTTCCCTAGCAGACCCTAAAGAACTAGTCTTCTCCCCCCATTCTGAATTTTTATTTTTTTTAGGTTTTTACGAAATGAAGACTGCCTGTGAATTAAACCATGGTCTAATGCTACACGCTTTGATCACTAAACGTAATAATGACATACTACCGAGTGAATTAGTATCAGTAATCAGAGAAAGAATGGACGGAGTTAGAAAAGGATCCAGATGCGAAGATAATAAGTTACAATTTGGTAAAGGAAAATCAAAATCCGCAGCAAAAAGAAGAGCACGACACCTAGAAAAATGTCACAAATGCGGAAAATGGTCACATGGAGGTAAATGTTCAAATAATCAAACCTATTCAAATACCGAATTTGTTACTTTATGCAGAGACGGACCGTTCATATGTTTAGAAGAAAAGACAATGAATGCTCGAGGTTACGCCTATGCAGCCATGGAAGACCAATTAAACCGACTATCTTATGAATATAATAGATCATATAACTAAGAAATCTATTTCACAGGTATGTCTGTATAGTTTTTATTTTTATTTTCATTTTTAACCTTTTGATAATAAACGCTAATTTGTTCGCTAAAAAGTATTAAATTGGTATTAAATAAAATTAGGTTTGGCGACCGAAATTATTGATATCCTTCAAAAATTTATTACATCACTGCGAAATTTAACGTTTATTCTTAAGGTATAAATATCTTTAATCAATCAACCCAAAATATTTCAAAAATTCGTCATGAGTTAAATTAGGTCTTGGAACCGAAATTACTTTACCGAAAAGAGGGGCGCATATTTTTGATAATATTTGATTGATTAAAGTGGAATAAAAAGACAAAAAGATTTTCAATTTTATTTTTACCATGTTTTTAAAATTAATATTTAAATCTTAAATTAATATTGTAAACTTTGTAAAAACAATATTTTTAAAATTGTAAATATTTGAAAAATTAATATAAGTTTGGTGTAAATTTATAATATGAATTTTTAAATTAAGTTTGGTTTGAATTTTTAATTTTTAAAATATGAAATTTTAATTTTATGCATTTCAAATTTTAAGTTTGGTGTGAATTTTTAATTTTTAATATTAATTTTGAATTTTATATTTATGTTGTGTGAATTTAAAAACAAAAATTTACTTTATCTCATTAAGTTAAAAATATGACTTTTAAAATTCGTCGTAAGTTGAAGACTAGGTCTTTGAACCGAAATTGCTTTACCCGAGGGAGGGACGAGAACTTTTATTATCAATATTTTTAATCTTGTTGATTTAAAGTATGCCAAAAACATAAAAAAAACCCAAAAATCTTAGCTTTTAAAACAATCGCTACAAAAAGACAAATTTTAAAATTTTGTCGAGGGACGGACTAGGACATCAATCCGAAACGACCTCGTCCTAAATAACAAGGGAAACAAAATTTTAAAATTAATTTCTTAATTGTTTTATAAGTTAAAGATTATAAAAAATAAAAAAAAAAATAAAAAAAAAAAAAAAAAAAAAAAAAAAAAAAAATAACTCCGCGACTCGCGGAGTTTTCAGTTAAAACCTCCGCGACTCGCGGAGGGACCAAATTACAGAAAAAAATAAAACAGCTGCACACGATCAGTTCACTCCCACCAACACAAAAACACCCAAAATACTGCGAAAAAGACCCGAGAAAACCCACAAAAATCATCCCAAAAACTCGATTTTTCACCGTTAATCTTCAAATTTTTCACTACAATCATGTTGAGAAGGATGATATCTAGGAACTACTCAAGAAAACAGGTACAATTACACCCCAAATCACCTTTAAATCCGAATTTTAGTGTGTTCTTGAGCATATTTTCATAATTTGAATTTTGTTAATTTTTAGTGTAATTAGTGTTAAATTGTTAGTATATTATGCATGTATAACCTAGATTGATGCTTGTTAACATGATTTGAAGCCAAAAACTTCAAAATCTTTAGAATCTAGGGTTTGTGTTCTTGAGCAATTTGGGGCTTTTTGATATAAACAGGTTATGGCCGATTTTTGTCATGAATTGTTGCTAAATTGAGTAGTGTAACATGTCTAGGTAGTTAAATGATCCAAACTTTGAGCCTAAACATGATTTTGAGAATTAAAGTGGACTTTTTCAAGTCCAAAATTCATGAACTTGATTTTTGAAAGATAATGCCATTTGAGACTTGTTTATTTGCTAGTAATGATTATTTTGACATGTTATTTGAGTTGAATGCTTATGAACTTGGCGAAAATTTTCGTATATGCTTATTTGAAAAAGTGTAGATTTGATAAAAATGTGAAAATAAGCTTAAGTTTGATATAAATTGATAATGTCATTGTAATTATTTTGATTGATGATTTTGCTGACACTAATGCATATTTGGATGCACAAAATTTGTGTTTGATGTGTTTTGCAGACTGAAAGGGGTGAATCTTCATCCCAAGCCCGCCATGCTCCTGCTGAGAACTTGGAACAACAGGAGGTAGATAACTACTACAAGCAGGATGTACCTCATCCAGTCATGACCTTTTCAGATATGCACTTGGAACAGTTGCACCCGAACTTGCGATTTGACAGACTTTGGATAGATTATCCAAAATATCAACGGGGTTTGCATACTCTTCATTCCAAGGTTGTTGAGGTACCAAGGGTCATAGAATGGGGACCCTTGGAAGCTGTAGAATTGGCCGGGCCAATTAGGGAATTACTGGTACAGAGGTATGGTAATTCTTCTTTTAATGACTGGATATGTTTATTCACCATACGCAGACCTGTATATAAAGTATGGTGTGAAGAGTTGTTATGTAGTATAGAGTTGAATGATCGGGTAGCCAGTTTAACCGATCGTTCTTTTATTAGATTTTTGTTAGGCGGTTCGATGCGCCACATGTCTTTACTGGACATGGCTCAGGCTTTACGTATATATACGCCTGAGGAATTAGCGTCTACCGATTGTAGAGGATTGATACTAAACGGTAGGAAAATAGATGAAAATTTTGATACACACGGTGTGTGGAGTCAAATGACAAGCCATCACCGTTTTAAAGGGGGAAACTACTCTTATTTGGATATAGATAGAGCCGAATTAAGAGTAATACATAGGTTTTTAGCTAACTCGATTACACAAAGGGGTAAAAACAAAGAAAAGGTAAATGAACAAGATTTGTTTTACCATATGTGTATTCGAGACCCACACAGCGCTGTAAGTATACCATATTGTGTGGGTTATTATTTATCAGCTATGGTTCGAGGGATGCGTCCACATAGCATAATAGGGGGTGGTATTTTTATTACTTTGATTGGTGAATATCTCGGTGTGGATATAAGTCAGGGGGGATTATTAGTAGAAGAGCCGGAACCCCGCGACACTATAGGTTTAAATGTATACCATGGTGCGAAAGTGTTGAAGCGGCGAAATAACGCCGCAGTACGATACAATGGTAGACATCCACAGGTAGAGAGAAACCAGGAACAAGGTAATGTAGGAGGGGGGCAAGAAATGCATAGGTTTATAGCTTCTCAGGAATACGAAAATGCTAGACAGAGAGCATTTGAAGATTGGCAAGTTCATCAGAACCAGATCATAGCGCATTGCCAACACATAGGTAGAAACTATATTCCTACTCCGAAACCCGTCTTCCCTCCTTGGTCGATAGAGATGCAGCCACCATATCCTACGTATGACCCTGCCGAGGCATTCTATAGCACTTATGGTTATGCGTGGAACCCCTATTGGTACCAATATCATCCTTAGTTTACTTATTTTTATTTTTATTTTGTAATTTGTAATTATTGATATGTTTAATATTTTTTGTTAATATTGTAATCATTTTTATATTTATCTAACTTTTATTCTTAGATTTTAATAATTTTTGAATGTGGGGTAATATACCAAACTTCAAAAATATGTATATATGTTTGCAGTTTATCTTATGTACACAACAGGGTAAAACAACGCATTTTCAAAGACTGGCATTAAGTTCAGCAAAAGCAAGTAATTTTGACGACAATGATGCAAAATGTATGTGAAATAACAACAAGACGGAATGAACAAATGACGTGCACCATTTATCATTCAGCAAACAAAAGCCAATATATTTGGAAACTTTGGTAAAAATTTAATCATTTTCACACAAATCACCCTCAATAATTTAAATTGTTACTGATTTCTTGCAAATGAGGGCATTGCAAGATCTTAAGTGTGGGAAGGGGTTAAATTCTTTCGGATTTTAAAAATTTTTATATTAAACACTTGGTTACCATTAAAAATACTAGTAAAGCAGTAGTTGTATTAGAATCTAGTGCTCTCTGATAAAAAAGAACAGCCCTAGTCTTATATACTGACTACCCAATTCTAGTAAAATTTTTCAAAATTTTCAATTAAATGAATTCAAAATCATGTTTATACATATTTATGAACGATAAAACTAGGTTTTAACACCGAAATTATTGTTACCTCGGAAAGGACATAAATTGAGAAACAAACTAAAATGTTAAAATTCATTTAAAATGGAATAGAGGACGATAAAAAGAAAAATAAAAAGCCAAGTGTGGGAAAATTTACCAAGTTATTTTAAACTTATGTCACATATATCTATAACAAATAACTGAAAATACTTTTGCTTTGGACTAAACTAAACTGTTTTACCCAATGAAAGAAAAGAAGAGATGGATCTACACGATGAATCAATTCCATCATTAAAAGGAAGTAAAGTCTTCCGAAAAAGACACGCGCTTCTTGATTTAGGTCATGAAGTTGTCGTTCAGACCAGCTGTAGGTTGACGAAAAATCTAGAAAAGTCATCACTAAAATCAGCAGGAAATCCACGGACCTCAGCATTAAACAGGGTCGCCAAGTGGTCAGATTTATCCTAACCATGAGAAGGATTTATCTCGTACAATGGGGAGGCACCGTGCAAATTAGCTGGATAAGACTAATGAATCAGATCCCCAGAAAGGATAATTTCCTTAAAGATTAAAAATCAGCTTTTAAGACTGATATTACTCAATCCTAGAGATTGACCTTAAAGATTGAGAATTCAAACTCATGGAATTCAATGATATCTAAACTCGAGCTTGAACGAGAAAATATTTTGATCAAAAATACAAACCGATTTGTTTTCTGAAAATCCATTTTCAATGCGTTCATTACCATTGAACGTAAAATCCTAGGAATTCACCTGGAATTCATTAGGTCACCTGAACTAAATCGGGTGTCAACCGTAAGAACGGTGGTTGCATAACATGGTCAAAGACAGAACTTTGTGCCAGACCGACAAATTATAAGGGTGAGCTTTACTATTGCTCCTACCAAGGATAGTAATTGCGTCCGACACGTTATAGACCATAATCAAAAGCATGTCACGGGACATTGCCTTAACAGTTGCTTGTTCAACGCTTTCCTTTACAACCGGACGGTAGTTTGCCGAAAGGTAATATACGGAACAAGTAAACTGGACGTGTTGCTTTCCAAATACAAGGTTAGCAAGTGGGTGACACAAAATCGCAAGTTTTGAGCTAAAATTTTCAAATCTGAAACCCACCAAACCCACAAAAATATTTTGCAAACACCGGTAAAGGGTTATTCCGGAAAACTTATCTAGGGTAAAAACTAGATTTAATTTTCAAAAGATCAAATGTTTTCATAAAGATCCAATTTCCTTAATGGATCTAAATTTTTATAGTCATGTGGGACTGTAAACCATATCGTTACTACCATTGTTTATACCGCCGTATAGAAATCACTGATGTACAAAGTGTGAAGAATAAAGAAGTGATTCTAGTATTTCAAGACAATATTGCTTGAGGACAAGCAACGCTCAAGTGTGGGAATATTTGATAATGCTAAAAACGAACATATATTTCATAGCATTATTCCTCAAGAAAGACAAGCTTTTAGTTGCAATTGTTCTATTTACAAGTGATATTCGTTTAAATAATAAAAGATGAAGACAAAAGACAGATTCGACGATTTGAAGACGCAAACGACCAAAAAGCTCAAAAGAACAAAAGACAATCAAAAAGGTTCCAATTATTGATAAGAAACGTCTCGAAATCACAAGAGTACAAGATTCAAAACGCAAAGTACAAGATATTAAATTGTACGCGAGGACGTTCGAAAATCCGGAACCGGGACTAGAGTCAACTCTTAACGCTCGACGCAACGGACTAAAAATTACAAGTTAACTATGTATATAAATATAATATAATATATAATTAATTATATTAATTATATATATATTATATATATATATTATTAAAACCGTCGGCAGCCAGAAACTCCAAGGGTGTGAAATGAAAATACCTCTCCGCGACTCGCGGAGTTTGAAGGGCTTTTTGCCGCGAGTCGCGGAGCCCCAAAATTCATTTCTGGCTATAAAGCCAACCGAATTCTGATCGAATTTTACATCATATTTTCATCTCTCTCTCAATATATACGAGTAATATATATTTATATTTATAATTTATATTTTAATTTTAATTATAATTCTAATAATAAGGGTATGTTAGCGAATGTTGTAAGGGTGTAAGTCGAAATTCTGTCCGTGTAACGCTACGCTATTTTTAATCATTGTAAGTTATGTTCAACCTTTTTATATTAATGTCTCGTAGCTAAGTTATTATTATGCTTATTTAAAACGAAGTAATCATGATGTTGGGCTAATTACTAAAATTGGGTAATTGGGCTTTGTACCATAATTGGGGTTTGGATAAAAGAACGACACTTGTGGAAACTAGACTATGGGCTATTAATGGGCTTTATATTTGTTTAACTAAATGAAAGTTTGTTAATGTTAATATAAAGATTTACAATTGGGCGTCCCTATAAATTACCATATACACTCGATCGGACACGATGGGCGGGGTATTTATATGTACGAATAATCGTTCATTTAACCGGACACGGGAATGGATTAATAGCCACTAGAATAATTAAAACAGGGGTGAAATTACATTCAAGGGTAATTGGTGTAATTGTTAACAAAGTAGTAAAACCTTGGTTTACACGCAGTCGATAACCTGGTGTATTCATTAAACAAAGTATTAAAACCTTGTTACAATTCGAATCCCCAATTAGTTGGAATATTTATCTTCGGGTATAATAATAATTTGACAAGGACACTTGCAATTTATATTTATGACTGATGGACTGTTATGGACAAAAACCAGACGGACATATTGAATAATCCAGGACAAAGGACAATTAACCCATGGGCATAAAACTAAAATCAACACGTCAAACATCATGATTACGGAAGTTTAAATAAGCATAATTCTTTTATTTCATATTTAATTTCCTTTATTTTATATTTAATTGCACTTCTAATTATCGCATTTTTATTTTATTTTATCGCACTTTTAATTATCGTACTTTTAATTATCGCAATTTAATTTTATCGCATTTTTATTATTCGCAATTTCATTATAGTTATTTACTTTACGCTTTAATTTAAAGTCTTGTATTTATTTTATATTTTACATTAGGTTTTAACTGCGACTAAAGTTTTAAAATCGACAAACCGGTCATTAAACGGTAAAAACCCCCCTTTATAATAATAATATTACTTATATATATATTTGTATTTTTATAAAAGTAAACTAATATAGCGTTGAGCTTTGCTTAAAGATTTCCCTGTGGAACGAACCGGACTTACTAAAAACTACACTACTGTACGATTAGGTACACTGCCTATAAGTGTTGTAGCAAGGTTTAAGTATATCCATTCTATAAATAAATAAATATCTTGTGTAAAATTGTATCGTATTTAATAGTATTTTCTGCGTAAAATATAAGCTATTTTATATACACCTCGTTCGACATCACCTACACTTGTTCAATGTCGTCATATGTATTTTTACTACAAAATACAGTATTGTGAGTTTCATTACTCCCTTTTTAAATACTTTTGCAATATATATTTTTGGGACTGAGAATACATGCGCTTTTATAAATGTTTTACGAAATAGACACAAGTAATCGAAACTACATTATATGGTTGAATGATCGAAGCCGAATATTTCCCTATTGCTTGGTAGCCTAAGAATTAGTAAACTAGTCTACTAATTGACGCGAATCCTAAAGATAGATCTATTGGGCCTAAAAAACCCCATCCGTTGTAGCGGATGCTTTAGTACTTTGATGTTGTTTTATCATGTCCAATGGATGTCCCGGAATGATAGGGGATATTCTTATATGCATCTTGTTAATGTCGGTTACCAGGTGTTCACTATATGAATGATATTTTTGTCTCTATGCATGGGACGTATATTTATGAGAAATGGAAATGAAAATCTTGTGGTCTATTAAAATGATGAAAATGATTGTTTATGATAAACTAATGAACTCACCAACCTTTTGGTTGACACTTGAAAGCATGTTTATTCTCAGGTATGAAAGAAATCTTTCGCTGTGCATTTGTTCATTTTAGAGACATTACTTGGAGTCATTCATGACATATTTCAAAAGCCGTTGCATTCGAGTCGTTAAGTTCATCAAGATTATTATTAAGTCAATTATAGTTGGATATATTATTAAATAGTATGCATGCCGTCAACTTTCAATGAAATGAAAGTTTATCTTTTAAAAACGAATGCAATGTTTGTAAAATGTATCATATAGAGGTCAAGTACCTCGCGATGTAACCAATTGTAATGTATTCGTCTAGATGGATTAGGACGGGTTGTTATAGGTGGTATCAGAGCGGTGGTCTGAGCGAACCAGGTCTTGCATTAGTGTATCTAACTGATAGTTGTTTAGATGCATTAGTGGGTCTGGACTTCGACCGTGTCTGCATGTCAAAAGTTTTGCTTATCATTTCGTGTCGAAAATTACCTGCTTATCATTCTTAGGGAATCACTTGCTTATCATCTTAAGTCTAGAAATGTCTTACTGCATTTAGTGCATCGATAGTGTATAGACAAAATTCATATCTTAGCGTATCTGTTACTATAGACTTTTCCTGACAGCTTCCGTAGATTCCTCCGTAACTTATGAGATTTTAGTATTATATATGCATATGTAAATCATGTATTGTAGGGTACTAATCTACATCCTATAATCTATTTCATATCGAAAATCTTTCATCTGATCATACGAGATGGATCCCTCCACCAGTTCGAATTCCTCGGATTTCTGACAGCTATTTCGATATGGACTTCCACTCGAACTCCGAAAGCAGTGTAACTGGAATGGATCAACCAGTCAGCCATCATCAATTTTGGATGAATTGGGGCTGAGTTCATAGTCAACCTAATCAATGGAAAAGAGAAGAATGCGATTCTTTCTATAACGACCCTGGAATTTCCAACATTTATTTATTAATAATTATTATTATTAATACGTGTGATTAAACGAATGTATGTTATTACATTTACATGTTGCTATGATTGCCCGTACTTGACTTTTAAGTGCCCGAAACGTCTTTGTGACACCCGGAACTTTCACGAATAATATTTTTAGATAATATTTACATTCATGATTAAATTTATTAATCATTTTAATTAACTAAGGCTATTAGTTAGTTACTTGGGCTTTAATTGGTTTAACTTGTGATTTATTGAACTTGGGCTTGTTTTAAACTTGTGGACTCTTGAACTTGGGCTTATAAGCCCACCCTACATTTTGTAATGGACCATTTAGCCCACTCTTGCAACTTGTAAGTACCATTTAACATGTAACTAGTTAGTTACTTCCTTTAGAATCTTGTTATCATATAATCCCCATGTAAGCACCCTTATTACCCCACTTTTGTAAGACTTTTCACACTAGTGACCAACAAACAAAGCCATCCTCCCTCCCCCACACCATGACCGTCGGCTAGGAGCCCTCTAAGGGGTGTTTTGACTTCATTTTTTCTTCATTACTCTCACTTGTATGCTCTCTCAAAAACACACACACTTTACTTGCAAATTCCCTCAAACTTTCTTCTCTTTTTCTCTCATACTTGTAAGTGTTTGAAACAACTTCTTTCTTTCTCTTTTTCTTTCAAAAACCGTGGGCCTTGTGCTCTTCAATCATCATCATACTTTGTTTCTTTTAATCTTTTGTTACTTGTGTTTGATTACTTGTTGTTGTTAGTTTGTTTCATGAAATTGATAGTTAATCTTACTTAGTTCCAAGAATCTAACTTCCTAGTCTTGATTCTTCATAATATCTTGTATTCATCAAGAACGCAAGAACTAAACTTACTAGTTTATGTTCTACATATATTGTTTCAAAAGATATAAGTTCATTGTTGTTGAAATCATACTTGTAAGTCAAGGAAGTAAACTTAAAGTTTACTTTACTTAAAGATCAACTTTGGTTGAATCTTTAAAGTATGAGCAACCCTTGAACTAATTACTTGTTTAATTAACTTGTTTCTTTATTTTATGCACTTAAATACCATGTTTGTTGATTAAATGGTCAAGTACTACTAGTTAGTCTTGATCTCATGATTTTCTTGAACTTAAAGTTAACTTTATAAGTTTCAAGAACATAGAAGTGTAACTTACTAGTTATAACTTCATATACTTGTAAAAGATCTAAGTTATCTAGCTTATGGTCTTCTTAAATTGTCATAAACAAAAGCTATAGAGCTTACATACACTTTACTAGTTGATAATCTAAGTTTGTAACTTGTTTTTACTCTTAAAGTTCATGTAAGTGTTAGAACTAAGATTTGATGTAACTTTGGTTCATCAAACATCATACAACTCTTAAGTGAGTTGATCTACATGTCTTAGACTCACACTTGTGTTATAATTGTTAAAACTTAGCTGTATTACTTTTACATTTCATGTATGTGCTAAATCTAAGACTTGATGTAACTTTGGTTCATCAAAACACTTACAACACTTTAATGAGTTGTGCTTCATGTCTTAGACTTGCACTTGGGTTATGATGGACAAACCTTGGTCAAGATGATGCTAACACATCAACGAGTTGTACACTTGAAGCTATATGCATCAATGATGAGAACCATGATGAACATCAAGCACCAAGACCACCGGAACTCTTTTAAACTCACTGTTCTGTCCAAAAACTTTCTGACCTGATGCTTCGGGAACAGACCAGTAGACCTAGGCTGTTCTAACCTTGATTTTTAGATAGAAATTTTCGAGTAGATAACTTTTCATATAGGACTCGTCTTAATCCGAGTTACGGTTTAGGATTTATGGCCCTCCGATCGTTACTATGTCCTTTAATGTTGTGCAGAAATTTCTGACCTACTCGCACTTAGACCGTCGCTACGGTCAAAACAAGACGAGTTTGCTTCTATAAATTTTACCACACTTAAGGGACTCATAGACGGAGCCATGGCCACTGGTCTCACCTTAATTCAGTAAGGGTAGAGGCCGTGGTGACTGACTGAATTCAGACTTTGTTTTAAACTACTTTCATAAACGAAACCTACCTTACGCCTTTTGTTTAATGATGAATGATGATGACCCTTAAGACCTTAAATACATACTTTTAAACCTATTAAGACGATTTACTGACTTAGTATTATTTGCCTTAGGTTGAGGACCTTCGGACCGATTACTTGCACACCTTTCCCGACTACTACTTTACCGCTACATATCATTGTGAGTTATAGCATTCCCTTTTTACTTTAACTTATTTTGGGAACTGAGAATACATGCGGATTTTATGTTTTACATACTAGGCATGAGTACTTAAACTTTATATATGTGTGGGTTATACAATGGTATAAACATTCCCTTTAGCTCGGTAACGTTTAATCATTGGTTTTTGAACCGTGAACGCGAATCTTAGATATGGATCCATAGGGTTTGACATCCCCACTCGGGCTAGTAGCGCTAGCATTTAATGAGTGTTTAATACTTCGTAAACATACGCACTTTCCAAGTGTACTTTCAGGGGGTATAAACGTTAAGTTAGTTAACAAGTGCCCACGGTTAACATATACTTTATCATACTATTTGAAACGCTCGTTGTAGCACTAAAATCTCGTGGCGTACCTTACTTACTGTTATACTTAAACTATAGCTCACCAACCTTTGTGTTGACGTTTTTAAGCATGTATTTCTCAGGTGCTTGAGGTTGCTTCCGCTGTGTACTAGTCGTGCTGTAGAACCCGCTGCTTAGAGTTGTTATCGCATGACTACTTATCTTGCATTCAAACTTATTTACTTTTGAAACTATGTTATGTAACGACCTTTGGGGTCATGTACACTTATTTATTTGCTTCTACTTAGTGAAGCATGCTTTTGGATTGTAAAACATTTGATGTCGGTTATGACATCACCTTTTTATCGTGAATGCAACTTCTTTTGTTACAGCATATAGTACTTAACCTTGTAATGATCCTGTTGTTGATGATTCGTACACGATGGTTTTGTACGAGGCATCACATTTGGTATCACAGCATTGGTTGTAGGGAATTAGGTTGCATTAGTAAGTCTAAGACCGACCCGAGTAGGATTCACTAATAGGACTAATCTACAACTTGCTAGTTTACTTGTTTCCGCTGAATTTACTGCATGCTACTGCTTACTTTTTCCGCTATATGCCGTATGCTACTACATGATTTCACTACTGCATGATGCTACTTGCTTTCAATTGCATGCTACTTTCATACGAATTACTATTATTGCCATGCTAGTTACCGTTATACATGATTTAAACTGTTGGCCTATTATTTGCTTGCTTTATGACATACTGACATGGAAAATTTATTTTTCCTTGTTCAGATGTCGGATGTTTCACCTGCTGGCATTTCGGGCAGTACAGACTCAGACCCCGTCGCCCTACCTACTGCTACACCTGCTGCTGCTACTGCCGATACACCGGCCCCAACACCCACTAGTGATCCCGGCGCTTCTACTTCCGGAGCTGGTACTAGTGCACCTGCCCCAGTGTCTGCTCCCGGACCCTCGAGGTCACATCCCCGCATTGGTGGTATTGAGATCCCCGCGGAGTTCGGGGAAGGGCCGTTTCATAACCACATGCGCACGCCTTGCCGACACACTCCCGACGGACGTTTAGTCGTGATTCCGCCAGGCAGACACAGACAGATGTTGGCCGCCTTCGGACGCTTCGGATTACCAGCTCAGCCACCAGTGTCACCACCTCACGATTCAGATGACTCATCATCCGCCGATTCTTCATCATCAGACGACTCCAGCGATGATGAGGATCCTGCTGATAGACCTATTCAGGCACCCTCCACCCCACCGAAGAAGTGGTACCGTTCCGACGGCACCGTCATTCCAGGGGTGAATGGAGGTCGTGCTTTTACTGACGCTTTTGGCCATCGTCGTAGGGTTACTGCTCATAAACGAGTTGTGCCATACCCTGCCGACCCACAGATACGTAAGGTTCCCCGTTACGTATTGACTATTCCTAGAACCATACCACCTAGATTTAGATACGGACCACTTACATCTAGGGACGTACCGTCTACATCCGGAGCCGGACCATCTACATCAGCACCACCGGCACCACCCGCACCACCCGCCCCACCTGCAACGCCTGCCCCACCAGCTCCCTCTAACGAGGAACTGATGAGGGAGATTGAGACTCTCCGAGCTCGAGTCACTGAGCTCGAGGAGCAGTTGGCTCGAGGAGCTGTTCACCCGCCTTCACTGTAGGACTTTGTATTTAGATTTCATGATGTAATCTAGCTATAGTTTCATGTATTTCATATGTATTGTACGAACTTATTCAGATGTATGAAACTTATTATTATTAATGAATGGAACTTTGCGTTATTTAATTCTTGCACGATATTCTATTTACATTGCTGTACGATGATTTTGTGGTATTTGTACCTAGATGCATTATTTAATAACATGTGATGTTTTGATTCCATGTTGGTCACTATATACTGTATTATTACTACTTGCATGCTGGATTTTGACTTGAGTTAAAATTTTTGTTTAGAATACCATGGCTAACGGAAGATCCACACCTACCGCCGCCCAGATTGAGGACATGATCAACGAATGGGTCGCTGCAGCCCTAGCAGAAAGAAATCTCGAAGCTCTACCACCACCACCACCGGTTATTCCACCCGTTCGAAATGGGTGTACATACAAGGAATTCCAGAGCTGCAAACCGCATAACTTCAGCGGCACCGAGGGACCAGTTGGTCTCACCAGATGGTTCAAGAAACTTGAATCAGTATTCCGAGTTAGCAACTGTTCAGAGGACAATAAGACCAAGTTTGCATCTTGCACGCTATCTGACGGCGCGCTAACGTGGTGGAACACGTTAGCACAAGCGAAAGGTATCGATGAGGTGTATGCTACGCCATGGGAGGAATTCAAGGCGGCTATGATTGATGAGTATTGTCCGAGAACCGAAATTCAGAAGATGGAAATTGAATTCATGCAGTTGAAGGCCGTAGGGAACGACCTTAACAGTTACAATCGTAGGTTTTTGGAGTTGGCTCTTATGTGTCCAACCATGGTCACCCCCGAATTCAAGCGCATGGAGAAATACTTCTCGGGACTTCCTAAGTCCATCAAGGGTAATGTCACCTCATCCAAACCACCGAATGTTCCCGAAGCAATGCGCATGGCGCATACTCTCATGAATCAGATTCTTATTGATGAGCCGGAGAAGGCTAAGTTTGAGGCTGGTAGTAGCGAAAAGAGGAAATGGGACAACAACCACAACAACCACAACAACAACAACAACAACAACAACAGGGGAAGAAACTACGATTAAACCCCCGCCAAGAGGCACAACAATGGTGGAAACCCTAATCCCAACAACAACACCAACAGTAACCCGAACTACAAAGGAACCTTACCACAATGCAAACGGTGCTACAAGCACCATACTGGATATTGCAATGTTGTCTGTGAGAAGTGTCAACGGGCTGGGCATATCGGGAAAGACTGCAAGGTCACCACTTTGAATGGAAAGCAGAACACCAATGGACCGAAGAAGTGCTACGAATGCGGACAGACGGGCCATTTCAGAAATGCGTGCCCAAACAAGCAAAAAGATAGAGGACCACCCCGTGGTAGAGCTTTTAATGTTAATGCAAGGGATACACGCGATAACCCCAACTTGGTGACAGGTATATTCACAATCAACAATCTTTTAGCTTCTGTCTTGTTTGATACTGGTGCGGATAGAAGTTATGTATGTAGACATTTTTGCGATAAGATTAATTGGTCATTAGTCCCGTTAAAAGAAAGTATGCTTGTCGAGGTCGCAAATGGAAAACTTGAAAAGGTTGACCATATTAGTCGTGGAGCTATTATCAACATAGCTGGTGCAGATTTCGAAATTGATTTGATACCTATCAAACTGGGAAGCTTTAACGTGATCGTTGGTATGGATTGGTTGAGTAAGATAAAGGCCGATATTATCAGTGGAGATAAAGCACTTCGTATACCACAAGGAGATGTTGAACCACTAGTTATCTATGGAGAGAGATGTACCTCGAAGTTGAACCTCATTAGTTGCGTGAAAGCGCAAAAGATTATGAAGAAGGGACGTTTTGCTGTCCTAGCACATGTGAAAGCGGTAGAAACTGAGGTGAAGAGCGTGAATGATGTTCGAATTGTGAACGAATTTTCCGATGTCTTCCCAGAGGAATTGCCTGGATTGCCGCCGCAGAGAGCCGTAGAGTTTCAGATTGATTTAGTGCCAGGAGCAGCACCTGTAGCTCGCGCACCTTATAGACTCGCACCTTCCGAGATGCAAGAATTACAGAGTCAACTACAAGAACTACTTGATCGAGGATTTATTCAACCAAGCTTCTCGCCTTGGGGCGCACCTGTGTTGTTTGTAAAGAAGAAGGATGGATCTTTCCGTATGTGTATCGACTACCGTGAACTCAACAAATTGACAATCAAGAATCGGTATCCTCTTCCACGAATTGACGATCTTTTTGATCAACTACAAGGATCGAGCGTTTATTCAAAGATCGATTTGCGATCCGGCTATCACCAGTTGAGGGTGAAGGAAAGTGACGTGATGAAGACTGCATTCAGAACCCGTTATGGTCATTATGAGTTCCTCGTGATGCCATTCGGTTTGACAAATGCACCTGCCGTGTTCATGGATCTCATGAATCGTGTCTGCAAGCCTTACTTGGACAAGTTTGTTATCGTCTTCATAGATGATATCCTCATCTACTCTAAGAGCGAAGAAGAACATGAGCAACACCTCCAATTAGTGCTTGAACTCTTAAGACAAGAGCAACTTTACGCCAAATTCTCTAAGTGTGAATTTTGGTTAAAGGAAGTACAATTTTTGGGTCATGTTGTAAGCGACCAGGGTATCAAAGTTGATCCCGCCAAGATTGAAGCCATCAGCAAGTGGGAGACCCCCACTACTCCGACGCATATTTTCCAATTCCTAGGTCTCGCCGGTTATTACCGAAGATTCATCGAAGGATTTTCTCTAATTGCGCGTCCTTTTACCGCGCTGACTCACAAGGGCAAGAAGTTCACTTGGGAACCCGCACACGAATCAGCATTTCAAACTTTGAAGAAGAAGTTAACCTCCGCACCTATCCTATCACTTCCTGAAGGCAGTGACGACTTTGTTGTTTATTGTGATGCATCGAAGAGTGGTTTTGGTTGTGTACTGATGCAACGATCAAAGGTTATTGCCTATGCCTCCCGACAATTGAAGATTCACGAGCGGAACTACACTACACATGATCTTGAGCTTGGAGCCGTTGTCTTTGCACTTAAATTGTGGAGACATTATTTGTATAGAACTAAGAGCACTATCTTCACCGATCACAAGAGTCTCCAGCACATCTTCGATCAGAAGCAACTGAATATGAGACAGCGTCGATGGATCGAGACGCTCAACGACTACGATTGTGAACTCCGTTATCACCCTGGCAAGGCCAATGTTGTAGCTGACGCTTTAAGCCGAAAGGAGAGGACGGCACCTCTTCGTGTTAGGGCTCTGAACATCACCATCCATTCGAACCTCAACAGCCAGATCAGAGTAGCCCAAGATGAGGCTCTCAAAGAGGAGAACATATCTCACGAACATTTGACATACTTGTCTCTCGATTCGAGGTTAGGGAGTCTGGACTCCGATGTTATGCCGGAAGAATTTGGGTACCTCTTTATGGAGATCTACGGAACCTTATACTTGATGAAGCACACAAATCGAGATATTCAATTCATCCTGGATCGAGCAAAATGTACCACGACCTTAAAGAACAGTATTGGTGGCCGAATCTTAAGAAGGATGTTGCAACTTATGTTGGGAAGTGTTTGACTTGTTCGAAAGTTAAGGCCGAACATCAGAGACCTTCTGGGTTACTTCAACAGCCGGAAATCCCACAATGGAAGTGGGAAAGGATCACAATGGATTTCATTACTAAGCTGCCGAAGACGGTGGGCGGATGCGATACTATTTGGGTTATTGTTGACCGCCTTACCAAATCTGCACACTTCCTAGCGATGAAGGAAACTGATACAATGGAAAGCCTTGCTCAGCTGTACATCAAGGAGGTTGTATCTCGTCATGGTGTACCTTTATCGATAATCTCCGATCGCGATCCCCGTTTTGCTTCTAGATTTTGGCGTTCTTTGCAAGAAGCCATGGGAACTCGTCTCGACATGAGCACTGCTTATCATCCCCAGACTGACGGGCAAAGTGAGCGAACGATTCAGACCTTGGAGGACATGCTGCGTGCATGTGTCATTGATTTTGGAAAGGCCTGGGAAAGACATTTGCCACTCGTCGAATTCTCGTACAACAACAGTTATCACTCTAGCATTAATGCTGCACCTTTTGAAGCATTGTATGGCCGTAAGTGCCGATCTCCTATTTGTTGGGCCGAAGTAGGCGAAAAGCAAATCACCGGACCCGAGGTAGTCCACGAAACCATGGAGAAGATTGCTCAGATTCAAGCTAGACTTAAGACTGCCCATGATCACCAAAAGAGTTATGCTAATCTTAAACGTAAAGACTTTGAATACAACGTTGGTGATCATGTAATGTTGAAGGTTGCACCTTGGAAAGGTGTGATCCGTTTTGGAAAACGTGGAAAGTTAAACCCACGATACATTGGTCCTTTTGAAATCTTGGAACGGGTTGGACCCGTTGCTTACCGTTTGGTTCTACCAGCGCAATTGAGCTCAGTTCATCTGACCTTCCATGTGTCAAACTTGAAGAAGTGTCTTGCTGCACCTGAACTTATCATATCATTGGAAGAACTTACTATTGATGACAAACTCCACTTTGTGGAAGAACCTGTTGAAATTATGGATCGTGAGATCAAAACTTTGAAACGCAACAAGATTCCGATCGTTCGAGTACGATGGAATGCTAAACGAGGACCTGAGTTTACTTGAGAACGAGAGGATCAAATGATGCGGAAGTATCCTCACCTTTTCCCGACTCCTCCATCTACCTCAGCTTAAATTTCGGGACGAAATTTTCTTTAATAGGTGGGTAATGTAACGACCCTGGAATTTCCAACATTTATTTATTAATAATTATTATTATTAATACGTGTGATTAAACGAATGTATGTTATTACATTTACATGTTGCTATGATTGCCCGTACTTGACTTTTAAGTGCCCGAAACGTCTTTGTGACACCCGAAACTTTCACGAATAATATTTTTAGATATTATTTACATTCATGATTAAATTTATTAATCATTTTAATTAACTAAGGCTATTAGTTAGTTACTTGGGCTTTAATTGGTTTAACTTGTGATTTATTGAACTTGGGCTTGTTTTAAACTAGTGGACTCTTGAACTTGGGCTTATAAGCCCACCCTACATTTTGTAATGGACCATTTAGCCCACTCTTACAACTTGTAAGTACCATTAAACTTGTAACTAGTTAGTTACTTCCTTTAGAATCTTGTTATCATATAATCCCCATGTAAGCACCCTTATTACCCCACTTTTGTAAGACTTTTCACACTAGTGACCAACAAACAAAGCCATCCTCCCTCCCCCACACCATGACCGTCGGCTAGGAGCCCTCTAAGGGGTGTTTTGACTTCATTTTTTCTTCATTACTCTCACTTGTATGCTCTCTCAAAAACACACACACTTTACTTGCAAATTCCCTCAAACTTTCTTCTCTTTTTCTCTCATACTATTAAGTGTTTGAAACAACTTCTTTCTTTCTCTTTTTCTTTCAAAAACCGTGGGCCTTGTGCTCTTCAATCATCATCATACTTTGTTTCTTTTAATCTTTTGTTACTTGTGTTTGATTACTTGTTGTTGTTAGTTTGTTTCATGAAATTGTTAGTTAATCTTACTTAGTTCCAAGAATCTAACTTCCTAGTCTTGATTCTTCATAATATCTTGTATTCATCAAGAACACAAGAACTAAACTTACTAGTTTATGTTCTACATATATTGTTTCAAAAGATATAAGTTCATTGTTGTTGAAATCATACTTGTAAGTCATGGAAGTAAACTTAAAGTTTACTTTACTTAAAGATCAACTTTGGTTGAATCTTTAAAGTATGAGCAACCCTTGAACTAATTACTTGTTTAATTAACTTGTTTCTTTATTTTATGCACTTAAATACCATGTTTGTTGATTAAATGGTCAAGTACTACTAGTTACTCTGGATCTCATGATTTTCTTGAACTTAAAGTTAACTTTATAAGTTTCAAGAACATAGAAGTGTAACTTACTAGTTATAACTTCATATACTTGTAAAAGATCTAAGTTATCTAGCTTATGGTCTTCTTAAATTGTCATAAACAAAAGCTATAGAGCTTACATACACTTTACTAGTTGATAATCTAAGTTTGTAACTTGTTTTTACTCTTAAAGTTCATGTAAGTGTTAGAACTAAGATTTGATGTAACTTTGGTTCATCAAACATCATACAACTCTTAAGTGAGTTGATCTACATGTCTTAGACTCACACTTGTGTTATAATTGTTAAAACTGACTTAGTATTATTTTCCTTAGGTTGAGGACCTATTAAGACGATTTACTGACTTAGTATTATTTTCCTTAGGTTGAGGACCTTCGGACCGATTACTTGCACACCTTTCCCGACTACTACTTTACCGCTACATATCATTGTGAGTTATAGCATTCCCTTTTTACTTTAACTTATTTTGGGAACTGAGAATACATGCGGATTTTATATTTTACATACTAGGCATGAGTACTTAAACTTTATATATGTGTGGGTTATACAACGGCATAAACATTCCCTTTAGCTCGGTAACGTTTAATCATTGGTTTTTGAACCGTGAACGCGAATCTTAGATATGGATCCATAGGGTTTGACATCCCCACTCGGGCTAGTAGCGCTAGCATTTAACGAGTGTTTAATACTTCGTAAACATACGCACTTGCCAAGTGTACTTTCAGGGGTATAAACGTTAAGTTAGTTACCAAGTGCCCACGGTTAACATATACTTTATCATACTATTTGAAACGCTCGTTGTAGCACTAAAATCTCGTGGCCTACCTTACTTACTGTTATACTTAAACTATAGCTCACCAACCTTTGTGTTGACGTTTTTAAGCATGTATTTCTCAGGTGCTTGAGGTTGCTTCCGCTGTGTACTAGTCGTGCTGTAGAACCCGCTGATTAGAGTTGTTATCGCATGACTACTTATCTTGCATTCAAACTTATTTACTTTTGAAACTATGTTATGTAACGACCTTTGGGGTCACGTACACTTATTTATTTGCTTCTACTTAGTGAAGCATGCTTTTTGATTGTAAAACATTTGATGTCGGTTATGACATCACCTTTTTATCGTGAATGCAACTTCTTTTGGTACAGCATATAGTACTTAACCTTGTAATGATCCTGTTGTTGATGAATCGTACACGATGGTTTTGTACGGGGCATCACACTTTCCATCAACAAAATTCACATGTTGGCGGTGAACCTAAAGCGCTCACCGGCAAACCAATCCGAAACACCATTTTCACCCTCATTTCTCGAATATCTCGCCACGATTATATTCTATCCACAATTCTAAACCTTATTCATCCACTTGTTCCAACCGCCAATCATCCCGAAGTAATAGAAGAAGTCAACGAGCTTCAAGATCGAGTAATCAATTTGGAAAACATGGTGCAAAACGTACCAGCTTCAACAACATCACCGGCACCAACAGTACTACCAACAACCTAAGTTTCAACATCCGAATTCCACACCTCAACATCTCATTTTGTACCTCGAATATAATCATCGTTCTACATGACGATTATGTAATCTCTAATGTTTAGAGATTATATATTCTTGTTCTAACGGTAAATCAATTGAGTCTGATATCATATTGACTCATTAATTCCGTGATTACATCTGAAAAAAATATATATGAATATATGTTATCATAAAGATTGTAATTAAAAATTCTTTCGTACAAACTGTTAATGGTGAAAATATTTTAATGGGTAGGTAATACCCGAGAAATATTTAGATTCCACATTAATAAGTTACACTGTACATTCTTTCAAATCTGATTCAACAGTCATTTACTATCCTACTCACAACCACCGAGATACGTATCCGTTCACCGCAGAATAACTATTATTATTCAATTTCATATTGAATTTTGACCTATCAGAATCCAACAAGTGGCATAATGAAGAAAACATTTGACAAAAATAAAATTTGTTAGAAACAAACAAATTAACTATGATAAATTTTGTTAAGAATCCACGCTAACTGTTTCCAGCTAACTGTTCCTAGCTAACTGATTACATTTTATTTATCGCAATTTATTTTATCGCAATTTTATTTATTGTCATTTAATTTCTGTTATTTACTTTACGCACTTTATTTATCGTCATTTAATTTCTGTTATTTATTTTACGCACTTTAAATATCGGGACACGTATACAAGGTTTTGACATATCATATCGACGCATCTATATATATTATTTAGAATAACTATAGACACTCTATATGCTGTAATGATCGAGTTCGCTATACAGGGTTGAGGTTGATTCTCAAATAATATATATACTTTGAGTTGTGATCGAGTCTGAGACATGTATACGGGTCATGATATGTATTAATTAATTCGAATATTATATATTAAGCTATATATGAATTATTTGACTATTAACTGTGGACTATCAACTGTGGACTACTAACATTGGACAATTAAAATGAATTAAAATACTGATTATAATATATGAAACTAAACAATTCTTCAAGTTTGCCACTTGATTTCATCTTAAACCTCATTTATGTCTTGACGATTACAATCTGTGATTCAAACTTTTCATAATTATTGAAAACACTTCAATCGATAGGATGAACCAACCGCACTTCATCTACAGAAGAAGAGATTGATGCATATAGTTATGCACCTGAAAACACTCGGAACCTATGTAAACGTTTAACACGTGTCTATCTAGCTTCTTTGGCATTATTATTACCGAAAATAACATTTCAACTCTTTTTCAAATTAGCCAATTTTGTCATGGCTTCAGCAAATCAACTTCGACTTCTATTCGAATTAGCCTTATTATAACCTCGATATATAAGTTTGCCTATCGTCATCGTTACCGGGGAACCGTTTATATTCCACCACATTAGCAGTAAACTTACCAGCAACTTCAATAAATTTGGACTTTTCGAAAAACCATTATATTCATTGAAACTCCATCATGTATTCATCTATACCCTGTAACAATAATTTCCATACCAATTACCGAGAATCAGCAATCAGTATTTCGAATCTCGTAGCCTTTCTACATCAATAGTTATATGTATACATATAACAATTATCTTTTAGAATTACGATCTTCAATTCTGAAATTTTGAAAAGCACCCAGCCTACGAATCAATACATTGAACTTTGAAAAAGCTGAATGAAGCAGCAGAAAACTGTAGGCAACCGTAAACGACCTTAATCATCGGAAGTTTGATGATAAAGAATAGTATGTTGGAAAATCTCAGAAAAGTTGGAACTGGAAAACGGATTGAGCTAACCACGAAGGAGACCAAGGATAAATACAAGGACCATACCCTATATTCAAAGAATCCAGGTAATTCTGGATCCATTGAAATCTTTAGAGAATATCTTGATCCGAAGTCATGTTAAAATCTTGCGTAAAATTTTTCGTCATCAACCTTCGAACTTGGAAATTCCAAAATATCATCATAAATATCTTCGATATTTCTGAGGATATTTTCATAAATATTCTCGTCCAAAATTATATACCTTTTCGTACTTCCTGTATTTCATTATATTGGAAACTTCTGTAAAATTTAAATTTAATTTATGAATGAATTCTGGAGAAATGTAAAGAAATTGATGCATGAGTTAGTTTAATATAATGACACTTGGCCAACGTGATTATATTACAGTAAGTCATGCTGGAAGTTCTAATGAAACATGATGATTTACAGATCATACCATCATCATGTGTCATGTTACACAACTCTTTCATTCTACTTAACCTCTGAACTTATCAAGAAAATATATTCTTGATAGTTCTATCCTCAGGGATTCTGGTAATTTAACAAATCAAATCGTGCTATTACGTTCCAACCTGCTTAGAACACTATGTTCATTCTAAAATTCATATCTACGAATTCTGGGCCGTTACTCGCTTTACTAGAGGTCGAGAAGATAATAAAAAGGTAAAGAGCTCCAAAATATAAGAGAAAAAATATAAAGTCCAATAACAACAAAGCCAAAATTACAAAATGTAGATATTAATACAAATAGCAATATAAAGACACGGCATAATTAAGAATAGTATCACCCCAAGGTAATAGTAGAAGTAAACAGATTCTTCTGGAGGAAGATTGAAAAGAAGGATGACAGAAATGATAATTAGAAAAATATCAAGGATTAGAATGGGATTAAGCATTTTCACAATCTTTTGGATGTATGAACTAAGAAAGAAGTATAGGAATTGTGAGAATAATAGAACAGAAGAGCTTAATTTATAATGGGAATATCAGACAGAGTAATCTAGGCGGATCACAGTATTTAATTATGGAGATCTTAATTTCCTTATTTGTCGAAGAATCAAATCTTTTAGATTTCAAAGATGCGCATGTATTCTCAGTCCCAAAAATATATATTGCAAAAGCATTAATAAAGGGAGTAATGAAACTCACCAACCTTTTGGTTGACACTTGAAAGCATGTTTATTCTCAGGTATGAAAGAAATATTCCGCTGTGCATTTGTTCATTTTAGAGACATTACTTGGAGTCATTCATGACATATTTCAAAAGACGTTGCATTCGAGTCGTTAAGTTCATCAAGATTATTATTAAGTCAATTATAGGTGGATATATTATGAAATGGTATGCATGCCGTCAACTTTCAATGAAATGAAAGTTTGTCTTTTAAAAACGAATGCAATATTTGTAAAATGTATCATATAGAGGTCAAGTACCTCGTGATGTAACCAATTGTAATGTATTCATCCAGATGGATTAGGACGGGTTGTTATACAGTCATCACAATGTACTAACTAACCCGTACAAACTAACGGTAACAGTAAGTATATCTAACAAGCATGACAATGATAATATAACATGCTACTCTATACTATATAATCCAGTTAGTCCCACCCACCTATACCGACAGCAGTCGGTAGTCTAATGTCACCGAGTCTTCTCCTCGTTTGTATCACCTGAGAACAAATACTGAATAAGTTAGTAATCGTATTCCAATACTAACTATATCACAATCACAATATATTCTTACTAATACTTAAGCACTTTACGAATGGTCTGCAAATCGTACGAGTAACACTCTCACTTGCACGTTTGAGAACACTCAACCATGCGGTTGATAACTTACTCGTTCGTTTGGTTTATGACTGAACACCCATCAATGAATCAAATGATCCGTACGGTTCACCATACGAGTGAATAGTGACTCGAACGAGTCACATCTCAACCGTACGTATCATCTTAACTAAAACAATAGTTCTCCTTAACCACTCACTCATACGGTTCATAATACGGTTGACCACCCCAACTGTACGAGTGAAGGCTCACTCGTGCGAGTGATGAAGAACAGTAGCAACAACTGTTTAGACGGCTTCAACTCAAAATGCACAATTTAAAACATCAATACATACTGTAAATCAACACATACAATCGTGTATTCACTATATGATAAGTCTACAACATAAACTCAATCAATAACGACACTCCATGTGTGCAAAACAAGACAAACACGTTAAAACCCCTTATTCTGACCAAAATAAATTTTGATATAGCTTCTTAAAACCTTATTATTGGAAAGTAGACCTCAAGACGATTCCAACGATAGTTTATTCATCGAAAACGGAGTTACGGTTTGAAAGTTATGCCCTTTTTAATTTTACCAACGCTGACAAGTGCGCAACCGCGTGGTTGAGCCCTCAACCGTATGGTTGAGCCCTCAATCACGTAGTTGAGCCCTCAAACGCATGCTCAACCGCGTGGTTGAGCTGTCAAAAGTCTGGGAGCTGTTAGAACAGTCCAGCTCGCTGTTTTCGCGTTTTTTTACCCCAAATCATGATTTTTGCAAGATCTGATCATGAAACCACTTCAAAAACATCATATAACAACTATAGAACATAAATCTAACATCAATTAACATATGCAAACACTTTTCATCAAGATTAAGCATCAAAATCATACTTTTTACTCAAGAAAATAAAAATCCTAATTTCTAACAATCAAAGCATGGATTCACCAAGACAAACCTGAGATGATGCTCACAATGATGCTAGAAATCAGTCTCTAAAGTCTCTTAATCCAATTTCAAGTTTAGATCAATTAGGGTTTCAAGAGTGAAGGAGTTAGGTACGGGATGTGTGTGTGGATATTTCAATAAAATGAAGGAAATAAGCTGAATACATACACTTTAATGTATTATAATCTCATACTCCACATCACACGGGTATTTATCAGTTATCTGAATTATTTCTTACGTAGTTTGGCGACCCAAACGAAGTCCAATTTAAATAAATAAACCTGCTCTGTGACCCTTGTCACACACTGGTCTTAACCAAATCCACAAATAATTATAAACATATAATTATTAAAATCACTAATTCCGCCATATACACGGGTAAAATGGTCATTTTACCTAGACCCGATTATAGGATGTTACAAATCTACCACCTTAAAGAGATTTCGTCCTAGGAATCTGGTCAGTCAAAGTCAACAAAATTCATGGGTACTACAAACCACCACAACGATTACAACTAGACCTAAGTCAAAACATGTCTTACGATCACAAGCGTTACAAAGTTCAGTTCATTCCCATGGGTCAAATCAAATCTCACTGGTCCAAAGTCAAACACAATAGTTTGATAAGACTACTAACCCTCTAATCAAAGGCCTGCTATATGCCGGTCTGCAAGTTTTACTTACACTACACGAATACCTGAATCCTTCCCCACCCTCTGGTCTAAATTAGTCTTTACCACTGGCTAAAGAAATTCAATGCTGAAAATCTGACGCTATCTAAAAACTAAGTGAGTCAAATTCCGTCTGAATCCCCAAACTGAAAGGGTTAACAAATCATCAGTCGGTCACACACAATTTATTAATGATCACAATAAAACTCCGGTCAATCACCTTGTTCCATCGTCAATCTCATGGATTCCATTAGATAAGTCACTTCATGACTAGGTTAATGCACTAATGTCAATAATCACTTCTAACGATCTGCCACTTTTTATCAGTCAATATCGTTTTTGAAGTTAACTCTGAGTCATTTCCATTGTTTTTCCAAATCATCATAGTCCAAATAATCAGTCAATATTTATTACTAACCTTTAACTGCATAACTTAGCTAATTCTAATCATACTGTATTGCTAAGTCAACTCGGATTACACTAAAATTACCCAAATTCTGTAATTCAGTACCCGTTTCAATTTCGATATTTAAGAATTTTGTCCAAATTCACTCAACCGTATCGATATTCACCCAATAATCCATCGACTAAATCGTATTTCTGATCAACTCAATTATAGTAGAAATGATTACCAATCCAAGTTTTAAGTCAATTCAATCATTAAATCACAAACCTTGAGTAAATAATAACCGTCCACACGTTCCGAAAGTAATTATCTAAGTGTTAATTCCTTCAAGTAACATCAATACACATGCCTAACATTCCTAAAGTTACATCAGAAAGATCACTACTTTGGTTAAAATGCTATCAGAACTAGCAAATTTAACCCCCTTTAACCAAAAAAATACACAAGGTCTAGGTTCACATACTAGAGTCACTAAATACCGCTATCGACTCACCACTTTATATCAATCAATTTCATCTTGAGGTTATTTCCTAAATCATTTTCATCGGATTTTCAGTATTAGTAAGGTTCGTGTCACAGGTCAAAGGCTAACACTAACCTCTATATGCAAAGAAAAAATATCCAGTTCTTCAAATAATTTAACATTGGGTCAACACCGATCACCACAAAAAAACCCTACATCTGCAAATAAATAGGTAGTTCAAACTCAATATTTAAGAGTTTCGTCATAAATCACTCATCTAGGTCGATACTTACCCGAAATTCATCACTTAAAGCATGGCTTTATTCATATCATCATTAGAATAAACACTTACAAATCCAACATTAATCATTCGAATATGGATTTCAAGTCAACGATATCCACTAATACAGGCAATAAACATCCTTCTAACAATTAAGTCCGTCAAATGACATCAATACACGTGTTTGACACCGCTAAAACTATCTCCGCATTGTCTTTATTTTGCTTAGAACTTCATCAGAACTCAAAATTAAAGCTTATTCGATCATCAATAGCCTAGATCCATATATTGTTCAACTAGCATTACTATGTCGGAAAAGTCAACTCTCGGTCAAAAGTCATCGAAAATCGCATCAATCGTCAAACAACATCCAATCTAACACTTGTTACATCTCTTCCGACTCTTGAAACTACTGTATGATTTACTACAATGTATTTCCGCTGGCCAGACGTAATACATCATTCTAAATCACACTTTCATTTCGAGTATTTCGGAACAAGATCTTAATCGAGTTCATCAATACCCCACGGTCTATCTTCTCAAGTCACTGGTAGTTATAAATCTCCGTTATATCCCAAACTAATAGATTTTACAATCTAAGACTATCAAAACCGCAAAAGTCTTGAAAGTAAACACCTAACTCGGTTCTAGTTTGATCTTAATTCTACTAAGACCTCTTTAGCAACCACACTTGTAAATATGATCCAACATCCAATAAACTATACCTACTTACATCGTCTTATTTGTAAATACTATTATCGTCCGTCCTCGACCTTACATTCAAATCTTCAAAAGATAAAATATTCGCAAAGGTCACTATCGAACTACCAGATCAATGATTCTATCTTAATAGTAATATGATCACTATTCTAATCACGTCTCCCGACCTAGTCAAGATTCATCATAATTCAACTTGAACTGAATTCCTATTCCCGTTAAGGTCTTCGCTACTTCCAAGAAAGTCACTACACGAACGTCTCCTATACTCGCATCTAATGAGTCACATCAATTCACAAAAGTCCACAACTTTTCAGGACAACTCTACGGGTCCTACATAGCTAGTCAAATCCTACAACGGTACAGCCAGGCTAGTAACACTCCTTTCACAATAACAAAACATTGTTTTCCTATCTTCAGTCAAGACTACATGGAAAGCTCTGTTCAAACTTACTTCTTAAAGATCTCCACCAACTCACATGAGTATATGGTAGGAAAAGCGATTCCTCAAGGTCTTACTACGGTCACAATCATCTAAACCAAAAGTCAACATCATACGTGACACGCAAACTACCTACATACAACAGCAACAAACAGGGTTCAGGTCATCTTATTAGAAGACAAGGAAACTACTACTCTATTCGAATCCTCACGAGCCACTACGTGTGTCCCGTCGATCCATGGAAAGGAATTACATTTCACCTAAGTCTAACATAACAAGTCTTGTCATACTACAATATCATAGGGTCCGTCATCTACTGGTTCAGTCACGGTCGCCAAGCATGAAGACTACACTTCACATAGTTACACAATAGGGTTCGAGACTTTCACCAATCATCAAAGAGTCACTACCCTAATCAGTCTCTATGGGTCACTACGTATGTCCAATTAGTTAACGGTAAAGAAAAGACATCATATTCGTCTTGGTTAACACTACAAATCATTCACCTCAATTCTTCCAGTCTAAGCCAACAGTAGTCTCACATATAGTACAACATGCCATATAACAAACAATTCACAAAAGCATGACATCATATCACAAAGGTCATAACTATAAAGTCTTACAGAACATGGCAGTCAGTCTAAGGGAATAAAATCCCGATAGTAGTAGGGTAGCTCCAGACATAATCGTCATAGCTGGATTCGTCAACAGTCATCTACTTCTATCTTTTAGGAATAAGCAATCGATTGCAACTAGCAACACTAATCATCATATATTATCATTACAACAAATACAAAATTCGACAAAGACATGAACACAATCTACAAGTACAATAATAACAATTACAGCAATGTAATAAGAATGTACCTTTATGAATAAGAAGACATCTTCTATATCTATCAACACCTCGATCGCACCCGCACCCTTGACCCTCATCAACTATGCAACTGAATCCTTTACCCTTAGAGCCACGTCAACTAATACTCGTCAAGTCCTTCATCCAAATCAGCATCAAACACGTCCACCGAATTTCTATCGGCACTAACGGTCAACGGGGCACCAGCAGGGTGTAATCGATCTTCATACATGTCTTATCACAACATCTCACACACAATAGCTTAGTAGATAATCTGTTAATTTCTGCCAACTAACTCTTCAATACCTACTTCATTCACTTAACCTAGCCCCAAGATATGTTTGACTCGACACACGGTTTGGGAACATGTCACTTCCGTGCACATGCTGCCAAAACTACACTCTGATACCAACTTATAACACCCCGGATTTTTTTTACATACAGTGGAAGATAAATTTATCAGATAAATTGTATAAACATGTATATATATAAAATGCTCTTAATAATAAACAGGTTAATAAACAAATGACTGGGTTTTATATTAAAACATTAACACAACTTTAATAGAAAATACGCGACATCAGTGTTCCGACTAGTCAAACATATCTCCCAACAATCCGTCTCCCTAGAATCTATCAAGTAAGAAACAGTCAACCTGCAGGGGAATTAGCATGAAGCTAAGTGAGTGCAACTAACTACAGACAATAGTATACAGGAACCGTCATACTAATCATGTCATAAAAACTAACATACAAACATCACCCAAGTGTCATCTACAGAGATTCTGGCGGCTCAGCCAAACCATTAACCACTAGTTGATCGGACTGGGGCTTACCAGAAGTTCCTCCACCACCGTGTTGTATATATATATATATATATATATATATATATATATATATATATATATATATATATATATATATATATATATATATATATATATATATATATATATAATCCATACGTGATGGATGCGTCGTTCACATATATATACACCACGATTGACTAGGCTACCACATGAGGAACCCAACCCGCAGGTTGATCTCTCCTACTGAGGCTACCACACAATAGGGACTCACTGGGCTCCAGCAGACAAGCATTAACTTACATGCAGTCATCACAACGTACTAACTAACCCGTACAAACTAACGGTAACAGTAAGTATATCTAACAAGCATGGCAATCATAATATAACATGCTACTCTATACTATATACTCCAGTTAGGCTCACTCACCGATACCGACAACACTCGGTAGTCTAATGTCACCGAGTCTTCTCCTCGTTTGTATCACCTGTGAACAAATACTGAATAAGTTAGTAATCGTATTCCAATACTAACTATATCACAATCACAGTATATTCTTACTAACACTTAAGCACTTTACGAATGGTCTACAAATTGTACGAGTAACACTCTCACTCGCACGTTTGAGAACACTCAACCATGCGGTTGATAACTTACTCGTTCGTTTGGTTTATGACTGAACACCCATCAATGAATCAAATGATCCGTACGGTTCACCATACGAGTGAACAGTGACTCGAATGAGTCACATCTCAACCGTACGTATCATCTTAACTAAAACAATAGTTCTCCTTAACCACTCACTCGTACGGTTCATAATACGGTTGACCACCCCAACTGTACGAGTGAAGGCTCACTCGTGCGAGTGATGAAGAACAGTAGCAACAACTGTTTAGACGGCTTCAAATCAAAATGTACAATATAAAACATCAATACATACTGTAAATCAACACATACAATCATGTATTCACTATATGATAAGTCTACAACATAAACTCAATCAATAATGACACTTCACGTATGCAAAACAAGACATACACGTTAAAGCCCCTTCTTCTAACCAAAATAAAGTTTTATCTAGCTTCCTAAAACCTCATCATTGGAAATTAGACCTCAAGACGATTCCAACGATAGTTTATTCATCGAAAATGGAGTTACGGTTTGAAAGTTATGCCCTTTTTAATTTTACCAAAAGCTGACCAGTGCTCAACCGCGTGGTTGAGCCCTCAATCGCGTGGTTGAGCCCTCAAATGCGTGCTCAACCGCGTGGTTGATCTATCAAAAGTGTGAGAGCTGTTAAAACAGTCCAGCTCACCATTTTCGCGTTTTTTGACCCCAAATCATGATTTTTGCAACATCTGATCATGAAACCACTTCAAAAACATCATATAACAACTATAGAACATAAATCTAACATCAATTAACATATGCAAACACTTTTCATCAAGATTAAGCATCAAAATCATACTTTTTACTCAAGAACATAAAAATCCCAATTTCTAACAATCAAAGCATGGATTCAACAAGACAAATCTGAGATGATGCTCACAATGATGCTAGAAATCAGTCTCTAAAGTCTCTTAATTCAATTTCAAGTTTAGATCAATTAGGATTTCAAGAGTGAAGGAGTTAGGTACGGGATGTGTGTGTGGATATTTGTAGAAAATGAAGGAAATAAGCTGAATACATACACTTTAATATGTTATAATCACATACTCCACAACACACGGATATTTATCGGTTATCTGAATTCTTTCGTACGTAGTTTGGTGACCCAAACGAAGTCCGATTTAAATAAACAAACCTGCTCTCGGACCCTTGTCACAAACTGGTCTTAACCAAATACACAAATAATTATAAACATATAATTATTAAAATCACTAATTACGCCATACACACGGGTAAAATGGTCATTTCACCTAGACCCGATTATAGGATGTTACAATCGCTTTTCCGACTAATAGAATGTGGTTATCGGCACTGTGATTGGGAAGTCGCGAACCCCAATTCAGAGTTCACTATCTATGTCACCCCTTGGTAAGACACTTCTGTCGGATACATAGGGCGTTTGTCAGAGGCAAAACGGTTGTAGTAAGGCAATCTACCCTACAGATTCCGACAGATGTTCTTTTGTAATGGAAACCCTAATTGATACTAGGAGTACACGGTCGACCTCAGGCTATGCTAGAGTAGTTACTATGCATGTAAATATAGTACGTATATTGAGGAGGCACAACGATTGTAGTACTCTATACCTCTGTTATGTATGGCCATGGAAACGACCTCACTGTTGAAGAGTACATTGCACCATAACGCGGTCTCAGACATGGCACTCCGCCTAAGAAATTCTTTAGTAATAGGAACTGTTTGTTTAAGCCCATAAAGGATTTGAACCGTTAGGATAACCGAACGTTCATATGGAGACTACTGTCTGGCCATGACATTCCTTTATGGTTAATTTCTTTTAAATAAGAACCTAACTAATCTTTATAAACCAATCGTTAATGAAAGCATCAGAAACATATCATGTCTCTCGGATAAGGGATACCCTCTACTTTAGCTTATGTTTAAGAAAGTTTGGGCCAAGTGGATAGATTAATACGCTGCCTTAGCGGGTCGCTCATAATAAAAGAGCCGTCTAGTGTTATCAAGTAGCTGTGTTACTCTGACGTCGAGGGAAGAGGTGTTGCTGCCCATTCAGAATCTTCAAGCCTATCGCATACATTATGCCCAGTGACATGTCAGTCCTCTGACAAGGGTGGTAGGACCAATATAACGGGTAAAGGGTTATCAACTATCCATGAGCCATCATTACATAACTCAGCAATGTAACTAATGAAATCATAGCATGTACATCTTTAACCTTATCTGAAATACAAATTGTAAGTAACTAGAGGGGGTGAATAGTTACTTACGTTTTTAACTTTTTTCGATTGATCATCAAATTTGATTAACTATGATCAACCAATTCAACTCAAACTTGATGTGTGTGGTGTATATGTTCAAAATGATAAGTTAAGTAATGTAAAGAACATAGACACAAGGATTTATAGTGGTTCGGTTGAATGTTAACTAATCCACCTTAATCCACTCCCCGATTACACTAATCGAGATTTCTTGCTTCACTAAGCACTTTTCTCCAAACCCGGTGGAGATTCGATTTATAAGTCTTCAACTTCTTTGGTAAACAACAAACCTAATCTTTCTATCTCTTTGAAAGACCAACTCCAACCTAGCTCAACTTGGACAAGTATTAATCTTCAAATAAGATTAATCAACTTCCTAAGTCCCTTTAAGGAAGTAGATCACTAAGCTAGCATATCCTTCTACTAATTGAAGTTACAAGACTCATACAATTAGTAATGCTGATCCTAAGACAATTCTAGGACATACATCATAGTAAGTAAACTCACAAGATAAAAAAATTTAATTAGTAAGTTTACAACAACCAAATTCTATATCTATAAGATCATAGAATCTTCTATTTCTTGATCACATTTGAGTAGTAATTAAAGCCCTTGTGATCTCTGGAAATATGCCTTTTGAATGTGTAAGAGGGTCAGCTTCAAATGTTCTCCAATGCTTGCTATTTATAGTGGAATTCAAAAACTATCCGTTGTCACATGGTCGACCGTGGTTCGACTGTGCGTGCCCCAGTCCAAAATATGTATCCGTTGTATAGCCGTTTGACTCAGATTTGAACACCACATTTTGGAATTCTTACTTCATCTAGCACCTGCAAAAGAAACCCAATATCCTATACAAGTACTATATGCATTAACTGTGTGAGATTTGGTCTTATTGTGTGAAAATAACATAATGTAGTGACCCGAACTTTTCCATATTTATATATATATTAAATGAAATTGTTATTTACATGATTAAGTGTTTCCAACATGTTAAGCAATCAAACTTGTTAAGACTTGATTAATTGAAATAGGTTTCATATAGACAATTGACCACCCAAGTTGACCGGTGATTCACGAACGTTAAAACTTGTAAAAACTATATGATGACATATATATGGTTATATATATAGTTAACATGATACTATGATAAGTAATCATATCATTAAGTATATTAACAATGAACTACATATGTAAAAACAAGACTACTAACTTATTGATTTTGAAACGAGACATATATGTAACGATTATCGTTGTAACAACATTTAATGTATATATATCATATTAAGAGATATTCGTACATCATTATATCATGATAATATAATAATTTAAAATCTCATTTGATATTATAAACATTGGGTTAACAACATTTAACAAGATCGTTAACCTAAAGGTTTCAAAACAACACTTACATGTAACGACTAACGATGACTTAACGACTCAGTTAAAATGTATATACATGTAGTATTTTAATATGTATTCATACACTTTTGAAAGACTTCAAGACACTTATCAAAATACTTCTACTTAACAAAAATTCTTACAATTACATCCTCGTTCAGTTTCATCAACAATTCTACTCGTATGCACCAGTATTCGTACTCGTACAATACACAACTTTTAGATGTATGTACTATTGGAATATACACTCCAATGATCAGCTCTTAGTAGCCCATGTGAGTTACCTAACACATGTGGGAACCATCATTTGGCAACTAGCATGAAATATCTCATAAAATTACAAAAATATGAGTAATCATTCATGACTTATCTACATGAAAACATAATTACATATCCTTTATATCTAATCCATACACCAACGACCAAAAACACCTACAAACACTTTCATTCTTCAATTTTCATCATCTAATTGATCTCTCTTAAGTTCTATCTTCAAGTTCTAAGTGTTCTTCATAAATTCTACAAGTTCTAGTTTTATAAAATCAAGAATACTTCCAAGTTTGCTAGCTTACTTCCAATCTTGTAGAGTGATCATCCAACCTCAAGAAATCTTTTTTATTTATAGTAAGATATCTTTCTAATATAAGGTAATACTCATATTCAAACTTTGAATCAATTTCTATAACTATAACAATCTTATTTCGAGTGGAAATCTTACTTGAACTTGTTTTCGTGTCATGATTCTACTTCAAGAACTTTCAAGCCATCCAAGGATCCTTTGGAGCTAGATCCATTTTTCTCATTTCTAGTAGCTTTATCCAGAAAACTTGAGGTAGTAATGATGTCCATAACATTATTCGATTCCTACATATAAAGCTATCTTATTCGAAGGTTTAAACTTGTAATCACTAGAACATAGTTTAGTTAATTCTAAACTTGTTCGCAAACAAAAGTTAATCCTTCTAACTTGACTTTTAAAATTAACTAAACACATATTCTATATCTATATGATATGCTAACTTAATGATTTAAAACCTGAAAACACGAAGAACACCGTAAAACCGGACATACGACGTCGTAGTAACACCCCGGGCTGTTTTGGGTTAGTTAATTAAAAACTATGATAAGATTTGATTTAAAAGTTGTTATTCTGGGAAAATAATTTTTCTGATGAACATGAAACTATATCCAAAAATCATGGTTAAACTCAAAGTGGAAGTATGTTTTCTAAAATGGTCATCTAGACGTCGTTCTTTCGACTGAAATGACTACCTTTACAAAAATGACTTGTAACTTATATTTCCGACTATAAACCTATACTTTTTCTGTTTAGATTCATAAAATAGAGTTCAATATGAAGCCATAGCAATTTGATTCACTCAAAACGGATTTAAAATGAAGAAGTTATGGGTAAAAGAAGATTGGATAATTTTTCTTGTTGTAGCAACGTGAATATTGGTAACAAATCTATATTAATCATATCCTAGCTAAATTATATTGTATTATACATGTATTCTAATATATTATGTAATCTTGGGATACCACAGACACGTATGCAAATGTTTTGACATATCATATCGACCCATGTGTATATATTATTTGGAACAACCATAGACACTCTATATGCAGTAATGTGGGAGTTAGCTATACAGGGTTGAGGTTGATTCCAAATATATATATACTTTGAGTTGTAATCTAGCCTGAGACGTGTATACACTGGGTCGTGGATTGATTCAAGATAATATATCAATTTTTTCTGTACATCTAACGTTGGACAACTAGTTATAGGTTACTAACGAGGACAGCTGACTTAATAAACTTAAAACATCAAAATGTATTAAAAGTGTTGTAAATATATTTTGAATATACTTTGATATATATGTACATATTTGTTATAGGTTCGTGAATCGACCAGTGGCCAAGTCTTACTTCCCGACGAAGTAAAAATCTGTGAAAGTGAGTTATAGTCACACTTTTAAAATCTAATATTTTTGGGATGAGAATACATGCAGGTTTTATAAATGATTTACAAAATAGACACAAGTACGTGAAACTACATTCTATGGTTGAATTATCGAAATCGAATATGCCCCTTTTTATTAAGTCTGGTAATCTAAGAATTAGGGAACAGACACCCTAATTGACGTGAATCCTAAAGATAGATCTATTGGGCCTAACAAACCCCATCCAAAGTACCGAATGCTTTAGTACTTCGAATTTTATATCATATCCGAAGGGTTCCCGGAATGATGGGGATATTCTTATATATGCATCTTGTTAATGTCGGTTACCAGGTGTTCACCATATGAATGATTTTTATCTCTATGTATGGGATGTATATTGAAATATGAAATCTTGTGGTCTATTGTTACGATTTGATATATATAGGTTAAACCTATAACTCACCAACATTTTTTGTTGACGTTTTAAGCATGTTTATTCTCAGGTGATTATTAAGAGCTTCTGCTATCGCATACTTAAATAAGGATAAGATTTGGAGTCCATGCATGTATGATATTGTGTAAAAACTGCATTCAAGAAACTTATTTTGTTGTAACATATTTGTATTGTAAACCATTATGTAATAGTCGTGTGTAAACAGGATATTTTAGATTATCATTATTTGATAATCTACGTAAAGCTTTTTAAACCTTTATTGATGAAATAAAGGTTGTGGTTTGTTTTAAAATGAATGCAGTCTTTGAAAAACGTCTCATATAGAGGTCAAAACCTCGCACCGAAATCAATTAATATGGAACATTTTTAATCAATAAGAACGGGACATTTCAGTTGATATCAGAGCGTTGGTCTTAGAGAACCAGAAAATTTGCATTAGTGTGTCTTATCGAGTTTGTTAGGATGCATTAGTGAGTCTGGACTTCGACCGTGTTTTCTTTAAAAATGATTGCTTAACATTTTTGTTGGAAACTATATATTTTTAATATGTGAATATTATGTGATATATTAATCTCTTAACGTGTTTGATATTATGTGATAGATGAAGAGTCAAATGTAAATTGGAATGATTCGTGGACTGATTCACAAGTTCCCGAAGAGGAACCGGAAGAAGAGTCGGAACCGGAAGAAGAATCGGAACCGGAAGAAGAATCGGAACCGGAAGAAGAAATAGAACCAGTGGGGGAAATAATAAAACGGCTAATTAGAAGAAAATCCTCAACCAACCGGCCAAAGTTAATTATGGTCAATGGTGTTTCCGCCAAGGAAGCAAAGTATTGGGAGGATTACCAATTATCCGATGAATTGGATCCCGACAAGGATTCCGATGATGTTATAGTGTAACACCCCGTTTTCCCCGTATATGATTTATAGGTATATTATGTATGTACGACAGGCGTATGAAGGGTTCGATACATGTTCGGGTGTTAAAGTCTTGTATGCGAGAAAATGAGTCAGGACACGTTGAGTGTCGCAGCGTGACAAAGGAGGCCGCGGCGCGGCAATGGACTAAAATTGAGATAAGAAGTAGTACAAAAAATGATCCCAGAACTAGGCAAATGTCGCGGCGCGACATTTAAGGCCGTGGCGCGGCAAACTGCACGAACTGGCACCAGATTCTTGTAATATTAAATGAAGTTCAAGGGAAATTTGGTCATTTCACGATTGAGCCAGATTTGAGGCTTTAACCTCATCCACTCATTCATTTTCCTAATTTTATTTTCCTTTTCTTTTCATTTTTCTCTCAAAACTCAAACACCCATTTGATTTCAAAGGGATTTTTGGAAAGGAAGAAGCAAGATTTGATCTTTGACGTATTTTAACAAGTTTGTTCTCCTCGTTCTTAGCTACACGGTGATACTAGTGGTAAGCTCTAACTCCGAATTTTATTTTCGTGTTCATCATTCAATTTTGGGGCTTTTGATTGTATGATTCATAGATAGAACCCATTTAGTTGTTAATTGAAGGTTAACACCAAGATTCGGGTTTATAAGTGTTAAAGGAGGGTTTTGGGTTGGTTAATGATTTAACCATGTTTAAGACTTGAGAATAGTGTATAATCACTAGTATTAGTGATTATTGGTGCTTTGGAGACCTTTAGGGTTCTTGTGATTGACTAACTTTGAATAGAGTCGAAATTAGGGTTTGTTGAGGATTATAACCCGAATGTCGATTCGCTGAAGTTTATAAACTTGAAATGGATTAAGTTGATGTATGAAATTGAGTTAAACATGTTTTGGTGTCAAAACTTGTAAATGGTGAGATTTTGACCTTATGGGTCAAAATTAGGGTTTATGGGCGATTTTGAGAACGATAAGTGTTTAACACTTGTGTTCGGGTTTAATTGGCATATTAGGACCATTATCACTTGTGTTAGTGATTATTGGTTAGTTTGGGCGCGATTTGTCCTTGGAAGTGCATTTGGGTCGAAATTGCACTAACTGTCGAATTGGGTTGGTTTGTAGATACAATCTAAGTGTGTTGTTGAATTTGTGATAATGGAATAGGTACTTTTCATTGATGAGTTGTGGATTACTTGGAAGCATTCTTCAAGGCAACAAGGTGAGTGTTAATATCCTATATGCATATGTAAGTGTAGGATGGGTGCGGGTCGGGTGAAGTGGTTCTCGGTTATAGAGCTCACTTCACCTATAGGTGGATTGATGGACTTGTGTATAGGTCCAATTGGCATGGTTGTGCATTTTGGTTAACCACCTTTGATGAGGTGTACACCTTGTGTGTACGTTACCACATGGGCGTGTGATGTGGATTATATAACCCCAATGGCGAAGGGTTAATATTGTGAGTGGAATAATTATACGTACGTGTATATGGCATATTTATTTGTGAATGTTATGGTATGAACCATCGAGCCGATAGTGCCATAATGTATGTGTGTGATAGGATGTGAACCACGTGCCGGTAGCATCAAGTGTGAACCACGAGCCGGTAGCACTATAAAATAATTGATGTGAACCACGTGCCGGTAGCATCGAGTGTGAACCACGTGCCGGTAGCACTATAAAATAATTGATGTGAACCACGTGCCGGTAGCATCGAGTGTGAACCACGAGCCGGTAGCACTATAAAAGAGTATGACTCAAATGCGTATGGTGTGAACCACGAGCCGGTAGCACCATAGCGTTATGGTTAACCTTGGGTGTTTTACGCGTTGTTATAAATATATATATATTGTATACGTATAATGTTGTATTGACGTGATGTAGCTAATCTTCTGGTTGTAGCTTGTTGGCATTGTTCACATGTTGTTTGCGAACTTACTATATTGTTGGTGTTGTTAGCTTGTGCTTAGTGAATGTACGGTATGCTAGGTTTAGCTTGCCTTATACTTTGATGCTTCGGTATGCACTATTTGATTATTATTGTGGCGTGTCCATTTTATGCATATATATGTATGTAGTATATTTTCACTCACTAAGCGTTAGCTTACCCTCTCGTTGTTGATATTTTTATAGGTTCGCATGCTTGGCGGCTCGGGTAAGCTTGGGGATTAGAGATCTTGGCTAGGTTGCTTAGAAGATCTTGCTTTTGTATTCGATTAGGATTTGGGTAGCGTAGTCCCAAATCACCATGCTCGGTTTTGGTTGGAAACTAAACTAGTCGGGTCATGTATGTCCGTTTGGACAATTAATCAAAGTATTAAATGTTTTAAGGTTTATTAAACCTTCTATGGTATTAAAGATGTTTATGAAAACACAATTGGGACCTAAAGTATTATTTAACGCGTATTAAAAGGAAAAATTTTTATGGGCCGGTTTTAATACGGGTTGGGTTGTTACATATAGAAATTACCCCAACACAATTTAATAAGGCAAAAGAGAACAATAAGGGAAAGGGCATAAAAATAGAGAAATTTGATTCCAAACACGATGAACTTTATATGTATCGTCAACACCCGTATTACTTAAGTTATGACAATAACCCGGGAACCTCTAAACCACCAAGTTTTTCTAAACCAATGCGGAAAATGACGGCTCGTATTAGGAGAACATCATATATCCCTAGAAACTTGGCAAAACGAACCAAAACCGAAGAAGAAGAAACGAGTGAGTCGGAATAAGATAGTTGTATTCGTGTGGTGTAATATATGTAATATAGTGTGCTTATGCTTTATGATATATGTAAAAATTGCTTGTATTAATAGGTATTTTTTTATGAATCTAACTCTTGTCTATTTTATAGTATAAAAACACAAAATGGATAGACAACCCAATATTTTAAGAGACCTACCCGGAGACATGATTGATGAAATCTTGTCTAGAGTCGGTCAGAATTCCTCGGCACAACTATTTAAGGCGAGATTAGTTTGTAAGACATTCGAAGAACGTTCCAAGAATGCCTTGATTTATAAAAGGCTTTCGTTCGAAAGATGGGGGATATCACATTGGGAAATCCATAAGTTACGATGTGTTTACTTTGACGCATATATTGCGGGGAACCCAAATGCTATTTTACGCAACGGGTTAAGAAATTATTTTGACTCAATATATCCGAATATAGGACTTCGTGATTTAGAAAGCGGCTAACATGCATCATAAAGAAGCATGTTATGCTTACGGGTTAGTAATGTTCGCTTCTCACCAAAGTGAGAACAAGAACATCGGGCTACAACTATTAAACAAAACGTTCCCACAAGTGACGGAGTCGGTAATTGGGGTAAGAAATGAGGTTTTTAGGTTATTACGAGACTTTTGGTCATTACGTAACCTTCATCCTTTTGACGACGTTACAACACATTGTCTTACTATCGGTCACAACGGTTATGTTCCACAAAACCAAGGATGGGAAGTGGTATTAGTAAAACGAGAATGCATGACTTGTTTCTGGACGTATGAATTACGTGTCTTTATTGCCTTTGCTGAATGCCTTATTTATTAACTAGAATTATCTTCGCAACTACTTTGTATCAAAGTTTTATGTGCTATATTTCATGATATATGTAAAAAAAAGCGGTATTGTAAGTTTGCAAGTTATTGTATAAAGGTTTGAATATGATATTTTTTTTTTTTTTTTTTGTGATTAGTTTTTCATATAGAATTGTAGTAGTTGAAATGGTATGTTAGCTACTAAGTATGAACTTAAAGGGTAGGTACTACCCGAATTAAAGAGTATAAAATGCTAATATGAAGAAAGAGCTTTTATAAATAAGTTCATATTACGCTAAGAAATACTATTGACTACTCTTGATATTCTATATGATTAACTCGTTTCATTTGACTATTTTGAAGGAAATGGCACCGACTACTCGACACACCTTGAATATGAGCGAAGAGGAATTTTGTGCCTTTCTTGCTTCAAACATAGCCGCAGTACAGGCTGCGCTACATACCAACAATAACTCCAAATCTAGCAATGCAGCTAACGGCGCAAGAAATCGTGTAGGATGCACCTACAAAGAATTCACTGCCTGCAAACCTTTGGAATTTGATGGAACCGAAGGACCGATCGGATTGAAACGGTGGACCGAGAAGGTCGAATCGGAGTTTGCCATAAGTAAGTGTACTGAAGAGGACAAAGTGAAGTACGCTACGCATACCTTCACAGGTACTGCGTTAACATGGTGGAATACCTATCTAGAGCAAGTAGGACAAGATGATGCTTACGCACTACCGTGGTCAGCATTCAAGCACTTGATGAACGAGAAGTACCGTCCCAGAACCGAAGTCAATAAGCTCAAGACAGAACTTAGAGGGTTACGAACCCAAGGATTTAATATTACCACGTACGAAATTCGATTCACAGAATTGTGCCTATTGTGTCCGAGAGCGTTCGAAGATGAGAAAGAGAAGATCGACGCGTTTGTGAAAGGATTACCGGAAAGAATCCAAGAAGATATAAGTTCACACGAGCCCGCCTCCATACAACAGGCATGTAGAATGGCTCACAAACTAGTGAACCAGATTGAGGAAAGAATTAAAGAACAGGCGGCTGAAGAGGCCAATGTGAAGCAAGTCAAAAGAAAGTGGGAGGAAAACGGTGATAAGAATCACCAATACAACAACAACAGCAATTACAACAATAATCGCAACAACTATCCCAACAATCGCAACATCAATCGCAACTACAACAAATGGCCCAACAACAACAACAACAACAACAACAACAACAGCTACTACAACAATCATCCCAACAACAATAACAACCGCAACAACAACAACAATTAGAAGCAGCTATGCCAAAGGTGTGAAAAGTATCACTCGGGGTTCTGAACCAAATTTTGCAACAAGTGTAAAAGAAATGGTCATAGCGTGGCGAAGTGTGAGGTCTACGGACCAGGGATTAACAGAACGAAAGGAACAAATGGTGTCGGAACGAGTAATGGTGGAGCAAGTAGTGTCGGAGCAAGTTATGCCAATGTAGTTTGTTATAAATGTGGAAAACTGGGCCACATTATTAGAAATTGCCCGAACCAAGAGAACACGAATGGACAAGGCCGTGGAAGAGTTTTCAATATTAATGCAGCGGAGGCACAGGAAGACCCGGAGCTTGTTACGGGTACGTTTCTTATTGACAATAAATCTGCTTACGTTTTATTTGATTCGGGTGCGGATAGAAGCTATATGAGTAGAGATTTTTGTGCTAAATTAAGTTGTCCATTGACACCGTTGGATAGTAAATTTTTACTCGAATTAGCAAACGGTAAATTAATTTCAGCAGATTATATATGCCGGAATCGAGAAATTAAACTGGGTAGCGAAATATTTAAGATTGATTTGATACCCGTAGAGTTAGGGAGTTTTGATGTAATAGTTGGCATGGACTGGCTGAAGAAGGTGAAAGCAGAGATCGTATGTTATAAAAATGCAATTCGCAATGTACGAGAAGAAGGAGAACCCTTAATGGTGTACGGAGAAAAGGGCAACACGAAGCTACATCTTATTAGTAATTTGAAGGCACAAAAACTAATAAGAAAAGGTTGCTATGCTGTTCTAGCACACGTCGAGAAAGTACAAACTGAAGAAAAGAGCATCAATGATGTTCCCGTCGCAAAAGAATTTCCCGATGTATTTCCGAAAGAATTACCGGGACTACCTCCACATCGATCTGTTGAATTTCAAATAGATCTTGTACCAGGAGCTGCACCGATAGCTCGTGCTCCTTATAGACTCGCACCCAGCGAGATGAAAGAACTGCAAAGCCAACTGCAAGAACTATTAGAACGTGGTTTCATTCGACCAAGCACATCACCATGGGGAGCTCCTGTTTTGTTTGTCAAGAAGAAGGATGGTACATTTAGGTTGTGTATTGACTACAGAGAGTTGAACAAACTTACCATCAAAAACCGTTATCCACTGTCGAGAATTGACGACTTATTTGATCAACTACAAGGCTCGCCAGTTTATTCGAAGATCGATTTACGTTTTGGATATCATCAAATGCGAGTAAAGGAGGATGATATTCCAAAAACTGCTTTTAGGACGCGTTATGGTCATTACGAGTTTATGGTTATGCCGTTTGGATTGACTGACGCACCAGCTGTGTTCATGGACCTTATGAACTGAGTGTGTGGGCCATATCTTGACAAGTTTGTCATTGTTTTCATCGATGACATACTTATTTACTCAAAGAATGATCAAGAGCACGAAGAACATTTAAGAAAAGTGCTAGAAGTATTGAGGAAAGAAAAACTGTACGCTAAGTTTTCAAAGTGTGCATTTTGGTTGGAAGAAGTTCAATTCCTCGGTCACATAGTGAACAAAGAAGGTATCCAGGTGGACCCGGTAAAGATCGAAACCGTTGAAAAGTGGAAACCCCAAAAACTCCGAAGCATATACGTCAATTTTTAGGATTGGCTGGTTACTACATAAGATTCATCCAAGATTTCTCCAAAATAGCAAAACCCTTGACTGCATTAACGCATAAAGGGAAGAAATTTGAATGGAAGGATGAACAAGAGAAGGCGTTTCAATTATTGAAGAAAAAGCTAACTACAGCACCTATATTGTCATTGCCTGAAGGGAATGATGATTTTGTGATTTATTGTGACGCATCAAAGCAAGGTCTCGGTTGTGTATTAATGCAACGGACGAAGGTGATTGCTTATGCGTCTAGACAATTGAAGATTCACGAGCAAAATTATACGACGCATGATTTGGAATTAGGCGCGGTTGTTTTTGCATTAAAGATTTGGAGGCACTACTTATATGGGGTCAAAAGTATTATATATACCGACCACAAAAGGCTTCAACACATATTTAATCAGAAACAACTGAATATGAGGCAGCGTAGGTGGATTGAATTATTGAATGATTATGACTTTGAGATTCGTTACCACCCAGGGAAGGCAAATGTGGTAGCCGACGCCTTGAGCAGAAAGGACAGAGAACCCATTCGAGTAAAATCTATGAATATAATGATTCACACTAACCTTACTACTGAAATAAAGGAGGCGCAACAAGGAGTTTTAAAAGAGGGAAATTTAAAGGATGAAATACCCAAAGGATCGGAGAAGCATCTTAATATTCGGGAAGACGGAACCCGGTATAGGGCTGAAAGAATTTGGGTACCAAAATTTGGAGATATGAGAGAAATGGTACTTAGAGAAGCTCATAAAACCAGATACTCAATACATCCTGGAATGGGGAAGATGTACAAGGATCTTAAGAAACATTTTTGATGGCCAGGTATGAAAGCCGATATTGCTAAATATGTAGGAGAATGTTTGACGTGTTCTAAGGTTAAAGCTGAACATCAGAAACCATCCGGTCTACTACAACAACCTGAAATCCCAGAATGGAAATGGGAAAACATTACCATGGATTTCATTACTAAATTGCCAAGGACTGCAAGTGGTTATGATACTATTTGGGTAATAGTTGATCGTCTCACCAAGTCAGCACACTTTCTGCCAATAAGAGAAGATGACAAGATGGAGAAGTTAGCACGACTGTATTTGAAGGAAGTCGTCTCCAGACATGGAATACCAAACTCTATTATCTCTAATAGGGATGGCAGATTTATTTCAAGATTTTGGCAGACATTACAGCAAGCATTAGGAACTCGTCTAGACATGAGTACTTCCTATCATCCACAAACTGATGGGCAGAGCGAAAGGACGATACAAATGCTTGAAGACATGCTACGAGCATGTGTTATTGATTTCGGAAACAGTTGGGATCGACATCTACCATTAGCAGAATTTTCCTACAACAACAGCTACCATTCAAGCATTGAGATGGCGCCGTTTGAAGCACTTTATGGTAGAAAGTGCAGGTCTCCGATTTGTTGGAGTGAAGTGGGGGATAGACAGATTACGGGTCCAGAGATTATACAAGAAACTACCGAGAAGATCATCCAAATTCAACAACGGTTGAAAACCGTCCAAAGTCGACAAAAGAGCTACGCTGACATTAAAAGAAAAGATATAGAATTTGAAATTGGAGAGATGGTCATGCTTAAAGTTTCACCTTGGAAAGGCGTTGTTCGATTTGGTAAACGAGGGAAATTAAATCCAAGGTATATTGGACCATTCAAGATTATTGATCGTGTCGGACCAGTAGCTTACCGACTTGAGTTACCTCAACAACTCGAGGCTGTACATAACACTTTCCACGTCTCGAATTTGAAGAAATGTTTTGCTAAAGAAGATCTCACTATTCCGTTAGATGAAATCCAAATCAACGAAAAACTTCAATTCATCGAGGAACCCGTCGAAATAATGGATCGTGAGGTTAAAAGACTTAAGCAAAACAAGATACCAATTGTTAAGGTTTGATGGAATGCTCGTAGAGGACCCGAGTTCACCTGGGAACGAGAAGATCAGATGAAGAAGAAATATCCGCATTTATTTCCAGAAGATACGTCAACACCTCCAACTGCTTAAAATTTCGGGACGAAATTTATTTAACGGGTAGGTACTGTAGTGACCCGAACTTTTCCATGTTTATATATATATTAAATGAAATTGTTATTTACATGATTAAGTGTTTCCAACATGTTAAGCAATCAAACTTTTTAAGACTTGATTAATTGAAATAGGTTTCATATAGACAATTGACCACCCAAGTTGACCGGTGATTCACGAACGTTAAAACTTGTAAAAACTATATGATGACATATATATGGTTATATATATAGTTAACATGATATTATGATAAGTAATCATATCATTAAGTATATTAACAATGAACTACATATGTAAAAACAAGACTACTAACTTATTGATTTTGAAACGAGACATATATGTAACGATTATCGTTGTAACGACATTTAATGTACATATATCATATTAAGAGATATTCGTACATCATAATATCATGATAATATAATAATTTAAAATCTCATTTGATATTATAAACATTAGGTTAACAACATTTAACAAGATCGTTAACCTAAAGGTTTCAAAACAACACTTACATGTAACGACTAACGATGACTTAACGACTCAGTTAAAATGTATATACATGTAGTGTTTTAATATGTATTCATACACTTTTGAAAGACTTCAAGACAATTATCAAAATACTTCTACTTAACAAAAATGCTTACAATTACATCCTCATTCATTTTCACCAACAATTTTACTCATATGCACCCGTATTTGTACTCGTACAATACACAGCTTTTAGATGTATGTACTATTGGTATATACACTCCAATGATTAGATCTTAGCAGAAAATGTGAGTCACCTAAAATATGTGGGAACCATCATTTGGCAACTAGCATGAAATATCTCATAAAATTACAAAAATATGAGTAATCATTCATGACTTATTTACATGAAAACAAAATTACATATCCTTTATATCTAATCCATACACCAACGACTAAAAACACCTACAAACACTTTCATTCTTCAATATTATTCATCTAATTGATCTCTCTCAAGTTCTATCTTCAAGTTCTAAGTGTTCTTCATAAATTCTACAAGTTCTAGTTTCATAAAATCAAGAATACTTCCAAGTTTGCTAGCTTACTTCCAATCTTGTAGAGTGATCATCCAACCTCAAGAAATCTTTCTTATTTACAGTAAGATATCTTTCTAATATAAGGTAATACTCATATTCAAACTTTGATTCAATTTCTATGACTATAACAAACTTATTTCGAGTGGAAATCTTACTTGAACTTGTTTTCGTGTCATGATTCTACTTCAAGAAATTTCAAGCCATCCAAGGATCCTTTGTAGCTAGATCCATTCTTCTCATTTCCAGTAGCTTTATCCAGAAAACTTGAGGTAGTAATGATGTCCATAACATCATTCGATTCCTACATATAAAGCTATCTTATTCGAAGGTTTAAACTTGTAATCACTAGAACATAGTTTAGTTAATTCTAAACTTGTTCGCAAACAAAAGTTAATCCTTCTAAATTGACTTTTAAAATCAACTAAACACATGTTCTATATCTATATGATATGCTAACTTAATGATTTAAAACCTGAAAACACGAAGAACACCGTAAAACCGGACATACGCAATCGTAGTAACACTGCGGGCTGTTTTGGGTTAGTTAATTAAAAACTATGATAAACTTTGATTTAAAAGTTGTTCTTCTAGGAAAATGATTTTTCTTATGAACATGAAACTATATCCAAAAATCATGGTTAAACTCAAAGTGGAAGTATGTTTTCTAAAATGGTCATCTAGACGTCGTTCTTTCGACTGAAATGACTACCTTTACAAAAATAACTTGTAACTTATATTTCCGACTATAAACCTATACTTTTTCTGTTTATATTCATAAAATAGAGTTCAATATGAAGTCATAGCAATTTAATTCACTCAAAACGGATTTAAAATGAAGAAGTTATGGGTAAAACAAGATTGGATAATTTTTCTTGTTGTAGCAACGTGAAAATTGGTAACAAATCTATATTAATCATATCCTAGCTAACTTATATTGTATTATACATGTATTCTAATATAATATGTAATCTTGGGATACCATAGACACGTATGCAAATGTTTTGACATATCATATCGACCCATGTGTATATATTATTTGGAACAACCATAGACACTCTATATGCAGTAATGTGGGAGTTAGCTATACAGGGTTGAGGTTGATTCCAAAAATATATATACTTTGAGTTGTGATCTAGCCTGAGACGTGTATACACTGGGTCATGGATTGATTCAAGATAATATATATGAATTTTTTTCTGTACATCTAACGTTGGACAACTAGTTATAGGTTACTAACGAGGACAACTGACTTAATAAACTTAAAACATCAAAATGTATTAAAAGTGTTGTAAATATATTTTGAATATACTTTGATATATATGTACATATTTGTTATAGGTTCGTGAATCTACCAGTGCCAAGTCTTACTTCCCGACGAAGTAAAAATCTATGAAAGTGAGTTATAGTCCCACTTTTAAAATCTAATTTTTTTGGGATGAGAATACATGCAGGTTTTATAAATGATTTACAAAATAGACACAAGTACGTGAAACTACATTCTATGGTTGAATTATCAAAATCGAATATGCCCCTTTTTATTAAGTCTGGTAATCTAAGAATTAGGGAACAGACACCCTAATTGACGCGAATCTTAAAGATAGATCTATTGGGCCTAACAAACCCCATCCAAAGTACCGGATGCTTTAGTACTTCGAATTTTATATCATATCCGAAGGGTGTCCCGGAATGATGGGGATATTCTTATATATGCATCTTGTTAATGTCGGTTACCAGGTGTTCACCATATGAATGATTTTTATCTCTATGTATGGGATGTATATTGAAATATGAAATCTTGTGGTCTATTGTTACGATTTGATATATATAGGTTAAACCTAAAACTCACCAACATTTTTTGTTGACGTTTTAAGCATGTTTATTATCAGGTGATTATTAAGAGCTTCCGCTGTCGCATACTTAAATAAGGACAAGATTTGGAGTCCATGCTTGTATGATATTGTGTAAAAACTGCATTCCAGAAACTTATTTTGTTGTAACATATTTGTATTGTAAACCATTATGTAATAGTTGTGTGTAAACAGGATATTTTAGATTATCATTATTTGATAATCTACGTAAAGCTTTTTAAACCTTTATTGATGAAATAAAGGTTATGGTTTGTTTTAAAATGAATGCAGTCTTTGAAAAACGTCTCATATAGAGGTCAAAACCACGCAACGAAATCAATTAATTTAATCAATAAGAATGGGACATTTCACATAACACTCCAAATGTAGTAAACCCAACATTCTTGGAAAAGTGTCTTGATTGTCATTTTAGGTAATCTCAGTTTGGTCAAGACTTAGTTAGGTTCATTATTGCATTTGGTTCAATCATAAAGACTAGTCAACATGTCATTAACTTCTTAGTTTTAATTAATCAGAAGTCATATTCATTTTAAGACTAAGTAGAGATTAATTGAATGATGTCTTTCTAAATTAAACATTAAGTGTGTAAAGACATCAATGTTAAGTCATACTTAGACATGTTACACATTGTGTTACTTAGACAAGACCAAATTGACCATTATTGTTTGTGAACCATTTTACACTTAATTCATTGAAGTAAAGTAGTTACTTGAATCCTAGTGTTCTAACTAATAATACATAGCAAGTTTAAGAGCATGTTAACAAGTTGACAAATTAATGAGTATCAAACACATTAGGAAGTAGCAAGTAATACTCACATATAGCAAGAGATAGTTATTTTAATATCAATCATATAGATATTTGCACAACATTATGGTTTAAGCTTTAGCAAGCTTACTGTGACGACCCGGGAATTTCCGACCAAATTTAAACTTTAATCTTTATATGTTTCCGACACGATAAGCAAAGTTTGTTAAGTTGAATCTCAAGAATTTTAAACTGTGTCCATACATTCATTTAAACCTCGACCAAGTTCCAACGATTCACGAACCATTAAATGAACGGATATGATTATATGTATATGTGTATATATTATAACTTGAAACATTAACAAAGTACTAAACGCATAATACTTTACATGAACGTATTTGTTTCAATATGTTTATCAATGGAATTAAAAGATAATATCAAATGATTGATTTATCAGGTACGGTGTATGACTAAGAGTCTCTGTTGAGAGGTCCACTTTTGATTTAGCAAATCTTTCCATTTTAACAATTTCGGAAAATAGTAAAGTGAATTACGAGTAAGAACAATTTGTCAATCATTGAGAGTTAGACAAAGGATAGTGGAAGATTGAATTTCATAAAATTCGATTGATTTATTTTGCAACAACCCAACCCGTATTCCATACGATAATAATTTTTTTTTATATAATATACATTTATGCGCCAATTAAATATGTAAACCATTCCACAAGTTCCATTTAAATGTACATCAATTTAAATGTTTACAAAAGGCACGAAAGCCATTAATTAAGTTTAATACAAGTTTGACCCACTACAAATGATAGTTTATAATCCAAACGACACTCGAGCATGGTTTAGGGCTAAACTACCCAAAACGTTAGGCCAACTTCGAAGAGCTAACACCAAAAGCACCGCCCGACAACATAAGCGGGAGACCACTAGTCCAAACGTATGCCCTTACCCTTGTCTAAGCCGGAACCAATAAAATGGTAAACAACGAGAGGGTAAGCAAGCCTTAGTGAGTGCAACAATTATACATACATATATATAACCTACTTACTTGCAAACACTTACCAAATCCGCATACATACTAGTTACATAATTAGCATACCCTTCACATGTATAACGCTAAGTACCACGATAACAAGACTAGTATAACAATAGCATATAACACAACAATACAATATGCTAAAACACAAGTATAACGATGATGTTCACAACATCCATAGTACTCAAGATCTCAAGGCTAGCCCAACGAATGGTATCGTCAACATCGAACTTAAATCCCATTCGCCTATATTAATGTGGTATCGTCAACACCGAACTTTAAACCCACATATGAGGTATCGTCAACAACGAACTTTAAACCCTCATCAACGTCACTACAATAATAGTACGGCATCGTCAACATCGAACTTTAATTCCATACGTATGAGGTATCGTCAACAACGAACTTTAAACCCTCATCCACAACGTAATATACTCTAGGGTATGGTATCGTCAACATCGAACTTTAACCCATACCCCACAAGCAAATAAATCATACACATGCATATATAATCATTCCACTCACCTTAACACTTCGGTGGTGATTTAAATGCTTCCGCACACCTCGAGCAAAGTACCTAATACATACGTACACATTCAATACACAACTAGTGGCATTTACCACATTACTTACACTTTGAGCATTTAATGACAAAAATTGCATTAAATGACTCAACCACACCCAAAATCGTCCTTAAATGCCAAGACTCATATTAAATCGCCAAAGCTAGTGATTTAAAGTCTACTAACATTAACTAGCACAACCTAGGGTAATTCATACCCATCTCACCCAAACTAGGTCAACATTACCCATTTTTACTCATTTTAACACTTTGACTCACATACTAGTCATACTTAGTTCATTAACTATTTTCATCATCATTAACAAGTGTATTAGTGACAAAGAACTTATTTAACACTTTCAACTTCAAATCTCAAGTCCAAACCCTAGATTATAGTTACTTAAAGTTTCCTTTCATCAACACAACCCAAACTCACCCATTTTAACCACAAGTGGGTCACATAAGTATCAAATGAACCAAAACCCTAGCATAACTAATTAAAACTTGAAACATAGAGTTAGAACTTACTGAGACTACCAACGCGTAGCTAGAGACACAAGGAACAACTTTAATTCTTGCTCCAAAGATCAACCCTCAATCCTTCACTCTCAAATCTCACTTTTAATCCAAATGGGTTTTAAGTTTTGGGAGAGAAAAAAAAATGAATTAAATGGATATGTGGTGGAGAGTTAATGCTCCCATCAGATCCACATGTCAATTTACCATTTTTCCCCTTAAAATCCCTTAAATTGAGCTAAGTCCGACACCAGTTCAGCAGAACTGTCGCGGAGCGGCCTTAGTCATCGTGGCGCGACACATAAAGGGAAAATAGGCCCTCCTTAACCCACTTCCTGATCCTGGTTCACTTGATATGCCGCGGCGCGGACCCATTTTCCGCGGCGCGGCTTAAGGCTACATCTGAACAGCTTGACCACCTTAAACAATTTTCGATGTTATTTAATTTGTACAATCCAAACCCGCTTCCTATATTCACCTAGCCTTCCACAATAGTCTCACAAGACTTAATGCTAAAAAAACCCATGTTTAAACTTATATATATATGCACACATTATCAAGTATATATATATATATATATATATATATATATATATATATATATATATATATATATATATATATATATATATATATATACACACACATATATTCGTACATTTACGCATAAGCTAACGATTTATAGACGTATAAATGATTAAGTAGGTACCTTTCGATACGTACGGGAAAACGGGGTGTTACATATTTTTTCAAACGTGCGAAAACACTTTATGATATAACGGAACTTGATAATTAAAACGTCCTTGTTTAAATGACATGAATTAGAAGATTAATTGTTAAATATATAGAAAACTCGCAACTTGTATTTAAAACATGTTCATTAAATATATATGTTTTCAAATTAATTAAGTGGACGATTGTAACAATTGGTTATTGTTTCGATGAATACTTAGTCATATCATTTAGAACATTTTAGAAGTTAAAATAAAAAATGGCCATAAACAAAGTATATCAAAATTAATTTTTAAAGTATAAACGATACGTATTATAATATTTTCTAAATGAAATTTAAAACGAAATTTGAAATATAAATAGTTTGAAAGACTAAATATTATATCATTAGATAAATTTTTCAAACAAGTATATTATGTACAAATTTACAATTCTAAATAAAAATATATATATAATTTAACTTAGTCATAAAATGTCCGGATTTAAAATAATATATTTTGATAAACAACGAATCACTAATTTATAGAAGCAAATTACCACAACGCTCAATTTTATAAGTTACATTTTTATAAGGTAATTTATTGATGAGTAAGTCAAATTATTAATAAGAGTACACGTCGCGTAACGTAAAAGACTAGTTTTCTAAACGTACGAAAGTGCGTTCGAAAAACCGAAAGTGGTACATGAGTCGAGTAACAACGTACGAGTCATTTGAACAAAATTACATTTTTACCATGCACGTAAATATAATATAATATATAATTAATTATATAGATTAAATAATAATTTATAATTAATATATTAAATAAATATATGAGTGTCGTGTAGTGACCCGAACTTTTCCATGTTTATATATATTAAATAAAATTGATATTTACATGATTAAATGTTTCCAACATGTTAAGCAATCAAACTTGTTAAGACTTGATTATTTGAAATGAGTGTCATGTTGACAATTGACCACCCAAGTTGACCGGCGATTCACGAACGTTAAAACTTGTAAAAACTATATGATATATATATATATATGTATATATATATATATATGTATATATATATATATATATATATATATATATATATATATTGTTAACATGATATTATGATAAGTAAGTATATCACTAGGTATATTAACAATGAGTTATATACATAAAAATGCGACTACTAAGTTAAGAAACTAGAAACGATATATATAACGATTATCGTTATAAAAACGTCTTACTAAATACATATGTATCATATTAAGATATTGTTACACTATATTTAACATGATAAAATGATAATTATATATATCATTAAGTATATTAACAATGAACTACATATGTAAAACAAGACTACTAACTTAAGGATTTCGAAACGAGACATATATGTAACGATTATCGTTATAACAAAATTTTAATGTATATATATATCATATTAAGATATATTCATACATCATAATATCATTATAATGTAATAATTTAACATCTCATTAGATATAATAAATAATGGGTTAACAACATTAAATGAGATCGTTAACTTAAAGGTTTCAAAACAACACTTACATGTAATGACTAACGATGACTTAACGACTTAGTTAAAATGTATATACATGTAGTGTATTAAGATGTATTTGTACACTTTTGAAAGACTTCAAGACACATATCAAAGTATTTATACTTAACAAAAATGCTTACAATTACATCCTCATTCATTTTCATCAACAATTCTACTCGTATGCACCCGTATTCATACTCGTACAATACACAGCTTCTAGATGTATATACTATTGGTATATATGTGATGACCCAGAAATTTCCGACCAAATTTAAACTTTAATCTTTATATGTTTTCGACACGATAAGCAAAGTTGTTAAGTTGAATCTCATAAATATCAAACTGGGTTCTTACATTCATTCAATCTCGACCAAGTCTCGACGATTCACGGACAATTGTTGCAAATAACTATAAATATACACACACACACACACACACACACATATATATATATATATATATATATATATATATATATACATATAAATAATTATAATTGTAGGAAATAGAAATAATAAAAATGTAACCATTTAAATTAAGAATTATTAATATTAATATTAAGTATTGTCATTAAGAAATTATTGTCAAAAATGTTATTATTATATATATCATAAAATCAATAACAGATAATATTAATATTTAATATAATAAATTTAATTAAAAAAATTAAACTATAATTGTTATAGTAATATTACTATTACTTTCAATAGTAATATCTATATTAGTATTGTTATATTATTATGAAAATGAATATAAATGAAAAACGTTATATTGTCATTACTAATATTATTGTAATCAGTATTATTAATAGTATCATTGATAATAGTATTATTATCATCATTATTGTTAAACTTATTATTGCTATCATTATTATTACTCTTGTTAATATTGTTATTGATATTAGTATTATGATTCAATATATATATATACACCTTTACTATATAATTATACAAATACAGATATATATATATATAAATACAAATAATTATATATAAATTTTAGATATGTAATTATATACATAAATATATAAACAGATATATAAATGAATATATAAAATCACCTATACATAAATACATATATATTTAGGTAATACAACTTAATATACAGTTATTTAAGCATATACAGTTCTATACGTATAGATTCAGCTGGTACGTATTCTTTAGTGATCCTAATCACTTTAAATTATTTATCTGTTATCCAAATCTTGATTGTACAAAAGAAATCAGAGATTTTAACTTGTTCTATTTGTTTTTCTCTCCTGATTCTGATTTGTATATCTGTCGACTCCAACACTAAATAACAATTAAGTTACTGCTCCAAAAGTTGATTTAATATTCTCATTTTCGTCATATAACAATTGTATCTGCATCTGATAGAAAATAAAATAGAAAAAAAATAAATAGAACCCATTTATCTCTGTTCTACATCTTTTTAGCAAAAATTCGAATTCAAGTTTTACTTTAAAATCTAGAATTACAGAGTTGTTAGCATTCTTGTATCTAATCTTTCTGCAAAGTTTCAAATGTTAATTTATCGTATCGAATTCAAATTCAAGAGTCAAATTTTCGGGTTTAAAAAGTCAAACTATGTTCTTCAATCAAATTCGTGTTGTATGTTATGTTTCCAGTCAAATTAACGATTCCAATAGATTTTAGAAGTGATTTGAAATAAAAGTTGTGTTATAAATTTTGGCCAAAACTTTACCAAACTCAAAAATCATTTTTTTTTCTCTAAAGGAACCGTAAGGCAGCAGCAGTAGCTGCGATTTCATTTTTTTTTTATTACTAAGTATTATAAACGCATTTATATTAGTCTAGTGAAGAATTCAAATCCTTGTTCGTTATAATTACTTGGGTTTTTGATATTTGACAAATTATTGTTTTGGGAAGAAGAAGGAGGAACAAAAGAACGAGTTAAATATTGGGGGTTGTAATAATAATCAGAAAATCGGCAGCAGCCGAATGGTTAGAGAGTGATTCGGGTATGCGAGAGGTCGGGGGTTCGAGTCCCTGGAGTGGCAATCTTTTTTTAGGCCGAATTCTATTAAAGGTAGTTTCATTTTTTTCTTTATCATTAATATTATTATCATTATTATTATTATTATTATTATTATTATTATTATTATTATTATTATTATTATTATTATTATTATTATTATTATTATTATTATTATTATTATTATTAATTATTAATTATTATGATTATTATTATTGTTGTTGTTCATGTTATTAGTAATATAATTATTAGTATTATTATCATTATTATCAATGATACTAACATTAGAATATATTTAGTATTATTATTGATATTATCCTTAAGTATTAATATTAAGTATTACTAATTTTAATATTACTATCATAATGAAATTTTATATATTTATCATTAAAATTAGTAGTATCATCACATTCGTAATTATTGTTATTATCATTATTATTATTATTATTATTATTATTATTATTATTATTATTATAAGCCTTACTAATATTATTATTATTATTTTTTTTACCATTATTAGCACTACAAATATATTATTATTACTATCATTATCATTATAAGTAGTTTTATTAAGGAGTATTATTATATAAATATTAAAATCATTAATCATAACTATCAGTAACAGTAAGATTAATATTTTTTTTTCAATTATTATTATTAATATCATGACATTTATCACCAATAGAATTATTAACATTATTATCCTTATTAGTAATATTAAGCACTACAATCATTTTTACCAAAAATAATATAATGTTAGTATCAATATAATCACTAGTTTTAACAAACAAATGATATATATATAAAAGATATCTAATACACATAACTTAACTATATTAATATATCTATATATAAAATGAAAATATATATAATGAAACTGCTTAATCTACTATATATATAAATTATCACTAATAATAATATAAATATTGTTCGATTACAAGAATATGTTTTAATACATATATGAATTATATAGGTTCGTGAATCCGAGACCAACCTTACACTTGTTCAATGATGTTATATGTATTTTTACTACAAAATACATTAGGTGAGTTTCATTTGCCCTATTTACTCTTTACATTTTTGGGCTGAGAATACATGCAAATGCTTTATTAACTGTTTTACAATATTTATATGCGTGAGTTTCATTTGCCTTTTTACCCTTTATATTTTTGGGCTGAGAATACATGCGCAATTTTTATAAATGTTTTACGAAATAGACACAAGTAATCGAAACTACATTATATGGTTGAATTATCGAAATCGAATTTGCCCCTTTTTATTAAGTCTGGTAATCTAAGAATTAGGGAACAGACACCCTAATTGACGCGAATCCTAAAGATAGATCTATCGGGCCAAACAAGGCCCATCCAAAGTACCAGATGCTTTAGTACTTCAAAATTTATATCATGTCCGAAGGAGGATCCCGGAATGATGGGGATATTCTTATATGCATATTGTGAATGTCAGTTACCAGGTGTTCAATCCATATGAATGATTATTTTTGTCTCTATGCATGGGACGTATATTTATGAGAAATGAAAATCTTGTGGTCTATTAAAACGATGAAAATGATTATTTATGTTAAACTAATGAACTCACCAACCTTTTAGTTGACACTTTAAAGCATGTTTATTCTCATGTACGAAAGAAATCTTCCGCTGTGCATTTCCTCATTCTAGAAATATTACTTGGAGTCATTCATGGAATATTTCAAAAGACGTTGCATTCGAGTCGTTGAGTTCATCAAGATTATTATTAAGTCAATTATAGTTGGATATATTATGAAATGATATGCTTGTCGTCAACTTTCGATGTAATGAAAGATTGTCTTTTCAAAAACGAATGCAATGTTTGTAAAATGTATCATATAGAGGTCAAGTACCTCGCGATGTAATCAACTATTGTGAATCGTTTATAATCGATATGGACTTCATCCGAATGGATTAGGACGGGTCTCTATAGTTGGTATCAGAGCGGTGGTCTTAGCGAACCAGGTCTTGCATTAGTGTGTCTAACTGATAGTCATTAGGATGCATTAGTGAGTCTGGACTTCGACCGTGTCTGCATGTCAAAAGTTTTGCTTATCGTTTTTGTCAGAAATCATCTGCTTATCATCCTTAGGAAATTACCTGCTCATTATTCTTAGTCTAGACACGTTTTACTGCATTGATTGCATGAATAGTGTATAGACAAAAATTCATATCTTAGCATATCTACTAATCCATATCTTAGCGTATCTGTCACTGTAGACTTTATCTGACATGTTTCCTTAATTTTCTCCGTAATTCACTGGATCTTTGGAAGTATGTATAGATATTCTATATATAATTAGAATATCATTCAATATTCGAAAATCATTTCATATAAAAACCCTTTAACTGATCGTGAGAGATGGATCCTACACCTAGCTTGGATTCCATTAGTTCTAGAAGCGATTTCGAGATGTATATTGAAACAGACTCCGAAGTCAATGAACCAGAAGTGCCTCAACCATTTAGTTATTTTTCTTTCTGGAGGAGATGGGGGTGGGTCCGAGACTTACTCACTCGATGGAGAAATGAAGAAGGCGAGCCCTACTGCGAACAAAACTTACCTCCTAACATCGGAGAAAACGATGTACTCACCGGTGAACCTATGCGCAACACTGTATTCACCCTTCTTGCTAAAATATTCCGCCTCGAATGTCGCATTACTGCAATCTCAAAAAATATTCAACCTCTACTTCCGAATACCAATCGAAGGGGAATATTAGAAGAAGTTAGGGAACTTCGAATTGATAATCAAGATCTATCGAATCAGATGAGTGGATGGATAGAAATGATAGAGGGTAGGATAGAAAACATGATAAGAATGGTGCGTGATCTACAAGCTATATTTACTACACCAACATCATCACCAACCTCAGCACCAACAACAATTGTAGCACCGACAACAACAGTACCACCATCAGCAACATCAGCAACATAACCAGTACCAACAACAACAACATCCGCGTCACTAGCTTCGACATCTCATTCGGTACCTCGAGTATAATCATCATTCTACGTATCGTTCTACATCATTTATCTTCGTTCGACATAGCGATTATGTAATCTCTAATGTTTTAGAGATTATATATTCTTATTCTAACGTTAAATCAAATGATTTTAATATCATATTGACTCATTAAATCCATGATTATATCTGAAGAAAATATATATGTATATATATATATTTTATAAAGATTGTAATTAAAAATTCTTTCGTACAAACTGTTAATGGTGAAAATATTTTAACTGGTAGGTAATACCCGAGGAATATTTAGATTTCACATTAATAAGTACACTGTACATTCTTTCAAATCTAACTCAACAGTTATTTATTATCCTACTTACATCCACCGATATACGAATCCGTTCACCACAGAATAACCATTTTCACTCAATTTCATATTCGGATTTTTACCTATTAAAATCCAACAAGTGGCATAATGAAGAAAACATTTGACGAAATAAAAATTTGTTAGAAACAAACAAATTAACTATGAAAATTTTTGTTAAGAATCCACGCTAACTGTTCCAGCTAACTGTTCCTAGCTAACTGTTAATTCTGTATTACACATTATTTTATCGAAATTTATTTATCGCAGTTTATTTATCGCAATTTATATTCTCGCAATTTTATTTATCGTCATTTAATTTCTGTATTTATTTTATGCACTTTAAAGATCGGGACACGTATACAAGGTTTTGACATATCATATCGATGCATGTATATATATTATTTGGAATAACCATAGACACTCTATATGCAGTAATGATCGAGTTCTCTATACAGGGTTGAGGTTGATTCTATAATAATAATATATATACTTTGAGTTGTGATCGAGTCTGAGACATGTACACGAGTCACGATATGTATTAATTAATTTGAATATTATATATTAAATTATGTATGAATTATTGGACTGTCAACTGTGGACTATCGACTAAGGACTAATAACATTGGACAATTAAAATTAATTAAAATATTAATTATAACATATGAAACTAAATATTTCTTCAAGTTGCCACTTGATTTCACCTTAAACCTCATTTGTATCATAACGATTTCAATCTGCGTTCAAACCTTTCATGATTCTTGAAAACACCTCAACCGATAGGATGAACCAACCGCACTTCATCTACGGAAGAAAAGATTAATGCATATAGTTATGCACTTGAAAAAAAAAAAAAAAAACTCTAGGAAACTGAGTAAACGTTTAACACATAACTGTGCTAATTTCATTAGTGTTATTATTACCCAAAATAACCTTGCAGTTCTTCTTCAAAATAGCCAATTTTGTCACAGCTCCAGCAAGACAACTTCGACTTTTCATTCGAAACAATCTTATTATAACCTTGATATATATGTGTGCTCTTTTATTGTTACCGGGGAACCTTTTATATTCCACCATATTACCAGCAGATGTACCAGCAACCTCGTCGCTCCTTGGTTTAAATCTCTTCGACAAATCACTATATTTATCTATTGAAGTCTCATTATGTACTCATCCGCATCTTGTAACAAGAATTTCCATACCAATTACCGAAAATCAGCAAATCTGTATTGTGAGTCTCGCAATGTTTCCACAACAACAGTTATATGTATCTATATAACATTTGTCTTTTAGAATTATGGCCTTTTATTCTGAAACTCTGAACAGCACTCAGTCTACAAATCAATACTCTGAATGTTGAAAAAGCTGAATGAAGCAGCAGAAACTGTAGACAACCGTAAACGACCTTAATCGTCGGAAGTTTAATGATAAAAAATAGTAGGTTGGAAAAGCTCAGAAAAATTGGAACTGGAAAACGGATTGAGCTAACCACGAAGGAGACCAAGGACAAATACAAGGACCATACTCTATATTCAAAGAATCCAGGTAATTCTAGATCCGTTGAAATCTTTAGAGAATATCTTGCTCCGAAGTCATGTTAAAATCTTGCGAAAAATCTTTCTCCATCAACCATCGAACTTAGAAATTCCAAAATATCATCATCAATATCTTCGATATTTCTGAGGATATTTTCATAAATATTCTCGTCCGAAATTATATACCTCTTCGTGCTTCCTGTGTATCATTATATTGGAAACATTCAATAGAAAATTTAGTACCGAAAAGCAGATTATGCGAAACTATGAAGAAAGCTGTGGACAAATCACAAAGAATAAGTTTGACTTCAAAAAATCAAATGATTCAATGTCTGCTAAAGTCTATAGTGAATATCTTGCTCCTTACTCTAAACCCTTGCAGACAATAGTTTCTATCATCCTCTGATCTTAGATATTCCGAGATATTATCGTATCTTTCATTATAAATATCCTCTATACTTCTGGAGATATTTTTATAACTATTCTTATCTGAAATCATTAATCTCTTCGTGCTATCAGTATTTCATCTATATTCTGTAAACTTTCGAGCTTAAAATATGAATGTTATTGAAGTAATGTTGGGAACTGATGCATGAGTTAGTATAATATAATGACACTTGATCAACGTGATTATATTACAGTAATTCATGTTGAGTTTCTAACGGAACGTGATGATTCACAGAACATACCGTCATAATGTGCCATTTACACGACTCTTGCATTTTACTCAATCTCTAAACATATTAAGAACATATCTTCTTGATAGTTCTATCTTTCCGGATATTCTGGTAATTTACCAAATCAAGATCGTGCTAATACAATTTCTTCTTAGAACATCAACTATGTTCATTTCAAAATTCATACGAATTCTGGACCATTATTCGCTTGACTTGTAGTCGGGAAGAGGAGACAAAATTATGGAACCTGTGAATATAAAAGGAAATAGAAAGCTCGACAACAACCCATAAATTACAAACCTTGCATATCAATACGTATTGCAACGTAATGACAAGGGAAAAAACACTATAACCCCAAGGTAATAGTAGAGGTGAATAGATTCTTCGGGCGACAGATGAAAGAAAAGAATGACAGATGTGAAACTTACGAGTATATCAAGGATCAGAATGGGATGGAGCATATTGACAAATGTTTTAAAGTATGAAGTAAAGAGAAAGAATGGAAGATGTGAGATATGGAAATAAGGAAATGAAGGGGATGGATTTATAGTGAAATATCCGACAGAGAAAATCAGAACAGATTATTGCATTTAATCAAAGAAGATCCTGATTTCCTAAATTGCCGAAGAACCAAATCTTATTACGAAGATTTTCTATAAATCCCTTAAATTTCGAAAACCAATCATAACTATGTCATCGGTTAAAACGAATCTACATTTACTCATTTCACACTCTTGCGATAGCTTCACTTATACTCCTTGCGTAATCAAATCGTTTCATCTATATTACTCAATGATGATAAAACTCTATTCACCAACTCATATTCGTCATGAAAACATTCTTATTATTAGCCATGACGACCTCACTCAAATTTCGGGACGAAATTTCTTTTAACGGGTAGGTACTGTGATGACCCGAAAATTTCTGACCAAATTTAAACTTTAATCTTTATATGTTTCCGACACGATAAGCAAAGTTGTTAAGTTGAATCTCATAAATATCAAACTGGGTTCTTACATTCATTCAACCTCTACCAAGTCTCGACGATTCACGAACAATTGTTGCAAATAACTATAAATATACATATATATATATATATATATATATATATATATATATATATATACATATATATATACATATACATATATATATATACATATATATATATATATATACATATATATATATATACATATATATATACATATAAATAATTATAAATGTAGGAATTAGAAATAATAAAAACTTAACCATTTAAATTAAGAATTATTAATATTAATATTAAGTATTGTCATTAAGAAATTATTGTCAAAAATGTTATTATTATATATATCATAAAATCAATAACAGATAATATTAATATTTAATATAATAAATTTAATTAAAAAAATTTAAACTATAATTGTTATAGTAATATTACTATTACTTTCAATAGTAATATCTATATTAGTATTGTTATATTATTATGAAAATGAATATAAATGAAAAACGTTATATTGTCATTACTAATATTATTGTAATCAGTATTATTAATAGTATCATTAATAATAGTATTATTATCATCATTATTGTTAAACTTATTATTGCTATCATTATTATTACTCTTGTTAATATTGTAATTGATATTAGTATTATGATTCTATATATATATATATATATATATATATATATATACACACCTTTACTATATAATTATACAAACACGGATATATATATATATATATATATATATATATATATATATATATATATATATATATATATATATATATATATATATATATATATATATATATATATATATATAAATAATTATATATAAATTTCAGATATGTAATTATATACATAAATATATAAACAGATATATAAATGAATATATAAAATCACCTATACATAAATACATATATATTTAGGTAATACAACTTAATATACAGTTATTTAAGCATATACAGTTCTATACGTATAGATACAGCTGGTACGTATTCTGTTAGTGATCCTAATCACTTTAAATTATTTATCTGTTATCCAAATCTTGATTGTACAAAAGAAATCAGAGATTTTAACTTGTTCTATTTGTTTTTCTCTCCTGATTCTGATTTGCATATCTGTCGACTCCAACACTAAATAAAAATTAAGTTACTGCTCTAAAAGTTGATTTAATATTCTCATTTTCGTCATATAACAATTGTATCTGCATCTGATAGAAAATAAAACAGAAAGAAAATAAATAGAACCCATTTATCTCTGTTCTACATCTTTTTAGCAAAAATTCGAATTCAAGTTTTACTTTAAAATCTAGAATTACAAAGTTGTTAGGAATCTTGTATCTAATCTTTCTGCAAAGTTTCAAATGTTAATTTATCGTATCGAATTCAAATTCAAGAGTCAAAGTTTCGGGTTTAAAAAGTCAAACTATGTTCTTCAATCAAATTCGTGTTGTATGTTATGTTTCCAGTCAAATTAACAATTCCAATAAATTTTAGAAGTGATTTGAAATAAAAGTTGTGTTATAAATTTTGGCCAAAACTTTACCAAACTCAAAAATCATTTTTTTTCCTCTAAAGGAACCGTAAGGCAGCAGCAGTAGCTGCGATTTCATTTTTTTTTTTTGATTACTAAGTATTATAAACGCATGTATATTAGTCTAGTGAAGAATTCAAATCCTTATTCGTTATAATTACTTGGGTTTTTGATATTTGACAAATTATTGTTTTGGGAAGAAGAAGGAGGAACAAAAGAACGAGTTAAATATTTGTGGGTTGTAATAATAATCAGAAAATCGGCAGCAGCCGAATGGTTAGAGAGTGATTCGGGTATGCGAGAGGTCGGGGGTTCGAGTCCCTGGAGTGGCAATATTTTTTTAAGCCGAATTCTATTAAAGGTAGCTTCATTTTTTTCTTTATCATTAATATTATTATCATTATTATTATTATTATTATTATTATTATTATTATTATTATTAATTATTATGATTATTATTATTGTTATTGTTCATGTTATTAGTAATATAATTATTAGTATTATTATCATTATTATTAATGATACTAACATTAGAATATATTTAGTATTATTATTGATATTATCCTTAAGTATTAATATTAAGTATTACTAATTTTAATATTACTATCATAATGAAATTTAATATATTTATCATTAAAATTAGTAGTATCATCACATTCGTAATTATTGTTATTATTATTATTATTATTATTATTATTATTATTATTATTATTATTATTATAAGCCTTACTAATATTATTATTATTATTTTTACCATTATTAGCACTACAAATATATTATTATTACTATCATTATCATTATAAGTAGTTTTATTAAGGAGTATTATTATATAAATATTAAAATCATTAATCATAACTATCAGTAACAGTAAGATTAATATATTTTTTTCCAATTATTATTATTAATATCATGACATTTATCACCAATAGAATTATTAACATTATTACCCTTATTAGTAATATTAAGCACTACAATCATTTTTACCAAAAATAATATAATGTTAGTATCAATATAATTACTAGTTTTAACAAACAAATGATATATATATAAAAGATATCTAATACACATAACTTAACTATATTAATATATCTATATATAAAATGAAAATATATATAATGAAACTGCTTAATCTACTATATATATGAATTATCACTAATAATAATATAAATATTGTTCGATTACAAGAATATGTTTTAATACATATATGAATTATATAGGTTCGTGAATCCGAGACCAACCTTACACTTGTTCAATGATGTTATATGTATTTTTACTACAAAATACATTAGGTGAGTTTCATTTGCCCTATTTACTATTTACATTTTTGGGCTGAGAATACATGCAAATGCTTTATTAACTGTTTTACAATATTTATATGCGTGAGTTTCATTTGCCTTTTTACCCTTTATATTTTTAGGCTGAGAATACATGCGCAATTTTTATAAATGTTTTACGAAATAGACACAAGTAATCAAAACTACATTATATGGTTGAATTATCGAAATCGAATATGCCCTTTTTTATTAATTTTGGTAATCTAAGAATTAGGGAACAGACACCCTAATTGACGCGAATCCTAAAGATAGATCTATCGGGCCCAACAAGCCCCATCCAAAGTACCGGATGCTTTAGTACTTCGAAATTTATATCATGTCCGAAGGAGGATCCCGGAATGATGGGGATATTCTTATATGCATATTGTGAATGTCGGTTACTAGATGTTCAATCCATATGAATGATTATTTTTGTCTCTATGTATGGGACGTATATTTATGAGAAATGAAAATATTGTGGTCTATTAAAACGATGGAAATGATTATTTATGTTAAACTAATGAACTCACCAACCTTTTGGTTGACACTTTAAAGCATGTTTATTCTCAGGTACGAAAGAAATCTTCCGCTGTGCATTTGCTCATTCTAGAAATATTACTTGGAGTCATTCATGGCATATTTCAAAAGACGTTGCATTCGAGTCGTTGAGAGTTCATCAAGATTATTATTAAGTCAATTATAGTTAGATATATTATGAAATGATATGCCTGTCGTCAACTTTCGATGTAATGAAAGATTGTCTTTTCAAAAACGAATGCAATGTTTGTAAAATGTATCATATAGAGGTCAAGTACCTCGCAATGTAATCAACTGTTGTGAATCGTTTATAATCGATATGGAATTCGTCCGGATGGATTAGGACGGGTCTCTACAATATATACTTCAATGATCAGCTCCTTAGCAGCCCATGTGAGTCATTAAACATGTGGGAACCATCATTTGGCAACTAGCATGAAATATCTCACAAAATTACAAAAAATATTATAAATCATTCATGAATTATTTACATGAAAACAAACTTACACATCCTTTATATCTAATCCATATAACAATGACTAAAAACACCTACAAACACTTTCATTCTTCATCTAATTGATCTCTCTCAAGTTCTATCTTCAAGTTCTAAGTGTTCTTCATATATTCTATAAGTTATAGTTTTATAAAACCAAGAATACTTTCAAGTTTGCAAGATTACTTCCAAGCTTTATAATCCATTCCAAGTAATCATCCAAGATCAAGAAACCTTTGTTACTTATAGTAGGTTATCTCTCTAATTCAAGGTAATACTCATATTCAAACTTTGATTCAATTTCTATAACTATAACAATCTTAATTCGAGCAGAAATCTTACTTGAACTTGTTTTCGTGTCATGATTCTACTTCAAGAACTTTCAAGCCATCCAAGAATCTTTTAAAGCTAGATCATTTTTTGTCACTTCCAGTAGGTTTACCTACTAAACTTAAGGTAGTAATGATATTCATAACATCATTCGATTCATACATATAAAGCTATCTTATTCGAAGATTTAAACTTGTAATCACTAGAACATAGTTTAGTTAATTCTAAACTTGTTCGCAAATAAAGTTAATACTTCTAAATTGACTTTTAAAATCAACTAAACACATATTCTATATCTATATGATATGCTAACTTAATGATTTAAAACCTGGAAACACGAAGAACACCGTAAAACCGGACATACGCCGTCGTAGTAACACCGCGGGCTGTTTTGGGTTTGATAATTAAAGACTATGATAAACTTTGATTTAAAAGTTGTTCTTCTGGGAAAATGATTTTTCTTATGAACATGAAACTATATCCAAAAATCATGGTTAAACTCAAAGTGGAAGTATGTTTTTCAAAATGGTTATCAAGATGTCGTTTTTTCGACGGAAATGACTACCTCTTTAAAAAATGACTTTTAACCTATATTTCTGACTATAAACTTATACTTTTTCTGTTTAGTTTCATAAATTTCAGTTCATTATGAAACCATAGCAACTTGAATCACTCAAAACGGATTTAAAACGAAGAAATGACGGGTAAAACAAAATTGGATAAATTTGCTAGTTTTAGCTACGAAAATTTTGTAACAAATCTAAACTAAACATATCCTAACTAATTTATATTGTATTATACATATTATGTAATCTTGGGATATCATAGACACGTTTACAATGTTTTGACATATCATATTGACCCATCTATATATATTTTGGAACAACTATAGACACTCTATATGTAGTAATGTTTGAGTTAGCTATATAGGGTTGAGGTTGATTCAAAAATAATATATATACTTTGAGTTGTGATCTAGCCTGAGACTTGTATACACTGGGTCAAGAGAGAATAAGAGAGAGATGTGTTTGGTACATGAATGTTGAAAAATGAAAGTGATAATGATGATGATGAAAAACGTGATTTAGGTCTTCATTTAAGGTCACATTAGTTTGTAATTTTGTGAGATATTTCATGCTAGATGTTAAATGATGGTTCCTACATGGTTAGGTGACTCAAATGGGCTGCTAAAAGCTGATCATTAGAGTGTATATAGCAATAGTAAATACATTTAGAAGCTGTGTATTGTACGAGTACAAATACGAGTGCATACGAGTAGAATTGTTGGTGAAAATGAATGAGGATGTAATTGTAAGCATTTTTGTTAAGTAGAAGTACTTTGATAAGTATCTTGAAGTCTTTCAAAAGTGTATAAATACATATTAAAACACTACATGTATATACATTTTAACTGAGTCGTTAAGTCATCGTTAGTCGTTACACGTAAGTGTTGTTTTGAAACCTTTAAGTTAACGATCTTGTTAAATGTTGTTAACCCATTGTTTATTATATCTAATGAGATATTAAATTATTACATTATCATGATATTATGATGTATTAATATATCTTAATATGATATATATACATTTAAATGTCGTTACAACGATAATCATTACATATATGTCTCGTTTCGAAATCCTTAAGTTAGTAGTCTTGTTTTTACATATGTAGTTCATTGTTAATACACATAATGATATAATTAATTATCATTTTTATCATGTTAAAAATAGTTTTTTCATATCTTAATTCAATACATATGTATTTATTTTAATTAAACTTTGTTATAACGATAATCGTTATACGATAATCGTTATATATATCGTTTCGAGTTTCTTTATTCAATAGTGTCATTTTTATGTATATAACTCATTGTTAAAATACCTAATGAGATACTTACTTATCATAACATCATGTTAACTATATATATATATATATATATATATATATATATATATATATATATATATATATATATATATATATATATATATATATATATATATATATATATATATATATATCCATATATATGTCATCATATATTTGTTACAAGTTTTAACGTTCGTGAATCGCCGGTCAATCTTGGGTGGTCAATTGTCTACATGAAACTCATTTCAATTAATCAAGTTCTAACAAGTTTGATTGCTTAACATGTTGAAAACACTTAATCATGTAAATATCAACTTCATTTAATATATATAATCATGGAAAAGTTTGGGTCACTACACCTCAATTAAGAAACAATCGAGAGGATGATCCAACCACACGTTACCTACAAAAAGAAAGACTTATGCATATAATCATACATCTGGAAAACTCTCAGAACCTAAGTAGAAGTTTAACACGCATCTGGGTCAGATCTTTTGGCATTTATTACCAAAAAATAACTTTTCAATCCCTTTTCAAAGTATCCAGTTTTGTCACAGCTCCAGCAAGTCAACTTCGACTTTTTAGTAGGACTAGCCTTATTATAACCTCGATATATACGTTGCCCTTTCGCCATCGTTACCAGGGAACCTTTTATATTCCACCACATTATCAGCAGATGTACCTACAACTTCGGCTTTAGTCTCTCTAAAAAATATCTATATTATTCATGAAACCCCATCATGTACCCATCTACATCTTATAACAATAATTTCCATACCAACTACCGGAAATCATCAATCATCAATCTCGAATCTCGCAGCGTTTTCACCTCAACAATTATATATATACATATAACGTGTCACTCCTGGAAATTTTGACCTTCAATTCTGATATTCTGAATAGCACCCAGTCTACGAATCAATACCCTGAATTTTGAAAAAGCTGAATGAAACAGTAGAAACTGTAGACAACCATAACAGTCAAAAGTTTGATGATAAAGAATAGTGTGTTGGCAAAGCTCAGAAAAAGAGAAGATTTGGAACTGGAAAACGGATTGAGCAAACTATGAAGGAGGCTGTGGACAAATCATAAAGACTAAATCTGCCTTCAAAGAATCCAAATGATTCAGTGTCTGCTGAAGTCTTTAGCGAATACCTTGCTCCTTACTCTAAACCCTTGTGGACAATATTCTTCATCATCCTCTGATCTTAGATATTTTATAATTCTAAGATATCACCGTATCTTTCATTATAATATCCTCGATATTTCTGAAGATATCTTCATGACTATTCTTGTCCGAAATTATTTACCTCTCCATGCTATATGCGTTGCGTCATAAAGGAAACTGTTTTAGTTTCTAAATCTCTGAAAAAAATTCAAAATTTAAAATATGAATGTTTTTTTTTTTTGAAGTAGTGTTGGGAATTGAAGCATGAGTTAGTATAATATAATGACACTTAATCAACGTGATTATATTACAGTACGTCATGCTGAGTTTCTAATAGAACATGATGATTCACAGACCATACCGTCATCATGTGCCATGTTACATGACTCTTACATTCTACTGAATCTCTAAACAAATCAAGAACACATTTTCTTGATAGTTCTATCTTTTCTCTTGAATTCTGGTAATTTGACTAATCAAGATCGTGCTATTACAAATTCTCTCTTAGAAAATTAGTCATGTTCATCTGAAACTCCATACCTACAAATTCTGGACCGTTACTCGCTTTACTTAAAAATCGAGAAGAGAAAACAAAAGCATGAAGCTTCGAAATAGGAATAGGAGTATAAATCACAGCAAATGAAAGAGAGCAATAACCGTGAATGACAATACACAAGCACAGGAGCTCCGAAAAATAAGGAAAGATATAAGGCCTGACGACAATACATAAATTACTGACCGTGTATATCAATATATATTGCAACGAAAAGACACGGGAGAACTAAAACACTATAAAACCAAGAGTATAGTAGAAGTGAATAGATTCTTCTAGCGGCAGATGAAAAAGAAGAATGACTGATATAAAAGTTAGGAGTATATCAAGGATTAGAACTGAATGGAGCATATTGACGAATGTTTTGGAAGTATGAATTAAGGAAGAAAGTATAGAAGATGAGGGATGTGGAAATAAGGAAACGAAGGGGGTGTTAATTTATAGCGATATATCAGACATAGAAATCGAGGCAGATTGCGCACCTAATCGAAGAAAATTCTAATTTCCTTAATTACCGAAGAATCAAATCTTATTAAGATTACAAAGATTTTCTTTAATCCGAAAATCAACCGTGATGATATCAAAAGTTAAGACAAATCTTTACTTTCATTATTTCACTATTTTGCGATAGCTTCACTCATACACTTCACATAATCGAATTGTTTTATCCATATTACTCACTAATGATAAAACTCTAAATTTTCAACTCGTATTCGTCATGAAAACATACTTATTGTCAACTGTGATGACCCGGATTTTTCCGACTACTTGATTATACTATTTATATGATCTAATAATTTTGACATGATAAGCAATGAATTTTAATAAGTCTTGAACCTCCGGAAAGAATTTTATATAAGCAGTTAACCACCCTTTTTTTCCTACGATTCACGAACGTCATAACTTGTATTAATTATATATATGTGTATATATACATATATTTAACTTGAAAATATGATAATTAAATATCTCATTAAGTATATTAACAAAGTATTATATATATATTTTCATACTACTAATTTAAAGAGTTTTTGAACAATATATATGTTACTATTTAAACGACGTAATTAACTTAAATTAAAATGTATTTACATACAATGTATTACGAGTGTAAATACATCCTTACAAGTATTGAATACACTTTATAATATACCAATACATATAAAGGATAGCTATAATCGTATTTCCGTTCAATTTCCTCAAGAATTCTACTCGCATTCATACGGTATTTTTTACCCGTATTATACACAGCTTCTAGAAGTATTTACTATTGGTATATTCCAGTAGAAATCTGCAATTATTTGTGTAATATGTCATCCATGACCTAATAAATTTAATATTTCATCCATGACTTAATACATTTTAACTTATCTTAGATATTTTCACTAAAAACCAAATTTTCAAGCCTATAAATAAGCACCATTTCTAACACATTTTTACACACACTTGCAAGAACTCTCTCAAGTTTTGTTCTACTACTTCTTTCCAGCATTACATTCTAAACTTGAAATAAAAACTCTACTTCAACTCTTGTTCAATTCATATGTTTATAGCTACCTATATAAGAGTTTATAAACTAGAACATGGTTTAGTTGATTCTAAACTTGTTTGAAAAACTAATCTAATCTTTCTAAATTAACTCTAATAACACTTATTTATATGTATTATGATGTTATATTAAGTTAATATAAGAACTTATAACTCGTACATATGAAGAACACCTTGAAACTTAACATACATCCTTTAATCTCCATTCAGTAGAAAGCGGGCTGTTTTGGTTTGGGAATTAAAAACCTATCTTAGACTTTGAGTTCGAGGCTAAGACTTTGGAAATATTTTAATATATGTAAATAAGACTTCCAATATTTTTTTCATGATTTTAGACAAAGTGGAAGTATTTTATCAAAAATCATATATAGAGTGGATGCCGGGATTTTTCCAAATCTGTCCACCAACACAAAAAGAGGGTAAAGCTCTAAAAATTACTACTTGAGATGAACTTTTAGAATTGGTTTTATAAGATTTACTTCTTAAGGAATTCATAGCAATTTGATTCACTTGAAACGGAGTTGTAATGAATATTTGGCGAGCAAAACAAAATCTGCTAAAATTAACGTTGTATGGACGAAATTTATATTATAAAAACTATATTAACCATATCCTTGTTAAATTTTCCTATATCCTATATATATTTGTACATATTATCATTAATATAACAAAATATTATAATCTTGGTTAATTCTGAGATTGTATGTATAATAATAATCTTGCTACGTTCCATGACAATACGTGCACAATACGTTTTGATAAATCCTAAGACAATACGTACACAATACATCTTAGTTAATTCTAAGACAATAAGTATACAATATGTCTCTGGATTGATGCAAGACAATACATACACAATACGCCATGGGGTAATTCTAAGATTATATATATATATATATATATACCGATTAATGGACTTTTCGAACTATTTTGGGCTACCAACATAAAATGTTAAAAATTATTATATAAGTATTCTATGAACTTGTTTTTTTTTCATATGTCGTATTATTATCTGAATCATTATTATTATTATTATAGGTTCGCGAATCCAAGGACGACGGCCATATTTTTAATAAGTTGAAAAGTTATTATTAATATACTTTTACTACCGTGAGTATATAGTCCCATTTTTAAACTCTACAAATATTTTGGGATAAGAATACATGCATTTTATGTTTTACGCCATGGACACAAGTACTTAAAATATATTCTACATTGAGTTGTACTACCTTGCATATCTTCCCTAATAGCTTGGTAACTAATATTTACATGTTGTAAGAACATGTAAGCGCGAATTCTATTGAAAGATCTATCGGGTTTGACAACCCCAACCGGGCTAGTCGCTCTAGTATCGTAAACGGTTGCATAGTACTTCGTTTTTACTACACTTGGTACATTGTAGAGAGATTTCATAATAAAGGGAATATGCCATATTAATGGTTAAGTATGGTTACCGAAGCGCTCAACAACTTATAGAATATCTTTATTGAAATATTTGTAACTATGAAATCTTGTGATCTATATTTATATCGATGCTAGCTTTAAACCTATATATCTCACCAACCTTTGTGTTGACTATTTAAGCATGTTTATTCTCAGGTCCTTAAGAAAGTCTTTCGCTGTCGCATTATCTGAGCAAGCTTTGCATGGAGTCTCATGCTTTTGTTTAAAAGAGGATTGCATTCAATAAAACTTTGGTCATGTATTATATTCAACTGTTATGTCACCTTTGTAATATTTGAAAATCGATGTATCATGGGGATTATTTTGTAAATAATCGCCCATATGTTTGAAACTCGTATTATGTATAATAATGGTGTGCTTTTTATGAAACGAATGCAATATTTTCTAAAACATATTATATAGAGGTCAAATACCTCGCTATGGGACCAATGAATATCGTACTGCGTTTATAGTAATATGGATGGGTCGTTTCATCAGCCATGACGATCTCGATCAAATTTCGGGACGAAATTTCTTTAACGGGTAGGTACTGTAACGACCCGAATTTTTCCGACTACTTGATTATACTATTTATATAATTTAATAATTCTGACTTGATAAGCAATGAATTTTAATAACTCTTGAACCTCCAGAAAAAAATTTACACAAGCTTTTGGTCACCCTTTTATTCCGACGATTCACGAACGTCATAACTGGATTTAATTGTTTAATTGTTTAATTATTGTGTATATATATGGATTAATATATATTTAACTTGAAAATATGATAATTAAATGTCTCATTAAGTATATTAACAAAGTATTAAATATATATTTTCATACTACTAATTTAAAGAGTTTTTGAACAACATATATGTTACTATTTAAACGACGCAATTAACTTATGTTAAAATGTATTTACATATAATGTATTACGATTGTAAATACATCCTTACAAGTATTAAATACACTTTATAATATACCAATACATATAAAGGATAGCTATACTCGTATTTTTGTTCAATTTTCTCAAGAATTCTACTCGCATTCATATGGTATTTTTACCCGTTTTATACACAGCTTCTAGAAGTATTTACTATTGGTATATACTAATAGAAATCTGAAATTATTTGTGTAATATGTCATCCATGACCTAATCAATTTAATATGTTATCCATGACTTAATATATTTTAACTTATCTTAGATATTTTCACTAAAAACCAAATTTTCAAACCTATAAATAAGCACCATTTCTAACTCATTTTTACACATTAATTTTTCAAATTTTACTTTCAATATTCACACACACTTGCAAGAACTCTCTCAAGTTTTGTTTTACTACTTCTTTTCAGCAACTTTACATTCTAAACATGAGGTAAAAACTCTACTTCAACTCTTGTTCAATTCATATGTTTATAGCTATCTATATAAGAGTTTATAAACTAGAACATAGTTTAGTTGATTCTAAACTTTTTTGAAGAACTAATCTAATCTTTCTAAATTAACTCTAATAACACTTATTTATATGTATTATGATGTTATATTAAGTTAATATAAGAACTTATAACTTGTACATATGAAAAACACCTTGAAACTTAACATATATCGTTTAATCTCCATTCGGTAAAAAGCGGGCTGTTTTGGGTTGGGAATTAAAAACCAATCTTAGACTTTTAGTTCGCGGCTAAGACTTTGGAAATATGTTAATATATGTAAATAAGACTTCCAGTATTTGTTTCATGATTTTAGACAAAGTAGAAATATTTTATCAAAAATCATATATTGGGTGGGTGCCGGGATTCTGCCAAATCTGTCCACCGGCATAAAAAGAGGGTAAAACTCTGAATGTTAATACATGGGCTGAACTTTTCGAATTGTTTTTGAATAATTAACTTCTTAAGGAATCCATAGCAATTTTATTCACTTTAAACGGAGTTGTAATGAATATTTGGCGAGCAAAACAAAAATCTGCTAAAATTAACGTTGTATGGACGAAATTTATATTGTAAAAACTATATTAACCATATCCTTGCTAACTTTTCCTATATCCTATATATATTTAGACATGTTATTATTAGTATAACAAAATATTATAATCTTAGTTAATTCCGAGATTGCATATATATATATAATAATCTTGGTACATTCCATGACAATAAGTATACAATACGTTTTGATAAATCTTAAGACAATAAGTATACAATACGTTTTGATAAATTTTAAGACAATACGTATACAATATGTCTCTGGGTTGATGCAAAGACAATACGTATACAATACGTCGTGGGGTAATTCTAAGATTATATATATACCGATTATTGGACTGTTGGACATTTCGGACTATTTTGGACTACTAACAAAGGACTACTAACAAAAAAATGTTAAAAATTAATATATAAGTATTCTATGAACTTGTTTTATTTTATTCACATGTCCTATTATTAACTGAATCATTATTATTATTATAGGTTCGTGAATCCAAGGACGACGACTATATTTTTAATAAGCTGAAAACTTATTATTAATATACTTTTACTACCGTGAGTATATAGTCCCATTTTTAAACTCTAAAAATATTTTGGAATGAGAATACATGCATTTTATGTTTTACGCCATGGACACAAGTACTTAAAATATATTCTACGTTGAGTTGTACCACCTTGCATATCTTCCCTAATAGCTTGGTGACTAATATTTATATGTTGTAAGAACATGTAAGCGCGAATCCTATTGATAGATCTATCGGGTTTGACAACCCCAACCGGGCTAGTCGCTCTAGTATCGTAAACGGTTGCATAGTACTTCGTTTTTACTACACTTGGTACAGTGTAGGGAGATTTATTAATAAAGGGAATATGCTACATTAATGGTTAAGTATGGTTACCGAAGCGCTCAACAACTTATAGAATACTTTTATACACTTGCGAGTGTACATATATTTATAACTATGAAATCTTGTGGTCTATATTTATATCAATGCTAAACCTATATATCTCACCAACCTTTGTGTTGACTGTTTAAGCATGTTTATTCTCAGGTCCTTAAGAAAGTATTCCGCTGTTGCATTATCTGAGCAAGCTGTGCATGGAGTCTCATGCTTTTGTTTAAATGAAGTGTTGCATTCAATAAAACCTTTGTCATGTATTATATTCAACAGTTTTGTCATGTGTGTAGTATTTGGTAACCGATGTATCATGAGGATTATTTCTTAAATAATAGCCCACTTGTTTAAAACATACATTATGTATAATAATGGTGTGCTTTTTATGAAACGAATGCAATATTTTTCTAAAACGTATCATATAGAGGTCAAATACCTCGCTATGGGACCAATAAATAACGTACTGCATTTATAGTAATATGGACGAGTCGTTTCAGTTGGTATCAGAGCTGTGGTCTTAGCGAACCAGGTCTTACATTAGTGTGTCTAACAGATAGTTATTAAGATGCATTAGTGAGTCTGGACTTCGACCTTAGCAGCATGTCAAAAAGTTTTGCTTATCATTTTTGTAGGAAATTATTTGCTTATCATTCTTAGTCTAGATACATCTTACTGCATTGATTGCATGAATAGTGTATAGAAAAAATTCATATCTTAGTATATCTGCTAAATCATATCTTAGCGTATCTGTTACTGTAAACTCTGCCTGACATATTCCGTAAATTCCTCCGTAATCTACGAAATCTTTTGTTCTATATATATATATAGATATTCTATGTAATTAGAATACCATCCGATAGCCGAAAATCATTTCATATCGAAAAATCCTTTATTCAGTCGTACGAAATGGAACTCTCCACTAGTTCAAGTCCCTCGGATTCTGATATGGAGTTTCACTCGAGCTCCGAAAGCAGTGTGACCGGAATGGATCAACCAATCAGCCATCATCAATTCTGGATGAATTGTGGATGGGTTCGTAGTCGACTTAATCAATGGAGGCAAGAAGAAGGTGATCCTTTCCATCAACCGAATTCACCTCTTGGCGTTGAACCTGTACCGGCGAACCAGTCCAAAACACCATTTTCTCTCTCATTTCTAGAGTATCTCGTCACGATTATATACTATCTCACATTCTAGATCTTATTCATCCGCTCGTTTGAACCGACAATCATCCCAGTGTAATAGAAGAAGTCAACGAGCTTCGCGCTCGGGTAGTGGCTTTGGAAAATATGGTGCAAAGGTTACAAGCGCCAGCAGCATCACCGACATCAACAGTACCACCATCATCAACACCAATAGTACCACTACCACCAACAGCAACATCCGCATCCCACACCTCGACATCACAATCTGTACCTCGAGCATCAAAGTCATATGCCCTGTAGATACCAAGGAATACCAACAACAACAAACGATGAAGTATTGATCCATAACTTCATTGAAGAAATACTTTGTGGCAATTATGTAATCTCCAAAGTCTTAGAGATTATTTATTCTAATTCTGACCACAAATCAGATGAGTGAACGGAAACGGTAGAGTAGAAACCCTAACAGGAATAGTGCGCGATTTACAAGCTAGACTTATTATATAAGCAGCATCAACAGTACCGTCAGCATCACCAACACGTCAGTACCGCCGGCATCGTCAACACCAGCAGCACCTATAACATCACAATCTCCGCCAGTTCCATAATCACCACGGACATCATCATGAATCAACAACAAGTATGTCATATCAATGAGTTATGAAGTATTAACTCATTCCCTCTCTAAAGAATTTATAAGTATATATTATATATATAAATTTTGAAACCATAATAAATCTTTTCGTACTAAGCTATTACGTGTGAATCTTAACTGGTAGGTACTACTCGGTTAATTCATGTTACTAATATGCTATGATGTACATCATTCGTTACGATTTGACAATTGTTAACTATAATCTCTGCTTTAACTTAATAGATTCCATGTCATAATAAACCAAGTGTATTATTCAAATATATGTTTGATTTTACACTTTCCTTTTCAATGTATTCGAAACTTTCTAAGAATCATTATTCGTGCCTTGTGAAGTTCACAAGAATTCCACGAGCACCAACATCATTCACCGAGGAAATATCAATAAAAATGAATAAGGAAGTATTGATTCATAATTTCATTTATTTTGAAGAAATAATCCACGAAGATTACGAAATTTCTAAGTTTTAGAGATTATTCATTTCAAATTCTAGCCAAAAATCAAATGAGTCAATTTAATATTAACTCATTAACTATGTATTACATCTGAAGAAAATATACATATATTTTTAAAAAGACTGTAATGAAAATTTTCTTGTACAAAATATTATTTGTGAAACTTTTAATGGGTAGGTAATACCTGAGAGATATATGAATTCACAATTAATATGTTACATTCTTCGATTCTGATTCAGCAAATCATCAACTATACTTACTACTTTCACAACAATATACATTCTTTCATAAAAATCTGAAACAATCATTTTCATCCAAATTCGATTACATATTCTGATTTTGATAGATCAAAATCCAAGTCAAGATTTAACAGGAGACATCACTCTTAAATCCCTACATCTTTCAAAGTTATACTTTGACTTCAAAACTGCGACAGCACATCACTTCTATTCATAAAACCCAGAAAAATATTCGTATCATTCAAAATTCTAGAACATCATAGGTATATGGATGATTACTATCTGCATTCAAACCCTTCATGATTCTTAAAAACACCTCATGAAATGTCCCGTTCATATTGATTATAAACGTTCCATATTAATTGATTTTGTTGCGAGGTTTTGACCTCTATATGAGACGTTTTTCAAAGATTGCATTCGATTTTAAAACAAAGCATAACCTTTAATTTATCGTTAAAGGTTTAAAAATGATAATAAAAAATATAGCGTTTTCACACGACCATTACATAATGGTTTACAATAATATTACACAACAACATATGTCTTCGAATGCAGTTTTCAAACAATATTATACAAGCATGGACTCCAAATCTTGTCCTTAATTTAGTATGCAACAGCGGAAGCTCTTAACAATTACCTGAGAATAAACATGCTTAAAACGTCAACAAAAATGTTGGTGAGTTATAGGTTTAACCTATATATTTATCAATCGTAATAATAGACCACAAGATTTCATATTTTAATTTTTCATAAACATCATCCCATACATAGAGATAAAAATCATTCATATGGTGAACACCTGGTAACCGACATTAACAAGATGCATATAAGAATATCCCTATCATTCTGGGACATCCATCGGACATGATATCAAACTCGAAGTACTAAAGCATCTGCTACAACGGATGGGGTTTGTTGAGCCCAATAGATCTATCTTTAGGATTCGCGTCAATTAGTAAACTGGTTTACTAATTCTTAGGTTACCAAGCAAAAAGGGGCATATTCGGCTTCGATCATTCAACCGTAGAAAGTAGTTTCATGTACTTGTGTCTATTTTGTAAAACATTTATAAAGCTGCATGTATTCTCATCCCAAAAATATTAGATTTTAAAAGTGGGACTATAACTCACTTTCACAGATTTTTACTTCATCGGGAAGTAAGACTTGGCCACGGGTTAATTCACGAACCTATAACAAATATGTACATATATATCAAAGTATGATCAAAATATAATTACAACATTTTTTATTACGTTTTAATGATTTGAGTGTGTTAAGTCAGCAGTCCTCGTTAATAACCTACAACTAGTTGTCCACAGTTAGATGTACAGAAATAAAGCAATATATTTTATCTCGAATCAATCCACAACCTCGTGTATATAAGTCTTAGGCTAGATCACAACTCAAAGTATATATAATATTTTGGAATCAACCTCAACCCTGTATAGCTAACTCCAACATTACTGCATATAGAGTGTCTATGGTTGTTCCGAAATATATATATAGATGGGTCGATATGATATGTCAAAACATTGTATTCGTGTCTATGGTATCCCAAGATTACATAATATATGTTAGAATACATGTATAATACAATATAAGTTAATTAAGTTAGGATTTGTATAGATTTTTTACAAATTTCACGTAGCTACAACAAGAAAAAATTGTCCAATCTTGTTTTACCCATAACTTCTTCGTTTTAAATCCGTTTTGAGTGATTCAAGTTTCTATGGTTTCATATTGAACTTAATTGTATGAATCTAAATAGAAAAAATATAAGTTTATAGTCAGAAATACAGGTTACAAGTTATTTTTGTAAAGGTAGTCATTTCAGTCGAAAGAACGACGTCTAGATGATCATTTTGGAAAACATACTTTCACTTTGAGTTTAACCATGATTTTTGGATATAGTTTCATATTCATAAGAAAAATCATTTTCCCAGAAGAATAGCTTTTAAATCAAAGTTTATCATAGTTTTTAATTAACTAACCCAAAACAGCCCGCGGTGTTACTACAACGGCGTACGTCCGGTTTTACGGTGTTTTTCGTGTTTTCAGGTTTTAAATCATTAACTTAGAATATCATATAGATATAGAACATGTGTCTAGTTGATTTTAAATTTCAAGTTAGAAGGATTAACTTTTGTTTGCGAACAAGTTCAGAATTAACTAAACTATGTTCTAGTGATTACAAGTTTAAACCTTCGAATAATATAGTTTTATATGTATGATTCGAATGATGTTATAAAAATCATTACTACCTCAAGTTTTATGGATAAACCTACTAGAAATGAGAAAAATAAATCTAGCTTCAAAGGATCCTTGGATGGCTTGAAAGTTCTTGAAGTAGAATCATGACACGAAAACAAGTTCAAGTAAGATTTTCACTCGAAATAAGATTGTTATAGTTATAGAAATTGAATCAAAGTTTGGGTATGAGTATTAACTTGAATTATAAAGATATCTTACTGTAAATAAGAAAGATTTCTTGAGATTGAATGATCACTTGAAATGGATTAGAAAGCTTGGAAGTAGTCTTGCAAACATGAAAGTGTTCTTGAAGTTTTCTTGAGTAGTTGTTTTATAAGTTGATATAGGTTAGGATTTATGAGCTAGATTGATGTAGATTATGAAGGAAATGATGAAGAACACTTAGAACATCAAGAGAGAACAAGAGAGAGATGTGTTTGGTGCATGAATGTTGAAAAATGATAGTGATAATGATGATGATGAAAAACGTGATTTAGGTCTTCATTTAAGGTCACATTAGTTTGTAATTTTGTGAGATATTTCATGCTAGATGTTAAATTATGGTTCCCACATGGTTAGGTGACTCACATGGGCTGATAAGAGCTGATCATTGAAGTGTATATACCAATAGTAAATACGTTTAGAAGCTGGGTATTGTACGAGTACAAATACGAGTGCATACGTGTAGAATTGTTGGTGAAAATGAATGAGGATGTAATTGTAAGCATTTTTGTTAAGTAGAAGTGCTTTGATAAGTGTCTTGAAGTCTTTCAAAAGTGTATGAATACATGTTAAAACACTACATGTATATACATTTTAACTGAGTCGTTAAGTCATCGTTAGTCGCTACACGTAAGTGTTGTTTTGAAACCTTTAAGTTAACGATCTTGTTAAATGTTGTTAACCCATTGTTTATTATATCTAATGAGATATTAAATTATTAAATTATCATGATATTATGATGTATTAATATATCTTAATATGATATATATATATATACATTTAAATGTCGTTACAACGATAATCGTTACATATATGTCTCGTTTCGAAATCCTTAAGTTAGTAGTCTTGTTTTTACATATGTAGTTCATTGTTAATACACTTAATGATATAATTAATTATCATTTTTATCATGTTAAATATAGTGTTTTCATATCTTAATTCAATACATATGTATTTATTTTAATTACACTTTGTTATAACGATAATCCTTATATATATCGTTTCGAGTTTCTTTATTCAATAGTCTCATTTTTATGTATATAACTCATTGTTAAAATACGTAATGAGATACTTACTTATCATAATATCATGTTAACTATATATATATATATATATATATATATATATATATATATATATATATATATATATATATATATATATATATATATATATATATATATATATATATATATATATATATATATATATATATATATATGTCATCATATATTTGTTACAAGTTTTAACGTTCGTGAATCGCCGATCAATCTTGGGTGGTCAATTGTCTACATGAAACTCATTTCAATTAATCAAGTTCTAACAAGTTTGATTGCTTAACATGTTGAAAAAACTTAATCATGTAAATATCAACTTCATTTAATATATATAATCATGGAAAAGTTCGGGTCACTACACCTCAATTAAGAAACAATCGAGAGGATGATCCAACCACATGTTACCTATAAAAAGAAAGACTTATGCATATAGTCATACATCTGGAAAACTCTCAGAACCTAAGTAGAAGTTTAACATGCATCTGGGTCAGATATTTTGGCATTTATTACCAAAAAATAACTTTTCAATCCCTTTTCAAAGTAACCAGTTTTGTCAAAGCTTCAGCAAGTCAACTTCGACTTTTTAGTAAGACTAGCCTTATTATAACCTCGATATATACGTTGCCTTTTCCCCATCATTACCAGGGAACATTTTATATTCCACCACATTATCAGTAGATGTACCAACAACTTCGGCTTAATCTCTCTGAAAAATATCTATATTATTCATGAAACCCCATCATGTACCCATCTACATCCTGTAACAATAATTTTCATACCAACTACTGGGAATCATCAATCTCGAATCTCGCAGCGTTTTCACCTCAACAATTATATATATACATATAATGTGTCACTCCTGCAAATTTTGACCTTCAATTCTGAAATTCTGAATAGCACCCAGTCTACGAATCAATACCCTGAATTTTGAAAAAGATGAATGAAACAGCAGAAACTGTAAACAACCATAACAGTCAAAAGTTTGATGATAAAGAATAGTGTATTGGCAAAGCTCAGAAAAAGAGAAGGTTTGAAACTGGAAAACATATTGAGCAAACCATGAAGGAGGTTGTGGACAAATCATAAAGACCAAATCTGCCTTCAAAGAATCCAAATGATTCAGTGTGTACTGAAGTCTTTAGTGAATACCTTGCTCCTTACTCTAAACCCTTGTGGATAATATTCTTCGTCATCCTCTGATCTTAGATATTTTATAATTATAAGATATCACCGTATCTTTCATTATAATATCCTCGATATTTCTGAAGATATCTTCATGACTATTCTTATCCGAATTTATTTACCTCTCCACGCTATATGCGTTGCGTCATTTTAGTTTCTAAATCTCTGAAAAATTCAAAATTTAAAATATGAATGTTTTTTTTTTTGAAGTAGTGTTGGGAATTGAAGCATGAGTTAGTATAATATAATGACACTTGATCAGCGTGATTATATTACAGTACGTCATGCTGAGTTTCTAATGGAAAATGATGATTCACAAACCATACCGTCATCATGTGCCATGTTACACGACTCTTACATTCTACTGAATCTCTAAACAAATCAAGAACACATTTTCTTGATAGTTCTATCTTTTCTCTTGAATTCTGGTAATTTGACTAATCAAGATCGTGCTATTACAAATTCTCTCTTAGAAAATTATTCATGTTCATCTGAAACTCCATACCTACAAATTCTGGACCATTACTCGCTTTACTTAAAAATCGAGAAGAGAAAACAAAAGCATGAAGCTTCGAAATAGGAATAGGAGTATAAATCACATCAAATGGAAGAGAGCAATAACCGTGAATGACAATACACAAGCACGGGAGCTCCGAAAAATAAGGAAAGATATAAGGCCTGACATAAATTACAAACCGTGTATATCAATATATTGTAACCCGTGTATATAGATAATACATAAATTACAAACCGTGTATATCAATATATTGCAACGAAAAGACATGGGAGAACTAAAAACACTATAAAACCAAGAGTATAGTAGAAGTGAATAGATTCTTCCGGCAGCAGATGAAAAAGAAGAATGACGGATATAAAAGTTAGGAGTATATCAAGGATTAGAACTGGATGGAGCATATTAATGAATGTTTTAGAAGTATAAATTACGGAAGAAAGTATAGAAGATGAGAGATGTGGAAATAAGGAAACGAAGGGGGTGTTAATTTATAACGATATATCAGATATAGCAATCGAGGCAGATTACGCACCTAATCGAAGAATATTCTAATTTCCTTAATTACCGAAGAATCAAATCTTATTAAGATTACAAAGATTTTCTTTAATCCGAAATTAACCGTGATGACATCAAAAGTTAAGACGAATCTTTACTTTCCTCATTTCACTATTTTGCGAAAGCTTCACTCATACACTTCACAAATTGAATTGTTTTATCCATATTACTCACAGATGATAAAACTCTAAATTTTCAACTCGTATTCATCATGAAAACATACTTATTGTCAGCCATGACGATCTCGATCAAATTTCGGGACGAAATTTCTTTAACGGGTAGGTACTGTAACGACCCGGATTTTTCCGACTACTTGATTATACTATTTATATGATTTAATAATTCCGAATTGATAAGCAAAGAATTTTAATAAGTCTTGAACCTCCGGAAAAAGTTTTACACAAGCTTTTGGTCACCCTTTTATTCCGACGATTCACGAACGTCATAACTTTATTTAATTATTTAATTGTTTAATTATTTTGTATATATATGGATTTATATATATTTAACTTGAAAATATGATAATTAAATGTCTCATTAAGTATATTAACAAAGTATTATATATATATATATATATATATATATATATATATATATATATATATATATATATATATATTTTCATACTACTAATTTAAAGAGTTTTTGAACAATATATATGTTACTATTTAAACGACGCAATTAACTTATGTTAAAATGTATTTACATATAATGTATTACTACAATACATATAAAGGATAGCTATACTCGTATTTTCTTTCAATTTCCTCAAGAATTCTACTCGCATTCATACTGTATTTTTACTCGTATTATACACAACTTCTAGAAGTATTTACTATTGGTATATACCAATAGAAATCTGCAATTATTTGTGTAATATGTCATCCATGACCTAATCAATTTAATATGTCATCCATGACTTAATACATTATAACTTATCTTATATATTTTCACTAAAAACCAAATTTTTAAGCCTATAAATAAGCACCATTTCTAACTCATTTTTACACATTCATTTTCCAAATTTTACTTCCAATTTTCACACACACTTGCAAGAACTCTCTCAAGTTTTGTTTTACTACTTTTTTCAGCAACTTTACATTCTAAACTTGAGGAAAAAACTCTACTTCAACTCTTGTTCAATTCATATGTTTATAGCTATCTTTATAAGAGTTTATAAACTAGAACATAGTTTAGTTGATTCTAAACTTGTTTGAAGAACTAATATAATCTTTCTAAATTAACTCTAATAACACTTATTTATATGTATTATTATGTTATATTAAGTTAATATAAGAACTTATAACTTGTACATATGTAGAACACCTTGAAACTTAACATATATCGTTTAATCTCCATTGGGTAAAAAGCGGGCTGTTTTGGGTTGGGAATTAAAAACCTATCTTAGACTTTCAGTTCGAGGCTAAGACTTTGGAAATATTTTAATATATGTAAATAAGACTTCCAGTATTTTTTTCATGATTTTAGACAAAGTGGAAGTATTTTATCAAAAATCATATATTGGGTGGGTGCCGGGATTCTTCCAAATCTGTCCACCGGCACAAAAAGAGGGTAAAACTCTGAATGTTAATACATGGGCTGAACTTTTCGAATTGTTTTTGAAAAATTAACTTCTTAAGGAATCCATAGCAATTTTATTCACTTTAAACGGAGTTGTAATGAATATTTGGCGAGCAAAACAAAATCTGCTAAAATTAACATTGTATGGACGAAATTTATATTGTAAAAACTATATTAACCATATCCTTGCTAACTTTTCCTATATCCTATATATATTTGGACATGTTATCATTAGTATAACAAAATATTATAATCTTAGTTAATTCCGAGATTGTATATATATATATAATAATCTTGGTACATTCCATGACAATAAGTATACAATACGTTTTGATAAATCTTAAGACAATAAGTATACAATACGTTTTGATAAATTCTAAGACAATATGTATACAATACGTCTCTGGGTTGATGCAAAGACAATACGTATACAATATGTCGTTGGGTAATTCTAAGATTATATATATACCGATTATTGGACTGTTGGACATTTCGGACTATTTTGGACTACTAACAAACGACTACTAACAAAAAAAATGTTAAAAATTAATATATAAGTACTCTATGAACTTGTTTTATTTTATTCACAAGTCGTATTATTATCTGAATCATTATTATTATTATAGGTTCGTGAATCCAAGGACGACGACCATATTTTTAATAAGCTGAAAACTTATTATTTATATACTTTTACTACCGTGAGTATATAGTCCCATTTTTAAACTCTAAAAATATTTTGGGATGAGAATACATGCATTTTATATTTTACGCCATGGACACAAGTACTTAAAATATATTCTACGTTGAGTTGTACCACCTTGCATATCTTCCCTAATAGCTTGGTGACTAATATTTACATGTTGTAAGAACATGTAAGCGCGAATCCTATTGATAGATCTATCGGGTATGACAACCCCAACCGGGCTAGTCGCTCTAGTATCGTAAACGGTTGCATAGTACTTCATTTTTACTACCCTTGGTACAGTGTAGGGAGATTTCATAATAAAGGGAATATGCTACATTAATGGTTAAGTATGGTTACCGAAGCGCTCAACAACTTATAGAATACTTTTATACACTTGCGAGTGTACATATATTTATAACTATGAAATCTTATGGTCTATATTTATATCGATGCTAAACCTATATATCTCACCAACCTTTGTGTTGACTATTTAAGCATGTTTATTCTCAGGTCCTTAAGAAAGTCTTCCGCTGTTACATTATCTGAGCAAGCTGTGCATGGAGTCTCATGCTTTTGTTTAAATGAAGTGTTGTATTCAATAAAACCTTTGTCATGTATTATATTCGACAGTTTTGTCATGTGTGTAGTATTTGGTAACCGATGTATCATGGGGATTATTTCTTAAATAATAGCCCGCTTATTTAAAACATGCATTATGTATAATAATGATGTGCTTTTTATGAAACGAATGCAATATTTTTCTAAAACGTATCATATAGATGTCAAATACCGCGCTATGGGACCAATAAATAACGTACTGCGTTTATAGTAATATGGACGAGTCGTTTCACTTGTATTTTTGATATTGTCATTAGATAGGTTATGTTGAATCCTGAATTAGATACATATGCTACTGAGATAAGGTATATGATATGCATGTCGTTGGAAAGCTAGCGAAAAATTAAGAACTTTTCATTTAGATATCGAATGATTTCGATGAACGGATTAAAAGATATCGTTAATTGAATTATCTATAATTTTAAAAGTATTATTGTTAAAATAATTATTATTATCGTTATCGTTATCGTTATCGTTATCGTTAACGTTATCGTCGTTATTATCATTATTATCAATATTATTATTATTATTATTATTATTATTATTATTATTATTATTATTATTATTATTATTATTATTATTATTACTATTATTATTATTATTATTAATATTTTTAAAATAATTAATATTTTTATCAAAACTATCATTTTATTATTTTTATCATCATTATTATTATTTAAAGTATCATTAATATTAAAACCATCATTTTTATTAAAATTATCATTTTTAATAGAAATATCATTGTTATTATAAGATATCATTATTATTATCATCTTAGTATTATTAATTATCATTTTAATAGAACTATTATCTTTATAAAATATTATTATTATCACTGTAAATATTAAAAAGTATCGTTATTATTATTACTAAGATTATCATGATTAGAGTTATCATCTTATCATAATTAATATCCTCTTTAATAAATATAAATAATGTTATTATTATTAGTAGAATAATAATAATTATTATTATTACAAAATAATACAACTTTTACTTATTATTGTTATTATCGATATTATTTTATCAAATAAATATGTGGTACAAAGATATTTTTACCACACGTAATATAGTTACATTAATAATACATATCACTGTATTTTTACGATATTAAGTGAACTTTATAAATTTTACTACTTAAGATATATAAAAGTATATTTTATCATATATAAACGTTGATATAATTTTTTTTATTAATAAATGACTTCTATTATTTACCATAATAAAATCTAATAAATATATTTAAATATATAAAACGATTACATTTAAGTTATATAATAAACGTGTATAAATTTTTGGAAATCATTTTGGGTCAAATTGACTTTTGTTAACTTTTGCATGATAATCTCGAGCATTAGGATTGTGATACACTATGACTTGACCTAAATTGTTAGATGGATAGTGACCATTATATAAATATATATATATATATATATATATATATATATATATATATATATATATATATATATATATATATATATATATATATATATATATATATATATATATATATATATATATATATATATATATATATATATATACTTAATATAGGTTGGAGAATCCGAGGTCAACCTTGCACTTGTTCAATGACGTCATATGTATTTTTACTACGAAATACAGTATTGTGAGTTTCATTTGCTCCCTTTTTAAATGCTTTTGCAATATATATTTTTGGAACTGAGAATAAATGCGCTGCTTTTATAAATGTTTTACGAAATAGACACAAGTAATCGAAACTACATTCTATGGTTGGATTATCAAATTGAATATCATCCTTTTTAGTCTGGTAATCTAAGAATTAGGGAACAGACACCCTAATTGACGCGAATCCTAAAGATAGATCTATTGGGCCTAACAAACCCCATTCGGGTTACGGATGTTTTAGTACTTCGATTTTATCATGTTCGATGAGAGTCCCGGAATGATGGGGATATTCTGGACGCGTTTTGTTAATGTTGATTACCAGGTGTTCACCATATGAATGATTTTTATCTCTATGCAGTTTATGCGAAATGCCTGATATGAGATGGATTTTTTAATTCGCGGGTTACGCGTGTTATTTTGTACTCGGGTTACGTGTACAATTATATATCTGGAAATCTTGTGGTCTATTAAAATGATGAAAAATGATTGTTTATGATAAAATAATGAACTCACCAACCTTTTGGTTGACACTTTAAAGCATATTTATTCTAAGGTATTAAAGAAATCTTCCGATGTGCATTAGCTCATTTTAAGGATATTATTTGGAGTCATTCATGGCATATTTCGAAAGACGTTGCATTCAAGTCGTTGAGTTCATCAAGATTATTGTTAAGTCAATTATAGTTGAATGTATTATGAAATGGCATGCATACTGTCAACTTTCGGTGTAAAGAAAGTTTGAAAAACGAATGCAATGTCTGTAAAATGTATCATATAGAGGTCAAATATCTCGCGATGTAATCAACTATTGTGAATCGTTTATAATGTATATGAATGGGCCCTTTCAGTTGGTATCAGAGTGGTGGTCTTAGCGAACCAGGTCTGCATTAGTGTGTCTAACTGATAGTTGTTAGGATGCATTAGTGAGTCTGGACTTCGACCGTGTCTGCATGTCAAAAGTTTTGCTTATCATTTCTAGTCGGAAATCATCTACTTACCATCCTTAGGAAATTATCTGCTTATCATTCTTAGTCTAGACACATTTTACTGCATTGATTGCATGAATAGTGTATAGACAAAATTCATATCTTAGCGTATCTGCTAAATCATGTCTTATCGTATCAATTACTGTAAACTTTGCCTGACATATTCCGTAAATTCCTCCTTAATCTACGAAATTTTTTGCTCTATATATATAGATATTCTATGTAATTAGAATACCATCCGATAACCGGAAAATCATTTCATATCGAAAAATCCTTTATTCAATCATACGAAATGGAATTCGTCATTAGTTCAAGTCCCTCAGATTTCGAAATGGAATCTCATTCAAGCTCTGAAAACAGTATGTCCGGAATGGATCAACCAATTAGCCATCATCTGTTCTGGATGAATTAGGGATGAGTCCGTAGCCTCCTTAATCCTTGGAGACAAGAAGAAGGTGATCCCTTCCATCCACCACATTGCCCTCTTGGCGAAGAACCTGAAGCACTTACCGGCGAACTTGTCAGAGATACCATTTTTTCTCTCATTTCCTGAGTATCCCATCACGATTATATACTACCTCACATTCTAGATCATATTCATTCACTTGTTCGAACCACCAATCATCCCGGAGTAATAGAAGAAGTCAACGAGCTTCGCGCTCAGGTAGTGGCTTTGGAAAATATGGTGCAAAGGTTACAAACACCAGTAGCATAACCAATACCACCATCATCAACGCCAATAATACCATTATCACCTCCAACCACAACCGCGTTGTAAACCTCAACTTTACAATTTGTCCCACGAACACCAATGTCATACGCTCTGTAGATACCAAGGAATACCAACAACAACAAACGATGAAGTGTTGATTCATAATTTCATTGGAGAAACATTCTGCGACGATTATGTAGTCTCTAAAGTCTTAGAGATTATCTATTCTATCCCTAACCATAAATCGGTTGAGTGAAACACAATGATAGAAGAAAGAGTAGGAACCCTGACAAGAATGGTGTGTGATTTACAAGTTAGACTTGTTTTACCAACAGCATCAACAGTATCGTAGCATCACCATCACAGTCAGTGCCGTCAGCATCGTTAGAATCAGCAACACCTATAACATCACAAACTCCGTCAGTTCAAGAATCACTGTGGACATCATTACGAATCAATAACGCGTATATTGTATCAACGAGTTATGAATTATTAACTCATTCCATCTGAAGAAATTATATGTATATTATATGTATATTATATATATATATATATATATATATATATATATATATATATATATATATATATATACATATATATATGTATACATATATATATATATGTATATATATACATATATATATGTATACATATATATATATATGTATATATATATGTATATATATGTATATATATATATATATATATATATATATATATATATATATATTGAAATAACAATAAATCTTTCCGTGCTAAGCTATTGTGTGTGAATCTTAACTACTCGGTTAATTCATATTACAAATATGCAATGATGTACGTCCTTCGTCAGCAACTTAACTGTAACGACCCAACCCGTTAACCAACCAAAACTGCTGTAATAAAAAAAATTCGAAGCAGGCCTGCCCAGGCAGGGTGCGCGGTGCGCAGCCCTACCTATGTGCGGCGCGCACAGGGCCTGGCAGCCCGCTGTCTAACTTGTTCCATTTTCGTAAAAAGATCTAACACTTCCCATCATTTTTAGACGAAATGATTTTCACATCATATTAGTATAAGTAAAACTAACACGAATCAATGATAAAACGAGTTTTACATCGCGGGGCCCACATATGCCCAGAATACCATTAAGTACGAAATACGAGTTTCGACCACAAAAAGTTTAATTGCCAAACGTCACTAGAGCATGGTGTTTGGGGTTAAACTACCCAAATCTTGGTCGAACTTCCAAAAAGCTATAACCCCCGAAAGCCACTAATCCGTGCGAATACCTTTGCCCTTATCCAAGCCGGATCCTAAAAAGGTAAACAACGAGAGGGTAAGCTAAAGCTTAGTGAACGCAATAATTATACATATACATATATAATATTCCTACTTGCATACACTTACACAAATACCTCATACACGCTAGCAATTTACATAGCATACCATCGCAAGTATAACTCTAAACCCTTCAAGATCGCAAGCTAGCACAACAATAGCATATATATAACCCGAATAATAAAATATGCTACACTACAACGATTATGGTTAACCAATAATACATGGGAATGGTACTTCGAATTTCCCATCGGTGTTCATAACAACCGTTAGTGTACAACGAAATATATCACTAACCCCCTAGGCGACACGGACAACGAAATATCCGTTTAAAGCAATCGTTAGTGTACAACGAAATATATCACTAACTCTTGGGCAATTTGGACAACGAAATATCCATCATTAGTGTACAACGAAATATATCACTAACTCTTGGTGGTATAGACAACATATACCCGGCCCCTTTCCCGCCCTACAAATAGATACATTATATACATACATGTATAATCATTCCACTCACCTTGTCGACTTGGCGAGATTTCCAATAACAACTTGTAACTTCAAAGCGAGTCACCTAACACAATTAATTCACATAATAAGTTGTACTTTCCACCAACTAGCCTCACTAGTGCATTTATGACCCATTTGCACTAGAATCACTCAATAAAGGTCAAGACTCCCAACTAATCACTAAAAGCTAGTGATTAAGGTTCTAAGACCTCTATCAACACATAACTAGGGTGTTTTCATACACAATTTATCCCGCTAGGTCAAACCTACCCATTTGACCCATTTCAAGTAAACCATGAATCCTAGAAACACTTTTTACTAACAACACAAATGAGCTAGTGATTAACTAACCATTTTAGACTCATTAAAACCAATTATTACTTTAAAACCCTAGGTTGGTTGTTCTTGAGTCCTCATGACTCAATCTTACCCACAAACCCCTAAAATCACCAATAATGGGTTTTATGTTCATCACTAACCCAAGCCCTAACCCTTAAACAAAACAAATTAAGGAAATCAAGATTAGAACTTACCACCACAACCAAAACGTAGCTAGTGAGGAGATGAACAACTTTATAACTCGAGCTAAGACCCGAAACTAGCTCCTTCTTCCTTTACTTGAGCTTTCTCTCACTCAAATGGGTTTCTCTCACTAAAATTGAATTAGAAAGATGAAGGTGGTTGAAAATGGAGTTATGACACCCCAACTACTGATCTTGTAACCTTAACTCGTTCCACAGGTGAAATTACCACAAAGCCCTTCCAAAATATCTAATTAGAAAAGGCAGAATCCAGCTACAGTGGGAGTGCGCCACGCGCACCCATAAGTGTGTGATGCGCGCACTGAGGCCTGAACAGCCTCTGACTTCTGTTTAAAATCCACATTTATTCCCACGCTTTATGTACTCTATTTACACTTTTGTACCACAAATATTAGGGTGTTACAACTCTCCCCCACTTGAATCGAAGCGCGTCCTCGCGATCCAAGCCGCATGACAAGCAGGAAGATATACCAACACAAATTCTTCGGGTTCCCATGTAAACTCGGAACCTTTACTACGACGCCATTGGACCTTAAAGGTCCTCACCTCTTTGTTACGCAACATTTTCACCTTTTCATCAAGTATAGCAATCGGCTGTTCAACATACTCTAGTTTGTTGTTTAGCTCAATCTCATCCAATGGCATCCATGACGAATCTTCCGCAAGACACTTACGGAGATGGGAAACATGAAATGTATTATGGATCCTCGCTAGCTCTTCGGGTAATTCCAAACGATACGCAACTTTGCCAACACGAGCTAAAATCTTAAATGGCCCAATAAACCGAGGAGCTAACTTTCCCCGTTTTTGAAACCGAATAATACCCTTCCACGGCGAAACCTTGAGCATCACCATGTCACCCTCTTGAAACTCGATCAGTCGCCTACGTTTATCGACATAAGACTTTTGTCTTTCTTGCGCCGCTTTTAAACGAGCCCGAATCATTTCGATTTTACTATTCGTCTCAAATACCAAGTCGGTGCTCCTAACTTCCCTTTGACCCACTTCGCCCCAACAAATCGGGGTTCGACACCTTCTACCGTATAACATCTCATATGGTGGCATTTCAATAGTAGAGTGAAAACTATTATTGTATGAGAATTCCACCAAAGGCAAGTGTTCATCCCAACTACCACCGAAATCAATAATACACGATCGCAACATATCCTCCAATGTTTGATTCGTACGTTCGGATTGACCGTCCGTTTGAGGATGGTACGTCATAGTCATATTCACCCTCGTACCTATATCTTCATGAAACTTCTTCCAAAATCGAGAAGTAAAACGCGTGTCCCGATCTGAAACGATAGACGAGGGAATGCCATGTCTCGATATCACTTCTTTAATGAACATTTTCGCAAGTGCCTCCGACGTAATTGCTTCTTTAATAGGAAGAAACAATGCACTTTTCGTCTATCTATCAACAATCACCCAAATAGTATCAAATTGGGTTCTTTCCATTTTCGGCAACTTGGTAATAAAATCCATGGTAATATGTTCCCACTTCCACATCGGAATTTCTAGCGGTTGCAACTTACCATACGGCTTTTGGTATTCGGCTTTAACTTGCAAACACGTGACGCATTGCTCAACATACTTAACAACGTCGCGTTTCATGCCCGGCCACTAATAATCTTTCTTCAAATCAAGATACATCTTTGTCTCGCCCGGATGAACGGAATACTTAGACTTGTGCGCTTCATCAGAAGCACCTTTCGGAATTCCCCCATCCTTGGTATCCACACTCTTCCTTGAAAGGACACAAATCTTGAGGGCCCAACGTAATAAACTCCGTTTGCCCCACGATCCGCTCTTCACGTTTATTATGGACAAAGGCTTCAATTTGAATCTCACCGATCTTTTTGAGAAAGTCGTTAGTAATTGTCATGCGCAACAATCCTAAACGTATCACCGGATGTTGACTCTTTCGACTTAACGCATCCGCGACTACATTCGCCTTGCCCGGATGGTAAAGTATCTCACAATCATAATCCTTCACCACATACATCCATCTACGTTGACGATAATTCAAATCCCGTTGATCAAAAAGATGTTTCAAACTCTTGTGATCCGAATAAATCGTACACATGACACCATACAAGTAATGGCGCCAAATTTTCAAAGCACGGACCACCGCCACTAGTTCGAGATCGTGTGTCGGGTAATTCTTTTCATGTTCCTTTAATTGGCGTGAGGCGTAAGTGATGACTTTACCTCGTTGCATTAGAACACACCGGAGCCCATTTAAAGAAGCATCATAATAAACCGTCATATCATCTACATCTTCCCGCAACACCAAGAACGGAGCTTGACACAATTTCTCTTTTAACAATTGAAAAGCAATTTCTTGCTCGTTTTCCCAATTAAATCTCGCGTTCTTCCTCGTCAATTTCGTCAATGGAGAAGCAATCTTAGAAAAGTCTTGGATAAACCGACGATAATAACCGGCCAATCCGAGAAAACTTCGGATTTTCGTAGGCGTAGTCGGTTGTCCCCAACTCTTCACCGTCTCTATCTTCCCTGGATCTACTTGAATACCATTCTTGTTCACAATATGGCCAAGGAATTGAACTTCCCTTAGCCAAAATTCGCATTTCGAGAACTTAGCATACAACTTCTCCTTTCGCAACGTTTTCAACACACTACGCAAATGATGTTCATGTTCCTTCATACTCCTCGAATAGACAAGTATGTCATCGATGAACACAATTACCGACTTATCCAACAAATGTTGGCATACTCGGTTCATAAGATCCATGAATGCCGCCAGTGCATTCATAAGACCAAAAGGCATAACTACAAACTCAAAATACCCGTAACGCATTCGAAAGGCCGTTTTCTCAATATCTTCCTCACGGACCCGCATTTGATGAAAGCCGGACCGTAGGTCAATTTTTGAGAAATACGTCGCACCTTGGAGTTGGTCAAACAAATCGTCAATCCTAGGCAATGGATAACGATTCTTGATCGTCACTTTATTCAACTCTCGATAATCAATGCACATACGCATACTACCATCTTTCTTCTTCATGAACAAGACCGGAGCACCCCATGGCGAAGCACTCGGTCGAATAAAACCCTTCTCAAGTAACTCTTGTTTTTGATTTAACAATTCTTTCATTTCCGTCGGCGCTAAACGATAAGGAGTTTTAGCAATGGGAGTAGCTCCCGGAACCAACTCAATGCGAAATTCAACTTGTCTTTCCGCCGGAATACCCGGTAACTCATCCGGAAAAACGTCTTCGAATTCATTAACCACCGGAATCTCGCGAATGGGTGGTAGCTCATCACGAGTATCAACATGGGCAAGAAAAGCCATGCCACCACTAACAAGGAAACGACATGCCCGTGCAAAAGTGCATATCGGCACAAGTCTTCTACGCTTATCGCCATGAATAATTAACTCTCCCCCACTTGGGGTCTTCACACGAATAGATTTACATGGCATGCAATATCGTCTCTATTATGATCGAGCCAATCCATACCAACCACGATATCAAAATCACCCAAAGTCATCGGGATGAGATCAATTTTAAAGTTTTCGGCATCAAACACCACGTTACAATTTTTACACACATCAACCACTAGCACCGTCTTGCCATCCGCTATTTTGACTTCTACCGGACGACTTAACTTAGATAACGGTTTATTAAGTTTAGGCACAAATTTTGGAGACACAAACGACAAACTTGCACCGCTATCAAATAGAATCCTCGCCGGATTAGAGTTAACCATGAAAATACCTGAGACGACTTCATTAGATTGCTTAGCTTCATCATTGGTCATCAAATAATTACGCCCCCTTACTGACCCCGCCGCCTTCTCTATCCTCTTGACTTGATCATTTCGAAGATCGGGGCACTCCAACTTTCGGTGCCCTTCTTGTTGATAATTAAAACATGTGATCACATTAGCACGCGATTTTGGGCAATCAAAAGAGTACTGACCTTTTTGCCCACAATTGCAGCACATAGTCACGTGGACATTAGAAGTACCTTTCTTTACACTACTAACACTTTCGGATGCTCCCCTACTCTTCTTGTTCGAATAACTAGAAGCCTCAAACTTTCTTTTACTTGGCGCATAACTAACTGGACTCGGAGCTTGCGCTTCAAACCCCTTTGCCACCGCCAAAAGCTTAGCAAAAGTCTCAACATGACCAATACCAATTTTACCCTTCAAATCATCTCTAATGGTTGCATGAAAGTCTTCCATTAACAATTGATCATTCCCCACATACTCGGGGCAAAAACGCGCTTTGAAGAGAAAATTGGTTTTGAGAGTGTTTAGATCCAAAGACCCTTGACGCATGTTCCTTAACTCGTTGCGCAATTTGGAAAGATCCGCTTGCGTACGATATTCGAGGAAAAACTCCTTCTTAAACTCCGCCCAAGACAACCCCACAAAAGCCGCATCACCCACCATATCAATTTTACCATCGAGCTAATCTTTAGCATGGCCCCTCAACAAACTAGTAGCAAGCCTTGTCTTTTTCTCTGGTGGGCACTCGGTAGTGCGAAAACAACCCTCAATATCGGAGATCCAAGCCGCACTTTTCATGGGGTCGGGATCCCCGTGAAAGTGAGGAGGCTTAGTCGCCAAGAAGTTCATATAGCTAAACTCCAACTCACCCCCATTTTGAGGTCTAGGAAACCTACTTTCAACTTCTTCTTTGACGGCATTGGCCATTCGTTCTTGAATCATATCGACAATTTGTTCCAAAACCGACTCTTCGAGTATTTGTTTAACCCTTCGTGAGAAAACCGAAACATAGTTTTCTAAAGCGGTCTCAATCTTGATAGTCATCTCATCTTCCTCTACATGAGAGGGACCACCATTGCCATTCATATCCGTTCCGTTTCTCGTCTTCATTCTAAATATTAAAAATGGATTAGACATCACCAACAATTTAATACACATATATACCTGTGCATATGACCTCACACACACTACATCTAGCTCGATACTTTTTGTACATCCTTGCTTGACTTGACTTGCAACCGTAATAGTGGTCGCGACTCACTATTACGCTCACATGCCGTGTCATGCTCAAGCATATCACAACCATCTTGCTCGATGTTCAAACAATAACACATGATTAGTAACATCATAATATAGCATAGTTAGTCCACCTATGCATCAAAGAACTAATCAAAACCCGCACTGACCCGTATGAGACGACCCGTCCTAATCCATAAGGACGAATACAATAACACATGATTACATCGCGAGGTACTTGACCTCTATATGATACATTTTACAAATATTGCATTCGTTTTTAAAAGACAAACTTTCATTTACATCGAAAGTTGACGGCATGCATACTCTTTCATAATATATCCATCTATAATTGACTTAATAATAATCTTGATGAACTCGACGACTCGAATGCAATATCTTTTGAAATATGTCATGAATGACTCCAAGTAATATCTCTAAGATGAGCAAATGCACAGCGGAAGATTTCTTTCATACCTGAGAATAAACATGCTTTAAAGTGTCAACCAAAAGGTTGGTGAGTTCATTAGTTTATCATAATCATTCATTTTCATCATTTTAATAGACCACAAGAATTTCATTTCCAGTTCTCATAAATATACGTCCCATGCATAGAGACAAAAATCATTCATATGGATTGAACACCTGGTAACCGACATTAACAAGATGCATATAAGAATATCCCCTATCATTCCGGGAAATCCTTCGGACATGATATAAAACAACATCGAAGTACTAAAGCATCCACTACAACGGATGGGTTTCGTTAGGCCCAATAGATCTATCTTTAGGATTCGCGTCAATTAGTAGATCGGTTTACTAATTCTTAGGTTACCAAGCAAAAAGGGGCATATTCGGCTTCGATCATTCAACCATATAATGTAGTTTCGATTACTTGTGTCTATTTCGTAAAATATTTATAAAAATTGCGCATGTATTCTCAGCCCAAAAACATAAAGGGTAAAAAGGAAAATGAAACTCACCTAATGTATTTTGTAGTAAAAATACATATGACGACATTCAACAAGTGTAGGGTTGACCTCAGATTCACGAACCTATATCAGTAATATATATCAAACAATATAAAGAACTTATTTTTAGTACAATCTATATTTTAATTGTTATATATATATATATATATATATATATACTTTCATATCCGTTTTAATATTTTAATAATTAAAAAGTTAATTAAATATGTAGATACTTATTTCAAAATATGTTTATATATATTTAAGCTTATATAAGTTAAATTAGTATAAAAAAAATGGTTTTGTATTTATTAATATTTACATAACTTATGAATATAATCTTTTAATAAAGATTACTTATAATTATATTCATGGTATAGTTATCATATTTTCTACTTTTCTTATTATGTATTTAATAATATTAGTAGTAATAATAATAGTAATAATAGTAATAATAATAATAATAATAATAATAATAATAATAATAATAATAATAATAATAATAATAATAATAATAATAATAATAATAATTCACTACCTCAAGAAATAGGCCCTCTATAAAGAATACGCTCCTGCCCAGACTCGAACCCGCGACCTCCCGCTCACCCGATCATCATCATAATATGATTATCACCATGATTATTATACCCATCGTTCTATAATCCTCACTATCATCTAACTCGTTATCATTGTTATCAAAATCTAATCCCCAATCATCATCATCATCTAACCGTTAACATCTATTTCGATTATCATCATAATCAACACACGAGCATCATCATTCTTTCATCATCCGTCATCATCATTATTTTCATCACTACTTGATCTATATAATCGTATCATCTAATCGTGAATACCATAAAAATTATCATTATAATCAACCCTCATCATTGTTATAACCGTATCATTAACAATATGTATCATCAATACTATTATCGAAACATCATTACCATCATCTTTATACTCATAATCATCTAACATCAACAATCATAGATCATCATAACATCTTAAATATCGTCACGTATCATAATCTAAATCTATTGTATTATCATCTTTTCATCCTATCAAAGAACATATATTTGATTTTTGACTCAATAACGATAGAACATGGCAGTCTAGGCCCAAGTGGAAATTCGAAATAATAATAAATAAATAAATAAAAAACCTGACCATTTTCTTTTTAACTTTACAGCCCAAAAGAGATTCATGGTAAACTTAATTAAACGTTTTCAATGAATGTGAAATGGTCCACGAATAAAGCAACCAACTATCTGATTTCGTGGATTAGGTGGAATCAAAAGGTGGGGTTCTATTGATCATTGAATGTCGGCCACCAAGAGCGTATTATTTAACAATGACCTCTTTACCTCTTCGTTATAGCAGGGAACAAAAGTTTAAATACTTCGATTGAGGTGTCTTGATTAATTTAAACAAGAACCGTATCATGGTGGTGTTGTGGTTATTTTTGGTGAAAGTTTATTATGGTTGTTCTAGGGTGAAGATGGTGGTGTTCTCACGATTTAATCAGAAAAGTAGCTGCAGCAATAATTACTCAGTAAATGGTTTCGTCATTGGGGTTACAAACTAAACCCGGTTGATTATATACTTGTTTATAGTTCTTGGTTTAAGGAGAGAAGATGTGAGAGAGTAATGGCAATGGGTTTAATGGTGGTCGACGGTGGTGGAGATGGATAGTTATTGAAGTGTTGAATAGATAAAAGGGTGGTGATTGGATTGTCAAAAAAGTCACAAGGAAGAAGGTGATGAATTTATATGTTTATATTATATATGTATATATATCCCTTCAATATCAACTCACACATTTGATTCATTAGATAGTTGGTTAAACTGATAAACAGGAAGCAACAAGTATGTTCTTAAACTGATAAACAGGAACCAACAAGTATGTTCTTTTCTCGGTCATGGATAGAAAGAGAGGGAAGAGATGGTGTTTACGGTTGGTGAAGATGGTCTAGGGTGGTTCAAGATAAAGAGAGTGAAGGTGATTAGTAGTCTCGTGATTCAAGTAGAAGTTGGGAACAACTGTTCGACTAGCTGGAATAGTAACAGAAATATAAGTAGCTGCAGTAATTTTGACAATTGTGATGTTGCTTGAATGAAACAAGGACATAAGCAGGAGCTTGGAAAAGGTGGTAAGAGTGGTCTTGACAAAAAGAATCACTCCAAATACGTTCCAACAAAAATAAAAAAATTGAGATTGAGATAGGCAACAACTTCGTATGATTATGATCTTGATATCTAACAGAAATTGGTTGTATTGTAATTGCACGTTCTTGTTCCATTTTTACAGTTTATAAAATAAATTTTAATAATTATTAATTATATTATTAATATTAATAATTATATTAATAATAATATATAATAAAGAAAAATGACATGGAACTGGAATTGTGTCGATCAGTATTTGTATCTGTAAATATATATCTTTATATATCTGTATTTATGTTTTCGAATAAATATCAGTTACTTATATATATATCTTATATTAAATTATGTAATATTAATTAGTAATATAATTCTATTAATAAAATCTATTAATATTATAAATTTTTAATAAGAATACTAGTAATAATGATAATAGAATTAATACTAATAATACTAATAATAACTTTATCAAAATTATACTAATATTAATAAGAATAAAAGTAATTATGATAATAATAATATTATTAATGATAACCGTATTAAATTGTACTATTTTTATTAATAATGTTGATAACTATAATGGTAATGATGATAATAATAATATTATTAATGATGTTAATATTAATGCTAATTACAATAATATTTGTTATAATAATATAATAGTTTATATTTATATCCATGTTCATAATAATATTAATAATACTAATGTGGATGTTAATATTGAAAGTAACAATATTATTACTATAATAATTATAGTAAGTAATAACACTATTACTATAGCAAATATAGTTTAACTTATATTTAAATTTATTATATCAGATATTTACATTACATGTTATTAATTATTCTATACATACAATAATAATAATAATAATAATAATAATAATTCTTAATTTAAATTATTAAATTATATTATTTACATTTATTATATTTATTTATATTTATATATGTATACACATGTACATATTTTATTTACAAATAATTGTTCGTTAATCGTCGGAAATAGCCAAAGGGTATATGTATTCATGAAAACAGTTCAAAGTTTTTGAAATATGAACATTACAGAATTTGCTTATCGTGTCGGAATCATTAAACCATATAAAGATTAAGTTTAAATTTGGTCAGAAATTTCTGGGTCGTCACACCGTAGTCCTACAAGTCCCGCATATAATTCAACAACACAAAAGTCTAAGTCTAGGCACCTATCTCAAGTCACCTAAATCCCTTACACCATGCTCTGATACCACTTGTAACGACCCAACCCGTTAACCAACCAAAACTGCGTAATAAAAAAATTTTGAAGCAGGCCTGCCCAGGCAGGGTGCGCGGCGCGCAGCCCTACCTGTGCGCGGCGCGCACAGGGCCTGGCAGTCCGCTGTCCAACTTGTTCTATTTTCGTAAAAAGATCTAACACTTTCCATCATTTTTAGACGAAATGCTTTTCACATCATATTAGTATAAGTAAAACTAACACGAATTAATGATAAAACGAGTTTTACATCGCGGGGCCCACATATGCCCAGAATACCATTAAGTACGAAATACGAGGTTCGACCACAAAAAGTTTAATTGCCAAACGTCACTAGAGCATGGTGTTTGAGGTTAAACTACCCAAATCTTGGTCGAACTTCCAAAAAGTTATAACCCCCGAAAGCCACTAATCCGTGTGAATACCTTTGCCCTTATCCAAGCCGGATCCTAAAAAGATAAACAACTAGAGGGTAAGCTAACGCTTAGTGAATGCAATAATTATACACATACATATATAATATACCTACTTGCATACACTTACACAAATACCTCATACACGCTAGCAATTTACATAGCATACCATCGCAAGTATAACTCTAAACCCTTCAAGATCGCAAGCTAGCACAACAATAGCATATATATAACCCGAATAATATAATATGCTACACTACAACGCGTAATTATGGTTAACCAATAATACATGGGAATGGTACTTCGAATTTCCCATCGGTGTTCATAACAACCGTTAGTGTACAATGAAATATATCACTAACCCCCTAGGCAACACGGACAACGAAATATCCGTTCAAAGCAATCGTTAGTGTACAACGAAATATATCACTAACTCTTGGGCGATTTGGACAACGAAATATCCATCGTTAGTGTACAACAAAATATATCACTAACTCTGGGTGGTATAGACAACATATACCCGGCCCCTTTCCCGCCCTACAAATAGATACATTATATACACACATGTATAATCATTCCACTCACCTTCTCGACTTGGCGAGATTTCCAATAACAACTTGTAACTTTAAAGCGAGTCACCTAACACAAGTAATTCTCAATTAATTCACATAATAAGTTGGACTTTCCACCAACTAGCCTCACTAGTGCATTTATGACCCATTTGCACTAGAATCACTCAATAAAGCTCAAGACTCCCAACTAATCAATAAAAGCTAGTGATTAAGGTTCTAAGACCTCTATCAACACATAACTAGGGTGTTTTCATACACAATTTATCCTGCTAGGTCAAACCTACCCATTTGACCCATTTCAAGTAAACCATGAACCCTAGAAACACTTTTTACTAGCAACACAAGTGAGCTAGTGATTAACTAACCATTTTAGACTCATTAACACCATTTATTACTTTAAAACCCTAGGTTGGTTGTTCTTGAGTCCTCATGACTCAATCTTACCCACAAACCCCCAAAATCACCAATAATGGGTTTTATGTTCATCACTAACCCAAGCCCTAACCCTTAAACAAAACAATTTAAGAAAATCAAGATTAGAACTTACCACCACAACCAAAACATAGATAGTGAGGAGATGAACAACTTTATAACTTGAGCTAAGACCCGAAACTAGCTCCTTCTTCCTTTACTTGAGCTTTCTCTCACTCAAATGGGTTTCTCTCACTAAAATTGAATTAGAAAGATGAAGGTGGTTGAAAATGGAGTTATGACACCCCAACTACTGATCTTGTAACCTTAACTCGTTCCACAGGTGAAATTACTACAAAGCCCTTCCAAAATATCTAATTAGAAAAGGCAGAATCCAGCTACAGTGGGAGTGCGCCACGCGCACCCATAAGTGTGCGATGCGCGCACTGAGGCCTGAACAGCCTCTGAATTCTGTTTAAAATCCACATTTATTCCCACGCTTTATGTACTCTATTTACACTTTTGTACCACAAATATTAGGGTGTTACAATTATCCCCCACTTAAATCGAAGCGCGTCCTCGCGATCCAAGCCGCATGACAAGTAGGAAGATATACCAACACAAATTCTTCGGGTTCCCATGTAAACTCGGAACCTTTACTACGACGCCATTGGACCTTAAAGGTCCTCACCTCTTTGTTACGCAACATTTTCACCTTTTCATCAAGTATAGCAATCGGCTCTTCAACATATTAGGGTGTTACATTAACCATTGTTAACTACAATCTCTATTTTTAAATTCAATAAATTCCACCTCATAATAAAACAAGTGTATTAATCAAATATATATTTGATGTTACACTTTCATCATCGATGTACTCGAAACTTTTCAAATAACATCATTCGTACCTTGTGAAATTCACAAGAATTTCATAAAACCAACATCATGCTTCAACAAATAACAAAGTATTGATTCAAAATTTCAATATCATTGAAGAAATACTTATGTGATTTCTAAAGTTTTAGGAGTTACTCAATTCTAGATTCAACCGTAAATCAAAGGAGTTTAATTTAATATTAACTCATTAAATCTATGTTACATCTGAAGAAAATATACACATATATATTTTCATAAAGACTGTAATAAAATTCTTTGGTACAAAATATTAATTGTGAAAAATAAATTTAACGGGTACGTAATACCCGAGAGATATATAGATTCACAATTAATATGTTACATTCTTCGAATCTGATTCAGCAATCAACAACTATACTCACTATTTTCTGAACAATATACATTCCTTCACATGAATCAAAATAATCATTTTCATTCTAGTACAATTACACATTCTGATTTTTAAATCTCAGAATTCAACTCGAGATATAACCAAAATCATCACTCTTAGATTCTTACATCTCTCAAAGCTATACTTTAACTTCAAAACTGTGTTAGAACATCATATGTATATTAACGATTATAATCTGTGTTCAAGCCCTCCGAAATACCTGAAGACACTTCAAATAATGAACAATCGAGATGATGATCCAACTACATGTTACCCACAGTTATGTACCTGAAAAACTCTTGAAACCAATGTAAAAGTTTAAATACGTATCCGCGTCAAATTCTTTGACATTTATTAGCAAAAATAACTTTGCGATTCCTTTTCAAAGTAGCCAGTTTTGTCACAGCTCCAGCAAGTCAACTTCGACTTTTCAGTTGAAACATCTTATTATAACCTCGATATATACGTTGCCCTTTCACCATCATTACCGGGGAACCGTTTATATTCCACCACATTAGCAATAAACTTACCGACAACTCCATTGATCTTTGATTTTTTCCGAAAATCATTATATTTATCGGAACCCTATCATTTACTCATCTGCATCTTGTAACGAAAATTGTCATACCAATCATTGGGAATTAGCAATCAGTATTTTGAAATATCACAGCATGTCGACGCCAACAGTTATACATATAACGTCTATCTCCTGAACTTACATACTGCGAATGTGAAGTTTCTGAAAAACACCCTGAACTGCGAACTAGTTCTCGAAATAATGATGAAGCAGTAAAAACTATAAATGACCACAACAGTAAAAAGTTTGATGATAAAGAATAGTGTGTTGGTAAAGCTCAGAAAAAGGGAAGATTTGGAACTGGAAAACGAATTGAGCAAAGTATGAAGGAGGCTGTGGACAAATCACAAAGACTAAACCTGCCTTCAAAGAATCCAAATGATTCAGTGTCTACTGAAATTATTATCGAATACCTTGCTCCTGACTCTAAACCCTTGCGGACAATATTCTTCATCATCCTCTGAGATTAGAAATTCTAAGATATCATCGTATCTTTCATTATAAATATCCTCCATATTTCTGAAGATATTTTTATAATTATTCCTATCTGAAATCTTTTACCTCTTCGCGCTATCTGTATTACATCATAAAAGAGACTATTTTAGTTTCTAAATTCTGAAACTTTCGAGTTTAAAATAGAAATATTTTTGAAGTAGTGTTAGGAACTGAAGCATGAGTTAGTATAATATAATGACACTTGCTCAATGTGATTATATTACAGTAAGTCATACTGAGTTTCTAAATGGAACGTGATGATTCACAGATCATAACGTCATCATGTGCCATGTTACACGACTCTTGTATTCTACTTAAACTCTAAACATATCAAGAAAATATTTTCTTGATGATTCGGTCTTTTCCAGGGTATTCTAGTAATTTGACAAGTCAAGATCGTGCCATTACAATTTCCTTCTTAGAAAATTAACAATGTTCATTCCGAAATCTATATTTGCGAATTCTGGACCATTACAAGCGGTGCTAAATCGCAAGAAGAAGATACGAAAGGACAAAACTCCGAAATAGAAATTGGGGGATAAATCGCAGCAAATAGGAGAGAGCATTAACTGTGGATAACAATGATTATAGGAGACAGAATCAGGGACATCGAAATGTAAGGGAAGATATAAAACCCAACAACAACCCAGAAACTATAAACTGTAGATATCGATAGAGATAGCAATATAAAGACACGGGAGAACTAAAAACACTATAAAACCAAGAGTATAGTAAAAGTAAATAGATTCTTCTGGTGGCAGATGAAAGAGAAGAATGACAGAAATAAAGGTTAGGAGTATATCAAGAATCAGAACTGGATGGAGTATATTAACGAATGCTTTAAAGTGTGAATTGAGGAGAAAGAATAGAAGGTGTGAGTTGTAAGGAAAAGAAGGAGGTGGATTTATAGTGAAATATCTGACAGAGAAATCGAGATGGATTATCGCATTAAATCGAAGGGGATCCTAATTCCCTTAATTACCGAAGAATCAAATCTTATTACTAAGATCTTCTCCAAATCTCTTGAACTTGAAAATCAATCCTATCTACGTCAAAAGATATGACGAATCTATACCTACTCATTTCACTCTTTTGGTGATAGCTTCACTCGTACTCTTCACAAAATCAAATGGTTTTATCCATATTACTCAATGATGATAAAACCCTAATTTTCAGCTTATATGCGTCATGAAAACATACTTACTGTCAGCCATGACCATCTCAATCAAATTTCGGGATGAAATTTCTTTAACGGGTAGGTACTGTGACGACCCGGGAATTTCCGACCAAATTTAAACTTTAATCTTTATATGTTTCCGACACGATAAGCAAAGTTTGTTAAGTTGAATCTCAAGAATTTTAAACTGTGTCCATACATTCATTTAAACCTCGACCAAGTTCCAACGATTCACGAACCATTAAATGAACGGATATGATTATATGTATATGTGTATATATTATAACTTGAAACATTAACAAAGTACTAAACGCATAATACTTTACATGAACGTATTTGTTTCAATATGTTTATCGATGGAATTAGAAGATAATATCAAATGATTGATTTATCAGGTACGGTGTATGATTAAGAGTCTCTGTTGAGAGGTCCACTTTTGATTTAGCAAATCTTTCCATTTTAACAATATTCAGAAAATAGTAAAGTGAATTACGAGTAAGAACAAATTGTCAATCATTGAGATTTAGACAAAGGATAGTGGAAGACTGAATTTCATAAAATTCGATTGATTTATTTTTTCAAACGTGCGAAAATGCTTTATGATATAATGGAACTTGATAATTAAAACGTCCTTGTTTAAATAACGTGAATTAGAAGATTAATTGTTAAATATATAGAAAACTCGCAACTTGTATTTAAAACATGTTCATTAAATATATATGTTTTCAAATTAATTAAGTGGACGATTGTAACAATTGGTTATTGTTTCGATGAATACTTAGTCATATCATTTAGAACATTTTAGAAGTTAAAATAAATAATGGCGCATAAACAAAGTATATCAAAATTAAGTTTTAAAGTATAAACGATACGTATTATAATATTTTCTAAACAAAATTTAAAACGAACTTTGAAATATAAATAATTTGAAAGACTAAATATTATATCATTAGATAAATATTTCAAACATATATATTATTTACAAATTTACAATTCTAAATAAAAATATATATATATATTTTAACTTAGTCATAAAACGTCCTGATTTAAAATAATATATTTTGATAAACAACGAGTCACTGATTTATAGAAGCAAATGACCACAACACTCAATTTTATAAGTTACATTTTTTATAAGGTAATTTATTGATGAGTAAGTCAAATTATTAATAAGAGTGCACGTCGCGTAACGTAAAAGGCTAGTTTTCTAAACGTATGAAAGTGCGTTCGAAAAACCGAAAGTGGTACATGAGTCGAGTGACAACGTACGAGTCATTTGAACAAAAATTACATTTTTACCATGCACGTAAATATAATATAATATATAATTAATTATATAGATTAAATAATAATTTATAATTAATATATTAAATAAATATATGAGTGTCGGCTAGAAATTACAATGGATACCAGCTGTGTGTTTTATTCATGCGCACGCATGAAATAATCAAAGAACCCCCATGCAATCGCATGGGGGATTAGGTGAAGAAAGTTACATAAATTCGACGAGCTGGTTCCATTTTAAACTATCTATCTATCTCTCGATCTCACACACATATACGGAGTATATATTATTATTATTATTATTATTATTATTATTATTATTATTATTATTATTATTATTATTATTATTATTATTATTATTATTATTATTATTATTATCAAGATTAATATTATTATTATTATTATTATTAGTGTTATTATTAGTATTTATACATAAAATACTACGACGGAGTCATGAGCGGGTTATTTCAAAAATGGATTTTTCGAGTAGGATAGGGCTAAGGAAATTATGGGTTATAGCTATGGAGGTAATGGGTATGGTTCATGGGTATGCTCGTGAGGTCAATTTAGTGTTTATCATCTCCGTTGCGTCTACGTACCTTTTCTGCAATATTGAATCTCAATATTGATACGTGAGTACTCATAACTTAACTTTTATATATATTAATAGTGTATCCCTAACTAGTGCTTGAGTATATAGGATTATGCATGCTTGTATTTTTGATATTGTCGTTAGATAGGTTATGTTGAATCCTGAATTAGATACATATGCTACTGAGATAAGGTATATGATATGCATGTCGTTGGAAAGCTAGCGAAAAATTAAGAACTTTTCATTTAGATATAGAATGATTTCGATGAACGGATTAAAAGATATCGTCAATTGAATTATCTATAATTTTAAAAGTATTATTGTTAAAATAATTATTATTATCGTTATCGTTGTCGTTATCGTTATCGTTATCGTTATCGTTAACGTTATCGTCGTTATTATCATTATTATTATTATTATTATTATTATTATTATTATTATTATTATTATTATTATTATTATTATTATTATTATTATTATTATTATGATTATGATTATGATTATTATTTTTATTATTATTAATATTTTTAAAATAATTAATATTTTTATCAAAACTATCATTTTATTATTTTTATCGTCATTATTATTATTTAAAGTATCATTAATATTAAAACCATCATTTTTATTAAAATTATCATTTTTAATAGAAATATCATTGTTATTATAAGATATCATTATTATTATCATCTTAGTATTATTAAGTATCATTTTAATAGAACTATTATTTTATAAAATATTATTATTATCACTGTTAATATTAAAAAGTATCGTTATTATTATTAAGATTATCATGGTTAGAGTTATCATCTTATCATAATTAATAGCCTCTTTAATAAATATAAATAATGTTATTATTATTAGTAGAATAATATAATTATTATTATTACAAAATAATACAACTTTTACTTATTACTGTTATTATCGATATTATTTTATCAAATAAATATGTGGTACAAAGATATTTTTACCACACGTAATATAGTTACATTAATAATACATATCACTGTATTTTTACGATATTAAGTGAACTTTATAAATTTTACTACTTAAGATATATAAAAGTATATTTTATCATATATAAACGTTGATATAATTTTTTTTAAATAAATGACTTCTATTATTTACCATAATAGAATGTAATAAATATATTAAATATATTAAATATATAAAACGATTACATTTAAGTTATATAATAAACGTGTATAAATTTTTGGAAATAATTTTGGGTCAAATTGACTTTTGTTAACTTTTGCATGATAATCTCGAGCATTAGGATTGTGATACACTATGACTTGACATAAATTGTTAGACGGATATTGACCATTATATATATATATATATATATATATATATATATATATATATATATATATATATATACTTAATATAGGTTCGTGAATCAGAGGTCAACCTTGCACTTGTTCAATGACGTCATATGTATTTTACTATGAAATACAGTATTGTGAGTTTCATTTGCTCCATTTTTAAATGATTTTGCAATATATATTTTTGGAACTGAGAATACATGCGCTGCTTTTATAAATATTTTACGAAATAGACACAAGTAATCGAAACTACATTCTATGGTTGGATTATCGAATCGAATATCACCCTTTTTAGTCTGGTAATCTAAGAATTAGGGAGCAGGCATCCTAATTGACGCGAATCCTAAAGATAGATCTATTGGGCCTAACAAACCCCATCCGGGTTACGGATGCTTTAGTACTTCGATTTTATCATGTCCGATGAGAGTCCCGGAATGATGGAGATATTCTAGACGCGTTTTGTTAATGTCGATTACCAGGTGTTCACCATATGAATGATTTTTATTTCTATGCAGTTTATGCGAAATGCCTGATATGAGATGGATTTTTTAATTCGCGGGTTACGCGTGTTATTTTTTACTCAGGTTACGTGTACAATTATATATATGAAAATCTTGTGATCTATTAAAATGATGAAAAATGATTGTTTATGATAAAATAATGAACTCACCAATCTTTTGGTTGACACTTTAAAGCATGTTTATTCTTAGGTATTAAAGAAATCTTCCGATGTGCATTAGCTCATTTTAATGATATTATTTGGAGTCATTCATGGCATATTTCGAAAGACGTTGCATTCGAGTCGTTGAGTTCATCAAGATTATTTTTAAGTCAATTATAGTTGAATGTATTATGAAATGCTATGCATACTGTCAACTTTTGGAGTAAAGAAAGTTTGTCTTTTAATAACGAATGCAATGTCTGTAAAATGTATCATATAGAGGTAAAATAACTCGCGATATAATCAACTATTGTGAATCGTTTATAATGTATATGAACGGGTCCTTTCACTTACTTGCAATATAACACATTGCAAGATTAATGTGTAAGCACACATTAATATCCAACACATGTACAAGAGAATCGGTATCCTCTTCCGCGAATTGATGATCTTTTTGATCAACTACAAGGATCGAGCGTTTATTCAAAGATCGATTTGCGATCCGGCTATCACCAGTTGAGGGTGAAGGAAAGTGATGTGATGAAGACTGCATTCAGAACCCGTTATGGTCATTATGAGTTCCTCGTGATGCCATTCGGTTTGACAAATGCACCTGCCGTGTTCATGGACCTCATGAATCATGTCTGCAAGCCTTACTTGGACAAGTTTGTTATCGTCTTCATAGATGATATCCTCATCTACTCTAAGAGCGAAGAAGAACATGAGCAACACCTCCGACTAGTACTTGAACTCTTGAGACAAGAATAACTTTATGTCAAATTCTCCAAGTGTGAATTTTGGTTGAAGGAAGTACAGTTTCTGGGTCATGTTGTGAGCGACCAGGGTATCAAAGTTGATCCCGCCAAGATTGAAGCCATCAGCAAGTGGGAGACCCCCACTACTCCGACGCATATTCGCCAATTCCTAGGTCTCGCCGGTTACTATCGAAGATTCATCGAAGGATTTTCTCTGATTGCGCGTCCTTTGACCGCGCTGACTCACAAGGGCAAGAAGTTCATTTGGGAACCCGCACACGAATCAGCATTCCAAACTTTGAAGAAGAAGTTAACCACCGCACCTATCCTATCACTTCCTGAAGGCAATGACGACTTTGTTGTTTATTGCGATGCTTCGAAGAGTGGTTTTGGTTGTGTACTAATGCAACGATCAAAGGTTATTGCCTATGCCTCCCGCCAATTGAAGATTCACGAGCGGAACTACACTACACATGATCTTAAACTTGGAGCCGTTGTCTTTGCGCTCAAATTGTGGAGACATTATTTGTACGGAACTAAGAGCACTATCTTCACCGATCACAAGAGTCTCCAGCACATCTTCGATCAGAAGAAACTGAATATGAGACAGCGTCGATGGATCGAGACGCTCAACGACTACGATTGTGAACTTCGTTATTACCCTGGCAAGGCCAATGTTGTAGCTGACGCTTTAAGCTGAAAGGAGAGGACGGCACCTCTTCGTGTTAGGGCTCTGAACATCACCATTCATTCGAACCACAACAACCAGATCAGAGTAGCCCAAGTTGAGGCTCTCAAGGAGGAGAACATATCTCACGAACATTTGAACATACTTGTCTCTCGATTCGAGGTTAGGGAGTCTGGACTCCGATGTTACGCCGGAAGAATTTGGGTACCTCTTTATGGAGATCTACGGAACCTGATACTTGATGAAGCACACAAGTCGAGATATTCGATTCATCCTGGAGCGGGTAAAATGTACCACGACCTTAAAGAACAGTATTGGTGGCCGAATCTTAAGAAGGACGTTGCAACTTATGTTGGGAAGTGTTTGACTTGTTCGAAAGTTAAGGCCGAACATCAGAGACCTTATGGGTTACTTCAACAGCCGGAAATCCCACAATGGAAGTGGGAAAGGATCACAATGGATTTCATTACTAAACTGCCGAAGACGGTGGGCGGATGCGATACTATTTAGGTTATTGTTGACCGCCTTACTAAATCTGCACACTTTCTAGCGATGAAGGAAACTGATACAATGGAAAGACTTGCTCAATTATACATTAAGGAGGTTGTATCACGACACGGTGTACCTTTATCGATCATCTCCGATCGCGATCCCCGTTTTGCTTCTAGATTTTGGCGTTCTTTGCAAGAAGCCATGGGAACTCGTCTCGACATGAGCACTGCTTATCATCCCCAGACTGACGGGCAAAGTGAGCGAACAATTCAGACCTTGGAGGACATGCTGCGTGCATGTGTCATTGATTTTGGAATGGCCTGGGAAAGACATTTGCCACTCGCCGAATTCTCGTACAACAACAGTTATCACTCAAGCATTCATTTAGCCTTAATTTGTCACTAAGTAATCTCTAATTGTAATTAGTGTTCTAGTGAAATTAGCTTATGTGTGTTGGTACATGGTGATCATTCTAAGAATATCTAAACAAGTTTTAAGATCACAAGTTATTGATTAACACTTATGTGTTATGTCTAATCATGGTTAAATTGTCATTAAGATGTAATTAAGCGTAATTAATCAAGATTAGTGTTTTTATGACCAAAACTCAATTGAGTATGGATGAGACATCTATTCTAAGCGTGTTAAGAAAGGTTTCATGAGTTATAGATGTCGTGAAGTGGTCAAACTAAATTTGATAAAAAATGGTGACAGTGAATTCTGCGGTCGCACTGCGGTTGACCGTGGTGGTGACCGTGCAACTTGTTTTCACAAAACTGCTTTGCAGATTCAGTCTGGGCTTCTGCGGTCAGGTATACGGTCGACCGTCCTTTGACCGTGTACTTTAATGATCTTTATTTTCATTCTAAGTTTTGTTTGACTTGGTCATTTGTAAGAGCAAGTATGGATTAGTGAACTTGCGTGTTTTATGTTAAGATATAGATCATCACTTTTGCATATGTATATGTCATCATTAAAACATATTCTTTGGTTAAGCTTCATATTTAACTTTTTCAGTTAGTCCATTAACCAACATTCAACCAACACAAATTTTACCTATCTGTATTTATTTTATCCTTTAGAAAATTAGAAAACCCAAAATAGAAACACAACTACTCCTTGTTAGTTATTTTTGTCAAGTTCTAGGTTCGATTCTGTAGACTTCTTTGAAAACGACCCTAGGTCATACTTCACTTACTCACCCTAAGGAGTAGTAGATTTAGGCCCCGACCTTTAAAAATTTAAAACACGGGTACATACCCGCTGAGAGATCTTGACCGACGGCGTGCGGCCCGACGACACCGCACACGAAAACATAACCGTCTATTTTAGCCATATCAATGGTCATGAGAGGTATAAGAGAACTATTTGATTACTATTCATTCTCTTCCTTTTCACTAGAGTTCTAAATAGATGTTATCATTAAAATATACCATTGGTTACGTCCAACCAATGTGAATCATCTCGTTTTCTTGTTGTTGTTAGGTCTCCTTTTGTTATCTATTCCCTCGGATTCTTGCATAACATTTTACTTCTCATGGTAACATACATTCAAACCCTTGTATACAATGACGGAATTACGTTGAGAGGTAAGAGGGCATCACCACCCTACATGTTTAGGCCAGCACTATAATTTTTATACTAGTATTCATATAATAACAATAAAGTATAATTAATTGGCACCTAAAGAATTCAATAGTTGCTCTTTGATCGTGTATTTTGTTTTTTTATTTTTTATCGAGAAAAAAGAAATATATTATTAAAAAACTTCATCTGAACGATGAAGGAAAACAACAACATATTACATTGTAAGAGGCTCTTGAGCCTAAAGAAATGACAGAAAATGAAAGTACATTCGAGAAACTTAAAAAACTCGCAAGCCCAATGTAACGACCCTGGAATTTCCAACGTTTATTTATTAATAATTATTATTATTAATACGTGTGATTAAACGAATGTACGTTATTACATTTACATGTTGCCATGGTTGCCCGTACTTGACTTTTAAGTGCCCGAAACGTCTTTGTGACACCCGGAACTTGCACGAATAATATTTCTAGATATTATTTGCATTCATGATTAGTTTTATTAATCATTTTAATTAACAAAGGTTACTTGTTAGTTACTTGGGCTTTAATTGGTTTAACTTGTGATTTATTTGAACTTGAGCTTTGTTGGTGTAATGGACTCATGTTATTGGACTTCCAAGCCCACCCTACACTACTAGTGGACTTAGTTAGCCCATACTACATGTAAGTATTACTTTCAAACTTAACTAAATGGATTAAACACTTAAGGAATCTAGTTACCATTTACTTACTCATCCTTCCCATGCAAATACATCTAATAACCAACTTTTGAACCTTTAACATGCAATGGACTTGTGGACTAATCCCTCCCCCATTGGAACCCCAAAAAACCGTCGGCGAGGCATCATGGGGGAGTGGTTTTTGCTTTCAAACTTTGTTAACTTATTACTTGTATTCTCTCATTCACTTCCTCACTTTTACACACTCTTACTTGCCTTCATTTTTCTCTCATCTTTTCTCTCTAAGATTGTAAGTAACTTGAATAAATCTTCTTCCTTTTCTTGACCAAAACCGAAACCAAACACCTCTTCATCATCAATCTTTGTTTGTTGTTTGTTTACTTGTTAGTTTGTTTCATGAAATTGTTAGTTAATCTTACTTAGTTCCAAGAATCTAACTTCCTAGTCTTGATTCTTCATAATATCTTGTATTCATCAAGAACACAAGAACTAAACTTACTAGTTTATGTTCTACATATATTGTTTCAAAAGATATAAGTTCATTGTTGTTGAAATCATACTTGTAAGTCATGGAAGTAAACTTAAAGTTTACTTTACTTAAAGATCAACTTTGGTTGAATCTTTAAAGTATGAGCAACCCTTGAACTAATTACTTGTTTAATTAACTTGTTTCTTTATTTTATACACTTTAATTACATGTAGTTAGTTTATATGGTCAAGTACTACAAGTTAGTCTTGATCTCATATCTCTTGAACAAATTAAGTTAACTTTGAAAGTTCAAGAACACACAAATAAGTTTTCCTTAAATATAACTTTGGATCTAGACTTTTGAGTCTTGGATCTTCAAGATCAAACTAAGAACTATGTTCTACTACTTATGATCTTGATTAGTTAGTTTACTTTCAAGTTTGTAACTTGTTATTAGCTTTAAAGTCCATGTATGTGTTAGATCTAAGACCTTGATGCAACTTTGGTTCATCAAACTTCATACAACTCTTAAGTGAGTTGTGCTTCATGTCTTAGACTTGCACATGGGTTATGATGGTCAAGACTTGGTTAAGATGATGTAGATCCATCAATGAGTTGTACACTTGAAGCTATATGCATCAAGGATGAGAACCATGATGAACATCAAGCACCAAGACCACCGGAATCCTTTTAAACTCACTGTTCTGTCCAAAACCTACTGACCTGATGATTCTGGAACAGACCAGTAGACCTGGGCTGTTCTAACCTTGATTTTTAGATAGAACTTTTCGAGTAGATAACTTTTCATATAGGACTCGTCTTAATCCGAGTTACGGTTTAGGATTTATGGCCCTCCGATCGTTACTATGTCCTTTAACGTTGTGCAGAAATTTCTGACCTACTCGCACTTAGACCGTCGCCACAGTCAAACCAAGACGAGTTGGATTCTGTAAATTTTACCACACTTAAGGGACTCATAGACGGAGCCATGGCCACTGGTCTCACCTTAATTCAGTAAGGGTAGAGGCCGTGGTGACTGACTGAAGTCAGACTTTGTTGAAAACTACTTTCATAAACGAAACTTACTTTACGCCTTTTGTTTGATGATGAATGATGATGACCCTTAAGACCTTAATTACATACTTTTAAACCTATTAATACGATTTACTGACTTAGTACTATTTGACTTAGGTTGAGGACTTCGGACCATTTACTTGCACACCTTTCCCGACTACTACTTTACCGCTACATATCATTGTGAGTTATAGCATTCCCTTTTTACTTTAACTTATTTTGGGAACTGAGAATACATGCGGATTTTATGTTTTACATACTAGGCACGAGTACTTAAACTTATATATGTGTGGGTTATATAACAGCAGAAACATTCCCTTTAGCTCGGTAACGTTTAATCATTGGTTTATGAACCGGTGAACGCGAATCTTAGATATGGATCCATAGGGTTTGACATCCCCACTCGGGCTAGTCGCGCTAGCAGTTAACGAGTGTTTAATACTTCGTAAACATACGCACTCGCCAAGTGTACTTTCAGGGGGTATTTTAAACGTTAAGTAAGTTACCAAGTGCCCACGGTTAACATATACTTTATCATACTGTTTTGAAACGCTCTTTGTAGCACTGAAATCTCGTGGCCTACCTTACATACTGTTATACTTAAACTATAGCTCACCAACCATTGTGTTGACGTTTTTAAGCATGTATTTCTCAGGTGCTTGAGGTTGCTTCCGCTGTGTACTAGTCGTGCTGTAGAACCCGCTGCTTAGAGTTGTCCACGCATGAACTACTTTACTTTGTATTCAAACATTCGTACTTTTGAACTATGACTTGTAACGACCATTGTGGTCAGGTACACTTATTATTTGCTTCTACTTAGTGAAGCATGCTTTTGAAATGTAAAACATTTGATGTCGGTTATGACATCACCTTTTTATCATGAATGCAACTTCTTTAATTACAGCATATAGTACTTAACCTTGTAATGATCCTGTTGTTGATGATTCGTACACGATGGTTTTGTACGGGGCATCACATTTGGTATCAGAGCATTGGTTATAGGGAATTAGGTTACATTAGTGAGTCTAAGACCGACCCGAGTAGGATTCACTAATAGGACTAATCTACAACTTGCTAGTTTACTTGTTTCCGCTGAATTTACTGCATGCTACTGCTTACTTTTTCTGCTATATGCCGTATGCTACTACATGATTTCACTACTGCATGGTGCTACTTGCTTTTGATTGCATGCTACTTTCATACGAATTGCTGTTATTGCCATGCTAGTTACTGTTATACATGATTTAAACTGTTGGCCTATTATTTGCTTGCTTTATGACATACTGACATGGAAAATTTATTTTTCCTTGTTCAGATGTCGGATGTTCCACCTGCTGGCATTTCGGGCAGTACAGACTCAGACCCTATCGCCCTACCTACTGCTACACCTGCTGCTGCTACTGCCGATACACCGGCCCCGACACGCACTAGTGATCCCGGCGCTTCTACTTCCGGAGCTGGTACTAGTGCACCTGTCCCAGTGTCTGCTCCCGGACCCTCGAGGTCACAGCCCCACATTGGTGGTATTGAGATCCCCGCGGAGTTCGGGGAAGGGCCGTTTCGTAACCACATGCGCACCCCTTGCCGACGCACTCCCGACGGGCGTTTAGTCGTGATTCCGCCAGGCAGACACAGACAGATGTTGGCCGCCTTCGGACGCTTCGGATTACCAGCTCAGCCACCAGTGTCACCACCACACGATTCGGATGACTCATCATCCGCCGATTCTTCATCATCAGACGACTCCAGCGATGATGAGGATCCTGCTGATAGACCTATTCAGGCACCCTCCACCCCGCTGAAGAAGCGGTACCGTTCCGACGGCACCGTCATTCCAGGGGTGAATGGAGGTCGTGCTTTTACTGACGCTTTTGGCCATCGTCGTAGGGTTACTGCTCGTAAACGAGTTGTGCCATACCCTGCCGACCCACAGATACGTAAGGTTCCCCATTACGTATTGACTATTCCTGGAACCGTACCACCTAGATTTAGATACGGACCACTTACATCTAGGGACGTACCGTCTACATCCGGAGCCGGACCATCTACATCAGCACCACCGGCACCACCCGCACCACCCGCCCCACCTGCACCGCCAGCTCCCTCTAACGAGGAACTGATGAGGGAGATTGAGACTCTCCGAGCTCGAGTCACTGAGCTCGAGGAGCAGTTGGCTCGAGGAGCAGTTCACCCGCCTTCACCGTAGGACTTTGTATTTAGATTTCATGATGTAATCTAGTTATAGTTTCATGTATTTCATATGTATTGTATGAACTTATTCAAATGTATGAAACTTATTATTATTAATGAATGGAACTTTGCGTTATTTAATTCTTGCACGATGTTCTATTTACATTGTTGTACGATGATTCTGTGGTATTTGTACCTAGATGCATTATTTAATAACATGTGATGTTTTGATTCCATGTTGGTCACTATGTACTATATTACTACATATCGAATGCTGGATTTTGACTTGGGTCAAAATTTTTGTTTAGAATATCATGGCTAACGGAAGATCCACACCTACCGCCGCCCAGATTGAGGACATGATCAACGAACGGGTCACTGCAGCCCTAGCAGAAAGAAATCTCAAAGCTCCACCGCCACCACCACCGGTTATTCCACCCGTTCAAAATGGGTGTACATACAAGGAATTCCAGAGCTGCAAACCGCATAACTTCAGCGGCACCGAGGGACCAGTTGGTCTCACCAGATGGTTCGAGAAACTTGAATCAGTATTCCGAGTTAGCAACTGTTCAGAGGACAATAAGACCAAGTTTGCATCTTTCACGCTATCTGACGGCGCGCTAACGTGGTGGAACACGTTAGCTCAAGCGAAAGGTATCGATGAGGCGTATGCTACGCCATGGGAGGAATTCAAGGCGGCTATGATTGATGAGTATTGTCCAAGAACCGAAATTCAGAAGATAGAAATTGAATTCATGCAGTTGAAGGCTGTAGGGAACGACCTTAACAGTTATAATCGTAGGTTTTTGGAGTTAGCATTAATGTGTCCAACCATGGTCACCCCCGAATTCAAGCGCATGGAGAAATACTTCTCGGGACTTCCTAAGTCTATCAAAGGAAATGTCACCTCATCCAAACCACCGAATGTTCCCGAAGCAATGCGCATGGCGCATACTCTCATGAATCAGATCCTTATTGATGAGCCGGAGAAGGCTAAGTTTGAAGCTGGTAGTAGCGAAAAGAGGAAATGGGATAACAACCACAACAACTACAACAACAATAACAACAACAGGGGTAGAAACTATGATCAAAACCCGGCAAAGCGACATGAAGGGTTCAGGAAAAACAACAACAACCCCAACCCCAACAACAACAACTCCAACCCGAACTACAAGGGCACGCTACCACAATGCAAGAGGTGCTACAAGCACCACACCGGGTATTGTAATGCTGTTTGTGAGAAGTGCAAGAAGAGCGGGCACATCGGTAGAGACTGCAAGACTACCACGATGACAGGGAGGCCGAACACCAACGGGCCGAAAAAGTGTTACGAATGCGGGCAGACGGGCCATTTCAGAAACGAGTGCCCGAACAAACGAAAGGATGGCGGACCACCGCGTGCTAGAGCTTTTAATGTTAATGCAAGGGATGCACGCGATAACCCCGACTTGGTGACAGGTATATTCAAAATCAACAATCTTTTAGCTTCTGTCTTGTTTGATACTGGTGCGGATAGAAGTTATGTATGTAGACATTTTTGCGATAAGATTAATTGGTCATTAGTCCCGTTAAAAGAAAGTATGCTTGTCGAGGTCGCCAATGGAAAACTTGAAAAGGTTGACCATATTAGTCGTGGAGCTATTATCAACATAGCTGGTGCAGATTTCGAAATTGATTTGATACCTATCAAACTGGGAAGTTTTGACGTGATCGTCGGTATGGATTGGTTGAGCAAGATAAAGGCCGATGTTATCTGTGGAGATAAAGCACTTCGCATACCACAAGGAGATGGCGAACCACTGGTTATCTATGGAGAGAGATGTACCTCGAAGTTGAACCTCATTAGTTGCGCGAAAACGCAAAAGATTATGAAGAAGGGACGCTTTGCTGTCCTAGCACATGTGAAAGCGGTAGAAACTGAGGTGAAGAGCGTGAACGACGTTCGAATTGTGAACGAATTTTCCGATGTCTTCCCAGAGGAATTGCCTGGATTACCACCGCCGAGAGCCGTAGAATTTCAGATTGATTTAGTGCCAGGAGCTGCACCTGTAGCTCGCGCACCTTATAGACTCGCACCTTCCGAGATGCAAGAATTACAGAGTCAACTACAAGAGCTGTTAGATCGAGGGTTTATCCAACCAAGTTTCTCGCCTTGGGGCGCACCTGTTCTGTTTGTGAAGAAGAAGTATGGATCCTTTCGTATGTGTATCGACTACCGTGAGCTCAACAAATTGACAATCAAGAATCGGTATCCTCTTCCGCGAATTGATGATCTTTTTGATCAACTACAAGGATCGAGCGTTTATTCAAAGATCGATTTGCGATCCGGCTATCACCAGTTGAGGGTGAAGGAAAGTGACGTGATGAAGACTGCATTCAGAACCCGTTATGGTCATTATGAGTTCCTCGTGATGCCATTCGGTTTGACAAATGCACCTGCCGTGTTCATGGACCTCATGAATCATGTCTGCAAGCCTTACTTGGACAAGTTTGTTATCGTCTTCATAGATGATATCCTCATCTACTCTAAGAGCAAAGAAGAACATGAGAAACACCTCCGACTAGTACTTGAACTCTTGAGACAAGAACAACTTTATGCCAAATTCTCCAAGTGTGAATTTTGGTTGAAGGAAGTACAGTTTCTGGGTCATGTTGTGAGCGACCAGGGTATCAAAGTTGATCCCGCCAAGATTGAAGCCATCAGCAAGTGGGAGACCCCCACTACTCCGACGCATATTCGCCAATTCCTAAGTCTCGCCGGTTACTATCGAAGATTCATCGAAGGATTTTCTCTGATTGCGCGTCCTTTGACCGCGCTGACTCACAAGGGCAAGAAGTTCATTTGGGAACCCGCACACGAATCAGCATTCCAAACTTTGAAGAAGAAGTTAACCACCGCACCTATCCTATCACTTCCTGAAGGCAGTGACGACTTTGTTGTTTATTGTGATGCTTCGAAGAGTGGTTTTGGTTATGTACTAATGCAACGATCAAAGGTTATTGCCTATGCCTCCCGCCAATTGAAGATTCACGAGCGGAACTACACTACACATGATCTTGAACTTGGAGCCGTTGTCTTTGCGCTCAAATTGTGGAGACATTATTTGTACGGAACTAAGAGCACTATCTTCACCGATCACAAGAGTCTCCAGCACATCTTCGATTAGAAGCAATTGAATATGAGACAGCGTCGATGGATCGAGACGCTCAACGACTACGATTGTGAACTCCGTTATCACCCTGGCAAGGCCAATGTTGTAGCTGACGCTTTAAGCCGAAAGGAGAGGACGGCACCTCTTCGTGTTAAGGCTCTGAACATCACCATTCATTCGAACCTCAAAAACCAGATCAGAGTAGCCCAAGTTGAGGCTCTCAAGGAGGAGAACATATCTCGCGAACATTTGAACATACTTGTCTCTCGATTCGAGGTTAGGGAGTCTGGACTCCGATGTTACGCCGGAAGAATTTGGGTACCTCTTTATGGAGATCTACGGAACCTGATACTTGATGAAGCACACAAGTCGAGATGTTCGATTCATCCTGGAGCGGGTAAAATGTACCACGACCTTAAAGAACAGTATTGGTGGCCGAATCTTAAGAAGGACGTTGCAACTTATGTTGGGAAGTGTTTGACTTGTTCGAAAGTTAAGGCCGAACATCAGAGACCTTCTGGGTTACTTCAACAGCCGGAAATCCCACAATGGAAGTGGGAAAGGATCACAATGGATTTCATTACTAAGCTGCCAAAGACGGTGGGCGGATGCGATACTATTTGGGTTATTGTTGACCGCCTTACCAAATCTGCACACTTTCTAGCGATGAAGGAAACAGATACAATGGAAAGACTTGCTCAATTATACATTAAGGAGGTTGTATCACGACACGGTGTACCTTTATCGATCATCTCCGATCGCGATCCCCGTTTTGCTTCTAGATTTTGGCGTTCTTTGCAAGAAGCCATGGGAACTCGTCTCGACATGAGCACTGCTTATCATCCCCAGACTGACGGGCAAAGTGAGCGAACGATTCAGACCTTGGAGGACATGCTGCGTGCATGTGTCATTGATTTTGGAAAGGCCTGGGAAAGACATTTGCCACTCGCCGAATTCTCGTACAACAACAGTTATCACTCAAGCATTCATTTAGCCTTAATTTGTCACTAAGTAATCTTTAATTATAATTAGTGTTCTAGTAAAATTAGCTTATGTATGTTGGTACATGGTGATCATTCTAAGAATATCTAAACAAGTTTTAAGATCACAAGTTATTGATTAACACTTATGTGTTATGTCTAATCATGGTTAAATTGTCATTAAGATGTAATTAAGTGTAATTAAGCGTAATTAATCAAGATTAGTGTTTTTATGACCAAAACTCAATTGAGTATGGATGAGACATCTATTCTAAGCGTGTTAAGAAAGGTTTCATGAGTTATAGATGTCGTGAAGTGGTCAAACTAAATTTGATAAAAAATGGTGACAGTGAATTCTGCGGTCGCACTGCGGTTGACCGTGGTGGCGACCGTGCAACTTGTTTTCACAAAACTGCTTTGCAGATTCAGTCTGGGCTTCTGCGGTCAGGTATACGGTCGACCGTCCTTTGACTGTGTACTTTAATGATCTTTATTTTCATTCTAAGTTTTGTTTGACTTGGTCATTTGTAAGAGCAAGTATGGATTAGTGAACTTGCGCGTTTTATGTTAAGATATAGACCATCACTTATGCATATGTATATGTCATCATTAAAACATATTCTTTGGTTAAGCTTCATATTTAACTTTTTCAGTTAGTCCATTAACCAACATTCAACCAACACAAATTTTACCTATCTGTATTTATTTTATCCTTTAGAAAATTAGAAAACCCAAAATAGAAACACAACTACTCCTTGTTAGTTATTTTTGTCAAGTTCTAGGTTCGATTCTGTAGACTTCTTTGAAAACGACCCTAGGTCATACTTCACTTACTCACCCTAAGGAGTAGTAGATTTAGGCCCCGACCTTTAAAAATTTAAAACACGGGTACATACCCGCTGAGAGACCTTGACTGACGGCGTGCGGCCCGACGACACCGCACACTAAAACATAACCGTCTATTTTAGCCATATCAATGGTCATGAGAGGTATAAGAGAACTATTTGATTACTATTCATTCTCTTCCTTTTCACTAGAGTTCTAAATAGATGTTATCATTAAAATATACCATTGGTTACGTCCAACCAATGTGAATCATCTCGTATTCTTGTTGTTGTTAGGTCTCCTTTTGTTATCTATTCCCTCAGATTCTTGCATAACATTTTACTTCTCATGGTAACATGCATTCAAACCCTTATATACAATGACGGAATTACGTTGATAGGTAAGAGGGCATCACCACCCTACATGTTTAGGCCAGCAGTATAATTTTTATACTAGTATTCATATAATAACAATAAAGTATAATTAATTGGCACCTAAAGAATTCAATAGTTGCTCTTTGATCGCGTATTTTGTTTTTTTATTTTTTATCGAGAAAAAAGAAATATATTATTAAAAACTTCATCTGAACGATGAAGGAAAACAACAACATATTACATTGTAAGAGGCTCTTGAGCCTAAAGAAATGGCAGAAAATGAAAGTACATTCGAGAAACTTAAAAAACTCGCAAGCCCAATGTAACGACCCTGGAATTTCCAACGTTTATTTATTAATAATTATTATTATTAATACGTGTGATTAAACGAATGTACGTTATTACATTTACATGTTGCCATGGTTGCCCGTACTTGACTTTTAAGTGCCCGAAACGTCTTTGTGACACCCGGAACTTGCACGAATAATATTTCTAGATATTATTTGCATTCATGATTAGTTTTATTAATCATTTTAATTAACAAAGGTTACTTGTTAGTTACTTGGGCTTTAATTGGTTTAACTTGTGATTTATTTGAACTTGGGCTTTGTTGGTGTAATGGACTCATGTTATTGGACTTCCAAGCCCACCCTACACTACTAGTGGACTTAGTTAGCCCATACTACATGTAAGTATTACTTTCAAACTTAACTAAATGGATTAAACACTTAAGGAATCTAGTTACCATTTACTTACTCATCCTTCCCATGCAAATACATCTAATAACCAACTTTTGAACCTTTAACATGCAATGGACTTGTGGACTAATCCCTCCCCCCTTGGAACCCCAAAAACCGTCGGCTAGGCATCATGGGGGAGTGGTTTTTGCTTTCAAACTTTGTTAACTTATTACTTGTATTCTCTCATTCACTTCCTCACTTTTACACACTCTTACTTGCCTTCATTTTTCTCTCATCTTTTCTCTCTAAGATTGTAAGTAACTTGAATAAATCTTCTTCCTTTTCTTGACCAAAACCGAAACCAAACACCTCTTCATCATCAATCTTTGTTTGTTGTTTGTTTACTTGTTAGTTTGTTTCATGAAATTGTTAGTTAATCTTACTTAGTTCCAAGAATCTAACTTCCTAGTCTTGATTCTTCATAATATCTTGTATTCATCAAGAACACAAGAACTAAACTTACTAGTTTATGTTCTACATATATTGTTTCAAAAGATATAAGTTCATTGTTGTTGAAATCATACTTGTAAGTCATGGAAGTAAACTTAAAGTTTACTTTACTTAAAGATCAACTTTGGTTGAATCTTTAAAGTATGAGCAACCCTTGAACTAATTATTTGTTTAATTAACTTGTTTCTTTATTTTATACACTTTAATTACATGTAGTTAGTTTATATGGTCAAGTACTACAAGTTAGTCTTGATCTCATATCTCTTGAACAAATTAAGTTAACTTTGAAAGTTCAAGAACACACAAATAAGTTTTCCTTAAATATAACTTTGGATCTAGACTTTTGAGTCTTGGATCTTCAAGATCAAACTAAGAACTATGTTCTACTACTTATGATCTTGATTAGTTAGTTTACTTTCAAGTTTGTAACTTGTTATTAGCTTTAAAGTCCATGTATGTGTTAGATCTAAGACCTTGATGCAACTTTGGTTCATCAAACTTCATACAACTCTTAAGTGAGTTGTGCTTCATGTCTTAGACTTGCACATTGGTTATGATGGTCAAGACTTGGTTAAGATGATGTATATCCATCAATGAGTTGTACACTTGAAGCTATATGCATCAAGAATGAGAACCATGATGAACATCAAGCACCAAGACCACCGGAACCCTTTTAAACTCACTGTTCTGTCCAAAACCTACTGACCTGATGATTCTGGAACAGACCAGTAGACCTGGGCTGTTCTAACCTTGATTTTTAGATAGAACTTTTCGATTAGATAACTTTTCATATAGGACTCGTCTTAATCCGAGTTACGGTTTAGGATTTATGGCCCTCCGATCGTTACTATGTCCTTTAACGTTGTGCAGAAATTTCTGACCTACTCGCACTTAGACCGTCGCCACGGTCAAACCAAGATGAGTTTGCTTCTGTAAATTTTACCACACTTAAGGGACTCATAGACGGATCCATGGTCACTATTCTCACCTTAATTCAGTAAGGGTAGAGGCCGTGGTGACTGACTGAAGTCAGACTTTGTTGAAAACTACTTTCATAAACGAAACTTACTTTACGCCTTTTGTTTGATGATGAATGATGATGACCCTTAAGACCTTAATTACATACTTTTAAACCTATTAAGACGATTTACTGACTTAGTACTATTTGACTTAGGTTGAGGACTTCGGACCATTTACTTGCACACCTTTCCCGACTACTACTTTACCGCTACATATCATTGTGAGTTATAGCATTCCCTTTTTACTTTAACTTATTTTGGGAACTGAGAATACATGCGGATTTTATGTTTTACATACTAGGCACGAGTACTTAAACTTATATATGTGTGGGTTATATAACAGCAGAAACATTCCCTTTAGCTCGGTAACGTTTAATCATTGGTTTATGAACCGGTGAACGCGAATCTTAGATATGGATCCATAGGGTTTGACATCCCCACTCGGGCTAGTCGCGCTAGCAGTCAACGAGTGTTTAATACTTCGTAAACATACGCACTCGCCAAGTGTACTTTCAGGGGGTATTTTAAACGTTAAGTTAGTTACCAAGTGCCCACGGTTAACATATACTTTATCATACTGTTTTGAAACGCTCTTTGTAGCACTGAAATCTCGTGGCCTACCTTACATACTGTTATACTTAAACTATAGCTCACCAACCGTTGTGTTGACGTTTTTAAGCATGTATTTCTCAGGTGCTTGAGGTTGCTTCCGCTGTGTACTAGTCGTGCTGTAGAACCCGCTGCTTAGAGTTGTCCACGCATGAACTACTTTACTTTGCATTCAAACATTCGTACTTTTGAACTATGACTTGTAACGACCATTGTGGTCACGTACGCTTATTATTTGCTTCTACTTAGTGAAGCATGCTTTTGAAATGTAAAACATTTGATGTCGGTTATGACATCACCTTTTTTATCATGAATGCAACTTCTTTAATTACAGCATATAGTACTTAACCTTGTAATGATCCTGTTGTTGATGATTCGTACACGATGATTTTGTACGGGGCATCACACCCAAATAAGTGGACTTAGAAGCCCACAAAATGGCTCATTTGACATCATTGAACTACCTTCTAAACTTGAAAGCAGACCCAACAACTAAACTTGGAAGCAAGCAAATAGATGGACTAATGGGCCCATGAGCCTAAATAAATTAGGGGGAAAAAGCTTCAATATGTAAATTTGAGATTCCCAAATTGAATTGAAATTGAAGAAAATAAACCTACGAAATCGTCTATTGTTATCAGTGTTGTAAAAGACGGCCGAAACGGGCGCCGCAACGGACGCCGCAACGGATTTGCCTTAGTATCGTTGCAACGGGCCTTGAAATGGCAAAAAAGACGGTCAACGCTTAAAAAACGGTCAACAACGCTAAAAACGGTGAAAAACGGTCAAAGACGGAAAAAAGGTCAAAGACCGGAAAAACGGAAAAAAACGGTCAAAGACGGAAAAAATCGGTCAACTTTATATATATATATATATATATATATATATATATATATATATATATATATATATATATATATATATATATATATATATATATATATATATATATATATATATATATATATATATAAGTCAACATTAGTCAACATCCGTTTCGACCCCGTTTTTTCCGTTGCGACGTTTTGAGGTCGCTAACGTTTCGGCCCCATCTCACATCTTTTTCAACCTTGATTGTTATAACGAATCCTCTACACCATCAAGCAGCAATTCGATAATGCCTTCAAACCCTATAAAATCGATCCATTCCCTAAGATAAAAGGTAGTGGTCATGGCGGTTGAGAAAACGTGAACGATACAGACATAGTGACGAAAAGACATGAGAAAACGAGATAACGATACAGACATGGTAACGAAAAGAACACAATCCATGCTATGAAAAAGGTATTGAAACAAAACAAAGAATGAAGTAATGGGATTGGAAAATTAAATACATGAAAACGCTAACTGCAAGAGATTGGTTGAAATAACAAAATTAGAATTGATTGAAGAAAAGGACAAGGTTGTTGAATTCCAAAATTTCAAAACTGAAAGCTAATCGTCGGCCATGTTTTTCATTAATTCACCAAATTTTACTCTCTCTTCTTTAAAAGTAAGTTTTTTGCACCCGTCAAATAACCTTTTGATGGATTTTTGTTTGGATTATTTGAGTGACTAACCACATGAGCAATTTCACTAGAAGTATCAAAAAGATTGGATATATTGCTAATCTTATCTGTCTAATGGTTGCCTTTTGAAGTGGAAGGTTTGTGTTGTTTAGTTTGTTGAACTTTGAAGGGAATGTCAAGCTGATTATGAGCAGGAATTCTATTTCAAATTTTTTCACAAGAAAGTTTGCAACTTGCATTAATACATTGGGTTCCATTGGGTGAATGACCATCCCTGTTGGGATCAGGATGTTTAGGTGACGAAATAACCTTATTTTAAATGGACACACGAGCCTTAACAAAAGATTTAATGACATTACAAGGTGTTGGAGGGTTCAATGCATCTTGAATATTATGAACATTATGGACAACAGATGAGAAATTGGCAGGATGTTTGAAAAGATGGGACTTGGTGTTAGGATTTGGTAAAAGGGTGGGAAAGTCCTTTTGATTAAGGCAAAAGGAGTTGTCATGAGAAAAGGATGGAAGTTCTGCACCTTGACTTTCCTCTATGTCCTTCATCTTTTTCCTTTTTGAAGAAAAAAGTGAAAACTTGATCCCATCAAGTTTCTCTTTTTGAGACTCAACTGCCACAGATACTTTTTTCCAATGAATTGTGTACATCCGTGGCAATGTTACCGTTGGATTTGGATTTGGTTGGGGTAACAAAGTCCAAGTCAATGTTACCGTTAGAAATTTCTCCCTCCTCCGGCGAAAATTCCGGCAAATTTGATCTGGATTCCGGCCGAATCTTATCATTCACTGCTTCCATTTTTTGCTCTGCAACTGCATCGATTGTACATTGTAAACAGAGGTTGTATTCATCGATTATGTCCTCAGAAATTATATTAACTTCTTCCCTTAATCGTACCTCCTCAATCCATAGTTTGTAATTGATTTGGTTTGAAACTTTTGCATAAACAAACTTAGTAATTGGTGGTCCTGGATCCATTACTTCAACCATAGCGTACAAAGTATCTGCATGATTTGCTCGATGAGAATGAGAGTCGATATGAAGTACTCTGCCAAATTCCATGGCGACCTCAGTTGTACAATCTGAAGAGCAACATTCAAAAGGGATGCCTTTAATAGCTAATATTGTAAATCTTGAGTACCTTATTTTCCTTTGAATCATAGGGATGACTTCAACGAATTCTAAATCGTTCATGGTGAAGGATTAATGTGCAATGTACAACATATAACTATATGGCCAACCTCATTTGAGCCTTCGGGGTCACACACATATACACCGAGACGTCAAATAAAATATATATATGATGTATATATATTACTCAAGTAACAAAATAGTAAATCGAAATTAATTCATTTACTATTCATGTGAATAGTAAATGAAACGAAATTAATTAATTTACTATTCACATGAAAGTGACATGATAGAAATTATTAATTATAAGTTTCATAAACTACCCCTGAAGTATTTGTAAAATACGACTTTATGATATATAATTGATCTAATAATTTGGATTTACGTTTCATTTTCAAAAGGTGAATTGAAATTAATTTATTTACTATTCACATGAAAATGACATGATTGAAATTATTAATTATAAGTTTCATAAACTACCCCTAAAGTATTTGAGAAATACGACTTTTTAAAATATAGCATTGTATTTGAAAATGATCTTGATTTCTTTTGATTTGCTTTTTGCTATCAAACAAACGAATCTTGATTTCTTTTGATTTACTTTATGCTACCAAACAAATGGGATATATTATATATTCATATATGTGTATCATATTACGAAGTAATTTTTGAATCATTCTAATGCTTTCGATGAACTAAAAGGAAAAACACATATTACATATTTTGGGTTCATAATATTAATCAAAGGTTGATTGATTATTACTTGGGTTTGGACTAGCATCCATTGACGTTGTTTGAAGTGTAGTGTGGACTATCCAAAGAGACGGTCATATTTTTGATCGTAGGTTTCTCTCCTTCAATCAGGTTCTTCAAGAAATGTTTCTCTCCTTCAATCAGTTTCTTCAAGAAAGGTATATCGTTTACTCATCTTATGATTTATATTCATGACAATTATTATGGTGTAACTGGATTTTTGGGATCGTTAATCATGTGCATGTTTCATTAAATAAGTGAAAATTTAATCTTGTTAAATTTTGTTCATAAAATAATAAAAGATTATTATTTTAACTATCCGCTGCGTTAATCTGTTTTGGTAAAAGTACACACGATTTTCCATCAGTGGTATCAGAGCCGCTTTTACACCATCTTAATTGTCGCGTGATTTTCTTTAAATTTAGCTTTGTGGTGAATTGGTAAAAGTCGAAACCTTTTTGGTTTTTAAAGTCAACGCGGTTGATTTAGACATAACCTCATGACGCACAAATATGATTGAAAGAATATCACTATTTTAAATTGTAGATTTAATTGTTATGGCTTGAATATTTATTATAATTATTGATTGTTATATTCCATGGTTATACACATGCATTGTAACCATGGACAAGCCATATATAGGTTTTAATAATGTAGTTATTAAAATTGTGATTGCATACATAGCCCGTAATGCCCCGACCTATGTGATTGTTGTGATTGTTGATTACGGCAATATTATATCATGTTGATTATTTATTTTATTAGAAAGGCCATTTTGAAGCCAAAGTTGTATTGTATTTATTTTTCATTTTCATAGTACTGTTTTTAAGTTTATTCTAAATTGTAAAAGTATTAGATTAGTTATATTTTTCAATTTTAAATAAATGTAACAAGATGAAAATTGAAGATAAGGATGCAACGCGAAGTTTGACTTAGAAGATGGCGAACAGGTCAATTTGACAACGATGGCGTTTGTCAAGTTTTCACTTGATTCTTGAATTAAGTGGGAGCTACTATATTACCCTTAGTTTGACCTCTTGATCCCATGTCGGCTCATGGGATCAAGCATAGGATTTTTGGGCTAGGCTATGTGTGTGTGATGCATGGTTGTGTTTTATTTTACGCATTTATATTTAATGGTTGATTATAATATATGCTAAATGTTTTTGATGAAAACATTAAATAAAACCGGTAACGAGTTTCAAATATTAAAATTGATGATTTTAAAAGGTTAAACTCTAACGAGTTTAAAGTTAAATAATTTTGAGACTCAAATTATATATATGTTTTTTGATGAAAACATTAACTAAAACTCTAAACGAGTTTCAAAGATTAAAATTGATGATTTTAAAATAAGTTAAACTCTAACGAGTTTAATGTTAAATGATTTTGAAACTCAAATAAAATATATGGACGACATCTTTTAAAACTGTTTTAAAACGATACACGTTTGTGTATTTGTTATTTTTATATCCTATAAATTAAATAACAAATTAGATCACAAACATAATCGACATATACAATTGGTTAAAATGTTTTTTAACTAATAGTGTAACGAATCTTGTGTGCATGCATTATTCGTTGACACAAACTTTTTCCAAAATTCCCGTTAAATTTAAGTCATGCCATCCAATGAGCTTGCAAACACTCCTCGTTATTTTTCTGATCTAGTGAGACTAGGCTAAATTATAGCCACGAGGTGGATTTTTCGATTTAGTGAGACTAGCGTGAATTTCCACTGTTTTCAAATTGGACGACTTAATCGTATTCACGGTGAGACCTGAGTTCGAGGCAAGGATGAGACAAACATGTTAGTAGATAATAGTGGTTTGTTGAACTACACATATCTCAAGGTCTCATAAAGATCTAAGAGTTGCACTTGTAATGCAATTGGTACCCGTTACCTACCAATAGACTCCATAACTGCTAGCTGATCAACAGATGTGGCTATGGAACCTCTATGTGGATCTTAGGCTTTCGTAAATTAATTGTTTTTTAAAATATTATAAAAAAACTTGGGTAGTTAATTTATTAAAGCTCAATATCGAAAATACTAAATTGAATCTTATATCTATTGTAGATGTCAAATAATCAAAACGTAAACCAAAACACACTTCCTTCTTTGTTGGAGAAGGATAAACTCAATGTTCAAACTTCCTAGACTGACACTGCAACCTGAGAATTGTTCTCAAGCATACATGGAAGTTGAACAAAATTTAGAACCCTTATTCATACTTCCTGTTGTGGCAGTTGCTGCTGCTCAGAAAAATTCCTATCGGATGTTGTTCGATGATCAGGAAGAAATATGATTGAAGGGTGAAAAAGAATAAGCCGAATATTTTGTGGAAGGAAAATGACAAATCATTTGCTAGCAAAAATATTCCACCTTCCAAGAAGGAAAGCCCAACAAAAGACGCCGAATGTTTCTATTGTGGAAAGGTTGGCAATTGGAGAAGGAAGTTGTCCTATCTTCCAATCTGAGCTGAGAAAAGGCAACGCTGGTGAGACTAGCAAATCAGGTATATTCCATAAATAGTTATATACTTCTTCTAGTGATTCCTATATCTTTGTTAACTGATTGTGGCCTTCACACCTGTAACAATATGAAGGGAATGAGAAGAAGTAATAGACTAAAGAAAGGCACACTGGATTTACAAGTAGGCAAGGGGGATCAAGCTTTTGTTAAAGCTATTGGTACCTCTGAACTTACTTCTCTAAGTGGTCTTATTGTTTTGTTGGAACAATAGCATTATGCTCTCAATACTGCGAGCGACATAGTTTGAAAGATGCTAGTTTTGAACTTGCATTTACACACTTAGATATTTCAGTTTCTAAGGATAATATATTTATCTTAATACCTATCAACGTGATGGTATTTTTGAAATTGATATGCATAGTGTAATTTCAAATGAGAATTCTGTGTATACCTACATCGCCAAAGTCTTCAAGCAAGACTTGAATAAGACCTATCTATGACATTGTCATATGAGTCATATAAACAAACAATGCATTTCAAAACTCCAGTCTAATGGACTTTTGGAATCAATTGGCTCTGAGTCATTTGATGTATGCGAGTCATGTTTATGTGAAAAGATGACAAATGCTTCTTTCTCCGATTTAGGTAAAAGAGCTAAAGATCTTTTAGGACTAATACATACTGTTGTATGTAGCCCTTTAAGAACAATGTATAGATTTAGTTAATTTTACTTCATTACATTTACTGATGAGTACAGTAGCTATGATTATGTTCACTTGCTGAAACATAAACATACAACTATTTTACCATTCAAAAGTATTCCAAAATGAAGTAGATAATCAGCTTGGAAAGACCATTAAAGCACTTCGCTCCGATGGAGTAAGTGAGTTTATGAGTCAAGAGTTTTTGGACCACCTAAAGAATTGTGAGATTGTCTCATGGTTCACTCTACCTTACACACCACAACATGATGGTGTGTCTGAGTAAGAGGAATCAACTTTACTTGATATAGTTTGATTTATGATGAGTCTGATTTCTCTACTACCGTCTTTTAGGGATATGTATGAGAGTCTGATGCAGGCATACTCAATGTGATTCCAACTATGAAGGTAGAAAAGACACCATATGAGTTATGGCATGGGAAGAATCCCAAGTTGTCTTATCTCAAAGTCTGGGGTTGTGAAGCGTATGTGAAGCATGACACTTCAAACAAATTAGTACCCAGAACTATCCAATGTTACTTTGTATGATACATAAAGGAAACAATATGGTACTACTTTTACTACCAAGCTGAAGACAACGTGTTTTCTGCTCGGTCTACTGAATTCCTAGAAAGAGATCTTCTCTTACAAGAAGTCAGTGGGAGTAAAGTAGATCTTGAAGAAATTCAAGTACTTTAAAGTAACATACCTTCAATAAGCACTAGCAATCCACACGTTGAAACTGAGCACACTGTTGGTAATCCAGAACGTGTTACACCTGCACTTTATAGATCTAGTAGAGCTCATCGGCTTATGAGGTTTAATTATCTGATTAATTCACATAAACCTCAACTAAGGGATTTTGATAAACCCTCTAGCTGTGTGAGGCCATATCAGATCCTGAATCTGAAAATGACTAGATTCTATGAATACAGATATGCAGTCCATGAAGGATAATCAAGTATGAGACTTGATTGATCTTCTACCCAATTTTAAGACAATGAGGTAAAAATGGGTCTTCAAAGGAAGACTGATATGGACGGTAATGTAAACACTTTTAAAGCTCGATTGGTGACAAAAGGTTATGATGAAAGTTTTTCACCAGTTGTGAGCCCTAAAACAATTAGGATACTTATTGCCATGGTTACTTTTCATGATAATAAAATATGGCTAATGGATGTCAAAACCGCTTTCCTAAATGGCGACCTAAGCGAGGACGTATATATGGTTCAGCCGGAAGGGTTTATGAATCCTAAGCATCCTAATAAAGTATGCAAACTTCTAAAATCCATTTATGGATAAAAGCAAGCATCCAGGAGCTAGAATCTTAAGTTTAATGAGAAAACCAATTCTCAAAACCAAGATAAGCTCTGAGTTTACATTAGAGCTAGTGGGAGCAGAGTAGTCTTCTTGATCTTATATGTTGATGACATATTACTTATTAGAAATAACATTCCAACTTGCAAGATGTCAAGTCTTGGCTTGAAAAATGTATTTCCATAAAGGATCTTGATGAAGCTACTTATATTATTGGAATGAGGATCTATACAATAGATCCAATTGGCTTATTCGTTTGAATCAAAGTACATACATTATCTTGCAGAGATTTAGCATGCAAAACTCCAAGCATGGAGATTTGCCAATGAAAAAGGGCATAACCGTGAGAAAGTCTCAAAAGTCCTATCACAGCAGATGAGATGAGACAAATGAAATGTATCACATATGCTTCGACTATATGATCCATTATGTATGCCATGATATGTACTATACTCGATGTTTCATTATTTTTGAGTTTGACGAGTCATTGTCAACATAATCCAGGTGAAATATATTGGATTGTTGTTAAGAATATTCTTTAGTATTTGTAGAGTACTAATGATATGTTCTTGGTTTACGGTGGTTTGGAAGAAGAGTTAAGTATTAAGTTTTTATACTGATTCTAGTTTCCAAACTGATCAAGATGATTCTCGATCCAGTCACGTTGTTTCTTTGTCATGATGGGCAAGACAGTTGATTAGAAGAGCTCTAGGAAGAGCACTATTGAACAATCTACAACAAAAGCAGAATACATTGTTGATTGAGAAGCTACTCAGAAAGCTGTCTGGATAAGGAAGTTTGTTGTTATACTCAGAGTAGTACACAACATTTAACCTTCTATAATATGTACTGTGATAGTTTGAGTGTTAATATACTTTTGAAAGAATCACATGTACATAAAAGTATCTGGCACATTCTTCAAAAGTTTGACTACATTCATTAAGTCATTAAGAGGAATGATATTAGTATTCTTAAAGGTTCATACAAATGATAATGTGCTGACCCGTTCACGAAGCCCATGATGCACAACAAGCATGATGATCATGCTAGTAGTATTGGACTTCGTTATGCTGCTGATCTTTTTCATTTGTAATTTAATATTTGGATATTTTTGGAACATTAAGCAGTTTTATATTAATGAACTGACATACTTGATATGGTCGTTTTCATTTATATCACTGTGTTCTATATTAGCATGTTTAATCCATGAATAATTGTTGATTATTCAAAATCTCCATAATCGGTCATGTTATGGGAATAACATGAATTAAGATTAATGTGAAATTTTGGTTATATTCATTGATGATGAATAGTTAACTTGTTGAGACCAAAATTCATATGTATTCATTGATGATGAATATTGGAATGACCCAACCATGAGATGTCACTACATGGATCGTAGTCAGTAGTGAATCTTTTAGTGATTATGTCTTTGTGTCCTTAGACTTGAGATGCACGCCCGTCTTGATGAGTGTAGCATTGTATTTTGATATGGTTAAACGCTGTCCTGAATAAGGCTGTTATAAAGGCCATTATTGGGTATAATGTAAAGCTCGTGATAGACACGTGTATGCAATATATGATTTGTTCCTCTAAAATGTTTGGAGTTAGATACTTTTTGAGCTCCTCGATGAATGAATAAGATATTTGTGTGGCCGCACCCAGATGTAATTAAGATGATATTTAATTAATTTGGTGATCTAATTCAGTTCTAAGATCGAGAAATAAAATTGTTAAACAAATGAGAATGACCGATGATCCATATCTCAAGTTTAACTAAAGTATCTGAAACAAAAGGACGAATGACATTTAACACTTACCATAAACAGTTTCGAGAAACTATCCTCACGTGAATTTGGGGACAATGACGTGTTGCTAGACGCTTATCATTGTTTGTATAGTTACTTGGTGTTGTGCCATGCACAAGTGGGAGTCTGAAGGATTAATGTGCAAGGTACAACATATAACTATATGGCCAACCTCATTTGAGCCTTCGGGGTCACACACATATACACCGAGACGTCAAATAAAATATATATATGATGTATATATATTACTCAAGTAATAAAATAGTAAATCGAAATTAATTTATTTACTATTCATGTGAATAGTAAATGAAACGAAATTAATTAATTTACTATTTACATGAAAGTGACATGATAGAAATTATTAATTATAAGTTTCATAAACTACCCCTGAAGTATTTGTAAAATACGACTTTATGATATATAATTGATCTAATAATTTGGATTTACGTTTCATTTTCAAAAGGTGAATTGAAATTAATTTATTTACTATTCACATGAAAATGACATGATTGAAATTATTAATTATAAGTTTCATAAACTACCCCTAAAGTATTTGAGAAATACGACTTTTTAAAATATAGCATTGTATTTGAAAATGATCTTGATTTCTTTTGATTTGCTTTTTGCTATCAAACAAACGAATCTTGATTTCTTTTGATTTACTTTATGCTACCAAACAAATGGGATATATTATATATTCATATATGTGTATCATATTACGAAGTAATTTTTGAATCATTCTAATGCTTTCGATGAACTAAAAGGAAAAACACATATTACATATTTTGGGTTCATAATATTAATCAAAGGTTGATTGATTATTACTTGGGTTTGGACTAGCATCCATTGACGTTGTTTGAAGTGTAGTGTGGACTATCCAAAGAGACGGTCATATTTTTGATCGTAGGTTTCTCTCCTTCAATCAGGTTCTTCAAGAAAGGTTTCTCTCCTTCAATCAGTTTCTTCAAGAAAGGTATATCGTTTACTCATCTTATGATTTATATTCATGACAATTATTATGGTGTAACTGGATTTTTGGGATCGTTAATCATGTGCATGTTTCATTAAATAAGTGAAAATTTAATCTTGTTAAATTTTGTTCATAAAATAATAAAAGATTATTATTTTAACTATCCGCTGCGTTAATCTGTTTTGGTAAAAGTACACACGATTTTCCATCACATGGTTGGTCCCATGGTCATTTTTTTGAAACTATCTTAATCGACACATTGAACAATGCAAGCATATAATTCCCAAACGGAAACAGGGCGAATAGCTATGCTCCTGCTTTTGAGCCACTTTATTAACTTCAAAGCTTTGATAAGAGCTTTATCAATGATAATAGCCGAGAGTTCCATTCCATTATTGATTTCATTGTTAATTGATAAATTAACTGTGTGTGAATCAGATTGAGTGAATTTTGAATCGTTTTCCATAACAGAGTTAACATTCATCTCCTTTTTTACAAAACGTATGAAGATCTTCCTTCTATTTAAAAGGTAACCGTTCATAGTTTTAACAACTTTAAAAGCTTAATTGCAATTCTCAAACTTTACAAACGCAAAACTTCGGTCTTTTGTTCCATGAAAGGCCCATTATTGAACCATATTTCTGTAAACAATTTTTGATTATGCTAGGGGTAGTGAATTTGAATAGACCACCCATAAAAATTGTTGAATTGGTCGGGAACGGCGATTGATGTTTATGTTGTTCGTAATGTTTGTGATTGTTGTGATGAATGTTTGAAATGGATGTGTGGTGATTCCAGAATTATAATTCAGTGGGGTTCCGAAATTTTTTTCTAGTACTAATTATATTTGAATGTTATTTTAGTGGTAGTTTTACTTTCAAAAAACTACAAATTTGTAAGATATACAGAGTCCGAGTAGTTAAATTTAGTGCTGACATATACAATTTAAAAACGAAATTATAAATTTGATAAATATATATGGTCTTGCTATTAAATTTAATGATGTCCTATACAATTTAAAAAGTATTTTTTACTAAAAATTTTCAAACTAGTGGTATCATGTGATCCCACAGGATCTTACTAAAGTCACCACTGCTTCTTATATCATTATATAACAGTTTAGTTTCAAATGTAAAAGAGTATCATTATTTTAGGGTGTAAATGAGTTTTTTTAAGAGAAATTCGTCCAAATACACTTTTTTAAAAGTTTTATTCCAAAAAATACTTTTTGGAAGAAAAAAAAATTGTCTATTTACACTTTTAGGTCGACCCCCTAATGGATCGACTACCCTTTTACCTGGTCGACCATTTTAGTATTCAAGGTGGTCGACCAACATTCTTTATAGTTGATGGTCGACTACTTCAATAAGATGGTCGACCCTCAGGTCGACCGACTTGTTGGCCAAAACTCGGTCGACTAGCTTTAGTCGACCACGGTAGCATTGTAGTCGATCAATAAGTAGGTCGACTAAGCATAAAAGCACACTTGGATTGGATAAGATATATCAGATAAGATTTTATTGATATTGGATAAGATTTTTTGGATTTTAGATAAGGTTATTAATAAACCACAAATTACAGACTTATAACATGCCTAACTTATTAATAAACCACAAAGACTTAAATACATGACAGTTAAACAGACAACATACAAACACGCATACCTAACATCCTTGACCTATAAACACATTTAAAACACAAAGAAGAAGCTAATCATCACTCAAATTATAAGTCGAGTCAAATTGTATTGAGCATGAGTCTTCAAGTTTTCCCTTCCCCTTCCCCTTTCCCATCCCTTTCGGTTTTGCCTTCATTTTTTACTTAGACTTAGACTTTTGTGTACCTTCAGATAGATCCTAATGTGCAGTTCAAGTTGATCTAGTGTGTCCATATTCCAAGCAACGACTGCATTTTCTTTTAGATTTGAAATTGTCTTTGTCTTCTCCTTGGGACGGTATACCGGTCTTCCTGATTGTCGTTTTGTAACCAATGGCGGTCGGACGGTTTGTAGGTTTCCTGGATCTATCCATTCAGAAATATGATCTAACGGGTTAATGTTTTCCATGTATGCAGACTTGTAAGTTTCAGTGGTGAAATACTTCTAAACGTGTGTAGTAACATCACGTAGGACAAAATATCTTGCTACTGCCATTACGTGTCCACAAGGTAGACCGGAAGACTGCCATTGTTTGCATGTGTAAGTTTTATCTTGTAGATTAACTTTACCGCCTTTTTTCATATCCATTACCTCAAACTTAAGTTTTGATATCGGTTTCACATTCCAAGTTAGAGACTTACGATTTCTTTTAACCAGTTTACGCTCTGCATATGGTGTGACAGGTGTTGTTAAACCATCAGCAGTGTTTCGGTGTTCCCCAAACCATTATTGAACTGAAGCTCTAAAGAATTCAAGAAGCATTGTAACAGGGAGTTTCCTCGCATGAACTGACAGTGCGTTCATGGACTCTGCATTATTAGTAGTCAAGTAAGCATAACGAACACGATCTGCATGATGTATGGACCATCTGTTGAGGTCAATAGTAGTGAGTGTACGTGTACTATCTGGAATACATCATGATAGTATACCATAGTGGTGATCAAAGTCAGATTTCCTATACGCTTTGCACATTTTCCAATAATGCCACTCGTAACTTTTAACCCTTTTAACCCAACAGATGTCTACAATATAGTGCTTGAAATACTTCTGGAAATACAATTGATATGCCAGCAGCTATTGCCGGTGCCCTGTCAGATATAATGGTAAGATTATCAATGCAACACCCTGACGACTGTAGAGAGCCTCTTAGATTACCAAAAAACCATGTCCAATGATCGGTGGTCTCTCCTGCTCCAATACCATAGGCTAATGGAAGGATTCCATTATTAGCATCCATAGCGACATCAATCGAGTTAGTTCCCAAATAACGACTTTTTAAATGAGCCCCATCGACTATGATTGCCAGATGTGCACAGTTAACAAACGAACGTGTCTGCATATAAAAGTATTGGAACATTAGTAATGAATACAAGTTAAATTAATAAGTAAATGAAGAGAGCATTAAACATACCGCTGCACCAATGGACATGTAACTCATAACAAATCTGCCTTCGTCGTCCGTTCGAATGTTGGATACGCTACCTGGGTTAGACAATCCAAGATTATATAGATAATTAGGCAGTATTTGAAAGGATTCTTCAAGACTACCCATCAACATCTCAATTGCATAACATTTGGCTTTCCACGCTTGGTGGTATGATAGACTAATCTTAAATCGAGCTGACATATCATTCCTGATATCATCCGGTCGATAGACACGACCTTCTTATTTCATCACCTCTTTCAATATATTCCCTAGGACCTTCTTGGTGGCATGCCTATTGTTTGGCAGAATTTGGGTATTTGAGCACGTGTATAGATTATTCAACTTCTGTACTTGAAAGTTGTTGCTATCTTGTATACACCAAGCAGTAATTTGCCATGAACAATTTGGTGATATGCATGTAGCTGTATACCTTAACTTGTCTGAGTACTTTGGTTTTATCTGGAACCCTTCACTAACACACTTTGTACGTAATTGCATAAAACAATCTTCCTTGTTTTCAAAAGTCTGATTCAATTTAACTAGATCTGAGGTTTCATATATGGTCATCGATCTAGGTTTCATTTCGGGTTGGGTGTTAGATAGTAACGGTGGCATGTTCCAAAATATATCATCTGGTTGGGGATTATACTTAATTGGCTGGTCAAAAGTTGATTTTTGGATCGACGTATTCATCTTCATATTCATCATCACTATCACGAACATCATCCTCATCAACTATGTAGTTAGCAAAAGGGTGTTTTGTGGGTTTGACTGGATTCACATTTTCCATATCATCATGGTCGGATTCGCTTTGGTCAGAAGTAGGTAGGTCAATGATGTAAGGATCTTCCTTTTCTTCAACTTGTGGTGGTTTTGGGTTCAACATATTGGTGTATTATATTTGTTGGTTGATTTCATCTGTAGTTTGAGTTTGTATGTTGAACTGATTTATAGATTGATGTTGTAGGTTGAAATGATTTGTGACTGGATCTTATTGGTTGTACTGATCAGTGTATGGGTGGTGTAGGTTAAATTGATTAGTAGTTTGGTGTTGTAGGTTGAATTGATTGTTAGTTTGGTGTTGAAGGTTGAACTGATTGATGGATGACTGTTGTAGGTTGAACTGATTATTGTATGGATGTTGTAGGGTGAACTGATTATTGGACGGATGATGTAGGTTGAACTGATTATTGTAAGTTTGTGGTAGGTTGTACTGATTATTGTATTGTTGTTGTAGGTAGAACTGATCAATAGGATTAGTAAGGTTTCGACCTAAAACATGCATTGAATTCATAATATCTTCTAGATATATGTGAACGGGTTGATTTGAGATGGCAAAATTCAAAAAATCATTAAAATCATCTTCATCATCAGTGATATCCAAGACACAGTTATCGACAACGTATTTCATAGATATAACTAAATCTTGTGCAACATCGATCTTATTTAACACATATTTTAACAAAATTGTACGATTTAAGGGTTTGTTTGGCGCGATTGGAAGTTTCAAAGGTACTCTGGGACAATTAAGTGGCATATAAACTATATGATTATTGACATGTTCAAAATGACCTCCTGAACAAATATATATCTTTAACTTACTCATCACTAAAAATGTAAAGTTATATGTGTTGTAGGACTCACAAGTAAAGTAAACCTTGAAACATTGGAGTTCTGAAGAACATCAACTACTAATTTGTTTTGAATATGGATTTGGTGTGTTTAAATATGGATTTGGTGTGGTTGAACATGCAATGCCAGTTCTTTACTACTTATAGAGTACAAAAACCTAACGTTATCCAAATAAAATCCTGATAGTTGGATTTCTTATCCGTAGCTAATAAGGATAAGAAATGCTATCTAAATGTGGGACCAAGGTTGTTTATTTAATCATGAAAAGTTTGTTTAATCATGCAAAATCACTAGTGGTCGATCACTACATTAGAGTCGGTCGACCACAGTCAATTTGCCAAGTACTCGACCCCCATCTGGGTCGACTCTAGTGTAAATCATTCATGGTCGACCATAGGATTTCACATGTGGTCGACCAATCAAAATTAAATGTACAAGATGGAGCCCGTTCACCCTGTTCACCTAACATACAACTACACATCATGCTACACATACATACAACATGTTCAACACTACATAACCTGTTCAAAATACAATACCAGTTCAAACATTAACGCCCTTTACGTACTCCGATTCGGGATCTAAAGAATGTCCTCCCCATCCTGTGTCTGTATTCCATTGCAACCTTCGCCGTATCTTTCCCAAATGGATAGGTTAGGTCACAAGCTAAACGCTCCATGTGTATGCAAACCCATACACCACAGTCACCCAAATATCCTGATTGCTGAGGTGAGTCGATATAAGTGAATGTAGATGGCATCGAAACCTGTGGTGGAGGAGTGTAGCTAATACCCCTCAAGAACTCTGGCAGACACTTACCCAACTCAGAAACATAATAAGCACGGTGGTCAATTGATTTATTCTTGACAAAACTATCATAAATGACGACTGTGAAGTCCTTCAGATCAAGCACGATAAGCACCCAGTGATCCGCATTTTCCAAACATGTTGGGAACAGGACCTACAATTTAAAGTTATACATATAACTGTAAAAACCTGGAGTAACTTTCTCAATTCTTTATGTATATGTAAACTGTATATGTATATGTATAAGGTTTTACTAACCTTCTGACACTTCGATCAATGTGGGAAAGGGAGTCTCGAACTGTCGGCATAACATGTGATATCGGGATTGGTATAATTCGGGTTAAGTGTTACACTTAAATTAAAAATCCCCATCCACTTAATCATGTCGACTGGCATGATCGCACATCTTTGACGATCCTTTAGCGGCTGAAAACCCATTTGATCTAAACGGTAGCTCCACAACAACAACAAAGATCCCCAACCATTAATATTCTGCAATTAACAAATACTTAGTCAATCTCATCATATACATTTAAATCTACGATATTAAGAATTAGTTTATAAAAAACTTACAAAGTTATCTAGGTACCCGACTTCAAATTTACCATAGATCCGCTCCCAAAACTCATCAGTGAGGTATATAAATCCGTTGAATAGGCCCCGAACAAATACTGAAATGCACTCAAAATCTGGAGTCATCATCTGTTTCAGTGTCGTAGGGCCTTCCAGATTCCTTTCATCCACATATAATGACTGAGGCCCATGATATATAAATCCAGATTCATGAATCAAATCATCAACGATTTCTAGAATAACACTATCAGCAACTACCGGAACCCTCAGTCTCCCTTTCTGCTGTTGTGGTATCGGGATTTCTTTCTCTGGTATGTCAAGCTTTCTTTTACCAACCTTTTTCATCATCTGTGACAGTGTAACATAATGAGACATCCTTGCCCTTGCAACCCGACGGTCCCTTTTGCTTTTCCTAAGAATTACCGGTGAAGTAACCTTTACACTGTCAAACAAATCTTTCTTGGTTGTTTGAACTTCTACATCTGACATGTTTCCACCAATGAATCCATCATCGTCCTGTCACAGAATCACAAAAAAATAATGTTAGTTAACAGAATATGATGCTGATATTCGACCATGATCATGTTCGATTATAGTGTAAATATACTATAGTCGACCCCAATATTGGTCGACTATAGGCATTTAATGTGATGGTCGACCCATTGTATGGTCGCCTAGTCATAAATTGACTGCACAATTTGAAATCACAAACTAGTCACAGTTTATACTTATAACTTTTAATAAGAAATTACATGAACTTCTTGTTGTTCTTGTCACACCCCCAAATAGGGCCTGGGGTATTTGTGACTAATTATATCAAATCACAGTTGTATAAACGAGAACGACTCTATATGAGACGTTTTATTGAGTTTTGCAGCGGAAGATAAATAGATTACATTGTATTTAATGAACAACGCATTAAATGTCTTTAATTTATATGATATGAAATGAAGACTCCAAGCATGGCAAGTAATCATCATCAAAGCAGTAGATATACAACGGAAGTAATATTTAAGTACCTGAGAATAAACATGCTTAAAAAGTCAACTCTAGGTTGAGTGAGTTCATAGGTTTGTCATAAATAATGATTTCAGTAATAGTGTTAGACCACAAGATTTATTTTCATAAGTAGATCACTCAGATCCAGTCAAGTTGATCTCCCGCAGGATCAAAAAGTTATGTCAGTGCGTGATATTTATATTAAACGTTCAAGTTTTCCCCAAGACAAGTTGTAGTTTATACTTGTCGGTTTAATTTCATTATTAAGTAATACAAAGACTTAATTAAATGTATCGGGGACGTTACTCCCGATAAGCCTATCCCCAATAATTAAGAATGCATTCATCGAGCAATTAAAAATATCACTGTAGAGACATAGCCGGGTATAGCATAGTTTTAGCAGTTGGTACTTGTGTCTAGCGTGTAAAATAGTTATAAAAGTTGTGTATGTATTCTCAGCCCAAAAATATAAAAAGGGAGCTATGAAAAAAAAAGAACTATGAAAACTCACAATACTGTATTTCGTATTTCGTAGTAATTACGCATATGATGGCACTGAATAAGTGCAGAGTTGTCCTCGGATTTACGAACCTATATCAAGTATATATATTAACACATATACTTGTAATCGAATAAGTTTATATATATTATTTCAATCGTTATATATTTCTGTATATATATATATATATATATATATATATATATATATATATATATATATATATATATATATATATATATATATATATATATATATATATTCTATATTCTATATATAAGTATTTGTTTGATAAAATAATATTAATAATGATAATGAATAATGAGTTGTATTATTTTGTAACAACAATAATAATACTAGTAGTAAAAATGATAATAATCATAATAAGGTTTTAAAAATAATAATAATAATAATAATATAGTTTTGATGATAGCAAAAATGTTAATTTTTGTAAAAAAGATAATAACGATAATAATTTTTAATAATAATAATACTAATAATAATAATTACGCCTATGTTAAAAATGATAATAATAGTATTTATTAAGAATGATACGAATACTAATAACAATGATAATCATAATAGTTTGTATTGTTTTCAAAATAATAATAATAATAATAATTCTAATCATAATAATGATAATAATATTTAAAATGATAATAATAATGATATAATACTACTAATAATCTTAATGATATTAATAATAATACTTATAAAGTTAGTGATAATAATACTAATAGTATAATACTAGTAATAATGATAATAATAATAATATTATTAGTTATATTAGTGATAATAATAATTATGTTTTTAATATTAGTAATAATAATAACAACAATAACAACAACAACAACAACAATAATAATAATAATAATAATAATAATAATAATAATAATAATAATAATAATAATAATAATAATAATAATAATAATAATAATAATAATAATAATAATAATAATAATAATAAAGAGCTACCTTAAAAGATTCCTTAACAAAAATGATGCCATGCCCGGGACTCGAACCCGAGACCTCTCACTCACCCAAACATTCACTAGACCACTCCTCCATTCCTTTAATTTCTGTTTTAATTTCCTTATGAATTTATTTAACCTCGTATTATATCTTGGTTCTTTCTTCTTCTTCTTCTTCTGATACATCAATCGACCAGACCAATTCATACACGTCGAAGTAAGTTGTTTGGCTTAAGACTTAAATTAGAAACTGCAATAATCGGTCCAGGAGTGTTCACAATTAACAATCGAAGAAAAAAAAATTAAAAATAAAAGAAAACAGTTATAGCGACATCGTGATGAACTCAATAATCAAACTCGAATTTGATACCGTTTTAAATGAAAATTTCAACACGAAAAAGGTTATAAACCATTCCTAGAAACTTTGTAAACCATTAATTTCAACAGAAACAACATACTGAATTCAAATTTCACGATGAACACTCGGTTGACTTTTTAAAAATTAAACTTTGACTTGAAAATTCGAACTCGATATTAGGAATTGGGTTTTGAATCTTTGCAGATAGTTTATATAGGAGATTCCTAACATCTCTGCATTTACAGATTTTGAAATGGTAATCGAATTCGAATTATGGGATAAATTGTTAAGAATAGAGGTCGGCGGTTTTAAAAATATATGTTTCTGTTTAATTTCTTCAAACAACAGCAGTTGTAATTATTGATTGATATTATTGATGGAATAATCGAATGCTTTTAAAAAAAATTTTTGTCGACATCAGCACACACAAGAAAAAAATAAGAGAAAAATATTAAAAAAAATAGCACAGCTCGATCATGATCTAAAAAAATATTAAAAACAGACCACATTTTTGTTAAAAAACTGATCACGATACATTTAAATAAAATAAACAGATTTATATAATCAGTACATTTTATTTGACTTTTTAATATATTTTTAATTGATATTAATTATTAATAAGTATATTTAATAATAATAATTTGATAATATTATTAATAATAATAAAAGTAATAATATTGATAATAATAATAGAAATAATAAATGATAATGATAATTTATGATAATAATAATAAATAGTATTATTTTTATATTAATAATAATAACTATATTAATTATTAATGATAATGATAATGGTAATTATAATAATAATATTAATAAACATAATAGTAACTTAAGTCAAAATTTTACTACTAATTATAATATTAATATTAATAATGATATTAATAACAATAATAATATTAGTAACAATAATAATAATACTATTAATAATATTAGTAATGATAATACTTTAAACGATAATACTAATAATAATGTTAATGATATATATTACGTTAATGATATTAATAACCATCATAATAGATGATAAATAATAATAATAATAATTTTGATAATAATAATAGTATTGTTTTTGACAATACTGATAATGATAATTGTAAATGATAATGATGAGTGATAATAATAATATTAATATAACAAATTAATATCAATACATAATTATTTACTAATAATGGTTCGTGAATCGTTGGAATCATATCAAAGTTAGGTTTAAATTTAGTCGGAAATTTCCGGGTTGTTATAGTACCTACCCGTTAAAAGAAATTTCGTCCTGAAATTTAGTTGTTGCCATCAATCGGCGTGGTTCGTACATAGACGAGGGTATTTATGTTTTATTTGGTCTTCACGTTCCCAGGTACGCTCGGGGCCTTTCGTGAATTCCAACGGATAGAATATTGTTCTGTTTCAAGCGTTTAAATCATATGAACCATAAATCCTACAGGTTCTTCTATGGAGTGCATTTTATTATAATTGCGGAGGTCATTCAAAATGATGATGTTATACCAATTTCAGTAAATTGGATACATGAAATGTGTTATGAATAGTATTGAGCTCATTTAAAACTTTGAGCGTTTATGCCACAATATTAGGGCAGGTAAAACAGAGAGGAGTTCATGAAAATCATAGTCATGAAGTTTGATAGAGATCTTCGTTATTTAAGAATATTTTAATGATGAATATAAGTTGAAAAAATAAAGTTTTTATCAACATTGGGTAATATGGATGAAACGATTCGATTACAGGAAGAGTATAAACGAAGCTATCACAGAAGATTGAAATGAGAAAATTACATGTTCGCCTTAACTTTTGACATGGTTAAAGTTGATTTTCGGATTTCAAGGAATTTAAGAAAATCTTCGTAAATCTTTATAAGATTTGATTCTCCGGTAATTAAGGAAATTAGGAGTTCTTTGATTAAATGCGGTAAATTGCCTTGATTGCTGTGTCTGAAATTTCGCTATAAATTAACTTCTTCCGTTTCATTATTTTCACCACTCCAATACTTTCTTCCTTAATTCATATTTTCAAAGATTGTGAAAATGCTCCATCCAGTTCTTATCCTAGATATTTTTCTGATTATCGCTTCTGTCTTTCTTCTTTTTCATCTACCCCCGGAGGAATCTGTTTACTTCTACTATTACCTTGGGGTTATAGTGTTTTTAATTCTCCCGTGTCTTTATGTTGCTATACGCATTGATATACACGGTTTGTAATTTCGGTGTTGTTATCGGGATTTGTATTTTCCCTTATATTTCGGAGCTTCATGCTTTTGTAAAGCCAGTAATGGTCCACAATTCGTAGGTATGAAGTTTCGAATGATCATAATATATAAAGTAGAAAGGAAAGGTAATAGCACGATTTGATTTGTTAAATTACCAGAATATCCGGAAAAGACCGAATCATCAAGAAAAATATTTTCTTGATATGTTTAGAGGTTAAATAGAATGTAAGAGTCGTATAGCATGGCAAATGATGATTATAAAGTCTATGAATCATCATCTTCTGTTAAAAATTTAACATGACTTACTGTAATATAATTACGTTGGCTTGACGTCATTATATTATACTAACCCATGCTTCAATTCCCAACACTACTTCAAATTATTCATAATTTAAACTTGTATGTTACAGAATATAGAAACTAAACAGTTTCTTTTATGATATCGCAAATAGATAATTAATTGCGGACAATAATCGTTATGAAGATATCTTCAGAAATATAGAGGATATTTATAACGAAAGATACGATAATATCTTAGAATTTCTAATATCGAAGGACGATAAAGAAGATTTGTCCGTAAAGATTTAGTGTCAGGAGCAAGGTATTCGTTAATGACTTCAGCAGATACTGAATCATTTGAATACTTTGAAGGCAGGTTTAGTCCTTGTGATTTGTCCACAGCCTCCTTCATAGTTTTCTCAATCTGTTTTCCAGTTCTAAATCTGAGTTTATACCATTATTTATCATCAAACTTTTGACCCTTAAGACCTTCTACAATGTTTCCTCTGCATTTAATGCAGCCATATTTGAATCATCGATTATCAATCCGTGATGGTTTTAAGAAATTTCATTTTTAGATGATTAAACGCTGATTGTGATCATCAACGGATCTAATGGTTGACGAATAGGCATTGTTGATTTCAAAAGTAATGAATGATAATTTCGGTGGTTTGATGTGATAATTCATCATAGAATACGGAATGAATATAATTCATGAATGTAGTGATCTTTAGGAAGATAACACCTGCTAAAGCTTTACTTGGATTTTGATATGTCAAAATTAGGATATATAATTGAATTTGTATGTAAATGGTTGTTCCTTAGTGAACGGATACATATATCTTGTGAATGTAAATAGTATAGTTACTGACTATTGAATCAGAATTTGTACGATGTAACATATTAATGTGAGATATAAATATTTCTCGGGTTTTACCTACCCGTTAAAATATTTTTACAATTAACAGTTTGTACAAAAGAGAAGATATACGTTCATATATGTATTCTTCAGATATAATATAGATTAATGAGTTAATATAATATTAAACTCATTTGATTTGCGGTTGAAACAAGAATAAATAATCTCCAAAACTTTAGAGATTTCATAATTTTCGCGAAGTATTTCGCTAATGAAGTTATGAATCAATACTTCATCGTTTGTTGTTATTGATATACCTCGGTATATGATGTTGGTGCTCGTGAAATTCTTGTGAAATTCACAAGATACGAATAATTTTTTTCTAAAAAGTTTCGAGTATATCGAAAATGGAAGTATACAATCAATCATGTATTTGAGTAATACACTTGGTTTATTATGAAATGCAGTTTATTGTGTTGAAGCAGTGATTAACGATTGTCAAGTCATTAATGAAGGATGTACATTATAGCATATTAGTAATATGAATTAACCAAGTAGTACATACTAGTTAGGATTCATACTTAATAGCTTAGAATGAAAAGATTTATTATTGTTCCAAACCATATATATATAAAGTATACATATATAATTCTTCAGGAAGAATGAGTCAATACATCTTAACTCATTATTACTAATATTCATTGGTATCTATGGGGCGTATGATGTTGATATCCGAGGTACCGAATGTGATGTTGAGGCGTGGGATGCGGATGTTGTTGTTGATGAAGCTGGTGATGTTGGTGGTGATGCTGATGGTACTGCTGGTACTGGTGGTGATGCTGGTTATGCTGCTGGTGCTGCTGATGCTTGTAGAATTCGCACCATATTCTCCAGAGCCACCACTCGAGCGCGAAGCTCGTTGACTTCTTCTCTTACTCCGGGATGATTGGCGGTTCACACTAGCGGATGAATAAGATCTAGAATTCTAGATATTGTATATTTGTGACGGGATATCCTGGAAATGAGGGTGAAAAAAGTGTTTCGGATTGGTTCGTCGATAAGTGCTTCAGGTTCTTCGCCAATAGGGCAATTTGATGAGTGGAAAGGATCTCCTTCTTCACTTCTCCATTGATTAAGTCGACTACGAACCCATCCCCAATTCATCCAGAATAGATGATGGCTGATTGATTCGTTTGTTCAGGTTACGCTACCATTGGAGCTCGAGGAGTTCGAAGAATCCATATTATGTGTTTGGAATTACGGTTTGATATGAAATGGGTGTTCTATATTGAATGATATATTCGTGTCCTTGAATACGTATATATAGCAAAAGATTTCCATAATTTACGAAGGAAATTTAGGAAAAGTGTTAGACAAAGTCTATTGAGATAGATATGATAAGATATAATAAGATATGATGTGTCTATACTCTAATAATGGCAGTATGACGTGTCGAGATCATAAAATGATAAGTATGTAATCTGATAATATTTCGATTAAAGACTTTCAATTCGTATAGTGTGATAATCCAATGATATTTTTTCGGTTCGTAAACCGATGCATAAAGGTATAAGGCATATAGGTACGTGATATAACAGGGAGTTATATATGTTTGAGTATGAATAGTAACAATTATAGGAGTTTCAAAAATCATGGATAATATTTCATGTAATACATATGTAATACACAAACCATGATAGATGACATAGGAATGTCAAGAACTTCAGAAATCATGGTGTCGCATTTAAATGCGGTGGCGTAATTGGATAATACTTAGGAAAGTTCTTAGATTGGCTTTGCATTCTAAGATAAGTAAAGTTTCTAAAGTATAGTGTAGCATTTAACAGTTAAAGGCAACAATTAAAGGCACTAAGGTCAAGGAAAGTTGTAGTCCTACATTGCTAAGGTACCTATTTGTATAAGGCACACATAAAATGCAATCCTGGTTCTCTACAACAACCTGCTCTGATACTAATCTGTCACACCCCCAAATAGGGTCTGGGGTATTTGTGACTAATTATATCAAATCACAGTTGTATAAACGAGAACGACTCTATATGAGACGTTTTATTGAGTTTTGCAGCGGAAGATAAATAGATTACATTGTATTTAATGAACAACGCATTAAATGTCTTTAATTGATATGATATGAAATGAAGACTCCAAGCATGGCAAGCAATCATCATCAAAGCAGCAGATATACAGCGAAAGCAATATTTAAGTACCTGAGAATAAACATGCTTAAAAAGTCAACACTAGGTTGAGTGAGTTCATAGGTTTGTCATAAATAATGATTTCAGTAATAGTGTTAGACCACAAGATTTATTTTCATAAGTAGATCACTCAGATCCAGTCAAGTTGATCTCCCGCAGGATCAAAAAGTTATGCCAGTGCGTGATATTTAGACTAAACGTTCAAGTTTGCCCCAAGACAAGTTGTAGTTTATACTTGTCGGTTTAATTTCATTATTAAGTAATACAAAGACTTAGTCAAATGTATCGGGGACGTTACTCCCGATAGGCCTATCCCCAATAATTAAGAATGTGTTCACTGAGCAATTAAAAATATCACTGTAGGGACTTAGTCGGACATAGCCGGGTATAGCATAGTTTTAGCAGTTGGTACTTGTGTCTAGCGTGTAAAACAGTTATAAAAGTTGCGCATGTATTCTCAGTCCAAAAATATAAAAAGGGAGCTATGAAAAAAAAGAACTATGAAAACTCACAATACTGTATTTCGTATTTCGTAGTAATTACGCATATGATGGAACTGAATAAGTGAAGAGTTGTCCTCGGATTCACGAACCTATATCAAGTATATATATAAACACATATACTTGTAATCGAATAAGTTTATATATATTATTTTAATCGTTATATATTTCTGTATATATATATATATATATATATATATATATATATATATATATATATATATATATATATATATATATATATTCTATATTCTATATATAAGTATTTCTTTGATAAAATAATATTAATAATGATAATGAATAATGAGTTGTATTATCTTGTAACAACAATAATAATACTAGTAGTAAAAATGATAATAATCATAATAAGGTTTTAAAAATAATAATAATAATAATAATATAGTTTTAATGATAGCAAAAATGTTAATTTTTGTAAAAATGATAATAACGATAATAATTTTTAATAATAACAATACTAATAATAATAATTATGCCTATGTTAAAAATGATAATAATAGTATTTATTAAGAATGATACGAATACTAATAACAATGATAATCATAATAGGTTGTATTGTTTTCAAAATAATAATAATAATAATAATTCTAATCATAATAATGATAATAATATTTAAAATGATAATAATAATGATATAATACTACTAATAATCTTAATGATATTAATAATAATACTTATAAAGTTAGTGATAATAATACTAATAGTATAATACTAGTAATAATGATAATAATAATAATATTAGTTATATTAGTGATAATAATAATTATGTTTTTAATATTAGTAATAATAACAGCAACAACAACAACAACAACAACAACAACAACAACAACAATAATAATAATAATAATAATAATAATAATAATAATAATAATAATAATAATAATAATAATAATAATAATAATAATAATAATAATAATAATAATAATAATAATAATAATAATAATAATAATAATAATAATAATAAAAATAAAGAGCTACCTTAAAAGAGTCCTTAAAAAAAATAATGCCATGCCCGGGACTCGAACCCGAGACCTCTCGCTCACCCGAACATTCACTAGACCACTCCTTCGTTCCTTTAATTTCTGTTTTAATTTCCTTATGAATTTATTTAACCTCGTATTATATCTTGGTTCTTTCTTCTTCTTCTTCTTCTGATACATCAATCGACCAGACGAATTCATACACGTCGAAATAAGTTGTTTGGCTTAAGACTTAAATTAGAAATAGCAATAATCGGTCCAGGGGTGTTCACAATTAACAATCGAAGAAAAAAAATTAAACATAAAAGAAAACAGTTACAGCGACATCGTGATGAACTCAATAATCAAACTCGAATTTGATACCGTTTTAAATGAAAATTTCAACATGAAAAAGGTTATAAACCATTCCTAGAAACTTTGTAAACCATCAATTTCAATAGAAACAACATACTGAATTCGAATTTCACGATGAACACTCGGTTGACTTTTTAAAAATTAAACTTTGACTTGAAAATTCGAACTCGATATTAGGAATTGGGTTTTGAATCTTTGCAGATAGTTTATATAGGAGATTCCTAACATCTCTGCATTTACAGATTTTGAAATGGTAATCGAATTTGAATTATGGGATAAAGTGTTAAGAATAGAGGTCGGCGGTTTTAAAAATATATGTTTCTGTTTAATTTCTTCAAACAACAGCAGTTGTAATTATTGATTGATATTATTGATGAAATAATCGAATGCTTTTAAAAAAAATTGTGTCGACATCAGCACACACAAGAAGAAAATATGATAAAAATATAAAAAAAATAGAACAGCTCGATCATGATCTAAAAAAATTTTAAAAGCAGATCACGTTTTTGTTAAAAAAACTGATCACGATACATTTAAATAAAATAAACAGATTTATATAATCAGTACATTTTATTTGACTTTTTAATATATCTTTAATTGATATTAATTATTAATAAGTATATTTAATAATAATAATTTGATAATATTATTAATAATAATAAAAGTAATAATATTGATAATAATAATAATAGAAATAATAAATGATAATAATAATTTATGATAATAATAATAAATAGTATTATTTTTATATTAATAATAATAACTATATTAATTATTAATGATAATGATAATGGTAATTATAATAATAATATTAATAAACATAATAGTAACTTAAGTCAAAATTTTACTACTAATTATAATATAAATATTAATAATGATATTAATAACAATAATAATATTAATAACAATAATAATAATACTATTAATAATATTAGTAATGATAATACTTTAAACGATAATACTAATAATAATGTTAATGATATACATTACGTTAATGATATTACTAACCATCATAATAGATGATAAATAATAATAATAATAATTTTGATAATAATAATAGTATTGTTTTTGACAATACTGATAATGATAATTGTAAATGATAATGATGAGTGATAATAATAATATTAATATAACAAATTAATATCAATACATAATTATTTACTAATAATGGTTCGTGAATCGTCGGAATCATATCAAAGTTAGGTTTAAATTTAGTCGGAAATTTCCGGGTTGTTATAGTTCTTGTTGAAGCTTGTATACCATACCATATAGTTTTAAAATACTTGTCCGATGCTTGGCTCTCTTTGTCAGATTTTGTATCATATCCGTCAACTCCTTCTTCGTCTCATCATCAATTGTCTTTGGACCATCGGTTTTCTTCACTGGGACTTTAGCATCAGGGTTCTTGAAAAAGTTTAAACTAGCCACCTACCACTCACACTTACCCTCTGTCTTGGTGGGCCTCAAACGAATAAGAGGTCATTCTTCGTTAGGGATATCCTCCTGTCATATACATAAACAGTTTACATATACATACCCATATACATATAATATACAGTTTACATATACATACACATATACATAAACATAAATATATAATTATACTCACCGGTAGTTGCATCAACTCAACGTACTCATTCTAGCCCATGACTTTCTTCTTCCGTTTCCAGTGGATTCCACGAGGGATGCCATCACCTTCCGGCTTGAAAGCGTATGCTTCTATTCGGTGTTTGTATGCCTCCCATATCCACATCTTCAAACAAAAAACAAAATTGGTTAAACAAGAAACATGTTAATTGCTTAACATTTATAAGTACGAATTAATATCTTAAATGCCCAAGTGAAGCCGCTCAAATGGTATGTCATCACCCCCTTTCGAGTTTTATCTGCTGCCCTCTCTTTATAAGGTACCAACACGTGATGCAAACTATTGCAAAGTTTCGTCCATATGAAAGAACCCCACGGATAGTTGTTCATCAATTCAAAGTCCTCTAATAAAAGAAGCATATCAGCTTTTACACCATCCCGCAACTGCTTGCCAAGGAAGCGTAAGTTAATCATCAACGCAATGGCAACTATGACCTTATCCTTGTCATTTCCTTTCAACTCATCTTTAAAAAAAGCGTCGTGAAACTCTGAAAGATGGCGGGGACCACTATGTCGTTTACTGAAAACACGAGATAAAACCGAGTGGTCAAAATCAGACCTCTCTTGACATATCCATTCTATAAATGAAGTAACCGGACCAAACCGCATCCCGGTAACCAAGCGAAACTCACGTCAACCGCACTTAATGACATGATCTCGAGTAGCTCGAAACCATAGCTCTTCTGGCTCCTCAGATATTTCGCGTTCGTTGATTGCAAAGTTTTTTGGACGGTCAAGATTCATTAATAAGCAATGTATGTATCCCGGATCATTGCCATCACACTTTATATCGAACCAATAACCAAAACAAGTTTCTCTGAAAAGCTTTGTCTGAGCCGGAGTGAGTTTGTTTTTAATTTCACGAATAAGCTACATCTTGCTTCGGATAGTAACCTTCGCCTCGAACCAAACCTATAAACAAATAATGTATATGTCATACATATAGACAATGTATACATATACATACATATACAGAATACACATACATATGCAGTTACATATAGATACAGACACACATATACATATACCTTTACATATACACATATAGATACAGTTACTATCAAACACACATATACATATACCTTTACATATACATACATATACAGAATATACATACATATGCAGTTACATATACATACAGACACACATATACATATACCTTTACATATACATTCATATACACATATAGATACAGTTACATACAGTCACACATATACATATACCTTTACATATACATACATACACACATATAGATACAGTTACATATAGACAAATACAATTAAACAGTAGACGATCGAATTAGGGTTTACCTCCACATCAGTCATCTTTGGCAGTTGATCAACGAATTAGGGTTTATCTTTGAATTAGGGTTGTATCTTTGAAATCGATATGTGATAAGAAGAAGCTAATATCGAATTGAGTGTATCTGCAATGAATGAGTGTTGATGGTTCGTATATAGGGCGTGTGGAGCGAAATTTTTTAATTTGAAATGTGGAACTCGCTATTTCAATGCTTAAAATGTATACTCGACCATCATTAAGGTAATCCGTGTAGTTTTAGGTCGAATACAGTGGTCGACCTTCCTAATATGGTAGTCGACCCACATGTATATATTCCAGGGTCGACCACTTTGAAAAATGTGGCGGTCGACCTGGTAAAGGTGTAGTCAACCCATTAGGTGGTCGACCTAATGGTGTAAATAGACAATTTTTTTTTCAAAAGTGTATTTTGGAATAAAACTTTAAAAATGTGTATTTGGGCCAATTTCCTTTTTTTAAGGTGTAAATGAGTTATCCAATCTACTGAAGATCAATTTCTTTTAAAAGCTCTATTTGAGTTGAGCTTAAAGTAGTTCGAATGTGAATATGTTTTGATGATCTTTTAGTAAACGAGTTCGTGATTATTATATCAGACTCGAATGTGCTCGCGAGTCTAAACAATTATTTAATTTTTATAAATTAATTATTATTTTACGATAATATAATATAAATATAAATAAATTTCTATATTATTAACTATTACATCTATTACATACATAAATCAACCGAAACCGAGCTTGTACAATATAAGATGAGGAGACTCGAACTTGTATACTACTATCAGATAAGCCGGGCTCAAATTTAATATACAACAACAATATTCGATCTCGCACATGCGAGCTATTGGAGCTCAAATTCAATATATCCGTCTCAAAACAAGCGAGCTCACCTCTTTTGTTTACACCTGTATTTTTCTAAGTTTTAGACATAAATATAAATAATAATTAAATGTTTATGATAAAAAGGGTGAATCAATCAACAATTTCAATCATTCCATGTACTATGAGCAGAAAAGCATCCAGATTCACAACACCAACCAAATCAATATCAACTAGTATTAATATTATATAATGTATCTACAAATCTACAAATGAAACTAAACACAACTATATTATATTATTATATTAAGGTATCTACTACCTCCGTCTCATTCCAATAGGCTAGTATTCCATTTTGGGTTGTCCCATTCTGATAGTCCACTTCCATAAATAGAAAGGAAAGATGATATTTCATTGGTGGATTTGGAGAGAGAAGATATTTCATTGGTGGAGAAATGAAGTTAGTGGAATTTCCTAAAACTGCGTGTTTTTTGTCTGTAGACTATTGGAATGAGACGGAGGTAGTATAAATCACCACCAACTTTTAATTATTTTCAGAAAAATATTACTATTAGTCATGGGAGAAGTTGATCCAACGTTCATTCAAGAACTCGAACACAGACCAAAACCATCAGTAGTTGAAGCTCATGGAATTCCACAAATCGATCTCGCACCTTTCATTAACTCGAAACCAACCGACACCAATGATCGCACGGCTGCGATACAACATCTTGTTGTGGAGGTCCATGATGCGTGCAAAAACTGGGGCTTTTTTCAAGTGATCAACCACGGGGTTCCAACCGAAAGACGAAAACGGATACAGTCAGCAGCCAAGACGTTTTTCGATCAAACGGTAGAAGAGAAGAGGAAGGTGAAGAGAGATGAATCGAATCCATTTGGTTATTATGATACCGAACATACCAAAAATGTGAGAGACTGGAAAGAAGTTTTTGATTTTACGGTCAAGAATCCAACCGTCATGCCTACTTCTTATTAGCCGGAGGATGAACGGACCACTGAGTTTTCGAGCCAGTGGCCTCAACATCCTCCGGAACTAAGGTACTTTGATGATCCGTACACCATTAATTTCCATCCATATACCGCTAAACAAGTTTTAAGGTGCTATACATATACAGTACAACATCATAAAACATGTTTGGTGTTGTATGGATTTCAGTACTATTTATTATTCGTCTCATTATAAGTGTCCATATTTGACTTTCAAAATGTTTCTTTTCATACATATTTTTATTTGTGTTATATATTATTTGATGAAAGTTATATAATTAAAACTGAATTATAAACTCAATCCATTCATACAAATTTAACAAATATTATATAACACAAATAAAGATATTTACGGTTAAAGTTAGCATAGAAAAACTTTGAAAATCAAATGTAAACCTTACACTGGGATGGAGGGAGGGTATACAATTGAGTTTTTTCATTACACTTAAATCACAACTTTTTTTTAGATAATCTGATGTTCTGTTTTAGTAAACATATAACTATTAAACTTTAATCACAGGATTCATAATTGTCAACAAACTAAAAAATTTAAAATGATTAAGCAATTATACTATATATATAACTTAACATTAATATAGGGAGGCTTGTGAAGAATATGTTAAAGATGTGCAAAATCTATCAAACAAACTGTTGGAATTGATATCTTTGAGCTTGAACCTCCCTGCGAACCGATTACAGCCCTTTTTCAGGGACCAGACTGTTAGAAATATGTTCTCGGGTTGGCTACGGCTCGATCGTGGTTTGACCGTGGTACATATATTCCGAAGATATGCCCATGACATTAAATAATAAAAGTCCATTTATCCTATTCGGTCACACACAAAGGCCAATCGTAAATTGTTTGATATACCTTCTAATCAGAAATTAATTTATTAATCATTAGTTAATGGTTTAATAAATTAAGTAAGTTTTTTTATGTGTGTACATATACTTACAAATCTAAATATATAAGATTTGATTTGATATAAATAAGATTTGATTTGATTTATAAATCTTATTTTATATAAAGATTTGTACTATAATCATATTTTATATAATATATAAGAGTTGATTTGATATAAATAAGATTTGATTTGATTTGTAAATCTTATTTTATATAAAGATTTGATTTTGCAAATCTTTTAAAATCTTTCCAAATCTTTATATTTGTATTATATGTATCAATTTTATTCTATATAATACCAAGTCTTGGTATTGAAAATATATATGTAACTTGAGATACAAAAATACACATACAAAATGCTATTTCTCTTTCTCATTTTCAAGTAACCAAAATACTTTATAATTGGGTTCGAGTTTTGGTGGAAATAAGGAAAAGAAAAGATCCGTTAAGTAGAAGGTATAGATCAAAGCAAGGTTGGAACTTTGGGTGTCTACCGTTTAGAGGAACTCTTCTTTGGGTTTTCAAATTCGATCTTCAAAAGGGCTACAAAGGTTGTATTTTAATCTTCTCTTGTTCAGTTTCGTTAATTTATTTTGTTTACTAAAGTTTTGTACAATGATCCGTGGAAGAGTATGATTTTGTAAAGTTTTAAAAATGCTTTCGCTCGCTTTGAATTTGTATCATACTCCAACAGTGGTATCAGAGCCATCTTGTACAAGTTTTAGCAAACTTTTCTTATGATATTTAGTTTTGATGGATGCGTTGTGCATGATTCTTGGAGATGATCAAGCATAACAAATATGCAAAACAAGTATCATGATTTATATTTCCTAAATACTAATTTGAATCTTGGATTTTGGCAAAATGTAAAATGGGTTAAATTCATTTTTTTTTCATTTAAGAAATTTTTTTCAGCCTGGACAGTCCGTATTTGATGGACTGTTTCGGGGCTTTACACTCAATATTATTGTATGAGACCAATTGCATTTGAAAGCTAACTGAAAGAACTTAAATTTGAAAAAACAATTCATCGAAAACGGATTAGAAATGAGTAAGATATGACCATTTAAAGTTACATGTATGAATCTGCCAAAATCCGAAAATTTTAATGGTAACTTGCATGTTGACTATTAATGATTCAATGTTTAGGAAAATAAAGTACATGAATTCTTTTCATGTTTTACATGAAATGAGAAAATTAAAATTATTAATTTTAGACTTTATGTTTTGGTAAAGTGAATAAATCTCCAACATGTTTTGATTCACTTAATATGTTTATTTGGATGGTTTTGGCATGAAAACCATACTTACAAAATATGAAGTGGGTTTACATACATATGTTATGTAAACAAGGATTGAATATTATAAGTGCCATTAAGTGTTGTTTAAATCAATCCTTATCGAAACATGTTATATGAAAATGGACGGTTGGCACTCCATTTGTAATGTATGCGATTGTTGTATGAAATCGGTAGTATTTGCCTCAATAAGACCCTTATGTGGATGTTTGGTTGTATGATTTAATTTATTATTTATTCAGGATGAATGTAATAATTTATTAAACGACTTGCATGTCGTCTTTCTATTTATATTGTATTTGTAATAGTATAGAAAATAGAATAGTTATTTTGTAAGATAATGCAACCAAGATTGAAATCAAGAAGACGATGTTCACAAGGCGGCCCATCCGAGCATATAATGGAGATGACGGTTTTAGTGGGAGCCAATTCTCACACAAGGTTATGTCCCTAGTTGACCATGTTTTTCCGTGTGTTGGCTCACCGAAAAAACGTATAGGACTCGAGGTATACTACCGATAATTGCGTGTCATGATTATTATTGTTTTATTATTTGTCTATGCCATGCTAGCTAGAAAATATTTTAAAAAAAAAACAAAAGGGACAATAATCATATAAAACGGTTTGGTTAAAATTAGTTTAACAAACGCAACACGCAATACATAATTAGCAAATGTTTTAAAATGGTGTAAACTACTTTTGCTAAAAGAAAACAAAAACCCGTTTTAAATGTAAACTTTATGCTATCCATGAGTAGTACACACATCCGAACCTTCTACCTGTTAGAGTTCGCGATACCCGAGAGTCTTGGGCCGGACTTTAATTGGGTGTTGGGAAGGGTGAGGTGAATTTCGCGATACCCGAGAGTCTTGGGCCGGATTTCACGTGTATCTATCACGGACGGTTTACAATCTGAAATCGTGGTTTGCGGCAAACCCGCCACGAGGAAGGATTAGCGTAGAAGGGATTAAACATGCCAAGTGAAATAATTGATTATCACTAAATCCCGCAGAACCTAAAAATTTCATAATGGATGAAATTGGTAATATAGTTACCTACCTAAATAGCTTATGGTTGGCGATCCGCGGCGAACCCGTCGTTAACATAAGTGAAATATGGATCTTAGCCTTGTTAATTATAATTGTTTGACTATTAAACACACTTGGGTAATTATCTTAACAAGGTTTAAGCATATCAAACTAACTAATACAACTTACTTTAAAAATAAAATATGACAGATGTCTGCAATAAACACAAATCCTACTCCGTCATCAATCACTAATTTCTGCCTTAAAGGACTCCTCGAAAAGGACAAGCTTACGGGCTTGAACTACATGGACTGGCTTCGCAACCTAAGAATTGCTCTTAGGATGGAAGGAAAGATCAGGGCAATTGAGGAACCCTTACCGGCAGAACCCGGATCGAGAGCTACTCAAGCGGCTAGGGACGAGTTTGAAAAACGGCGTTCCGAGTCTAATGAGGTAGCATGCTTGATGTTGGCGACCATGTCTCCAGAGCTCCAAAAGGGCATGGAGAGCTTAGGGTCGTATGACATGCTTAACCAACTCAAGGACATGTTCCAACAACAAGCAAAGCAAGAAAGGTTTGACACCGTGAAAGCTCTCGTATCTTGCAAAATGGCAACGGGAAGTAGCGTTAGTGTCCATGTACTACAAATGAAAGGGTACATAGACCGGTTGGAGCGCCTTGGTTTTTCCATAAGGCAGGAGCTTGCAACGGATTTTATCCTGAACTCGCTGACTAGTGCATATGAAGGATTCATTATGAACTATAATATGAACAATATGGAGAAAACAATCATGGAGCTCCATGGCATGTTGAAAACCGCTGAGGCTAACATGGCCAAAGCTAAACCCGCAACTACCGTTCTAGCCATTCGTGAAGGTGGGATTAAGAAGAAGAAAAACAAAGCAAAGGGCAAGAACAAGGGCAAGGGTAAGGTTGGCACGTCCAACTTCAAACCTAAACCTAAGGGCATTGCTAACTCTTCTACTTCAAAGATCCCGCAAACCAAGTCTCCTGAAGAAGCAATATGCTTTCATTGTGGGGATAAAGGACATTGGAGGCACAATTGTACTAAGTACTTGAAGGAACTTAATAAACTACGGGCTAAGGGAGTCGCCGTACCTTCAGGTTTGTTCATGATTGAACTAAACAATACTACTATTTCTAATTCCTGGGTATTGGACACGGGATGTGGTACTCACATTTGTACAAATGTGCAGGAACTCAGAAGAAGTAGGAAGCTGAAGACCGGGGAGCTTAATCTAATCATGGGGAATAAGAATGTTGCCTCTGTTGACATGATTGGAGAATACAAGCTTTCTTTTGATTCTGGTTTATGTATTGTTTTATCTAATGTTTGCTACAGTGCCGAAATGGCAAGAAACATTATATCTTTTGATGCTTTATTTAATGATGGTTTTAATTTTAGTTTTGATAATGGATCAATACTTGTTCACAAAAATGGGATGTTTTATTTCAAGGCTAGTCCTTGTAAAGGCATCTTAGAAACCACAGCAAAGCTAATTGATAGTTCAATCTACAATGTTGATTCATCTAAAGATGTTTTGGATAAAACGTATCTATGGCATTGTCGTTTAGGCCACATAAACAAGAAACGCATAGCCAAACTCCAGTCAGATGGAATTCTAGAATCATTTGATATAATATCGTATGATGAATGCGAATCTTGCTTATCAAGAAAAATGACAAAGGCACCTTTCACAGGAAACTGTGAACGGGCAAAGGATCTGTTGGGGTTGGTACACACTGATGTGCGCGGTTCGTTCAGATCGCCTACTAGACACCAGGAACGATACTTCGTTACATTTACTGATGACTTCAGTAGATATGGCTATGTTTATTTAATTAAACAAAAGTTTGAAACTTTTGGAGTGTTCAAGACATACCAAAACGAAGTAGAAAATCAACTGAACAAAAGAATTAAGATTCTCCGATCTGATAGAGGTGGTGAATATCTTAATGATAAATTTTATGATCATCTACGGGGTTGTGGGATAATCTCACAATTAGCTCCTCCTAGAACACCACAACATAATGGTGTGGCTGAAAGGAGGAATCGAACATTACTTGATATGGTTCGATCCATGATGAGCCGCACAATACTTCCAATCAGTTTTTGGGGTTACGCCCTACAAACTGCCGCAAAGATCCTTAACCTCATCCCAACCAAGAAAGTTTCCAAAACACCTTATGAGATATGGCATGGTAAAACTGTGTCTCTCTCATATCTAAGAATCTGGGGTTGTGAGGCTTACGTTCGTCGTGAAGCTCAAGATAAACTTGAACCCTGATCTGAAAAGTGTTTATTTGTTGGTTACCCGACTGATTCTTTTGGATATTTGTTTTACAACCCTACTGAGAACAAAGTCTTTGTGTCTCGAAAGGGAGTCTTCCTTGAAAAGGATTTCATATCAAAAGAAACCAGTGGGAGCAAAATAGACCTTGAAGAAATTCAAGAATCAACCGACATGGAAACCGATATTGGAACCAATTCTCCTCAAGAGGTCGACGAACCTGCTGTTGAGAGAGAAACTAACCTACAGCCACCACCCATACGTAGATCTGATAGAGTTCGTCAAACACCAAAGAAATATAGTTTACACATATTTGAGGGTGATGATGAAAATATAGATTCTGATAAACCTATTACCTATCAGGAAGCGATAACAGGCCCTAAGTCTGCCAAATGGAAGGAGGCTATGGACAACGAGATTCAATCCATGCATGATAATCAAGTCTGAACCTTGATTGATCATATACCAGGTATTAAAACCATTGGGTGTAAGTGGGTCTTCAAGAAGAAGACCGATATGGATGGAAATATACACACATTCAAAGCCTGGTGGCTAAGGGTTACACGCAACAATATGGTGTAGACTATGATGACTCTTTTTCACCAGTAGCTATGTTGAAATCTATTAGAATACTTCTTGCCATAGCTGCATTTTATGACTATGAGATATGACAAATGGATGTAAAAACAGCTTTTCTTAATGGTAAACTAACAGAGGATGTGTTTATGACACAACCTGAGGGTTATGTACATCCTAAGTATCCTAATAGTGTGTGCAAGCTTCAAAGGTCCATTTATGGACTTAAACAAGCTTCTCGTACCTGGAATCTTTGCTTTAATGAGAAGATCAAAGAATTTGGTTTTATTAGAGGCGAAGATGAGCCATGTGTCTATGTTAGGTCTAGTGGGAGTGTTGTAGTCTTCCTTGTACTATATGTCGATGACATATTACTCATGGGAAACGATATCCCGACATTGAAAGATGTCAAAGCTTGGCTAGGGAAATGTTTCTCCATGAAAGACATAGGAGATGCATCATATATTTTGGGTATAAAGATCTATCGAGATAGGTCAAGGAGATTAATTGGGCTAAACCAAAGTGCATATATAGATAAGATACTGAAGAAATTCGGTATGCATAACTCCAAGAAAGGGTGCGTTCCTATGAACCCTAGAATGATATTGTGCAAGTCTCAATGTCCTAATTCTGACTTGGAATCGGCTACCATGAGCCGGACTCCATATGCTTCAGCTATAGGATCGATCATGTATGCGATGATATGCACTAGGCCTGACGTGTCGTATGCACTAAGCATGACTAGTCGTTATCAGGCCAATCCTGGTGAAGCTCATTGGATAGCAGTCAAAAACATTCTAAAGTATCTTAGGAGGACTAAAGAGATGTTCTTGGTCTATGGTGGGAATGACGAGCTGAGCGTCAAAGGATACTCAGACGCTAGTTTCCAATCAGATAGAGATGATTGCTCTTCACAATCAGGATTTGTATTTATGTTGAACGATGGAGCCGTCACATGGAGAAGTGGCAAGCAAAGTACTATTACTGATTCTACGACAGAAGCCGAGTATATAGCGGTAAATGAAGCTGCTAAAGAGGCCATGTGGATAAAGAAATTCATCGGGGATCTAGGAGTGGTTCCTACAATCCATGATCCTGTTGAGATTTTCTGCAACAATGTGAGTGCGGTTGTCTTGGCTCAAGAACCGAGGTCATAAAAGCGCACACGGCACATACTCAGAAAGTATCATTGCATCCGTCAACTTGTAGCAGAAAATGACATATTATTAAGTAGAGTAGACACGACTAAGAACTTGGCTGATCCTTTCACCAAGCCTTTGCCACAGACTAAGCATGATGCTCATAGCATGTCTATTGGCATTCGTGTCATCGATGATAAAGTTTGATTGTATTTATTATGTTAAGTTTGAAACTTTAAACATTGGGCAATAATATATGTTGCAATTGATCTGATGATTAATATATTGAGATTATATTATACGCACGATGCGATCATTTCATTGTATATTGCCATGTTTTATTTTGCATGTTTTAACTTCCAATGAATATTATTTCATAAACTTCCACAGTCGATCATTCTCTAAGGAAGAGAGAATTGAATTAAGGCTGCTATGAAGTGTAGTAATATAGGCTTATATGAAACTACATTCATGAGGAACTTGATAGTTGATTCAAGGTTCTGGAATGACCACACTTAGACATTACTTCATGGTTTTAAGTCACAAGTAAGCTCTAAGATGGCAATATCATTTATCCTAGAGTGGATATGTATGAGGAATCCTGATACAAACTATATTCTACTTTGACCTGTATTTAACGCTGTGCGTAAATGCCAGTCATAAGGGTGCAGATCAGGTACAATATGGGATGTGGTGGATGTCTATACAGTTGAAGCAATTTGTTCCTTCTTCTCATAGCAAGTTGAAGCGATATCTCTGGGCCCCTCGTTGATTTGTGCTGCATTAAATGCATGGCCATGCTACGACTGAATTGATGCAATAGCAGTCTATTTGATCACCACAAATCTCTTTCGGGAAACATAATCTTGAATGATGATGATTGACACTTAACCATGTCACACGTTCATATAGATATCTTGAACAAAAGGATGACTGATATAAATCAAAATATAGGAGTGTAACGTAGCAGACTAGTTGTTACACACGGTGTGTCTTTTAAGACAGGCCAATATTATTAATGTCAGTGCAAGTGGGAGTCTGTTAGAAATATGTTCTCGGGTTGGCTACGGTTCGATCGTGGTTTGACTGTGGTACATATATTCCGAAGATATGCCCATGACATTAAATAATAAAAGTCCATTTATCCTATTCGGTCACTCACAAAGGCCAATCGTAAATTGTTTGATATACCTTCTAATCGGAAATTAATTTATTAATCATTAGTTAATGGTTTAATAAATTAAGTAAGTTTTTTTATGTGTGTACATATACTTACAAATCTAAATATATAAGATTTGATTTGATATAAATAAGATTTGATTTGATTTGTAAATCTTATTTTATATAAAGATTTGATTTTGCAAATCTTTTAAAATCTTTTCAAATCTTTATATTTGTATTATATGCATCAATTTTATTCTATATAATACCAAGTCTTGGTATTGAAAATATATATGTAACTTGAGATACAAAAACACACATACAAACTGCTATTTCTCTTTCTCATTTTCAAGTAACCAAAATACTTTATAATTGGGTTCGGGTTTTGGTGGAAATAAGGAAAAGAAAAGATCCGTTAAGTAGAAGGTATAGATCGAAGCAAGGTTGGAACTTTGGGTGTCTACCGTTTAGAGGAACTCTTCTTTGGGTTTTCAAATTCGATCTTCAAAAGGGCTACAAAGGTTGTATTCTAATCTTCTCTTGTTCAGTTTCGTTAATTTGTTTTGTTTACTAAAGTTTTGTACAATGATCCGTGGAAGAGTATGATTTTGTAAAGTTTTAAAAATGCTTCCGCTCGCTTTGAATTTGTATCATACTCCAACACAGACAACTTTTGTTCGGCTCAACCACTACCCACCCTGCAACGCACCTGACTTAGCCCTTGGTGTTGGCCGACACAAGGATGGAGGTGCGTTGACTATTTTGACTCAAGATGACGTAGGAGGTTTAGAAGTGAAACGAAAAACAGATGGAGAGTGGATCTTTGTCAAGCCTACACCAAATGCTTTCATTATCAATGTTGGGGACGTAATTCAGGTACTACACATTTTTCTAACGATAGCTCCCGGGTGGTTTTTAAAAAATTCGGACACGTATAATAATGTTTGTAGATGACTAACCATTTTCTAGAAACAACCTTCAACCATCAAAGTGTACAACAACTTTTTACATAATTTTATTTTTTAATGTCAGCCCTAAGGTCTTTCGTTAGAAAAATCCACATATTAATTGTTAGATTGTTTTAAACTTTCTTAATTATATAATTAATGATAATTATTAATTATTAGTTATAATGGAGTACTATATATAAATGGTTTGAAGTGTAGTGATTCTTAATTACTAATGTTTTATAGGTTTGGAGCAATGATACATATGAGAGTGTAGAACACAGGGTGAGGGTGAACTCTACTAGAGAAAGGTTTTCGATTCCATTTTTCGTGAACCCTGCACACTATACTATCGTTGAACCGCTACCAGAGTTGATAGATGAGCAAAACCCTACCAAATATGAGGGTTACAATTGGGGGAAGTTCTTTGTCACTCGAAAACGTAGTAATTTCAAGAAACTTGATGTTGAGAACATCCAGATTCATCATTTTAAGAAATTAGATGAGCGAAAAATTGATGATGTTGTTTCTCGTTTTGAGAATGTTGTTATATAAGTAGTTATCTTATCTTTTCATGTAAAGTAAAGTTATGAACCTTGAAATTTGGCACTTGTAGTTGTAATGGTACCGATGATCCATTAGCCAATTTTTTGGTCCTCTTGAATAAAAAGGATGATGGTTATAATTACCCATATGCGCTAAAAGGTATTTGGATTCATAAGCATTAAACATTTTGAACCCGAATATAATTGGTATTAGAGGTATTAGAGATAACTTACGGACCAAGTATCTTGATGAACTTGGAGAGAAGTTTATGAGTAAATATTGTATAGATATAGTTGCTATTGTATTTATCTTATTCTTCAAGTTATGTATGTATTATAAATATGAATGAAATCTATCCCACAATGTGTGGAGAATTATTTACTAATTCCGTTATGGTATCAGCCTAATCGATCCTCACGATCAATTAAAAAAAAGGTCCGGTTCTTTTCTATGTTCTTAATCAACGTATTCTTCGAAGTTCCGAAATACGGAGTATTTTATTTCAAATTTCTGCTTCGTTTGGTTTCGCTTCAATCTCTATATTCTTATTCTTTAGGACTTGCTGCCTTTATTGAAGTTTCATCAAGTGCCACTATGAAATATTTGATTTGAATATGCAACGTGTAATTTGCAACCTCTACAATTTCCACAGCTTCAATAATACTCCGTAGAATATTTACAACATCTTATTCGAATTTATTTTTTTAAGAGAGCGGATAAAGTGGTTGATCACAATTTAATTCTTGGTTGTAAATTCTCCACCTGATCATTGAGTACTTATAATCATGATCGTAAACTTAATACTTTTGTCGAGCAAGTTTTTATCTAGAGATCGAGTCAGGCCCCTATGTGTGTGCCGCCATCTCTACAGCGAGTCCGAGTCAGGCCCTCATGTGTGTGCCGCCGTCGCTACATCGAGACCGAGTAAGGCTATCTCTATGCCGCCGTCTCATTACACCGCTGACACATCTAACTTCTTTTTCTCTCTTCTTCTTTTTCTTGAATCTCAACTTCCTTCGATTTCTTCTGAAAATGAAAAAAAAAAAAAAAAAAAACACTTCTATATTCTATTTTTTTTTTCATGCTCATTTTTTCCACCACGTGTGTCGTTAGCATAACCTTGGAAGAAGCACCGTCTGACGTGTTCGGGTAGCATACCACTCGTGAAGTTAGGACATTGTTTGAAGAAGCATTATCAAGAGCATGGATTGTCCGTTGTTCAAATCTTTTTGCACCAAGCTCGAGTTGGTTTCCCACCTCTTCGCTTGAGGGGGGATATTAGAGGTATTAGAAATAATTTAGGGATCAAGTATCTTGATGAACTTGGAGAGCAAGTTTATGAGTAAATATTGTATAGATATAGTTACTATTGTATTTATCTTATTCTCCAAGTTATGTATGTATTATAAATATGAATGAAATCTATCCCACAATGCGTGGAGAATTATTTATTAATTCCGTTATTTGGACATGGTTTCGTGACATCAAGAAAATCAAGTCTTGAACGAAAACATCTAATTTTGAAGAAAATAATTCAAATGCTCACTTAAGGTTATATATGTTGAAATCCGTCTAATATTACATGAATGAAAGTATGAAAACAGAAAATTTCTACATATATGTAAAGACATACATTACACTACATGTACATAACAAAAGAAAAATTGGAAAAAATTACTGTAATTAATATATATACACGACTCAAATGGTAGCTAGGGAATAAGACCAATGTAGAGGTTGGAAGGGGTAGAAGAGTAAATTTGTTGTGATTCAATGGTTTGAAGAACTAAATCAACTACCTCAATAAACACCATCAAGAACTCATATGCTAACTTCAATATTTGCATACACATTTCCAGCTTCTGAATCAACATCATTATCATCACCTTCTATGTATCTACATCATCATCATCATCATCATCATTCACTTGAGCTCCCTCTTTCTGTCTATAAATATCTCTGTTTCTTTGTTTTATGAGTATGTGTACACATAAAACTGTAAGTGTGCCAGACATATATATAGTGTATGGCAATGGTCAACTTAAAAGTAATATGTGGCTCTTGAAACTCATGAATGGACATCATACGCATAAACATATGCATAGACATGTGTCATTAATTAATATAGATAAACATGGAATATATTTGTTGGAAGTAAACAAGGAATTTTGCATTACACCCTATATATACCACTTGTTAAAATATTGTACCAATATTGCAACAGGACTGCTTCTACTAGCTAGGAGTAAAATTGTTACATGATGTTTTCGAGACATATAATTTGCTAAAGGCCGGAGGTTCTCTCGGAAGCAATCTCTTTATCCGTCGAATAGAGAGAGGGATAACTTTCTCTACTTTGAGAGTGTTTCACTCTGGGTGGAGAAATGACTTGTCTTTATTCTCGGATAGGGGAAGGATTGTCTACATCTCACCTCCCCCATACACCACTCATGTGGTATTGGGTTTTGTTGTTGTTGTTGTTGTTGTTGTTGTTGTTGTTGTATTGTAAATAATCAAAGAGATTATGAATCGCTTTGTCAAATAAAAAATAAATGATAATACACTTAAAAGTTTTAATTTTGATTTTATTTTGATTTTAATTTTAATTTCAGTTTTAATTGTAATTGTATATTTAAATTTAACTTGTACACTTGTATTAAGATTTTGGCATGTAATGTACCTAATGTGTTTATCATGGTACCAACAACTTTAAGAATATATTTTGCATAGTAATCATTAACTTAGTAAACATATAGGTGTGAATCAGAAACAACCATTTTGTACCAACAATAAAATGTGATATTTTTTTATAAAATTAAGACTAGTTATGAGTGGTTGTTAAAAGAGAGGTGATACTCAGACACAAAGTTTTAATCCATACACAACTAAGTTACTATTATACCCTTACTTGGAATAAGAAAGTTCAACTCAATAGATAAATTTAGGGATCTAATTGTAAGTTTTATGATCAAAAGTGTGTATGGATCAAAACTTGGTGTGTGAGTATCACCTCCATGTTAAAAGAAAAAGGAAGAAAAAAGAAAAAGAAATTAGAAAAAAAACACTTTAGGACAATGTGAATAGTAATAATGCTTTGTGTTTTAGTATATACTGGCGATGGAGCCCGCGCTTCGCAGCGGAAGTTCAAAACATGCCCTTATATACTGGCGATGGAGCCCGCGCTTCGCAGCGGAAGTTCAAAACATGCCCTAATGGAAAACTCAGTGTTTGGTTAAAAAAAGAAGAAGTCAATATGAATGAAAGGTATTCCCAACTGTTTAGCATTTATTAAAAAGCTTACGTTTTACGTATAGTTAGTTGCGTTGTGTTCGTAAAATTATTTCGAGTTGAATGGTGGTATCGGAAAAATTGAACTCGTCGCGAGCGAGATGATATGTTTCGTTGTAGATTTGGGTGAAGTTTATTTAAGATTTTTTATTAAAATATTAAGCTGGCATTTTACCCCTGGTTGGGGGCGTATTTGGATTTTGGGAGAAGTTTGAGGGTTGTTTGTGTGGAATCTGAATTTAATTAAAGAAATCTATAATTTAGCCCTTGCAATTTTAAAAGGTTTTCATTTTTTAGTAAAGGATCCATGTAGGTACAATCATTTTTGCGAGGCCTACAAGTATTTTATGCACAAAGTTGGGTACTATTCACCAATAGTACCCAAACTTTGTGATTTAATATATGAGTATAGTATAATATAATATTAATATATATATATATATATATATATATATATATATATATATATATATATATAACATATAATATATAATATAATAATACATAGTATAATATATAATTATTCCGTTAGTACTTTCATATATCTTCATATTTCTCCGTATTTATTATTATTATTATTATTAATTATTAATACTACTATTATTATTAATTATTAACGAGTTGGCTGTAGTGACCCGAATTTTTCCATGTTTATATATATTAAATGAAATTATTATTTATATGATTAAGTGTTTCCAACATGTTAAGCAATCAAACTTGTTAAGACTTGATTAATTTAAATAGGTTTCATATAGACAATTGACCACCCAAGTTGATCGGTGATTAACGAACGTTAAAACTTGTAAAAACTATATGATGACATATGATTATATATATAGTTAACATGATATTATGATAAGTAAGTATCTCATTAGGTATTTTAACAATGAGTTATATACATAAAATTGAGTTTATTGAATTAAGAAACTCGAAACGATATATATAACGATTATCGTTATAACAACATCTTACTAAATACATATGAATCATATTAAGATATTGATACACTATGTTTAATCATGATAAATGATAAGTAAACATGTCATTAAGTGTATTAACAATGAACTACATATGTAAAAACAAGACTACTAACTTAATGATTTCGAAACGAGACATATATGTAACGATTATCGTTGTAACAACATATAACTGTATATATATCATACTAAGATATATTAATATATCATAATATCATGATAATGTAATAATTTAACATCTCTTTAGATATAATAAATAATGGGTTAACAACATTTAACAAGATCGTTAACCTAAAGGTTTCAAAACAACATTTACATGTAACGACTAACGATGACTTAACGACTCAGTTAAAATGTATATACATGTAGTGTTTTAATATGTATTCATACACTTTTGAAAGACTTCAAGACACTTATCAAAATACTTCTACTTAACAAAAATGCTTACAATTACATCCTCGTTCAGTTTCATCAACAATTCTACTCGTATGCACCCGTATTCGTACTCGTACAATACACAGCTTTTAGATGTATGTACTATTGGTATATACACTCCAATGATCAGCTCTTAGCAACCCATGTGAGTCACCTAACACATGTGGGAACCATCATTTGGCAACTAGCATGAAATATCTCATAAAATTACAAAAATATTAGTAATCATTCATGACTTATTTACATGTAAACAAAATTACACATCCTTTATATCTAATCCATATACCAACGACCAAAAACACCTACAAACACTTTCATTCTTCAATTTTCTTCATCAAATTGATCTCTCTCAAGTTCTGTCTTCAATTTCTAAGTGTTCTTCATAAATTCTATAAGTTCTAGTTTCATAAAATCAAGAATACTTCCAAATTTGCTAGCTTACTTCCAATCTTGTAAAGTGATCATCCAACCTCAAAAAATCTTTCTTATTTACAGTAAGATATCTTTCTAATACAAGGTAATACTCATATTCAAACTTTGATTCAATTTCTATAACTATAACAATCTTATTTCGAGTGGAAATCTTACTTGAACTTGTTTTTGTGTCATGATTCTGCTTCAAGAACTTTGAAGCCATCCAAGGATCCTTTGAAGCTAGATCTATTTTTCTCATTTCCAGTAGGTTTATCCACAAAACCTGAGGTAGTAACAATGTTTATAACATCATTCGATTCATATATATAAAATTACCTTATTCGAAGGTTTAAACTTGAAATCACTAGAACATAGTTTAGTTAATTCTAACTTGTTCGCAAACAAAAGTTAATCCTTCTAAATTGACTTTTAAAATCAACTAGACACATGTTCTATATCTATATGATATGCTAACTTAATGATTTAAAACCTGAAAACACGAAAAACACCGTAAAACTGGATATACGCCGTCGTAGTAACACCGCGGGCTGTTTTGGGTTAGTTAATTAAAAACTATGATAAACTTTGACTTAAAAGTTTTTCTTATGGAAAAATGATATTTCTTATGAACATGAAACTATATCCAAAAATCATGATTAAACTCAAAGTGGAAGTATGTTTTCCAAAATGGTCATCTAGACGTCGTTCTTTCGACTGAAATGACTACCTTTACAAAAATGACTTGCAACCTGTATTTCAGACTATAAACTTATACTTTTTCTGTATAGATTCATAAACTTAAGTTCAATATGCAACCATAGCAATTGTATTCACTCAAAACGGATTTAAAACGAATAAGTTATGGGTAAAATAAGATTGGATATTTTTACTTGTTGTAGCTACGTGAAAATTGGTAACAAATCTATATTAATCATATCCTAGCTAACTTATATTGTATAATACATATATTCTAATATATTATGTAATCTTGGGATACCATAGACACTATGCAAATGTTTTGACATATCATATCAACCCATCTATATATATTATTTGGAACAATCGTAGACACTCTATATGCAGTAATGTTGGAGCTAGCTATACAGGGTTTAGGTTGATTCCAAAAATATATATACTTTGAGTTATGATCTAGCCTGAGACGTGTATACACTGGGTCGTGGATTGGGTCAAGATAATATATATCAATTTATTTCTGTACATCTAACTATGGACAACTAGTTGTAGGTTACTAACGAGGACAGCTGACTTAATAAACTTAAAACATTAAAACGTATTAGAAATGTTGTAAATATATTTTGAACATACTTTGATATATATGTACATATTTGTTATAGGTTCGTGAATCGACCAGTGGCCAAGTCTTACTTCCCGACGAAGTAAAAATCTGTGAAAGTGAGTTATAGTCCCACTTTTAAAATCTAATATTTTTGGGATGAGAATACATGCAGCTTTATAAATGTTTTATAAAATAGACACAAGTACATGAAACTACTTTCTATGGTTGAACGATCGAAGCCGAATATGCCCCTTTTACTTGGTAACCTAAGAATTAGTAAACCAGTCTACTAATTGACGCGAATCCTAAAGATAGATCTATTGGGCCCAACAAACCCCATCCGTTGTATCGGATGCTTTAGTACTTTGAGTTTTTATATCATGTCCGATGGATGTCCCGGAATGATGGGGATATTCTTATATGCATCTTGTTAATGTCGGTTATCAGGTGTTCACCGTATGAATGATTTTTATCTCTATGTATGGGATGTATTGAAATATGAAATCTTGTGGTCTATTATTATGATTTGATAATATATAGGTTAAACCTATAACTCACCAACATTTTTGTTGACGTTTTAAGCATGTTTATTTTCAGGTGATTATTAAGAGCTTCCGCTGTTGCATACTAAAATAAGGACAAGATTTGGAGTCCATGCTTGTATGATATTATGTAAAACTGCATTCAAGAAACTTATTTTTGATGTAATATATTCATATTGTAAATCATTATGTAATGGTCGTGTGTAAACGGTATATTTTAGATTATCATTATTTGATAATCTACGTAATACTTTTTAAACCTTTATCGATAAAATAAAGGTTATGATTGTTTTAAAAATGAATGCAGTCTTTGGAAAACGTCTCATATAGAGGTCAAAACCTCGCGACCAAATCTATTAATATGGAACGTTTATAATCAATATGAACGGGACATTTCAGTTGGTATCCGAGCGTTGGTCTTAGAGAATAAGAAATTTGCATTAGTGTGTCTTATCGAGTTTGTTAGGATACATTAGTGAGTCTGGACTTCGACAGTGCTTTCTTTAAAAATGATTGCTTAACACTTTTGTTGGAAACTATATATTATTAACATGTAAATATTATGTGATATATTAACCTCTTAATGTGTTTGATATTGTGTGATAGATGTCTACCACTAGTACAAATCCCATCGATTCACCTAATAATAATGAAGAGTCGAATATATTTTGGAAAGATTCACAAATTCCCGAAGAGGAACCGGAAGAAGAGGAACCGGAAGAGGAGGAACCGGAAGAAGAGGAACCGGAAGAGGAGGAACCGGAAGAGGAGGAATCGGAAGAAGAAGAGGTTCCGGAGGAAGAAATATTGATACCTATAGTAAATCGATTAAATAAAAGAAAATCCTCAACCAACGGACCAAAGTTAATAATGGTCAATGGTGTTTCCGCTGAGGAAGCAAAATATTGGGAAGATTATCAATTTTTCGATGAATCGGATCCCGATGAGGATTCCGATGATGTTATAGAAATTACCTCGACCCAATTTAATAAAGCGAAAGAAAATAATAAGGGAAAAGGTATAAAAATAGAGAAACCCGATTCCAACCCCGATGAACTTTATATGTATCGGCAACATCCGTATTTTCTAAAATGTAACAATGACCCGGGAACCTCTAAACCACCAAGTTTTTCTAAATCATTGTGGAAAACGACAGCTCGTATTAGAGGAACACCATATATTCCTAGAAAATTAGGAAAACGAACCAAGTCTGAAGAAGAAGAAACCAGTGATTCAGATTAGAGGGTTGTAATCATGTTGTATATTATATGTATTGTAGTGTGCTTTACTTTTATGTTCTATGTAAAAATTGCTTGTATTGTTTGTTAATTATCTTTTACGAATCTAATCCTTGTCTATTTTACAGTATAAAAAAAGAAAATGGACGTTAAGGGTAGACAACCGAATATTTTAGAAGACCTACCAGAGGATATGATTGAGGAAATCTTGTCTAGAGTCGGTCAGAATTCATCAGCACATTTAGTTATGGCGAAATTAACTTGTCAAACATTTGAAAGACTTTCCAGAAATGCATTAGTTTATAAAAGGCTTTCCTTTGATAGGTGGGGTATATCACATTGGGGAGACCGTAAGTTACGCCGTGTTTTCTTTAAAGCGTTAAATGCGGAGAACCCAAATGCAATTTTACGCTACGGGTTAAGAACCTATTTTGACTCAAAATATCCCAACATAGGATTTCATGAATTAGAAAGAGCTTCTAACATGCAACATAAAGAAGCATGTTATGCTTACGAGTTAGTGATGTTCGCTTCTTACCAAAGTGAGAAAAAGAACATCGGATTGCAGCTTTTAAATAAAACCTTCCCACAAGTGACGGATTCAGTAGTTGGGGGTGAGAAACAAGGTTTTTAGATTATTACGGGGCTGTTGGACATTACGAAACCCTCGTCCTTTTGACGACATTACAAAAAGCTGCCTAGCCAATGGTCATAACGGTTATTTTCCACAAGATCAAGGATGGGAAGTCGTCTTAGTAAAACCTGAATGCATGACTTGTTTCTGGACTTATGAATTACGTGTCTTTATTTCTTTTGCTGAACAACTTGCGTATTAACTAGAATTGCCTTCATAGCTGCCGAGTAGCAAAGTTATTATGTGCTATATTTCATCCTATATGTATTATAGCGATATTGTAAGTTTGTAAAATATTGTATAAAGTTTGAACGCAAAATATTATTGTAATAAGTTTTTCATATATAATCGTAGTAGTTGAATTGTATAATAGCTGCTAAATATGAACTTAACGGGTAGGTACTACCCGAATTAAAACTATAAAATGCTAATATGAATAAAAAGCTTTTATAAAAAAGTTCATATTATGCTATGAAATACTATTGACTACTCTAAAATTCTATATGATTAACTCAATTCTTTTGGCTATTTTGAAGGAAATGGCACCGGCGACTCGTCAGAACTTGAACATGAGTGAGGAAGACTTCTGTGTTTTCCTTGCTGCGAATATAGCCGCAGTGCAGGCTGCAATGCAAAATAACAATAACTCTGGATCTAGCAGTGGAACTAATTCCGCAAGAAATCGTGTAGGATGCTCCTACAAAGAATTCATTGCCTGCAAACCTTTGGAATTTGATGGATCCGAAGGACCAATTGGATTGAAACGGTGGACCGAGAAGGTCGAATCGGTGTTTGCCATAAGTAAGTGTACTGAAGAGGACAAAGTTAAGTACGCTACGCATACCTTCACAGGTACGGCGTTAACGTGGTGGAATACCTATCTCGAGCAGGTAGGACAAGATCCTGCTTACGCACTACCATGGTCAGCATTCAAGCAATTGATGAACGAGCAGTATCGTCCCAGGAACGAGGTCAATAAGCTCAAGGTAGAGCTTAGAGGATTACGAACGCAAGGTTTCGATATCACCACGTACGAACAACGATTCACAGAATTGTGCCTATTGTGTCCCAGAACGTTTGAAGATGAAGAAGAGAAGATCGACGCATTTGTAAAAGGGTTACCGGAAAGAATTCAAGAAGATGTGAGATCACACGAGCCTGCCTCCATACAAAAGGCAAGTCGAATGGCTCATAAATTAGTGAACCAGATCGAAGAAAGGATTAAAGAGCAGGCAACCGGAGAGGCTAACATGAAACAAGTCAAGAGAAAGTGGGAAGAAACCAATGACAAGAGTCACCAATACAACAACAACAATCACAACCAAAATCGCAAAAACTATCCCAATAACTGCAACATCAATCGCAACAACAACTTCAACAAACGTCCCAACAACAACTACAATAACCGGCCCAACAACAATAACAACAACAACAACAACAACAGCAACAATAATAATCCCAACAATAATCTCAATAACAACAATGGCAACAAAAATCAAAAACAGCCATGCCAAAGATGTGAAGAGCATCACCTGGGGTTCTGCATGACATTTTGCAACAGGTGTAAAAGAAATGGTCATAGTGCGAAGAAGTGTGAAATCTACGGACCAATGCATAACAGAACTAAAGGAACAAATAATGTCGGAACAAATAATACCGCCATACTTTGTTTTGGATGTGGAAAACCGGGCCACTTTAGTAGAAGTTGCCCAAATCAGGGGAATACTAATGGGCAGGGCCGCGGAAGAGTTTTCAATATTAATACGGCAGAAGTGCAGGAAGACACGGAGCTTGTTACGGGTACGTTTCTCATTGACAATAAATCTGCATATGTTTTATTTGATTCGGGTGCGGATAGAAGCTATATGAGTAGAGATTTTTGTGCTAAACTAAGTTGTTCACCGACGCCCTTGGATAATAAATTTTTACTCGAATTAGCAAACGGTAAATTAATTACAGCAGATAATATATGTCAGAATCGAGAAATTAAACTGGTTAGCGAAACATTTAAGATTGACTTGATACCAGTAGAGTTAGGGAGTTTTGATGTGATAATCGGTATGGAATGGTTGAAAGAAGTAAAAGCAGAGATCATTTGTTACAAAAATGCAATTCACATTATACGAGAAAAAGGAAAACCCTTAATGGTGTACGGAGAAAAGAGCAACGCGAAGTTAAATCTTATTAGTAACCTGAAGGCACAAAAACTAATAAGAAAAGGTTGCTATGCTGTGCTAGCACACGTCGAGAAAGTCAATTCTGAAGAAAAGAACATCAATGATGTTCCAGTTGTAAAAGAATTTCCCGATGTATTTCCGAAAGAATTATCGAGACTACCTCCACACCGATCCGTTGAATTTCAAATAGACCTTGTACCGGGAGCTGCACCAATAGCTCGTGCTCCATACAGACTCGCACCTAGCGAAATGAAGGAACTTCAGAGCCAATTACAAGAACTTTTAGAGCGTGGTTTCATTCGACCAAGCACATCACCGTGGGGAGCTCCTATTTTGTTTGTCAAGAAGAAGGATGGTACATTTAGGTTGTGTATCGACTACTGAGAGTTGAACAAACTTACCATCAAGAACCGCTACCCACTACCGAAAATCGACGACTTATTTGATCAACTACAAGGCTCGTCCGTTTATTCGAAGATTGATTTACGTTCTGGGTATCATCAAATGCGGGTGAAGGAGGATGATATTCCAAAGACTGCTTTTAGGACGCGTTACGGTCATTACGAGTTTATGGTTATGCCGTTTGGATGGACGAACGCACCAGATGTGTTCATGGACCTCATGAACTGAGTGTGTAGGCCATATCTTGACAAGTTTGTCACTGTTTTCATCGATGACATACGTATTTACTCGAAGAATGATCAAGAGCATCAAGAACATTTAAAAAAAGTGCTAGAGTTGCAGAGAAAAGAAAAACTGTACGGTAAGTTTTCAAAGTGTGCATTTTGGTTGGAAGAAGTTCAATTCCTCGGTCACATAGTGAACAAAGAAGGTATTCAGGTGGATCCAGCAAAGATTGAAACCGTTGAAAAATGGGAAACCCCGAAAACTCCGAAGCATATACGCCAATTTTTAGGACTAGCTGGTTACTACAGAAGGTTCATCCAAGATTTTTCCAGAATAGCAAAACCCTTGACTGCATTAACGCATAAAGGGAGGAAATTTGAATGGAAGGATGAATAAGAGAAAGCGTTTCAATTGTTAAAGAAAAAGTTAACTACGGCACATATATTGTCATTACCTGAAGGGAATGATGATTTTGTGATATATTGTGACGCTTCAAAGCAAGGTCTCGGTTGTGTATTAATGCAACGAACGAAGGTAATTGCTTATGGTCTAGACAATTGAAGATTCATTAGCAGAATTATACGACGCATGATTTGGAATTAGGCGCGGTTGTTTTTGCATTAAAGACTTGGAGGTACTACTTATATGGGGTCAAAAGTATTATATATACCGACCACAAAAGTCTTCAACATATATTTAATCAGAAACAACTAAACATGAGGCAGCGCAGGTGGATTGAATTGTTGAATGATTACGACTTTGAGATTCGTTACCACCCGGGGAAGGCGAATGTGGTAGCCGATGCTTTGAGTAGAAAGGACAGAGAACCCATTCGAGTAAAAGCTATGAATATAATGATTCACAATAACCTTACTACTCAAATAAAGGAGGCGCAACAAGGAGTTTTAAAAGAGGGAAATTTAAAAGATGAAATACCCAAAGGATCAGAGAAGCATCTTAATATTCGGGAAGATGGAACCCGGTATAGGGCTGAAAGAATTTGGGTACCAAAATTTGGAGATATGAGAGAAATGGTACTTAGAGAAGCTCATAAAACCAGATACTCAATACATCCTGGAACGGGGAAGATGTACAAAGATCTCAAGAAACATTTTTGGTGGCCAGGTATGAAAGCCGACGTTGCTAAATACGTAGGGGAATGTTTGACGTGTTCTAAGGTCAAAGCTAAGCATCAGAAACCATCAGGTCTACTTCAACAACCCGAAATCCCAGAATGGAAATGGGAAAATATTACCATGGATTTCATCACTAAATTGCCAAGGACTGCAAGTGGTTTTGATACTATTTGGGTAATAGTTGATCGTCTCACCAAATCAGCACACTTCCTATCAATAAGATAAGATGACAAGATGGAGAAGTTAGCACAACTGTATTTGAAGGAAGTCGTCTCCAGACATGGAATACCAATCTCTATTATCTCTGATAGGGATGGCAGATTTATTTCAAGATTCTGGCAGACATTACAGCAAGCATTAGGAACTCGTCTAGACATGAGTACTGCCTATCATTCACAAACTGATGAGCAGAGCGAAAGGATGATACAAACGATTGAAGACATGCTACGAGCATGTGTTACTGATTTCGGAAACAGTTGGGATCGACATCTACCGTTAGCAGAATTTTCCTACAACAACAGCTAGCATTCAAGCATTGAGATGGCGCCGTTTGAAGCACTTTATGGTAGAAAGTTCAGGTCTCCGATTTGTTGGAGTGAAGTGGGAAAATTCAGTTGTGCTAACTTTGATTCAATTTCTATAACTATAACAATCTTATTTCGAGTGAAAATCTTACTTGAACTTGTTTTCGTGTCATGATTCTGCTTCAAGAACTTTCAAGCCATCCAAGGATCCTTTGAAGCTAGATCTATTTTTCTCATTTCTAGTAGGTTTATCCATAAAACTTGAGGTAGTAACAATTTTCATAACATCATTCGATTAATATATATAAAACTACCTTATTCGAAGGTTTAAACTTGAAATCACTAGAACATAGTTTAGTTAATTCTAAACTTGTTCGCAAATAAAAGTTAATTCTTCTAACTTGACTTTTAAAATCAACTAGACACATGTTCTATATCTATATGATATGCTAACTTAATGATTTAAAACCTGAAAACACGAAAAACACCGTAAAACTGGATATACGCCGTCGTAATAACACCGCGGGCTGTTTTGGATTAGTTAATTAAAAACTATGATAAACTTTGATTTAAAAGTTGTTCTTCTGGGAAAATTATTTTTCTTATGAACATGAAACTATATCCAAAAATCATGATTAAACTCAAAGTGGAAGTATGTTTTCCAAAATGGTCATCTAGACGTCGTTCTTTCGACTGAAATGACTACCTTTACAAAAATGACTTGCAACCTGTATTTCAGACTATAAACTTATACTTTTTCTGTATAGATTCATAAACTTAAGTTCAATATGCAACCATAGCAATTGTATTCACTCAAAACGGATTTAAAACGAAGAAGTTATGGGTAAAATAAGATTGGATATTTTTACTTGTTGTAGCTACGTGAAAATTGGTAACAAATCTATATTAATCATATCCTAGCTAACTTATATTGTATAATACATATATTCTAATATATTATGTAATCTTGGGATACCATAGACACTATGCAAATGTTTTGACATATCATATCGACCCATCTATATATATTATTTGGAACAATCGTAGACACTCTATATGCAGTAATGTTGGAGCTAGCTATACAGGGTTTAGGTTGATTCCAAAAATATATATACTTTAAGTTATGATCTAGCCTGATACGTGTATACACTGGGTCGTGGATTGGGTCAAGATAATATATATCAATTTATTTCTGTACTTCTAACTATGGACAACTAGTTGTAGGTTACTAACGAGGACAGCTGACTTAATAAACTTAAAACATTAAAACGTATTAGAAATGTTGTAAATATATTTTGAACATACTTTGATATATATGTACATATTTGTTATAGGTTCGTGAATCGACCAGTGGCCAAGTCTTACTTCCCGACGAAGTAAAAATCTGTGAAAGTGAGTTATAGTCCCACTTTTAAAATCTAATATTTTTGGGATGAGAATACATGCAGCTTTATAAATGTTTTATAAAATAGACACAAGTACATGAAACTACTTTCTATGGTTGAACGATCGAAGCCGAATATGCCCCTTTTACTTGGTAACCTAAGAATTAGTAAACCAGTCTACTAATTGACGCGAATCCTAAAGATAGATCTATTGGGCCCAACAAACCCCATCCGTTGTAGCGGATACTTTAGTACTTCGAGTTTTTATATCATGTCCGATGGATGTCCCGGAATGATGGGGATATTCTTATATGCATCTTGTTAATGTCGGTTACCAGGTGTTCACCGTATGAATGATTTTTATCTCTATGTATGGGATGTATTGAAATATGAAATCTTGTGGTCTATTATTATGATTTGATAATATATAGGTTAAACCTATAACTCACCAACATTTTTGTTGACGTTTTAAGCATGTTTATTTTCAGGTGATTATTAAGAGCTTCCGCTGTTGCATACTAAAATAAGGATAAGATTTGGAGTCCATGCTTGTATGATATTATGTAAAACTGCATTCAAGAAACTTATTTTTGATGTAATATATTCATATTGTAAATCATTATGTAATGGTCGTGTGTAAACGGTATATTTTAGATTATCATTATTTGATAATCTACGTAATGCTTTTTAAACCTTTATCGATAAAATAAAGGTTATGGTTGTTTTAAAAATGAATGCAGTCTTTGAAAAACGTCTCATATAGAGGTCAAAACATCGTGACAAAATCAATTAATATGGAACGTTTATAATCAATATGAACAGGACATTTCATTGGCGTGCCTTCGTGTTGTGGCACAGGAACATTAACTAAATTCGATTGAGAAAAAAGGTGAAAAAATAGAAGCAAATGTTATAAATAAAAATGGGTAAAACAATCCAAAATATTAATAAAAATAAAAAAATGATATTTATAGTTGATTTGTAATAAGTGAAAAGTTATATGGTTGATTTGTAATAAGTGAAAATAAGAATAATAATATTGAAAATAATTAGTCATTAAACAGTAAAAAATTATGTGGTTGATTGATAATAAGTGAAAACTTTTGTGGTTGATTTGAAAAAGTTAAAAGTTTGTGTTAATTTATAAAAATCATAAAGTTAGTGTTGATTTGTGTAAAAAATCAAAAAAATTAGTGTTGATTTTTAAAAACTCAAAAATCAGTGTTAAATTTGTAAAAACTTAAAAGCTAACCATTCATGAACTTTGTCTTCTAGATAAGAGTTCAATAAATTATAAGTTATTAATTAATCTATATATCTAAATGACATAGGATAAATTAATAGTAAATTTTATAACTTTCACAAATCTACCCTAAACTTTTTATTTTTTTATAATTCAAACACACTCTTTATAATCGTTAATTTCATAGCTTTTATAAACTTACCACAAACGTTTTACATTTTAAAATTTAACCATTAAACTTCTCATTCATTATAAATTGACCACATAATTTTCCCTATCTAATCACTATTCATTATTATTATTATTATTATTATTATTATTATTATTATTATTATTATTATTATTATTATTATTATTATTATTATTATCATTATTATTATTATTATTATTATTATTATTATTATTATTATTATTATCTTTATTATTATTATTATTATTATTATTATTATTATTATTATTATTATTATTATTATTATTATTATTATTATTATTATTATTATTATTATTATTATTATTTTTATTATTATTATTATTACTATTATTATTAAATCAATCACATAATTTTCCACTTTATTATTGTTTAGCTTTTTTCTTTATTATAAATTAACTACGTAACTCATTTTTTAATAACTGTTTTATTGTTATTATATATATATATATATATATATATATATATATATATATATATATTATAAATAGTTTTTTCTATTTTATTAAATAGTTTGTACCAATCGTTGATGTACGTCTCACTTTATTGATTGAGTATTTGAATCTTTTCTCTCGACAAGATGAAAAGTAAAACAAAAAATGATGAATAATTACTTTTACACTTATTACAAATCATTCACATAACTATTTTTTGTCCTTCCTAGACAAAACAAAAAATAAAAAAATGATAAATAATTACTTTCTCAATAATTAGTTATGTAATTAATGTTAATCAACGGTGAAGAACTGCCGCAAAGCCAGGTCGTTTAACTAGTTAGCTCTATAATAATAATATGAGTAATAATTATGATAATAAAAATAATAATAATAACAAGAATAATAATAATAATTATTATAATAATAATTATTATAATAATATTAAATAAATAATTTTAAGTGATGATTAATGATCGATGATGATGATGATGATGATGATAATACTAACGGTGTATTTGTTTACCTCTTAATGAAATGGTTCAACGCTGAATAATGCTGAATCATTTAGAGCTACAATATTCTTTTAACCATTAAGCACATACTTCTAGTAGCTTTTAGCTTTTATCTTTTTCTCTCTCTCAAAAAGCTTTAAGCTCTTGCAACCAAACGGAGCTTTTTATTTAATAGGAGGTTTTTCATAAAAGTTAAAAGCTGAAAGCTCCAAAAAGCTCCGTGCCAAACATGCCATTCTTCATGACGTAGCTAGAATTATTGATTTTGGATTGATTATATGGTATTTTTTTTTACTCAAGGCTAATGTTTAATGTTTATTTATATATTATATTAATGCAATTACAAGAGGAAAAAAAGGTTTCAGAATTAATATGCAACAAAATAGATTAAGAAAACATATAGTTTGATCTGCAAATCTGCAATGCTAGACTTTTTTGTATGGCATGGTCTCGAATTCGTTAGGTTTTAAACGGAATTATTGGTGTAATTATTTATTAATAACTATTACTCTAAGAAAAGCCGATAAGATTTGCAGTAAAAGACACTACTATCAGTTTATGGTCAATGATACTTGTAATGTAATGACGTACGTCCCGTCATGACCGTCACGCGAGACGCATGACGTATCTCCTAGCTGGACACTTAGCTGCTTTAGCTTTTAGCTTGGCCAACAGTACCGTGAGAGTCAACCTTTTATTCAAGCCAAGTTACTATGCTACGCCACCTGTAGCGTACCGGTAATGACACTGTTGACTTGGTCTGTTCGGCTGTTCGCCCGTCCGAGAATTTAGAAGAACGTGGAGTAGGTAGTGGGCATGATTAGAGGATTTCAGGAGTGGTAATCGTGGGTTAGTGGATTGAAGGTGGTTATCTTCGATAACCGTCATCTTATGCCTATAATTTAATTGGGCTCCAAATGACTGATTATGGCTAGTATTTATAAGCTATAAATACTAGCCATAATCATCATTTGGAGCCCAATCAACACACTTACCATACTGATCACTTTCTTTAGCCCACCTTGGAGGTTCGGCAAAAGTCAACCACCACAACACCCTTCATATCCATCATGTCAGTTGGAGGAACTCTTTTCGAAGGTTGGTGATTTCCTATCACTGCACTCAAGTCGATTTTGGCTTGATCATTTGGCGCCATCTGTGGGACCCTTTGATCACTCTTTCAAACAAGATGACAGGAGGTTCCAACCCACCGCCAGCTGTGAACGTTGACAAAGAACCATATGACCCTTTGAAGCCTAATGACGATAGCACCTATGAAACTCTGAACGATCCTATAAAATGCACCAGATTGCAATTTGACGGCGATGAAGATGAATCTGATAGACGCGAGGAGACAGAAACTCCAGAAGGATTTGTTAGTCAGCTCAAGCCCATCAACGATGAGGAAGCTATACGCTTCCTTGCCAAGGGAGGATTCGTCTTGCCCTCTCTCATGACTAAAGGCGGCGAGAAGCCAACTGGCATGTCAAAAGCTCTGCCCCGCAGCTCTACACACTCGGCGTCCGAGACCGACAAGAACTCTGGCAAAACTAGGGAGGAGGCCCGTAAGGACTTAATTGAGAACTTGATTCTAGCCGCACCGGAAACTATGAGTGCTCAAGTCGAACAGCCCGGTGTGGCGGACAACATGCTGAATAACTAGTACGCCATGACGGGAGGAGACAAAGTAAAACGGCCATTCGAGGTTTCTGTGACGTCGAAAAAGTTTAGCCGAGAAATAGCTAGTCATCCGCTGCCCACAGTCCTCACTACCCCCTCACGCTAGGGATGTATGATGGCATCACGGATCCGGAAGACTTTTTGCAATAGTTTGAACATGCTGTTAAGACACAACATTAGGACAATCCCACGGTGTGCCACATGTTCTCGGGACAGCTCCAGTCTATCGCGAGGGAGTGGTTAGCCAAATTACCTGCTTTAAGCATCACCATCTTTACGCACCTCAGAACCAAGTTCGTGTAATGCTTCTAGAACTTTAAACGCACAAAACTGACTCATTTGGATGGGCAAATCATCAAGATGAGGTTGCGCGAGTCTCTAATGAATTTTACTACCTGTTTTACGATGGAGTGCCAGAAAATTCCCGATTTTCCGGAGTCGCGGCAGATCTCCGCGTACATTATGGAAATCTGTCAAATTCGGCATTTATCTTTAGTAAAAACGATGCGGTGTAAGTTACCAAAAATGTATGTCGAGGCGGTAAAAATGGTGAAGGATTATGTGCGGTCAGAGGAGTTTGCTGACGCCTCCATTGGGGATCACAGATCGACGGACCGAAGCGATAAAGATGACAAAGGTAACGGTAAAGGAAATACGGGTAACAAGTACAAGGGAAGCGGTGGCGGAGGAAGCGGAAGTTACCGACGCTCCAGCCACATGTATGAAAGTCGTAACAGCTACCGCACGTATGAACGGTACGTTTCCAAAAGGTTGTCACCTGAAGAGGAAAGTCTGTTGAAGTCATTGTTGAAAACGCCAAAAGAAATTTTGGCAACAGAGGAGGTAAGCAAGCATTTCCCGCCCCCAAAACCGATGTAGCCGCGCTTCACTATCGATGAAAGCAAATGGTACATTTTTCATTAAGATAAAGGTCACGACGCCGACGACTGCAGGGAACTTAAGAAGGTAATAGTTGAACGATTAAAACTTGAAGAATTTGACCATCTAAAACCGTCGCGTGTCAAAACTCCCGGCACGAAAAAATTCGCTTGGCAACGGGGAAAGGAAAAGGCTCAAGAAAAGCATATTCACATGATACAGATGTGGCATTCTGGCCACATTCAAAAGGAAGAAGTATTGGAAGAATGGGCGTGAGCCCCTATCACGTTCCTTGCTTTCTGGCGGGTCTGCCCTACTGATCTACCCATTACGATAACTGCAACGGTGGGACGCTGCAGGGTTTCCAGAATTTATGTTGACACTGGCAGCGCAGTTGATGTCTTGTACCAGCATTATTTCTTGTAACTGCGACAAGACGTACATGATAGGTTGGAGCCACCACTTCATCCCGTCGCTGGATTCATAGGTGAAACTAATTGGCCTCTTGGTCGGGTAGATATTGACATTACGTTAGAGGAAAATAAAAAGCGTTGAAAGGTGGCTCTGAATTTCATGGTCGTTAGAAGTCAATCGAAATACAACATTATCATGGGCCGGGAAGCGCTCTGCGAATTTGGTGCGATAGTATCCACCGTACATGGAATGATGAAATTTCCAACCCCACTGGGCGTCGCAACCGTTTTCTCTGACCGAGTACCGATTGTAGGTCAAGTCGAACAACCACAGCAGCAGGCAGCGCCGATTGAACAGGGGGAAACGTCATCATCAATCACTCTTTTCCTGAAAAAGTTGTACTTATTGGGAACACACTGTAAGTAACTAGAGGGGGTGTGAATAGTTACTTAGTCGAATTTATAAAAATTTCTTTGCGTTTTGTTGAACTTGAACTTGATATAGTGTGATTTGAAATGTTTGTTCTTAAACACTACGCATAAAATATATGTATGCTTAAATGTAATCAAAAAGATAAGGGAAGAGAGAACAAACACAACGATATATAGTGGTTCGGGAAGATGTTAATTAATCTTCCTTAATCCACTTCCCAATTCTACGAATTGAGATTTTTCTTCACTATGATACTCCAAACTCGGTGAAGTGTCCGGATACAACACTAGTACTTTGATAAGCCACAACTTGTGAATCCTTATGTCCCTTTGAAGACTTCACAATCACTTAAAGCTCTTATCACAAGATCCTAATGCACTATCCTAGTGAAAACACAACTACCTTCTAGATCCCTTTAAGAAAATAGTTTACATGTAAACTTACAACTTAAGCTTACAAGTACTCTTGCTAGAATCACTCTAAAAGATTACAATGAATTATAAGAATGACATCAGTATGTATAAGAAAATATGAGTGCAAGAGGTGAGTCTTCAAATGCTCCAAGCCTTGGCTTTTATAGAAAGAGAAATCTGCCTGCAAGCTGTACTGCTCACTGCAAGGTCGACCGTGATTCGACAGTATACCACTGACATCTGATTCTTATAGCCGTTTTTGTCCTTTGAAAATTGTCATTTTTCTTTGTTGAATAGCTGCAACTAAAAGCCAATTATCTCTTAAATTATCCCCATTACCCTTTTTGTTTTGGACATAAGTATAGAAGTTGACATGTCCATAAAAGAAGAAAGTCTTCAAGCTTTGACCATTTGTCATTGATTACTTAATAGGGTAATTGCAGAATTTTGTCTCTTGAAAAAGCATTATCTTCCAAAACTTCATCAACCTTTCTTAATTACTTGTCACTTTGCTAATGGAAGCATTTTGTCCTTTGGAATTTTGTTGCATCTCAAATGAACTAGTTTGAATCTAGTTGGAGCTTACTTGGAGATTATTACACCAACAACTTACTAGTTCATAATTTCACATACAAAAAAAATGATACATAAAAGTTATGGGAGAGCAACTCTTTTGTTGGGACTTTTAATGACCATCATTTGTATGTATTTGAATGACATTTTGTAACAAGTGAAAAATAAAATACTTATGTGTTTAACCTTAATTGAAGTTAAAATGTCATTAATATGTGATTAGTAAAAATTAATATCTTTTGGTGCAAAACTCTTTTGAGATCAAAAAGGGTAACTATTATAAGTATGTTTAAAAAAGTTTTGTAAATTATAGATGCCTCAAAGTGGTCTAACTTAAAGTGGACGAATTTGGTAACAGAGGAAACTGCGGTCGAACTGCGATCATCTGTGAGGTTGACCACATATCATAGTTTTGAAAAGGATTGCAACCGTTGGTATAGGGCATCCACGGTCAGACCCACGGTCGACCGTGGTGCAGCTGCATAGCAATTTTACCAAGTAAATTATTTATGTATTGGTCTTTTGCTAGAGATAGTGTAGGCTTATGAACTCATGTTGTCTTACATATGATTAAGCACTTATCTCTTTTGTGTCATCATCAAAACAAGGTGATTAACTTTTGAATATTATGTTTGGAATCTTAACCAACATTCTCCCCCTTTTTGATGATAACAAACATATGAGTAAGTGTTTTAACTATGTAATCCGACATAAGTGTTAACGTCACTTACCATGCACTTTCTCCCCCTTTTGTCGAAGCAAAAAGGTTAGCTCTCCCTTGGAACTAAGCACGCCCTAGAGTAATGCTCCCCCTTAAAACGTACAAGCTTATCAATTGTTCATGTTTATCAATAGTATGGCTCCCCCTTGAACCAATATTAAACATAAAGAGTAACAAATATAATAAGCATAACAAGTACATGACAATAATAGTACAAAACAGGTTTTAACCTTAGGACAAGTGTTGTATCTACCCTCCCTTAAACTTATTCTTAGCCAAAATTAATTGTTCAATGATAAATGCCGTTGGTGTTAAACGCATCGGAGATAGTTGAGCCTTCATTGTCGGAAGAGATAATGATGACCGGATGGGCTTTCCAATAGGTGAGAGGAATTGTGGACACGGGTTGAGGAATTTGAGAAGGGTTAATGGCACCGACAAATCGGAAAAATCGACTAAGGTGGTTTGAGTCGGAAGAGGACGATTTCCTAGCTCTCGAAGATAACCCATTCGTTGAGTCATGAGATAAGCGAGATTTATGGGTTCATGAGTAAGAAGAGACCACATGATAACAACTTCGGTTCTTGAAACGTGAGTGGCGGTAGGGTCCCTACAATAGACATTGTTGTGAATGAAGTTTAATAGGATTTGAAGATCATGGCGTATCTCGTCAACTTGAATGCGAAGTCGTTGGTTGAGTTTTCATTGTACTCCAGGAATGGTAATGAGATCTAAGATAGGTTTATAACGGAATGTGGGGTTAAGTGATCTTAGATCGGTAGAGGGAGTATAGAAGGAACGCCCATTGGAAGGAATGGCCATAACGGTTGCGAATTGTTCAAGAGACCAAGTGTAGGGTGTATTGAAAAGTCGAAATGCAACTTGTTCAAGAGTTGAAACATCAAGATGAGCATAAAATTCTTTAATCAACGTTGGATAAATGACTTCATCAAACTCAAGGAACGAGAAGCAATAGTTTTGAGTGAAAATTTGAGTTAGTTCGGGAAATTTGGTATGATGAACAACACGCTCTTCATGAAGTGTTCTAGTTTCCATGTGTTGCCTATTGTTTGTAATACGTTAATTTCTCGTGTTGTTCATTTGCTAGAAAAGTAACATTTTTTAGCAAAATATTCAAGTTTATTATATAATTTTGAAAAACTATATGCTACACATGTGTAGATTAGTCCTTGTCTAGGCTCATTTTGAAAACAAAATTTTGAAAGTAAATTGTGCCATTTTTTTTTGAAAATTTAGACAAGTTTCATCATTTTGCTTTATGTTTGTCAAGTATAGATACTAGTCATGAGATTTACAAGTATCATAATGATTTGTTCAAACATATGTGTGTGCATAAGTGGGTTTAAAAGCTTAAAACATATATGAGATTTTATGCAAGAAACCACTATTATGGCACAATAGGTAAGTAATGCTTTTTCATAACTATTATGGCACAATAGGTAAGTAATGCTTTTTCATAACAATTTTTACTCATATTATTGAGGAATTCATGCAAGAAAACAAGTGTTCCTATTAGTTTGGAAGAACTCTTACATAATTAAACAAGTATAGGCAAAATTAAAATAAGTTTTTGGATGCTTACCTTAAAGAAAATTGAAAGATTTTGGACCACTTTTGGAGAGTACTTGAAAATTAGGACAAAAGAAAATCTAGTGATCCAGTGGTTCGGGTTTAAAGAAGAGATGTGGTTGGTGGAAAAGTTGTTTGGATATTAAAGAGAGCACATAAAAGATAAAAGAAAGCGTCAGACGCCAGTCGGTTGCCTACACGGTCGACCGTAGTTCGACCGTGCGTGATCTCAGGAAATTTTACGGAGTATGTTCCATCATTCCCAACCCATTCCTAAGCAAGTTAAAGGTCTCCTTTTTAAGGGGCTTAGTGAATATGTCAGCTATGTTTTCAGCAGATTCTACCTTTTCTATCACAATATTACCATTTTGGACGTGGTCACGAAGGAAGTGGTGCCTAATGTCTACGTATTTAGTCATAGAGTGTAGTATTTGATTATTAGATAAGTCTATAGCACTTTTGTTATCACAGCATATGGGTATTTCAGATGAGATGATACCGTAATCAAGAAAGGTTTGCTTCATCCATAACACTTGTGCGCATGCTCTTCCCATAGCTACATATTCAGCTTCGGTGGTAGACAATGCAACGGACATTTTCTTCTTCGAGAACCATGATGTTAAGCAAAGACCCATGAACGCGCATACTCCACTTGTGCTCTTTCTATCAATCATTACCCTCCGTGATCAGAATCCGCAAAGGACATAATATCAATCCCGGTGAACTTTGGATACCATAACCCAAGATGCATTGTTCCCTTTAAGTTATCTAAAGATCCTTTTGACGGCCTCAACGTGTGATGTCTTTGAATTTTCTTGAAATCTTGCACACAAGCACACACTAAACATGATAACGGGCCGACTTGCCGTTAAATATAAAAGGGATCGAATCATTCCCCTATATTTAGTGCTATCGAACGGTTCTCCTTCTCCTTCTAAAGTAAACTTCACATTTGTTGCCATAGGAGTCGCCATTGGTTTTGAGTTCTCCATTCCAAAATTTTTAATCATTTCCTGAATGTACTTTTGTTGATTGATGAACGTTCCATCTTCTAGCTGTTTGATTTGAAGTCCGAGAAAGAACTTGAGTACACCCATCATGCTCATTTCAAACTCATCATGCATTAACTTAGAAAACTCATTGCTAAGAGATTCGTTAGTAGAACCAAATACAATACCATCAACATATATTTGAACTATAACTAAATCCTTTTCATGCCTTTTAAATTTTTAATAAAGAGTGAATTATCAATTTTTCCCATTTCATAACCATGATTTATTAAAAAGGTTCTAAGTCTTCCATACCATGCTCTAGGAGCTTTTTTAAGTCCATAAAGAGCCTTTTTAAGTTTAAAAACATGATATGGTTTTTCAAAATCTTCAAACCCCGGAGGTTGTGACACATATACTTCTTCGTTTATGACACCATTTAGAAAAGCACTTTTAACATCCATTTGATAAAGTTTGAAGTTATTGGCACATGCATATGCAAGAAGTATTCTTATAGACTCTAGCCTAGCAACGGGGACAAATGTTTCAACATAATCAATTCCCTCTTGTTGGCTATATCCTTGTGAAACTAGTCTAGCTTTGTTTCTAACTACATTACCATCTTCATCTAGTTTGTTTCTATAGACCCGTTTGGTACCTATGATATTGCTCTCACTAGGTAAAGGAACCAAATCCCATACATCACTCCTTTTGAATTGATTTAATTCATCTTGTATTGCTTCTACCCAACTTTCATATAATAGGGCTTCCTTAATATTTTTGGGTTCTATTTGGGAGATGAAAGCATATTTGGCAATTAGGTTGAATGCTTGAGACCTAGTGGTTCTAGTATATATATCTCCTATGACTTGTTCTATAGGATGATCCCTAACATGTTTAAGATAGATCGAGGATGCTAAGTTATCCTTACTTGGTTTTAAATGAGATCCATGAAATGTCCCGTTCTTATTGATTAAAAACGTTCCATATTAATTGATTTCGTTGCGAGGTTTTGACCTCTATATAAGACGTTTTTCAAAGACTGCATTCATTTTTAAAACAAACCATAACCTTTATTTCATAAATAAAGGTTTAAAAAGCTTTACGTAGATTATCAAATAATGATAATCTAAAATATCCTGTTTACACACGACCATTACATAATGGTTTACAATACAAATATGTTACATCGAAATCAGTTTCTTGAATGCAGTTTTTACACAATATCATACAAACATGGACTCTAAATCTTGTCCTTATTTTAGTATGCAACAGCGGAAGCTCTTAGTATTCACCTGAGAATAAACATGCTTTAAACGTCAACAAAAAATGTTGTTGAGTTATAGGTTTAACCTATATATCAAATCGTAACAATAGACCACAAGATTTCATATTTCAATACACATCCCATACATAGAGATAAAAATCATTCATATGGTGAACACCTGGTAACCGACATTAACAAGATGCATATATAAGAATATCCCCATCATTCCGGGACACCATTCGGATATGATATAAATTTCGAAGTACTAAAGCATCCGGTACTTTGGATGTGGTTTGTTAGGCCCAATAGATCTATCTTTAGGATTCGCATCAATTAGGGTGTCTGTTCCCTAATTCTTAGATTACCAGGATTAATAAAAAGGGGCATATTCGATTTCGATAATTCAACCATAGAATGTAGTTTCATGTACTTGTGTCTATTTTGTAAATCATTTATAAAACCTGCATGTATTCTCATCCCAAAAATATTAGATTTTAAAAGTGGGACTATAACTCACTTTCACAGATTTTTACTTCGTCGGGAAGTAAGACTTGGCCACTGGTTGATTCACGAACCTATAACAATATATACATATATATCAAAGTATGTTCAAAATATATTTACAACACTTTTAATATATTTTGATGTTTTAAGTTTATTAAGTCAGTTGTCCTCGTTAGTAACCTACAACTAGCTGTCCACAGTTAGATGTACAGAAATAAATCGATAAATATTATCTTGAATCAATCCACGACCCGGTGTATACGTATCTCAGTATTGATCACAACTCAAACTATATATATTTTGGAATCAACCTCAACCCTGTATAGCTAACTCCAACATTCACATATAGAGCGTCTATGGTTGTTCCGAAATATATATAGATGTGTCGACATGATAGGTCGAAACATTGTATACGTGTCTATGGTATCTCAAGATTACATAATATACAATACAAGTTGATTAAGTTATGGTTGGAATAGATTTGTTACCAATTTTCACGTAGCTAAAATGAGAAAAATTATCCAATCTTGTTTTACCCATAACTTCTTCATTTTAAATCCGTTTTGAGTGAATCAAATTGCTATAGTTTCATATTGAACTATATTTTATGAATCTAAACAGAAAAATTATAGGTTTATTGTTGGAAAAATAAGTTACAAGTCATTTTTGTAAAGGTAGTCATTTCAGTCGAAAGAACGACGTCTAGATGACCATTTTAGAAAACATACTTCCACTTTGAGTTTAACCATAATTTTTGGATATAGTTTCATGTTCATAATAAAAATCATTTTCTCAGAATAACAACTTTTAAATCAAAGTTTATCATAGTTTTTAATTAACTAACCCAAAACAGCCCGCGGTGTTACTACGACGGCGTAAATCCGGTTTTACGGTGTTTTTCGTGTTTTCAGGTTTTAAATCATTAAGTTAGCATATCATATAGATATAGAACATGTGTTTAGTTGATTTTAAAAGTCAAGTTAGAAGGATTAACTTTTGTTTGCGAACAAATTTAGAATTAACTAAACTATGTTCTAGTGATTACAAGTTTAAACCTTCGAATAAGATAGCTTTATATATATGAATTGAATGATGTTATGAACATCATTACTACCTTAAGTTCCTTGGATAAACCTACTGGAAAAGAGAAAAATGGATCTAGCTTCAACGGATCCTTGGATGGCTCGAAGTTCTTGAAGCAGAATCATGACACGAAAACAAGTTCAAGTAAGATCATCACTTGAAATAAGATTGTTATAGTTATAGAAATTGAACCAAAGTTTGAATATGATTATTACCTTGTATTATAATGATAACCTACTGTAAGAAACAAAGATTTCTTGAGGTTGGATGATCACCTTACAAGATTGGAAGTGAGCTAGCAAACTTGAAAGTATTCTTGATTTTATGTAACTAGAACTTGTAGAATATATGAAGAACACTTAGAACTTGATGATAGAACTTGAGAGAGATCAATTAGATGAAGAAAATTGAAGAATGAAAGTGTTTGTAGGTGTTTTTGGTCGTTGGTGTATGGATTAGATATAAAGGATATGTAATTTTGTTTTCATGTAAATAAGTCATGAATGATTACTCATATTTTTGTAATTTTATGAGATATTTCTTGCTAGTTGCCAAATGATGGTTCCTACATGTGTTAGGTGACTCACATGGACTGCTAAGAGCTGATCATTAGAGTGTATATACCAATAGTACATACATCTAAAAGCCGTGTATTGTACGAGTACGAATACGGGTGCATACGAGTAGAATTGTTGATGAAACTGAACGAGGATGTAATTGTAAGCATTTTTGTTAAGTAGAAGTATTTTGATAAGTGTATTGAAGTCTTTCAAAAGTGTATAAATACATATTAAAACACTACATGTATATACATTTTAACTGAGTCGTTAAGTCATCGTTAGTCGTTACATGTAAGTGTTGTTTTGAAACCTTTAGGTTAACGATCTTGTTAAATGTTGTTAACCCAATGTTTATAATATCAAATGAGATTTTAAATTATTATATTATCATGATATTATCATGTATGAATATCTCTTAATATGATATATATATACATTAAATGTCTTTACAACGATAATCGTTACATATATGTCTCGTTTAAAAATCATTAAGTTAGTAGTCTTGTTTTTACATATGTAGTTCATTGTTAATATACTTAATGATATGTTTACTTATCATAGTATCATGTTAACTATATATATATATATCCATATATATGTCATCATATAGTTTTTACAAGTTTTAACGTTCGTGAATCACCGGTCAACTTGGGTGGTCAATTGTCTATATGAAACATATTTCAATTAATCAAGTCTTAACAAGTTTGATTGCTTAACATGTTGGAAACATTTAATCATGTAAATACCAATCTCAATTAATATATATAAACATGGAAAAGTTCGGGTCACTACAGTACCTACCCGTTAAATAAATTTCGTCCCGAAATTTTAAGCTGTTGAAGGTGTTGACGAATCTTCTGGAAATAGATGCGGGTATTTCTTCTTCATCTGATCTTCACGCTCCCAGGTGAACTCGGGTCCTCTGCGAGCATTCCATCGAACCTTAACAATTGGTATCTTGTTTTGCTTAAGTCTTTTAACCTCACGATCCATTATTTATACGGGTTCTTCGATGAATTGAAGTTTTTCGTTGATTTGGATTTCATCTAACGGAATAGTGAGATCTTCTTTAGCAAAACATTTCTTCAAATTCGAGACGTGGAAAGTGTTATGTACAGCCGCGAGTTGTTGAGGTAACTCAAGTCGGTAAGCTACTGGTCCGACACGATCAATAATCTTGAATGGTCCAATATACCTTGGATTTAATTTCCCTCGTTTACCAAATCGAACAACACCTTTCCAAGGTGCAACTTTAAGCATGACCATCTCTCCAATTTCAAATTCTGTATCTTTTCTTTTAATGTCAGCGTAGCTCTTTTGTCGACTTTGGGCGGTTTTCAACCATTGTTGAATTTGGATGATCTTCTCTGTAGTTTCTTGTATAATCTCCGGACCCGTAATCTGTCTATCCCCCACTTCACTCCAACAAATCGGAGACCTGCACTTTCTACCATAAAGTGCTTCAAACAGCGCCATCTCAATGCTTGAATGGTAGCTGTTGTTGTAGGAAAATTCTACTAACGGTAGATGTCGATCCCAACTGTTTCCGAAATCAATAACACATGCTCGTAGCATGTCTTCAAGCATTTGTATCGTCCTTTCGCTCTGCCCATCAGTTTGTGGATGATAGGCAGTACTCATGTCTAGACGAGTTCCTAATGCTTGCTGTAATGTCTGCCAGAACCTTGAAATAAATCTGCCATCCCTATCAGAGATAATAGAGATTGGTATTCCATGTCTGGAGACGACTTTCTTCAAATACAGTCGTGCTAACTTCTCCATCTTGTCATCTTCTCTTATTGGCAGGAAGTGTGCTGATTTGGTGAGACGATCAACTATTACCCAAATAGTATCAAAACCACTTGCAGTCCTTGGTAATTTAGTGATGAAATCCATGGTAATGTTTTCCCATTTCCATTCCGGGATTTCGGGTTGTTGAAGTAGACCTGATGGTTTCTGATGCTCAGCTTTGACCTTAGAACACGTCAAACATTCTCCTACGTATTTAGCAACATCGGCTTTCATACCCGGCCACCAAAAATGTTTCTTGAGATCCTTGTACATCTTCCCCGTTCCAGGATGTATTGAGTATCTGGTTTTATGAGCTTCTCTAAGTACCATTTCTCTCATATCTCCAAATTTTGGTACCCAAATCCTTTCAGCCCTATACCGGGTTCCGTCTTCCTGAATATTAAGATGCTTCTCCGATCCTTTGGGTATTTCATCCTTTAAATTTCCCTCTTTTAAAACTCCTTGTTGCGCCTCCTTTATTTGAGTAGTAAGGTTATTATGAATCATTATATTCATAGATTTTACTCGAATGGGTTCTCTGTCCTTCCTGCTCAAGGCATCGGCTACCACATTTGCCTTCCCCGGGTGGTAACGAATCTCAAAGTCGTAATAATTCAATAATTCGATCCACCTACGCTGCCTCATATTCAGTTGTTTCTGATTAAATATGTGTTGAAGACTTTTGTGGTCGGTATATATAATACTTTTGACCCCATATAAGTAGTGCCTCCAAGTCTTTAATGCAAAAACAACCGCGCCTAATTCCAAATCATGCGTCGTATAATTTTGTTCGTGAATCTTCAATTGTCTAGACGCATAAGCAATCACCTTCGTTCGTTGCATTAATACACAATCGAGACCTTGCTTTGATGCGTCACAATAAATCACAAAATCATCATTCCCTTCAGGCAATGACAATATAGGTGCCGTAGTTAGCTTTTTCTTCAATAACTGAAACGCTTTCTCTTGTTCATCATTCCATTCAAATTTCTTCCCTTTATGCGTTAATGCAGTCAAGGGTTTTGCTATTTTGAAGAAATCTTGGATGAATCTTCTGTAGTAACCAGCCAATCCTAAAAACTGGCGTATGTGTTTCGGAGTTTTCGGGGTTTCCCACTTTTCAACAGTTTCTATCTTTGCCGGATCCACCTTAATACCTTCTTTATTCACTATGTGACCGAGGAATTGAACTTCTTCCAACCAAAATGCACACTTTGAAAACTTAGCGTACAATTCTTCCTTCCTCAATACTTCTAATACCTTTCTCAAATGTTCACCGTGTTCTTGGTCATTCTTTGAGTAAATAAGTATGTCATCAATGAAAACAATGACAAACTTGTCAAGGTATGGTCCACACACTCGGTTCATAAGGTCCATGAACACAGCTGGTGCATTAGTTAAACCAAACGGCATGACCATAAACTCGTAATGACCGTAACGTGTTCTGAAAGCAGTCTTTGGAATATCATCTTCTTTCACCCGCATTTGATGATACCCGGAACGTAAGTCAATCTTTGAATAAACAGACGAGCCTTGTAGTTGATCAAATAAGTCGTCGATTCTCGGTAGTGGGTAGCGGTTCTTGATGGTAAGTTTGTTCAACTTTCGGTAGTCGATACACAACCTGAATGTACCATCTTTCTTCTTGACAAACAAAATAGGAGCTCCCCACAGTGATGTGCTTGGTCGAATGAAACCACGCTCTAAAAGTTCTTGTAATTGGCTTTGCAGTTCTTTCATCTCGCTGGACTATTGGTGCAGCTCCTGGTACAAGATCTATTTGAAATTCAACGGATCGATGTGTGGGTAATCCCGGTAATTCTTTCGGAAATACATCGGGAAATTCTTTTGCAATGGGAACATCATTGATGCTCTTTTCTTCAGTTTGTACTTTCTCGACGTGTGCTAGAATAGCATAGCAACCTTTTCTTATTAGTTTTTGTGCCTTCAAATTACTAATAAGATGTAGCTTCGTGTTGCCCTTTTCTCCGTACACCATTAAGGGTTTTCCTTTTTCTCGTATAATGCGAATTGCATTTTTGTAACAAACGATCTCTGCTTTCACTTCTTTCAACCAGTCCATACCAATTATCACATCAAAACTCCCTAACTCTACTGGTATCAAATCAATCTTAAATGTTTCGCTAACCAGTTTAATTTCTCGATTCCGACATATATTATATGCTGAAATTAATTTACCATTTGCTAATTCGAGTAAAAATTTACTATCCAAAGGCGTCAATGGACAACTTAATTTAGCACAAAAATCTCTACTCATATAGCTTCTATCCGCACCCGAATCAAATAAAACGTAAGCAGATTTATTGTCAATAAGAAACGTACCTGTAACAAGCTCCGGGTCTTCCTGTGCCTCTGCCGCATTAATATTGAAAACTCTTCCGTGGCCTTGTCCATTCATGTTCTCCTGGTTTGGGTAATTTCTAATAATGTGGCCCGGTTTTCCACATTTATAACAAACTACATTGGCATAACTTGCTCCGACACTACTTGCTCCGCCATTACTCATTCCGACACCATTTGTTCCTTTCGATCTATTAACCCCTGGTCCGTAGACCTCACACTTCGCCGCGCTATGACCATTTCTTTTACACTTGTTGCAAAATTTGGTGCAGAACCCCGAGTGATACTTTTCACACCTTTGGCATAGCTGCTTCTGATTGTTGTTATTATTGCGGTTATTATTGTTGTTGGGATGATTGTTGTAGTTGCTGTTGTTGTTGTTGTTATTGTTGTTGTTGTTGTTGTTGTTGGGCCGTTTGTTGTAGTTGCGATTGATGTTGCGATTGTTGGGATAATTGTTGCGATTGCTGTTGTTGTTGTATTGGTGATTCTTATCACCGTTTTCCTCCCACTTTCTTTTGACTTGCTTCACATTGGCCTCTTCAGCAGTCTGTTCTTTAATTCTTTCTTCAATCTGGTTCACTAGTTTGTGAGCCATTCTACATGCCTGTTGTATGGAGGCGGGCTCGTGTGAACTTATATCTTCTTGGATTCTTTCCGGTAATCCTTTCACAAACGCGTCGATCTTCTCTTCCTCATCTTCGAATGCTCCCGGACACAATAGGCACAATTCTGTGAATCGTCTTTCGTACGTGGTAATATCAAATCCTTGGGTTCGTAACCCTCTAAGTTCTGTCTTGAGCTTATTGACCTCGGTTCTGGGATGGTACTTCTCGTTCATCAAGTACTTGAATGCTGACCATGGTAGTGCGTACGCATCGTCTTGTCCCACTTGCTCTAGATAGGTATTCCACCATGTTAACGCAGAACCTGTGAAGGTATGAGTAGCGTACTTTACTTTGTCCTCTTCAGTACACTTACTTATGGCAAACACCGATTCGACCTTCTCGGTCCACCGTTTCAATCCGATCGGTCCTTCGGTTCCATCAAATTCCAAAGGTTTGCAGGCAGTGAATTCTTTGTAGGTGCATCCTACACGATTTCCTGTACTGCTAGATCCAAGGTTATTGTTGGTATGTAGCGCAGCCTGTACTGCGGCTATGTTTGAAGCTAGAAAAGTACGGAATTCCTCTTCATTCATATTCACGGTGTGTCGAGTAGTCGGTGCCATTTCCTTCAAAATAATCAAATGGAACAAGTTAATCATACAGAATATTAAGAGTAGTTAATAGTATTTCGTAGCATAATATGAACTCATTTATAAAAGCTTTTTCTTCATATTAGCGTTTTATAAGTTAAAATTCGGGTAGTACCTACCCGTTAAGTTCATACTTAGTAGCTAATATACAATTCAACTACTACAATTCTATATGAAAAACTGATTATAATAATATTTCGCGTTCAAACTTTTATACAATATTTTACAAACTTACAATACCGCTTATTTTACATAAAGCATGAAATATAGCACACAATAATTTTGATACAAGATAGTTGTGAAGATAATTCTAGCTAGTACACAAGTCGTTCAGCAAAGGCAATAAAGACACGTAATTCATACGTCCAGAAACAAGTCATGCATTCTGGTTTTACTAGGACTACTTCCCATCCTTGGTCTTGTGGAACATAACTGTTATGGCTGTTGATAAGACAGCGTGTTGTAACGTCGTCAAAGGGACGAGGGTTACATAAGGTCCAACAGTCCCGTAACAATCTAAAAACCTCATTTCTTACCCCAATTACCGACTCCGTCACTTGTGGGAACGTTTTGTTTAATAGTTGTAGCCCGATGTTCTTGTTCTCACTTTGGTGAGAAGCGAACATTACTAATCCGTAAGCATAACATGCTTCTTTATGTTGCATGTTAGCCGCTTTTTCTAAATCACGAAGTCCAATATTCGGATATATTGAGTCAAAATAATTTCTTAACCCATTGCGTAAAATAGCATTTGGGTTCCCCGCAATATATGCGTCAAAGTAAACACATCGTAACTTATGGATTTCCCAATGTGATATCCCCCATCTTTCGAACGAAAGCCTTTTATAAACCAAGGCATTCTTAGAACATTCTTCGAATGTCTTACAAACTGATCTCGCCTTAAATAGTTGTGCCGAAGAATTCTGACCAACTCTAGACAAGATTTCATCAATCATGTCTCCGGGTAGGTCTCTTAAAATATTAGGTTGTCTATCCATTTTGTGTTTTTATACTGTAAAATAGACAAGAGTTAGATTCATAAAAAAAAATACTTATTAATACAAGCAATTTTTACATATATCATAAAGCATAAGCACACTATATTACATATATTACACCATGAAAGGATCCGAAACTAATCATCCGGACGGTGTCCATATTGATTACAAACGAATTACAACAGTTGATAACATCGCGAGGTACTTGACCTCTAGAAGATACATTTTACAAACGTTGCATTTATTCTTAAAAGGCAAACTATCTTTACATCAAACATTACTAAACTCGTCTAACATTTCTCAATATCCGAATGACCTATTCTGTCGTTTACTTAATAAATGTCTTTAATGAACTTCAATGACTCGAAATGCAACGTCCTTGTATCATGGCTTAAAGGGTCCCAAGTAGTATCCTTAACATGAGCTAATGCACAGCGGAAGTCTTAATTCATACCTGAGAATAACATGCTTTAAAATGTCAACATAAAGTTGGTGAGATATATAGGTTTGATGCTAGCAGCGATATAATAACCATGGACCACAAGATTTCATATATAAACATTTTCATAAAAATATTCTAAGTGGTTGAGCACTTGGTAACCATACTTAACAATTAATCACGTCGCATATTCCCTTTAATATGAAATCTTACTACACTGTACCAAGTGTAGTCACGAAACGAAGTACTGTGCAACCGTTGAATACTGGTCGTCCAGTCCGGTTGGGGTTGTCAGGCCCGATAGATCTATCAACAGGATTCGCGTTTACAATACCGCTGTAAATATTAGTTACCAAGCTACAGGGAAGTATGCCAGTGGTACAACTCAACGTAGAATATATTTTTCAGTTACTTGTGTCCATAACGTAAAACATAAAATACATGTATTCTCATCCCGAAATATTTAGAGTTTAAAAGTGGGACTATATACTCACGGTTGTCTTGAAGATATGAAATTTGACTCGGTCTCCGGTTGATATCACGAACCTATCCATATATAATATATCAATACCTTTTCTTTTTAAACAAACGTTACATATATATATATACTTGTTATACTTTTAATACTTTGAATAATTCCTTAGTCCGTAGTTAGCATTTCGATGTTAGTAATTCAATTTTAATGGTTCATTTTTAGATGTTTAATATACCCGCAATGAATATATACAACCCCCAACGAAATAAATAAAATCCCATCGTATATGTATTGGTCGAGATTAATCTTGACCCACGGTACCGGTGTTGTCAAATGACGTATTGCGTACATAAAGTACCGGTGTTGTCAAATGACGTGTTGCGTACAAACATGGGATCTTATAATTAATCTTCTCGTGTTGTTTACGGGTGATCCTGAACCATATAAAATTGAATTATAAGTACATATATATAAAATATCATGTTATCTTAGAAATATGTGATTTATATAATTTTTTTCCAATTGATCCCGAAGTTGAAAAAGTCTAGGATAACCAATTTTGTTTCGGTCATAGTTTCTTCGTTACAAGTCCGTTTTCGTTGATTCAAATTGCCATCTTCTTGGATCGAGTTCTTCTTTAAGACTATGAACTGGAAATACCTTGGTTTGTATTCAAAATCATACGGCATAGGTGAAACATTAGTGAAACATATGAAGTTAAACATTTTGTTACAAAAAAAATCATTTAATGACCATTTTTCTAAAAATACTTATACTTTGAAAAACCAAGTTTTACCTTGTTAAATTAGCATATAATTAAGTTATATTACAGGTCTTGAAGTATTTTAAAAGTTAAGTTAGAAGGATCTATTTAGTTTGCAAACAAGTTTGAAAACATTCAAACTATGTTCTTGTTGTTTAACTTTTATACCACAAAATAAGATAGCTATATATATATGAATCGAATAAGGTTACGAACATAGATTCTACCTCAAGTTCCTTGGACTAGGTTGCTGTAAAAGAGAAGTAAAAAGCTAGAATCAAAAGAGTGATGGAAGTGGATGAAAGATTGGAAGTAAGTTGGTGTTCTTGGAAGGATTTCTTGAAGTGTTGTTGTAAGAGTTTTCTTATGGTGTTTAAGTAAGGTTTTTATGGCTAGATCTTCTTGGTAATTTGCTGGATTGTTATGGAGTTCAAATCTCTTGAAAGTGTGTGTGTTTTTAGCTAGAGAATGGAAGTAAAATGAATCAAAAATGATGATACATATATACTCCTAAAAATGTGATCTTTAAGGATAACATGACAAAATTTTAGTTTGTATTTTTGTAATTAGTCTTACAATCATTCAAAAGTAATTACCTTATACATAAGGCATTGAACAAGGCTGGTTAGGTGGTGATTTGATGTGTATATACCAATAGTAAATACGTATAGAAGCTAGGTATGATACGAGTACAAATACTCTAGATATACGTATAGAAATTTTGTGAAAAATGGAATGAGGATTCAAATATAGCTATCTTTTGTGAATACACTTATATGGTTTTATGTATTTAAGTCCTTAAAAGTGATTAAATACATTACTTATACGATATATGTATAAACATTATAAGTCTTAAGTATTTATGTCAAATAACGTTACGTATGGTTATCGTTTTGAAAACTTAAGTTAGTAGTTTCAAAATATACTTATAACTTGTTGTTATTAATACAAAATGAGGTATTAAAACATTCTTAGATCATGTTAAATATGTATATATACATATATATACACAAACGTATAATTATCATATATTGTATAGTTCGTGATATCATCGGTCAAACTAGACGGTCAAACGTTGTGTAAAACTCTTTTCGAAAATATAAATCTCAACAATTTGGATTGCTTATCATGTTGGTAAGGTTTAATTTATGTAAATATTAATCTTATAAGTATAGAACGATCGAAAAAGTGTGGGTCAACTTTAGGGTTTTTGCTTATCGTGTCGGAACCATATAGAGATTAGAGTTTAAATTTGGTCGGAAATTTCCGGGTCGTTACAGTACCCATCCGTTAAAGAAATTTCGTCCTCGAAATTTGGTAGAGGTTGTCATAAATAACAATAGGAATGTTTTCATGACAAATATGAGGTAATAATGAAATTTTATCATTATTGAAAGATTTAGATAAAACGATTTGGTTATGTGAGACGCACGAGCGAAGCTATCACAAAAGAGTTAAATGAGTAAATATAGAATTGTTGTAACCGATGACGTGATTAGGATTGATTTCCGGAATTTATGGAAAATCTTACGTAATAAGATTTGGTTCTTTGGCGATCAAGATCTTCTTTGATTTAGTGCGGCGATCTGTTTCGATTTCTTTGTCGAATATATTGCTATAAATCCATTTCCTTCTCTTCCTTATTTCCACAACTCACATCTTCTATCCTTTCTCCTTCAACTCATACCTTAAAGTATTCTTTTAAATGCTCCATCCCGTTCTAATTCTTGTTATACTTCTAACTTTCATATCTTTCATTCTTCTCTTTCATTTATCGCCAGAAGAATCTATTTACTTCTATCCTTTCCTCGGAATTATAATATTTTTAATTCTCCCGTGTCTTTACGTTGCAATACGTATTGATATACACGGTTTGTAAATCCTGGGTGATTTTCGGCCTTTGTATTCTTCATTATTTTTCAAAGCTTCATACTTTCGTTTTCTCTTCCTGACTTCGAGTCAAGCGAGTAATGGTCCGGAATTTGTAGATATGAGATTCGAAATGAGTATAGCTAATGCTCTAAGAAAGAAATGGTAATAGGACAAATTTTAATTTGTCAAATTACCAGAATACCCCGGAAAAGATAGAACTGTCAGGATGACATGTTCCTATTATGTTTGAGAATTGGATAGAATGTAAGAGCCGTGTAACATGGCACATGATGATGGTACTGTGAATCATCACATTTCATTAGAAACTTAACATGACTTACTGTAATATAATGAAGTTGATCAAGTTTCATTATATTATACTAATTCATGCATCAGTTCCCAACACTGCTTCAGAACATTCCTATTTTAAACTTGAAGGTTTTAGAACTTAGAAACTAACACAGTTTCTTTTATGTTGTAACGCAGATATTACGGAGAGATAAATATTCTCAGATAAGAATAGTTGTGAAAATATCTCCAGAAATATGGAGAATATGTATAACGGAAGATATGAAGATATCTTATAATATCTAAGATAAGATGATGATGAAGAATATCATCGGAAAAGGTTTAGGATAAGGGGTAGGGTTTTTACTAATGGTTTCAGCAGGCACTGAATCGTTTGAATCCTTTGAAAGCAGATTCAGTTCTTGTGATTTATCTACATCCTCCTTCATACTTTGCTCAATCCGTTTTCCAGTTCCAACTCTCCTCTTTTTCTAAGCTTTACCAACACAATGTACTTCATCATTAAACTTTTGACTGTTAAAGTCGTTTACAGTTTTTGCTGCTTCTTCAGCATTTCAAGAACTACTTCATAGTCCAGGATGTTTTTCAGAACTTTACATTCGAAATATGTAATTCTTAGGGATAGTCGTTCTTGGTATAACTGGGAGAATTTCTACGAGATTTTCAAAATACTGATTGCGGATTTCGCCAAAGAGATAACGAGTTGCTGGTACGTCTGCTGATGATGTTGTGAAAAAGGTTCTCCGGTAACAATGGCGAAAGGACAAAGTATAAATATCGAGATTATAATAGGAGTAGTCTCACTGAGAAGTCGAAGTGGAGCTGTGACAAAATTAGCTTCTTGAAAAAGAATCGTATGATTGTTTTTGATAATGAATAATAAGGAATTCGACGCGGATACATTTTAACTATAACTTCGGTTTCGAAAATTTTTCAGGTGCATCACTGTATGCATAAATCTTTCTTCCGTAAACGAGGTGAGGCTGGTTCAACTTCTCGATCGAGGTGTTTTCAAGAATCATGAAAAGATTTGAATGAGGATTATAATTATCGAAGTACAAATGAGGTTTAGGATGAAATCAAGTGGCAAACTTGAAGAATTGTTTAGTTTCATATGTTATAATCAACATTTTATTTTATTTTAATTGTCCAATGTTTCTTCTTTATGCCACTTGTTGGATTTAGATAGGTAAAAATTCAAATATGAAATTTAAATGGAAATGGTTATTCTGGGGTGAACGGATACGTATATCGATGGTTGTAAGTAGAATAACAAATGACCGTTGAATCAGATTCAAGAATGTACAATATAACTTATTAATGTGAATTCTAAATATTCCTCGGGTACTACCCACCCGTTAAAATATTTTCATCATTAATAGTTTGTACGAAGGAATTTTTAATTACTATCTTTATGAAAATATACTTGCATATATATTTTCTTCAGAGATAATCATAGATTTAATGAGTCAATAAGATATTAAACTCATTTGATTTATCGTTAATTCTAGATTACATAATCTCTAAGACTTTAAAAATTACATAATCGTCATACGATACGTAAAGCGAAGATAATCGATGTAGAACGATATATAGAACGAAGATCATACTCGAAGTACAGATATTGAGTCGTGTGATGTTGATATTCGAGATACAGATTGTGATGTTGAGATTTTGGGGTGACAAGAGTACTGTCGGCGTTGATGATGGTGGTATAGATTATGCTGCTGGTGCTGCTGCTGGTGTTTGTAACCTTCGCACCGTATTTTCTAAAGCCACTACCCGAGCGCGAAGCTCGTTGACCTCTCCTATTATACCGGGATGATTGACGGTTGGAACGAGCGAATGAACAAGATTCGAAATATGGGATAGTATGTAATCATGACGAGATACTCTAGAAATGAGCGAGAAAATGGTGTTTCGAATAGGTTCGCCGGTAAGTGCTTCAGGTTCATCGTTAAGAGGACAATTTGGTGGATGGAATGGATCACCTTCTTCTTGCCTCCAGAGATTTAGTATATTACGAACCCATCCCCAATTCATCCAAAATAGATGATGGGAAATTGGTTGATCCATTCCGGTGACGCTGTTCTCAGAGCTCGAATGGAAATCCATATCGGCGTAGCTATCGAAGTCGGAGGAATTCGAACTGGATGAAGAATCCATCTTGTATAGTCGGAGAAATGAATTTTTTTTTTTTTTTGAAATAGATTATAGGAGTTGGGTTTGGTACTCTTCAATACATAATTTACATATGTATATATAATATCAAAATCCCATGATTTACGGAGAATCTTTGAAATACGTCAGGCAATGTCTATAGTAACAGATACGCTAAGATATGAATTTTGTCTATACACTATCGATGCACTAAATGCAGTAAGACGTGTCTAGACTTAAGAATGATAAGCAGGCAGTTCCCTAAGGATGATAAGCAGATGATTTCTGACTAGGATTGATAAGCAAAACTTTTGACAGGCAGACACGGTCAAAGTCCAGACTCACTTAATGTATCCTAACAACTACTAGTTAGACACACTAATGCAAGGCCTGGTTCGCTAAGACCAACGCTCTGATACCAACTGAAAGGATCCGAAACTAATCATCCGGACGGTGTCCATATTGATTACAAACGAATTACAACAGTTGATAACATCGCGAGGTACTTGACCTCTAGAAGATACATTTTACAAACGTTGCATTTATTCTTAAAAGGCAAACTATCTTTACATCAAACATTACTAAACTCGTCTAACATTTCTCAATATCCGAATGACCTATTCTGTCATTTACTTAATAAATGTCTTTAATGAACTTCAATGACTCGAAATGCAACGTCCTTGTATCATGGCTTAAAGGGTCCCAAGTAGTATCCTTAACATGAGCTAATGCACAGCGGAAGTCTTAATTCATACCTGAGAATAACATGCTTTAAAATGTCAACATAAAGTTGGTGAGATATATAGGTTTGATGCTAGCAGCGATATAATAACCATGGACCACAAGATTTCATATATAAACATTTTCATAAAAATATTCTAAGTGGTTGAGCACTTGGTAACCATACTTAACAATTAATCACGTCGCATATTCCCTTTAATATGAAATCTTACTACACTGTACCAAGTGTAGTCACGAAACGAAGTACTGTGCAACCGTTGAATACTGGTCGTCCAGTCCGGTTGGGGTTGTCAGGCCCGATAGATCTATCAACAGGATTCGCGTTTACAATACCGCTGTAAATATTAGTTACCAAGCTACAGGGAAGTATGCCAGTGGTACAACTCAACGTAGAATATATTTTTCAGTTACTTGTGTCCATAACGTAAAACATAAAATACATGTATTCTCATCCCGAAATATTTAGAGTTTAAAAGTGGGACTATATACTCACGGTTGTCTTGAAGATATGAAATTTGACTCGGTCTCCGGTTGATATCACGAACCTATCCATATATAATATATCAATACCTTTTCTTTTTAAACAAACGTTACATATATATATATATATACTTGTTATACTTTTAATACTTTGAATAATTCCTTAGTCCGTAGTTAGCATTTCGATGTTAGTAATTCAATTTTAATGGTTCATTTTTAGATGTTTAATATACCCGCAATGAATATATACAACCCCCAACGAAATAAATAAAATCCCATCGTATATGTATTGGTCGAGATTAATCTTGACCCACGGTACCGGTGTTGTCAAATGACGTATTGCGTACATAAAGTACCGGTGTTGTCAAATGACGTGTTGCGTACAAACATGGGATCTTATAATTAATCTTCTCGTGTTGTTTACGGGTGATCCTGAACCATATAAAATTGAATTATAAGTACATATATATAAAATATCATGTTATCTTAGAAATATGTGATTTATATAATTTTTTTCCAATTGATCCCGAAGTTGAAAAAGTCTAGGATAACCAATTTTGTTTCGGTCATAGTTTCTTCGTTACAAGTCCGTTTTCGTTGATTCAAATTGCCATCTTCTTGGATCGAGTTCTTCTTTAAGACTATGAACTGGAAATACCTTGGTTTGTATTCAAAATCATACGGCATAGGTGAAACATTAGTGAAACATATGAAGTTAAACATTTTGTTACAAAAAAAATCATTTAATGACCATTTTTCTAAAAATACTTATACTTTGAAAAACCAAGTTTTACCTTGTTAAATTAGCATATAATTAAGTTATATTACAGGTCTTGAAGTATTTTAAAAGTTAAGTTAGAAGGATCTATTTAGTTTGCAAACAAGTTTGAAAACATTCAAACTATGTTCTTGTTGTTTAACTTTTATACCACAAAATAAGATAGCTATATATATATGAATCGAATAAGGTTACGAACATAGATTCTACCTCAAGTTCCTTGGACTAGGTTGCTGTAAAAGAGAAGTAAAAAGCTAGAATCAAAAGAGTGATGGAAGTGGATGAAAGATTGGAAGTAAGTTGGTGTTCTTGGAAGGATTTCTTGAAGTGTTGTTGTAAGAGTTTTCTTATGGTGTTTAAGTAAGGTTTTTATGGCTAGATCTTCTTGGTAATTTGCTGGATTGTTATGGAGTTCAAATCTCTTGAAAGTGTGTGTGTTTTTAGCTAGAGAATGGAAGTAAAATGAATCAAAAATGATGATACATATATACTCCTAAAAATGTGATCTTTAAGGATAACATGACAAAATTTTAGTTTGTATTTTTGTAATTAGTCTTACAATCATTCAAAAGTAATTACCTTATACATAAGGCATTGAACAAGGCTGGTTAGGTGGTGATTTGATGTGTATATACCAATAGTAAATACGTATAGAAGCTAGGTATGATACGAGTACAAATACTCTAGATATACGTATAGAAATTTTGTGAAAAATGGAATGAGGATTCAAATATAGCTATCTTTTGTGAATACACTTATATGGTTTTATGTATTTAAGTCCTTAAAAGTGATTAAATACATTACTTATACGATATATGTATAAACATTATAAGTCTTAAGTATTTATGTCAAATAACGTTACGTATGGTTATCGTTTTGAAAACTTAAGTTAGTAGTTTCAAAATATACTTATAACTTGTTGTTATTAATACAAAATGAGGTATTAAAACATTCTTAGATCATGTTAAATATGTATATATACATATATATACACAAACGTATAATTATCATATATTGTATAGTTCGTGATATCATCGGTCAAACTAGACGGTCAAACGTTGTGTAAAACTCTTTTCGAAAATATAAATCTCAACAATTTGGATTGCTTATCATGTTGGTAAGGTTTAATTTATGTAAATATTAATCTTATAAGTATAGAACGATCGAAAAAGTGTGGGTCAACTTTAGGGTTTTTGCTTATCGTGTCGGAACCATATAGAGATTAGAGTTTAAATTTGGTCGGAAATTTCCGGGTCGTTACACACCACACGAATACAACTATCTTATTCCGACTCGCTTGTTTCTTCTTCTTCGGTTTTGGTTCGTTTTGCCAAGTTTCTAGGGATATATGATGTTCCCCTAATACGAGCCGTCGTTTTCCACATTGGTTTAGAAAAACCTGGTGGTTTAGAGGTTCCCGGGTCATTGTTACAACTTAAGGACTTCGGGGGTTGACGATACATATAAAGTTCATCGGGGTTGGAATTAGATTTCTCTATTTTTATGCCCTTTCCCTTATTATTTTCTTTTGCCTTTTTAAATTCAGTTGGGGTAATTTCTATAACATCATCGGAATTCTCGTCAGAATCCGATTAATCGGAGAATTTGTAATCCTCCCAATATTTTGCTTCCTTGGCGGAAACACCATTGACCATAATTAACCATGGTCGGTTGGTTGAGGATTTTCTTTTACTTAACCGTTTTATTATTTCCCCCACTGATAATGCTAAAAACGAACATATATTTCATAGCATTATTCCTCAAGAAAGACAAGCTTTTAGTAGCAATTGTTCTATTTACAAGTAATATTCGTTTAAATAATAAAAGGTGAAGACAAAAGACAGATTCGACGAATTGAAGACGCAAACGACCAAAAAGCTCAAAAGTACAAAGTACAATCAAAGAGGTTCCAATTATTGATAAGAAACGTCTCGAAATTACAAGAGTACAAGATTCAAAACGCAAAGTACAAGATATTAAATTGTACGCAAGGACGTTCGAAAATCCGGAACCGGGACCAGAGTCAACTCTCAACGCTCGACGCAACGGACTAAAAATTACAAGTCAACTATGCACATAAATATAATATAATATTTAAATAATTCTTATAATTATTTATATATTATATAAATAATAAAAATCCGTCGGCAAGAAAGACTCCAAAGTTTGTGAGCTGGAATTTCAAACTCCGCGACTCGCGGAGTTTGAAGGCAAAAAATGCCGCGAGTCGCGGAGTACCCCTGAACTCAATTCCCTATAAAGCCAACCGAATTCTGATCATTTTTTATAACATATATCTATCTCTCTCTCTATATATACGTAAAAATATATATATAATTTATATTTTAATTTTAATTTTAATTTTAAATCCTAATAATAAGGGTATGTTAGCAAATGTTGTAAGGGTGTAAGTCGAAATTCTGTCCGTGTAACGCTACGCTATTTTTAATCATTGTAAGTTATGTTCAACCTTTTTAATTTAATGTCTCGTAGCTAAGTTATTATTATGCTTATTTAAAACGAAGTAATCATGATGTTGGGCTAATTACTAAAATTGGGTAATTGGGCTTTGTACCATAATTGGGGTTTGGACAAAAGAACGACACTTGTGGAAATTAGACTATGGGCTATTAATGGGCTTTATATTTGTTTAACTAAATGATAGTTTGTTAATGTTAATATAAAGATTTACAATTGGGCGTCCCTATAAATTACCATATACACTCGATCGGACACGATGGGCGGGGTATTTATATGTACGAATAATCGTTCATTTAACCGGACACGGGAATGGATTAATAGCCACTAGAATAATTAAAACAGGGGTGAAATTATGTACAAGGACACTTGGTATAATTGATAACAAAATATTAAAACCTTGGGTTACACTCAGTCGACATCCTGGTGTAATTATTAAACAAAGTATTAAAATCTTGTTACAGTTTAAGTCCCCAATTAGTTGGAACATTTAACTTCGGGTATAAGGATAATTTGACGAGGACACTCGCACTTTATATTTATGACTGATGGACTGTTATGGACAAAAACCAGACGGACATATTAAATAATCCAGGACAAAGGACAATTAACCCATGGGCATAAAACTAAAATCAACACGTCAAACATCATGATTATGGAAGTTTAAATAAGCATAATTCTTTTATTTCATATTTAATTTCCTTTATTTTATATTTAATTGCACTTCTAATTATCGCATTTTTATTGTTATTGTATTTAATTGCACTTTTAATTATCGTACTTTTTAATTATCGCAAGTTTATTTTATCGCACTTTTATTATTCGCAATTTCATTATCGTTATTTACTTTACGCTTTAATTTAAGTCTTGTATTTATTTTTAATATTTTACATTTGGTTTTAACTGCGCCTAAAGTTTTAAAATCGACAAACCGGTCATTAAACGGTAAAAACCCCCCCTTTTATAATAATAATATTACTTATATATATATTTGTATTTTTATAAAAGTAAACTAATATAGCGTTAAGCTTTGTTTAAAGATTTTCCCTGTGGAACGAACTGGACTTACTAAAAACTACACTACTGTACGATTAGGTACACTGCCTATAAGTGTTGTAGCAAGGTTTAAGTATATCTATTCTCTAAATAAATAAATATCTTGTGTAAAATTGTATCGTATTTAATAGTATTTCCTGCTAAAATTAATAGCTATTTTATATACACCTCGCAATAACATCAAGTATTTTTGGCGCCGCTGCCGGGGAATCGCTTAAAAGCCGGAAGCGCAACGCTAATTAAAAAAAAAGATTTTTAGTTTACTTCTATTAAAATTCGTTTTTATAAAAATACGTTTTAAATATTCGAAAATATTAAAAGAAAAAAAAAATATAAATATTTTTAGGAGTTTGATAAATATTTAAGTTTTATAAAGTTTTTTTAGTTTGTAAAAATATAAGTTTTATTTAATTTATTTTATAAATATATTTTATAAATAAAAAACCAAATTTTTTTTAATATATATAAATCTATTTTTAAGATATTTTTAAAATTATAAAGTAGTTTTATTTTTATTCTAGTTTTTAAAATATAAGTTTTTATTATATAAAAATTTTAGATTATAAAACAGAAAATATAAAAAAAAAAAAACAAGTCGAATTAAAAACTGTACCAGAGTTGAATTTTGAAACCCCGCGACTAGCGGGGTTTGCTGCTTGGAATACCGCAACTCGCGGAGCCACCCTGACACGCACCTGACAGAACCCTAATCTACATTAAATACGGAGTATTATTAATTGTTATTAATTAATTTGTATTTAGGGTTAAATATTTAATTAATATAGTATTTAATTTAAGTTTTATTTAATTTATATAATTAGTTAAATTAGTTTAACTAAATTGTAAAATTAATAGTTTTAATAAATAAATAATATAAAAATAATATTTTTATAAAAATTGTACTTTTTACAACTTTTTGTATATTTTTATATTTTGTCCCTTTTTAATTGTTTTAGCGTAATATTTGTATTTTTCGCTCATATTTAGTTTTAAACTTAGTTTTTTTTGCCATAGTTATTTTTACTTCTAGATTTTTAGGCTTTGCCGTAGAATTCCTTAAGTGCTTTTTCTTTAGACTAAGATTTAGGTGCTTTAGAATTTTGCGACGCCTTTTTAAGTTTTAGTTTCTTTTTAAGTTATTTCCATTTGGAATTTAGTTCTTCTTGTAAGCTTTAATATTTTTAGACGACTTTTACCTATGTATCAATTATCATTCCAATTAGTAATCTCAATTTGCGATTATAATTTTAAGTTAGTTGTAGTAATAAGGTTAGGTTAGTCAAGTGTTTTTAAGTTTTATAAGTTTCTTTTATTTTTCCGTCACCTTTTATTTTTCAACCATTTTTCTTTTTCGACCTTTTTCGACGAACTCTTTTTCTTTCTTATTTCTCGCTATTCTAGTTTTAGGACATAGATTTTTATTCTACTTCTTATCTAATTTTCTTAAAATTATGAAAATTTATTTTAAGTGGTTAAATTGATAGACATCAAAATTTTCTGGTTCGTACTAATAGTTGGATTTGTACGTGGACCGGGTTATTGGAGCCAAACATTCCTCAATTATATTGAGACCAAACGAATCCTGCCCCTCTGCTGCATCTTTTGGCTATTCGAAACGTGGGCAAAATCAGAAAAGTCTATTGATTAGATAACTTATTATAATTTTTCTTTCCTTTTAAAAACTAATAGGATATTCAGTGAATGCACCGAGCAAGACGTTCACCACCTTTTGTACGTTCACCACCTGTAACTAGATCAAGACATTTAGCAAATATTACTGCCGTTGATTTTTCTTTAGAATCGTCATCCAGTCGACCAAGTACTCCAGTTCAAATTTCCGATAATCCATTTTTTGAACCCGACCTCACAATTGAGAATCCGGAGAATATTCAGGAACGATTCGTAGATCCTGAACCATTAAATTTTCCTCCGGAACCACCAATCATTCAAACAGAGATTGTTGAGGAACGAACCATTAAATCAGAATCCTCTAGTGATTTCGATTCAACAAATTCAATTATGGAGAATCTGGAACCTTTAAGTATGGAAGACCGAATGAGAGCTAAACGCACTGGCCAAGGTCACGCAATTACTCATCCAGACATTAATGCGCCAGATTATGAAATCAAATGACAAATTCTACACATGGTGACTAATCAATGCCAATTTAGTGGTGCACCGAAGGAAGATCCAAATGAACATCTACGTACCTTTAATAAGATCTGCACACTATTTAAAATAAGAGAAGTGGAGGATGAACAGATATATCTCATGTTATTTCCCTGGACTTTAAAGGGAGAAGCCAAAGATTGGTTGGAATCGTTACCTGAAGGGGCGATCGATACATGGGACGTTTTAGTTGAAAAATTTCTTAAACAATTCTTTCCTGCATCTAAAGCCGTAAGACTTCAAGGAGAAATTGTTACGTTCACACAGAAGCCAAATGAAACTCTATATGAGGCGTGGACTAGATTTGGAAAGTTGTTAAGAGGATGTCCGCAACATGGTTTAGACACCTGTCAAATAGTACAAATATTCTACCAAGGATGCGACATCACTACAAGGAAAGACATAGATATAGCAGCTGGTGGTTCTATTATGAAGAAAACCGAAACTGATGCTTACAAAATTATTGATAACACTGCTTCCCACTCACACGAGTGGCACCAAGAAAAAGATATCGTTAGATCATCTAAAGCAGCTAGAGCCGATTCTAGCCATGACTTAGATTCCATTTTCGCAAAGATAGATGCTGTCGAGAGACGAATGGAAAAGATGACTAAAGATATTCACTCAATACGAATTAGTTGTGAGCAGTGTGGAGGACCACATTTGACAAAAGATTGTCTCAGTATTGAATTAACAATGGAACAAAGAGAGAATATTTCATACATAAACCAAAGGCCTGGAAATAATTATCAGAATAATTATCAACCGCCAAGACCGATTTACAATCAAAACCAGAACTATAACCGAAATATTCCATACAACAACCAACAAGGTCCTAGCAATCAACAAGTATCCAATAATACTTACAATCAGCAAAGACCTAATTTTCAAAACAAACCACCACAACAAACCGATGATAAAAAGCCGAATTTAGAAGATATGATGACGAAGCTAGTTGAAACTCAAACGCAGTTTTTCACATCTCAGAAACAAACTAATGAACAAAATGCTCAAGCATTTAGAAATCAACAAGCTTCTATTCAAAATCTGGAACAAGAAGTAAGTAACCTAGCAAGGTTAATAGGTGAAAGAAAACCGGGAAGTCTACCTAGTGATACAAATGCTAACCCCCGGAATGAAACAGCTAAAGCCATTACCACAAGAAGTGGTACAACACTTAAACCACCTGAAATACCTGTAACTTCTGATGAAGCTATTCCTACTCCACAAGAACCACAACCTGATCAAGATAAGGAAAAAGGACCGGTAGTTGAAAAGGTTAATGAAGATAACACAGTTAAGGCTAAACCTTATGTTAAACCATACCAACCACCACTTCCTTACCCGAGTAAAATGAAGAAAGAGAAACTTGAAGCCGAGCAATCCAAATTCTTGGATATGTTTAAACAGATAAATGTAAATCTTCCTTTCATTGATGTGATTTCAGGAATGCCTAGATATGCTAAATTCTTGAAAGATCTAATCTCAAATAGAAAGAAAATGGAAGAACTCTCGGCTGTTACCATGAATGCTAATTGTTCAGCAGTGCTGTTGAATAAGATACCAGAAAAATTATCTGATCCAGGAAGTTTCACAATTTCTTGTTTTCTGGGTAGTCTTAGTTCAATAGAAGCATTGGCAGACTTAGGTGCTAGTATAAATCTAATGCCGTATTCACTATACACTAAACTAGACCTTGGAGAATTGAAACCAACCAGAATAAGCATACAACTAACCGATAGATCACTAAAATATCCTAGAGGGATAATGGAGAATATGCTAGTTAAAGTTGGTACTTTAGTATTTCCAGTAGATTTTGTTGTTCTGGACATGGAAGAAGATTCTCAAGTTCCTCTCATATTAGGAAGACCATTCTTAAACACGGCTAAAGCAATGATAGACGTGTTCGGTAAGAAATTGACCCTAAGTATAGAGGATGAGAGTGTTACCTTTTCAGTTGATAGAGCAATGCAACAACCACAATCTGCAGATGATACATGTTATTATATTCAAACTATAGATGCACATGCAGAATTATTAGAAGAATTTCCAGAATTACAAGGAACAGGAGAATGTTCTTTAGGAGAAGGTAATGAACCAATTAATGAAGCTGAAATGTTAGCTACACTTATAGCTAATGGATATGAACCAACAACAGAATAAATTCAAATGCTAAAAGAAGAAGACAGATATCGATATAAATCATCGATAGAAGAACCTTCGAAATTAGAATTAAAGCCACTTCCAAACCATTTGGAATACGCTTATTTACATGGTGAATCTGAATTACCTGTAATAATATCGTCTTCTCTTACTGAAAATGAGAAATCACAACTCATTTCTGTGTTGAAAGCTCATAAACCAGCCATTGCATGGAAGATTCATGATATTAAAGGAATAAGTCATTCGTATTGCACACATAAAATCCTTATGGAAGAAGGTCATAAAACGTATGTGCAACGCCAACGAAGACTAAATCCTAATATGCAAGATATAGTTAAGAAAGAGATTATTAAACTGCTAGATGCAGGTCTAATTTATCTAATTTCTGATAGTCCATGGGTAAGCCCAGTTCAATGCGTGCCTAAGAAGGGTGGCATGACTGTCATTACAAATGAGAAAAATGAGCTTATTCCTACTAGGACTGTAACAGGATGGCGTGTGTGTATTGATTATAGAAAATTAAATGACGCCACCAGAAAAGATCACTTTCCCTTACCTTTCATAGATCAAATGTTGGAATGATTAGCCGGAAATAGTTACTATTGTTTTCTAGATAGATTTTCCGGATATTTTCAAATTCCAATAGCACCCGAAGATCAAGAGAAAACCACATTCACGTGCCCTTATGGTACTTTTGCTTACAAATGCATGCCATTTGGACTTTGCAACGCCCCTGCAACCTTTCAAAGGTGCATGATGGCGATTTTTCATGACATGATAAAAGAATCAGAAGTTCAAAAGAATTTAAAGAAGGAGACAGAGTTCTTCTTTTCAATTCACGATTTAAGCTATTTCCTGGAAATTTGAAATCAAGATGGTCTGGACCATTCATAGTCAAAAGAGTTTTCCCATACGGAACCATAGAATTAATAAATTCAAATGGGATGGAATTTAAAGTTAATGGTCACAGAGTTAAACACTACATAGATAGTCCGATGGAAGTCGACAACGAAGTTAATCACAATTTCGACACCACAGCTAACTAAGTGTGGGGAGAATCAAGTCTTTAAAGGATAATATGTATTTCTGTTAGAGTTAGATTGTCTGTTTTCGTGTAGTTCTCAAAAATGGAACCCGAATGGTCTTTCCCTAGCAGACCCTAAAGAACTAGTCTTCTCCCCCCATTCCGAATTTTTATTTTTTTAGGAAATGAAGACTGCCTGTGAACTAAACCATGGTCTAATGCTACACGCTTTGATCACTAAACGTAATAATGACACACTACCGAGTGAAATAGTATCAGTAATCAGAGAAAGATTGGACGGAGTTAGAAAAGAATCCAGATGCGAAGATAATAAGTTACAATTTGGAAAAGGAAAATCAAAATCCGCAGCGAAAAGAAGAGCACGACACCTAGAAAGATGTCACAAATGCGGAAAATGGTCACATGGAGGTAAATGTTCAAATAATCAAACCTATTCAAATACCGAATTTGTTACTTTATGCAGAGACGTACCGTTCATATGTTTAGAAGAAAAGACACTGAATGCTCAAGGTTACGCCTATGTAGCTATGGAAAACTAATTAAACCGACTATCTTATGAATGGGATAGATCATATAACTAAGAATACTATCTCACAGGTAAGTCTGTACAGTTTTTATTTTTTTTTATTTTTAACCTTTTGATAATAAACGCTAATTTGTTCGCTATAAAGTATTAAATTGGTATTGAATAAAATTAGGTTTGGCGACCGAAATTATTGATATCATTCAAAAATTTATTACATCACTGCGAAATTTAACGTTTATTCTTAAGGTATAAATATCTTTAAACAATCAACCCAAAATATTTCAAAAATTCGTCATGAGTTAAATTAGGTCTTGGAACCGAAATTACTTTACCGAAAAGAGGGGCGTATATTTTTGATAATATTTGATTGATTAAAGTGGGATAAAAAGCCAAAAAGATTTTTAATTTTATTTTTACCATGTTTTTAAAATTAATATTTAAATCTTAAATTAATATTGTAAACTTTATAAAAACTATATATTTAAAATTGTAAATATTTGAAAAATTAATATAAGTTTGGTGTGAATTTATAATATGAATTTTTAAATTGTAAGTTTGGTGTGAATTTTTAATTTTTAAAAATATGAATTTTATTTTTATGCATTTCAAATTTTAAGTTTGGTGTGAATTTTTAATATTAATTTTGAATTTTATATTTAAATTGTGTGAATTTAAAAACAAAAATTTACTTTATCTCATTAAGTTAAAAATATGATTTTTAAAATTCATCGTAAGTTGAAAACTAGGTCTTTAAACCGAAATTGCTTTACCCAAGGGAGGGACGAGAACTTTTATTATCATTATTTTTAATCTTATTGAATTAAAGTATGCCAAAAACATTAAAAAACCCATAAATCTTAGCTTTTAAAACAATCGCTACAAAAAGCAAATTTTAAAATTTTGTCGAAGGACGGACTAGGACATCGATCCGAAACGACCTCGTCCTAAATAACAAGGGAAACAAAATTTTAAAATTAATTACTTAATTGTTTTAATTAATATAAGATGTTATAAAAAAATAAAAAAAAATAAACAACTCCGCGAGTCGCGGAGTTTGAAGGGTCAAATACCGCGACTCGCGGGAGGACCAAAAATCAGAAAAAAAAATAAAAACGCAGAACAGCTCAGTTGCAACCCACCAACAAGAAAAATACTGCGAAAATACTCCACAAAAACCCGAAAAAACACCCCCAAAATCACAATTTTTAACCGTTAATCATCAAATCTTTTACTAAAATCATGTTGAGAAGGATGCTATCAAGGAATTACTCAAGAAAAACGGTAAATTTCTACACCTAAACACCATTTAATCCGAAAATTAGTGTTCTTGAGCAAGTTTTTTCCCAATTTGATTTTGATGCTTTTTAGTGTAATTATGCTTAAATTATTTATGTATTATGCTTGTATAACCTAGATTGATGCTATTTAACATGATTAGAAGCCTTAAACTTCAAATTTTGAGTAATCTAGGGTTTGTGTTCTTGAGAAAATTTGGGGCTTTTTGATATAAACAGGTTATGGTCGATTTTTGTCATGAATTGTTGCTAAATTAAGTAGTGTAACATGTTTAGGTAGTTAAATGATCCAAACTTTGAGCCTAAACATGATTTTGAGAATTAAAGTGGACTTTTTCAAGTCTAAAATTCATGAACTTGATTTTTGAGAGATAATGCCATTTGAAACGTGTTTAATTGCTAGTAATGATTATTTTGACATGTTATTTGAGTTGAATGCTTATGAACTTGGCGAACATTTTCGTATATGCTTATTTAAAAAAGTGTAGATTTGATAAAAATATGAAAATGAGCTTAAGTTTGATATAAATTGATCATGTCATTGTAATTATTCTGATTGATGATTTTGCTGACACTAATGCATATTTGGATGCACAAAAATTGTGTTTGATGTGTTTTGCAGACTGAAAGGGGTGAATCTTCATCCCAAGCTCGCAATGCTCCTGCTGAGAATGCGGAACAATAGGAGGTGGATAGCTACTACAAGCAAGATATACCTCATCCAGTTATGACATTTTCTGATATGCACTTGGAAGATTTGCACCCGAACCTGAGATTTGACAGACTTTGGATAGATTATCCAAAATACCAAAGGGGTTTGCATACTCTTCATTCTAAAGTTGTTGAGGTACCTAGGGTCATAGAATGGGGACCATTAGAAGCTGTAGAATTGGCCGGGCCAATTAGGGAATTACTTGCACAGAGGTATGGTAATTCTACTTTTAACGACTGGGTACGTTTATTCACCATGCGTAGACCTGTATATAAAGTATGGTGTGAAGAATTGTTGTGTAGTATAGAATTAAATGATCGGGTAGCTAGTTTAACCGATCGATCTTTTATTAGATTTTTGTTAGGAGGTTCGATGCGCCACATGTCTTTACTAGACATGGCTCAGGCTTTACGTATATATACGCCTGAGGAGTTAGCATCTGCCGATTGTAGAGGGTTGATACTAAATGGTAGAAAGATAGATGAAAATTTTGATACACATGGTGTATGGAGTCAAATGACAAGTCATCACCGATTCAAAGGGGGAAATTACTCTTATTTGGATATAGATAGAGCTGAATTAAGAGTGATTCATAGGTTTTTAGCTAATTCGATTACACAAAGAGGTAAGAACAAGGAAAAGGTAAATGAACAGGATTTGTTTTACCATATGTGTATTCGAGACCCACAAAGCGCTGTAAGTATACCTTATTGTGTGGGTTATTATTTATCAGCTATGGTTAGGGGGATGAGACCGCATAGCATAATAGGAGGTGGTATTTTTATTACTTTGATTGCTGAATATCTCGATGTGGATATAAGTCGGGGGGGATTATTAGTCGAAGAACCAGAACCCCGCGATACTATAGGTTTAAATGTATACCATGGTGCGAAAGTTTTGAAGAGGCGAAATAACGCCGCAGTACGATACCATGGTAGACATCCACAGGTTGAGAGAAACCAACAGCAAGGTAATGTAGGAGGGAGAAATGAAATGCAAGAAATGCAAAGGTTTATAGCTTCACAGGAGTACGAAAATGCTAGACAGAGAGCATTTGAAGATTGGCAAGTTCATCAAAACCAAATCATAGCTCATTGCCAACATATAGGTAGAAACTATATTCCTACTCCAAAACCCATATTCCCTCCCTGGTCTATAGAGATGCAACCACCGTATCCTACGTATAACCCTGCTGAAGCATTTTATAGCACCTATGGTTATGCATGGAACCCCTATTGGTATCAGTATCATCCCTAGTCTACTTAGTTTTATTTATTTTGTAATTTGTAATGTTGATACGTTTAATACTTATGTTAATATTGTAATAGTTTTTATAATTTTCTAAATTTTATTCTTAGATTTTAATAATTTTTGAATGTGGGGTAATATACCAAACTTCAAAAATATGTATATATGTTTGCAGTTTATCTTATGTACACAACAGGGTAAAACAACGCATTTTCAAATACTGGCATTAAGTTCAGCAAAAGCAACTAATTTTGACGAAAAGATGCAAAATATATGTGAAATAACAACAAGACGGAATGAACAAATGATGTGCAACATTTATCATTCAGCAAACAAACGCCAATATATTTGGAAACTTTGGTAAAATTTAATCATTTTCACACAAATCACCCTCAATAATTTAAATTGTTACTGATTTCTTGCAAATGAGGGCATTGCAAGATCTTAAGTGTGGGAAGAGGTTAAATTCTTTCGGATTTTAAAATTTTTACTTTATACACTTGGTTACCATTAGAAATACTAGTAAAGTAGTAGTTGTATTAGAATCTAGTGCTCTCTGATAATAAAGAACAGCCCTAGTCTTATATACTGACTACCCAATTCTAGTAAAATTTTTCAAAATCTTCAATTAAATGAACTCAAAATCATGTTTATACATATTTATGAACGATAAAACTAGGTTTTAACACCGAAATTATTGTTACCTCAGAAAGGACATAAATTGAGAAACAAACCAAAATGTTAAAATTCATTTAAAATTGAATAGAGGACGATAAAAAGGAAAATAAAAGCCAAGTGTGGGAAAATTTACCAAGTTATCTTAAACATATGTCACATATATCTGTAACAAATAACTGAAAATACTTTTGCTTTGGACTAAACTAAACTGTTTTACCTGATTTACTGTAAGAAAGATGGATCTACACGATGAATCAATTCCATCATTAAAAGGAAGTAAAGTCTTCTGAAAAAGACACGTGCTTCTTGATTTAGGTCAAGAAGTTGTCGTCCAGACCAGCTGTAGGTTGACGAAAAATCTAGAAAAGTCATCACTAAAATCAGCAGGAAATCCACGGACCTCAGCATTAAACAGGGTCGCCAAGTGGTCAGATTTATCCTAACCATGAGAAGGATTTATCTCGTAAAATGGGGGGCACCATGCAAATTAGCTGGATAAGACTAATGAATCAGATCCCCAGAAAGGATAATCTCCTTAAAAGATCAAAAATCAGCTTTTAAGCCTGATATTACTCAATCCTTAAGATTGACCTTAAAGATTGAGAATTACAAACTCATGGAATTCAATGATATCTAAACTCGAGCTTGAACGAGAAAATATTTTGATCAAAATTACAAACCGATTTGTTTTCTGAAAACCCTATTTTCAATGCGTTCATTACCATTGAACGTAAAATCCTAGGAATTCACCTAGAATTCATTAGGTCACCTGAACTAAATCGGGTGTCAACCGTAAGAACGGTGGTTGCATAGTGGTCAAAGACAGGACCTTGTGCCAGACCGAAAAATCATAAGGGTGAGCTTTACTATTGCTCCTACCAAGGATAGTAATTGCGTCCGACACGTTATAGACCATAATTAAAAGCATGTCAGGGGACATTGCCTTAACAGTTGCTTGTTCAACTCTTTCCTTTACAACCGGACGGTAGTTACCGAAAGGTAATATACGGGACAAGTAAACTGGACGTGTTGCTTTCCAAATACAAGGTTAGCAAGTGGGTGACAAAAAACCGCAAGTTTTGAGCTAAAATTTTCAAATCTGAAACCCACCAAACCCACAAAAATATTTTGCAAACACCGGTGAAGGGTTATTCCGGAAAACTTATCTAGGGTAAAAACTAGATTTAATTTTCAAAAGATCAAATGTTTTCATAAAGATCCAATTTTCTTAATGGATCTAAATTTTTATAGTCATGTGGGACTGTAAACCATATCGTTACTACCATTGTTTATACCGCCGTATAGAAATCACTGATGTACAAAGTGTGAAGAATAAAGAAGTGATTCTTGTATTTCAAGACGATATTGCTTGAGGACAAGCAACGCTCAAGTGTGGGAATATTTGATAATGCTAAAAACGAACATATATTTCATAGCATTATTCCTCAAGAAAGACAAGCTTTTAGTTGCAATTGTTCTATTTACAAGTAATATTCGTTTAAATAATAAAAGGTGAAGATAAAAGACAGATTCGACGAATTGAAGACGCAAACGACCAAAAAGCTCAAAAGTACAAAATACAATCAAAGAGGTTCCAATTATTGATAAGAAACGTATCAAAATTACAAGAGTACAAGATTCAAAACGCAAAGTACAGTATATTAAATTGTACGCAAGGACGTTCAAAAATCCGGAACCGGGACCAGAGTCAACTCTCAACGCTCGACGCAACGAACTAAAAATTACAAGTAAACTATGCACATAAATATAATATAATATATAAATAATTCTTATAATTATTTATATATTATATAAATAATAAAAATCCGTCGGCAAGAAAGACTCCAAAGTTTGTGAGCTGGAATTTCAAACTCCGCGACTCGCGGAGTTTGAAGGCAAAAAATGCCGCGAGTCGCGGAGTACCCCTGAACTCAATTCCCTATAAAGCCAACCGAATTCTGATAATTTTTTATAACATATATCTATCTCTCTCTCAATATATACGTAAAAATATATATATAATTTATATTTTAATTTTAATTTTAAATCCTAATAATAAGGGTATGTTAGCAAATGTTGTAAGGGTGTAAGTCGAAATTCTGTCCGTGTAACGCTACGCTATTTTTAATCATTGTAAGTTATGTTCAACCTTTTTAATTTAATGTCTCGTAGCTAAGTTATTATTATGCTTATTTAAAACGAAGTAATCATGATGTTGGGCTAATTACTAAAATTGGGTAATTGGGCTTTGTACCATAATTGGGGTTTGGACAAAAGAACGACACTTGTGGAAATTAGACTATGGGCTATTAATGGGCTTTATATTTGTTTAACTAAATGATAGTTTGTTAATGTTAATATAAAGATTTACAATTGGGCATCCCTATAAATTACCATATACACTCGATCGGACGCGATGGGCGGGGTATTTATATGTACGAATAATCGTTCATTTAACCGGACACGGGAATGGATTAATAGCCACTAGAATAATTAAAACAGGGGTGAAATTATGTACAAGGACACTTGGTATAATTGATAACAAAATATTAAAACCTTGGGTTACACTCAGTCGACATCCTGGTGTAATTATTAAACAAAGTATTAAAATCTTGTTACAGTTTAAGTCCCCAATTAGTTGGAACATTTAACTTCGGGTATAAGGATAATTTGACGAGGACACTCGCACTTTATATTTATGACTGATGGACTGTTATGGATAAAAACCAGACGGACATATTAAATAATCCAGGACAAAGGACAATTAACCCATGGGCATAAAACTAAAATCAACACGTCAAACATCATGATTATGGAAGTTTAAATAAGCATAATTCTTTTATTTCATATTTAATTTCCTTTATTTTATATTTAATTGCACTTCTAATTATCGCATTTTTATTGTTATTGTATTTAATTGCACTTTTAATTATCGTACTTTTTAATTATCGCAAGTTTATTTTATCCCACTTTTATTATTCGCAATTTCATTATTGTTATTTACTTTACGCTTTAATTTAAGTCTTGTATTTATTTTTAATATTTTACATTTGGTTTTAACTGCGACTAAAGTTTTAAAATCGACAAACCGGTCATTAAACGGTAAAAAACCCCCTTTTATAATAATAATATTACTCATATATATATTTGTATTTTTATAAAAGTAAACTAATATAGCGTTAAGCTTTGTTTAAAGATTTTCCCTGTGGAACGAACCGGACTTACTAAAAATACACTACTGTACGATTAGGTACACTGCCTATAAGTGTTGTAGCAAGGTTTAAGTATATTCATTCTCTAAATAAATAAATATCTTGTGTAAAATTGTATCGTATTTAATAGTATTTCCTGCTAAAATTAATAGCTATTTTATATACACCTCGCAATAACATCACCCACCGGTTCCGATTCTTCTTCCGGTTCCGATTCTTCTTCCGGTTCCGACTCTTCTTCCGGTTCCTCTTCGGGAACTTGTGAATCAGTCCACGAATCATTCCAATTTACATTTGACTCTTCATTATTATTAGGTGAGTCAATGGGACTTGTTCTAGAGGTAGACATCTATCACATAATATCAAACGCGTTAAGATATTAATATATCACATAATATTCACATGTTAAAAATATATAGTTTCCAACAAAATTTGTTAAGCAATCATTTTTCAAGTAAACACGGTCGAAGTCCAGACTCACTAATGCATCCTAACAAACTCGATAAGACACACTAATGCAAAATTCTGGTTCTCTAAGACCAACGCTCGGATACCAACTGAAATGTCCCGTTCTTATTGATTAAAAACGTTCCATATTAATTGATTTCGTTGCGAGGTTTTGACCTCTATATGAGACGTTTTTCAAAGACTGCATTCATTTTTAAAACAAACCATAACCTTTATTTCATAAATAAAGGTTTAAAAAGCTTTACGTAGATTATCAAATAATGATAATCTAAAATATCCTGTTTACACACGACCATTACATGATGGTTTACAATACAAATATGTTACATCGAAATCAATTTCTTGAATGCAGTTTTTACACAATATCATACAAACATGGACTCCAAATCTTGTCCTTATTTTAGTATGCAACAGCGGAAGCTCTTAGTATTCACCTGAGAATAAACATGCTTTAAACGTCAACAAAAAATGTTGGTGAGTTATAGGTTTAACCTATATATCAAATCGTAACAATAGACCACAAGATTTCATATTTCAATACACATCCCATACATAGAGATAAAAATCATTCATATGGTGAACACCTGGTAACCGACATTAACAAGATGCATATATAAGAATATCCCCATCATTCCGGGACACCCTTCGGATATGATATAAATTTCGAAGTACTAAAGCATCCGGTACTTTGGATGGGGTTTGTTAGGCCCAATAGATCTATCTTTAGGATTCGCGTCAATTAGGGTATCTGTTCCCTAATTCTTAGATTACCAGACTTAATAAAAAGGGGCATATTTGATTTCGATAATTCAACCATAGAATGTAGTTTCATGTACTTGTGTCTATTTTGTAAATCATTTATAAAACCTGCATGTATTCTCATCCCAAAAATATTAGATTTTAAAAGTGGGACTATAACTCACTTTCACAGATTTTTACTTCGTCGGGAAGTAAGACTTGGCCACTGGTTGATTCACGAACCTATAACAATATATACATATATATCAAAGTATGTTCAAAATATATTTACAACACTTTTAATATATTTTGATGTTTTAAGTTTATTAAGTCAGATGTCCTCGTTAGTAACCTACAACTAGTTGTCCACAGTTAGATGTACAGAAATAAATCGATAAATATTATCTTGAATCAATCCACGACCCAGTGTATACGTATCTCAGTATTGATCACAACTCAAACTATATATATTTTGGAATCAACCTCAACCCTGTATAGCTAACTCCAACATTCACATATAGAGTGTCTATGGTTGTTCCGAAATATATATAGATGTGTCGACATGATAGGTCGAAACATTGTATACGTTTCTATGGTATCTCAAGATTACATAATATACAATACAAGTTGATTAAGTTATGGTTGGAATAGATTTGTTACCAATTTTCACGTAGCTAAAATGAGAAAAATTATCCAATCTTGTTTTACCCATAACTTCTTCATTTTAAATCCGTTTTGAGTGAATAAAATTGCTATGGTTTCATATTAAACTCTATTTTATGAATCTAAACAAAAAAAGTATAGGTTTATAGTTGGAAAAATAAGTTACAAGTCGTTTTTGTAAAGGTAGTCATTTCAGTCGAAAGAACGACGTCTAGATGACCATTTTAGAAAACATACTTCCACTTTGAGTTTAACCATAAATTTTGGATATAGTTTCATGTTCATAATAAAAATCATTTTCTCAAAATAACAACTTTTAAATCAAAGTTTATCATAGTTTTTAATTAACTAACCCAAAACAGCCCGCGGTGTTACTACGACGGCGTAAATCCGGTTTACGGTGTTTTTCGTGTTTTCAGGTTTTAAATCATTAAGTTAGCATATCATATAGATATAGAACATGTGTTTAGTTGATTTTAAAAGTCAAGTTAGAAGGATTAACTTTTGTTTGCGAACAAGTTTAGAATTAACTAAACTATGTTCTAGTGATTACAAGTTTAAACCTTCGAATAAGATAGCTTTATATATATATGAATTGAATGATGTTATGAACATCATTAATACCTTAAGTTCCTTGGATAAACCTATTGGAAAATAGAAAAATGGATCTAGCTTCAACGGATCCTTGGATGGCTCGAAGTTCTTGAAGCAGAATCATGACACGAAAACAAGTTCAAGTAACATCATCACTTGAAATAAGATTGTTATAGTTATAGAAATTGAACCAAAGTTTGAATATGATTATTACCTTGTATTAGAATGATAACCTACTGTAAGAAACAAAGATTTTTTGAGGTTGGATGATCACCTTACAAGATTGGAAGTGAGCTAGCAAACTTGAAATTATTCTTGATTTTATGTAACTAGAACTTGTAGAATATATGAAGAACACTTAGAACTTGATGATAGAACTTGAGAGAGATCAATTAGATGAAGAAAATTGAATAATTAAAGTGTTTGTAGGTGTTTTTGGTCGTTGGTGTATGGATTAGATATAAAGGATATGTAATTTTGTTTTCATGTAAATAAGTCATGAATGATTACTCATATTTTTGTAATTTTATGAGATATTTCATGCTAGTTGACAAATGATGGTTCCCACATGTGTTAGGTGACTCACATGGGCTACTAAGAGCTGATCATTGGAGTGTATATACCAATAGTACATACATCTAAAAGCTGTGTATTGTATGAGTACGAATACGGGTGCATACGAGTAGAATTGTTGATGAAACTGAACGAGGATGTAATTGTAAGAATTTTTGTTAAGTAGAAGTATTTTGATAAGTGTATTGAAGTCTTTCAAAAGTGTATAAATACATATTAAAACACTACATGTATATACATTTTAACTGAGTCGTTAAGTCATCGTTAGTCGTTACATGTAAGAGTTGTTTTGAAACCTTTAGGTTAACGATCTTGTTAAATGTTGTTAACTCAATGTTTATAATATCAAATGAGATTTTAAATTATTATATTATCATGATATTATCATGTATGAATGTCTCTTAATATGATATATATATATACATTAAATGTCTTTACAACGATAATCGTTACATATATGTCTCGTTTAAAAATCATTAAGTTAGTAGTCTTGTTTTTACATATGTAGTTCATTGTTAATATACTTAATGATATGTTTACTTATCATAGTATCATGTTAACTATATATATATCCATATATATGTCATCATATAGTTTTTACAAGTTTTAACGTTCGTGAATCACCGGTCAACTTGGGTGGTCAATTGTCTATATGAAACATATTTCAATTAATCAAGTCTTAACAAGTTTGATTGCTTAACATGTTGGAAAAATTTAATCATGTAAATATCAATCTCAATTAATATATATAAACATGGAAAAGTTCGGGTCACTACAATCCATCTTCATTTATTTCATTAGACTCAATTTGAGTTGGCATTATTTCCATAGCATCTTGTTCTATCACATCATCATCTTCTAAAGGTTTAGTCTTAGGTGGAGGAGGATTTTCATTGAATGTGACATCTAGGGATTCTTCTATGACATTGGTGTATTTATTTAGAACCCTATATGCCTTACTCTCTAATGAATATCCTAAGAACACTCCCTCGTAAGCTTTGGGTTCAAACTTTGTAAGATATTCCTTTTTGTTTAAGATGAAACATCTTCACCCAAATACTCTAAGATGACTTACGATTGGTTTTCTACCATTTAAGACTTCATAGGGTGTTTTATCCATTGATGGCCTAATTAAGACTCTATTTTAAATGTAGGTGGAGGTGGCAACGGCTTCACTCCAAAACTTTTGAGGTATAGATTGTTCATTTAACATTGTTCGACTCATTTCTTGAAGAGTTCGGTTTTTTTCTTTCAACAACCCCATTAGATTGAGGTGTGCGAGAAGCCGAGAAATTATGAGAAATACCATTTAAATCACAAAATACTCCAAATTGAGCATCATTATCAAATTCTCTACCATGATCCGTTCTTATTATTACTATAGACCAAGTAAGTTTTGTATTTTGGTAGCAAAAATTATAAATCTTTCACACGCTTCATTTTTATGCTTTAGAAATAGTGTCCATGTATATCTTGAGAAGTCATCTACTATTACTAAAGTATAAAAATTCCCTCCATAACTTTGAATGGCCGATGGCCCAAATAAATGCATGTGTAGAAGTTCTAGACATCTTTTAGTAGAGATAAAATTCTTAGGCTTATGACCTGCATGAACTTGTTTTCCTACTTTGCATGCATCACAAAAATGACTTTCATATTTCAATTTAGGCAAGTCTCTAACTATGTCTTTTGATGAAATGTTATGAATTAATTTCATATTAGCATGCCCTAGTCTTCTATGCCACAAACTAGTAGTATCATGTATAGAGGTTAGACAAATATCTACATGTTTGAAGTCATCTAGTTTACATGTATAAATGCCTTTCTTCCTAATTCCATTATGAAACTTTTACCATCTTTTATTATGTGTGAGGAGTTTTTGGTAAATGTCATGTTATAACATTTATCACATATTCTTCCTACACTTAGCAAGTTAAAGCTTAGGTTTTTAATGTGTAACACATTGTCAAGTGTAATCTTTTGATTAGTAATATTACCTTTACCGATGATTTTTCCTTTTACATCGTCACCAAAGATTACATCACCTCCATTGTGCTCCGTATACTTTGTGAAGAACTCTTTGTTGCCTGTCATGTGTGTTGTACATCCGCTATCAATTATCTAATCTTCATTTTGTACAACACCATTGAGACAAACCTATATTTGATCAATTAATAACTTTGGTACCCAATATTTATTGGGTCCGGGATGATTAGCATCAAAGATTCCTACTCTAACCCATCTTTTCACAATTTTGACATTATTATTCTTTTAGATATGTGTCTTAGTTTCGGTCTTGTTACTCGTAGTATTTTGATTAACCATTCTTTTTAAAGGATTTTGCACAAGTCACTTGAATTCTTTCCTATTTGTTTCAACTCGATCAATCATGTTAGCCTTTGTTGATTTTTCTTCTTTTGATTTTTCTATTACTTTGAGTTTTTCTTGGGGTTTAACAAACACAATTGTTTTATGTTTAGATGTTTCTACTTTAAGAGTATTCTCCTTATATCCTAACCCTTGTTTGTTATTCTTTGGTTTTTGAACATTCAAAATATTTTATAGCACTTTACTACTTCCATCATATTTTGAAAATTTAATTCGATTTTCGAGTAGTTTGTTAGCTTTGTTTAAAATAAGGTTTTCATGTTTTAAATCATCACATGTGAGACATTCTTGTGAGTTAGAGATTCTTTCTTTGAGTTGTAAGATTTCTAGCCTAAGTAAGTTGTTTTCTTCCTTAAGGCTTGTGTTGTTATTACTTACTCTATTACTCAAAACACATAATTTAACAAAGTTGTCAATATTAAATTCAAATGTATTTGAAAGTACCTCATTGTCAGTTTGTCCGACTTATGATGCTTCCTCGTCGTCAATTGGATTATTAATGGCCACGAGACACGTTTCTTTTCCCTCTTCTTGTGTATCGTTTTCTTCATCATCCCATGCACCTCCAAGAAATGCCTTTTCATTCTTTCTCTTGGGACATTCACTTATCAAGTGATTTGGATCACCGCAACCAAAGCATTTTTGCACAAACTTCTTCTTGGAATCGAACGGTGTCTTCTTTGGTTCGATTGGAGGACGAACATGGTTTCTCGGCCTTCGATAAAATTTCTTAAATGAGAGAACAATGAATTCAAGTTGTTCTTCATCATTTAGAATGTCGTCATCATCATCATCATCGACATCATATTCTTCATGAATCTTAGCCTTTAGAGCAATTGACTTGTTCGTCTCTCTTTTGGCCTTTTCTACTTCATCATCTTTGTCTAGTATGACCTCATGTACTTTGAGATTTCCAATGAGTTCATCTAGAGTCAACTTTTCCGCATTCTTTGATTCGTCAATGGCCGTCACTTTTGGTCTCCATCTTGATGGTAGAGCTCTCAAAAATTTTCGAACATATTGCTTATCCGTATCGATTGTACCTAGAGCTTTCAAACTTGAACAAATATTGTTAAATCTAGTATAAGCACTATCTATTTTCTCATAATCTTCAATAGCAAATTGTTCAAATTTAGTTATAAGCAATTCTACTTTATATTCTATTACTTGCGGGTTTCCATGATGAGTAACCATGATACTATTTCAAATTTCTTTAGCACTACCCATCATAAAAACTCTCTCATATTCTTTCCTAGGCAAAGCATTAAAAATGGTCATTTTTGCTTCATAGTTTTTGCCTACATCTACTTTGTGTTCCTTAGACCACTCTTCCGTGGGTATAAGGATTTTAGTTTATCTATCATCACCAAGCTTAAATGGAACATAATCACCTTTAGTAGTGATGTTCCAATAGTCTATGTCTTTGGAGCGGACATACGTTTCAAATTGATGTTTCCAATAACAAAACCCTACACTTTCAAGAAGTAGAGGCCTTTGCATGGAGCATCCTTCACTATAGTTCAAGTTCTCAAACTTTTGTTCCATGATCTTAAACTCTAAAATTTTCAAAAACTAGTCTTAATTCCAAATTAGTAATTTTTAGCAAAACGTTTAGAGCAACCGCTCTGATACCAATTGTAAGTAACTAGAGGGGGGTGAATAGTTACTTAGTCGATTTTAAAAAAAATTCTTTACGTTTTGTTGAACTTGATATAGTGTGATTTGAAATGTTTGTTCTTAAACTCTACGTATAAAATATATGTATGCGTAAATGTAATCAAAAAGATAAGGGAAGAGATAACAAACACAACGATATATAGTGGTTCGGGAAGATGTTAACTAATCTTCCTTAATCCACTCCCCAATTCTACGAATTGAGATTTTTCTTCACTATGGTACTCCAAACTCGGTAAAGTGTCCGGATACAACATTAGTACTTTGATAAGCCGCAACTTGTGAACCCTTACGTCCCTTTGAAGACATCACAATCACCTAAAGCTCTTACCACAAGTGCCTAATGCACTATCCTAGTGAAAACACAACTGCCTTTTAGATCCCTTTAAGAAGATAATTTATAAGTAAACTTACAACTTAAGCTTACAAGTACTCTTGCTAGAATCACTCTAAAAGATTACAATGAATTATAAGAATGATATCAATAAGTATAAGAAAATATGAGTTCAAGAGGTGAGTCTTCAAATGCTCTAAGCCTTGGCTTTTATAGAAAGAGAAATCTGTCTGGAAGCTGTACAGCTCACTGCACGGTCGACCGTGTACCTCTGACATCTGATTCTTATAGCCGTTTTTATCCTTTGAAAATTGTCATTCTCCGTGTTGAATAGCTGCAACTAAAAGCCAATTATCTCTGAAATTATCCCCATTACCCCTTTTGTTTTGGACATAAGTATAGAAGTTGACATGTCCATAAAAGAAGAAAGTCTTCAAGCTTTGACCATTTGTCATTGATTACTTAATAGGGTAATTGCAGAATTTTGTCTCTTAACAAAGCATTATCTTCCAAAACTTCATCAACCTTTCTTTATTACTTGTCACTTTGCTAATGGAAGCATTTTGTCCTTTGAAATCTTGTTTCATTTCAATTGAACTAGGTTGAATCTAGTTTGAGCTTACTTGGAGATTATTACATCAATAACTTACTAGTTCATAATTACACATACAAAAAAAAATGATACATAAAAGTTATGGGAGAGCAACTCTTTTGTTGGGACTTTTAATGACCATCATTTGTATGTATTTGAATGACATTTTGTAACAAGTGAAAAATAAAATACTTATGTGTTTAACCTTAATTGAGCTTAAAATGTCATTAAGATGTCATTGGGTGTGATTAGTAAAAATTAATATCTTTTGATTCAAAACTCTCTTGAGATCAAAAAGGACAACTTGTGATAACTCGGATTTTTCCGACTTGGTTTTCTTAACCTAACTTGAATGACTTAAGTTCCGACACGATGAGAAATTTGATTTCTTGAGTCTTTTTAGCCTTTTGTGAGATTTATATTTATTTTGTAAACATTTAGGGAACTACTACATTCACCCTAACTTTAATTCACAAGGTAACAACAAATAAAAGACTATAACATTTTTATTCATGCCCATTACATAAGTGTATGTATATTAATTTACTAAGTACTTACTATGGTATATAAAAGACCTTATTAACAAGTAACATGTAAAATACATCTTTTAATATCAAAGTGATACATGAACATGTACATTAAAATGATACTTGCATCATTTAAACAAACTAGCAACCATTAACTTTTAAACACGTGATTAGGTGACTAGTTACAATTACTTATACTTAATCAAGATTAAGCTTCCACGCATGTCATTAGCATCACTTAAGCAAACTTAACCTCCAAGTATCCTTACATGCAAGATCACATCATGTTATTTAATAATTGCATGGAACTTTTGACTTGTCTCCTCTTTTTCCTTCCCTAAATCACGACACCACCACCACACTCTCACATCATTTTCTAAATCTTCTTACTTACACTTCCTTTCAACCTTCATCCATCTTCATATACCTTCAAGTAAACCTTCAAGCATCTTCATCTTCATCTTCATCTTCATTCATCTTCATAAAGGTATAAAAATCTAACTAATTTCTTCATCTTTTACAAGCCCTCTAACAAGATCAAACTTGGTGAGAATACTTGAACTAGTGTTTTAAACACAAGGATGTTCATGTGCCAAGCCATGATCTTGTCAAGTTATGGATATATTTATATACTTACATATATGTTATATATCACTAATAAAAGTTATTTTCAAGATTTGAACACTAAAACACAAGAAAAACTAACTAAAACACTTAGAAACTTCATAACCTTGAATCTGTCCAAAACAGCTTTTGTAAGTTCATCACTCAAAAACCAACTAAAACTTTAGATCTGGGCTTTATAAATTTAATACATGTTCATATATATGTTCTAAGCTCTCTGTAAAGTTTTCTTGATTTTTCTCAAAGAAAAAGGTATTTTTAATTTTTATTTTCTCACTATGTGTCAGACTTTGAACTGATCTGACCAAGGTCAAAGATTGGGGTATAAATTAAAAACTAAAAAGGTTCTGGAAAAACAATATTTTAATATTTAAATAGGACACATAGTGGAGTAAATCCCAATTTGAACCACTAAAAAACATGTAATATACATGGAGAAATTACCTTTTCTAATTGACCTATGAATTTTTTGTTGTCTAAATTAGGTCTAGAACACCACTTGTAAAAACTAAGTAAATGGAGACCCGGAGTCAAATCTTTTTAAAAATATGTTATTTTATGTCTTCTAAACCCTTTGTAAAGATCTTAAGTCAAACAAAAGTGTTTTACTAATTTTAAGCTTGCATGAGAACTAATAGTGTAAATCTGGACAGTTTTGCACACCTGTGGAAACATGCAGTTTTTACCGACTTTTGTTTTGATTCTTAAATAGAGACTTACATATTTGTAAAGAGGACTCAAAGACCTTTCCAGAGGTGGTAATCTCATACTAAATGGATGTGTATATTGGGAGAAACACTACAATAAAAATAGTGGTTCAAAATAATAAAATCTGAAAACACTAAGTTAGGAAACTAAGTACTAAACGAAACCAAAAACCAAAACGAACATGTAAAACTTACCAACTCAGATAATAAACTTCACTAAATACTATATTAAATATAGTATAACCTCTGACTTTAATTCATATATTTAGGTCTCGATCCCGGATCACCGCGAAACATTTAAAACCACACTTTCTGAGCTTCGCACCGTGTTACATCGATAGTGAGTTTCATAGTTTCCCATTTTCCAATATTTTTGGGATGAGAATCATGCTTACTATTTTAATACATACTTGATGTTTATTTCATACTTTTCCTTATCAAAACATGTTTACTATTTTACTACATGCTTTATACGTTTCTAAAAGCGGTTTATTGTTTTAAATACTTTTTATGTATTAAGTATTCCATAGTTGATATATGTGAACTTTGTGGTTCTTTTTAAATACTTTGTATCTTGAAATGAGAATTATGTTCTCTTATGACTTACGATGTGGACGCAAGTAACCAAACTATATTCTATGGAGTAACATTTATAATCCACTCAAATCCTGATTCCAATATTGTTAATTACTGGGTTATGGTAAACACGAATAATGGGGATAGATCTATCTGGGTTTGACAACTACATCCGGACTTAGTAGTTAAAATAATTGGATGCTCAGACTTCGTCATTGGTCACTTTTAGATTATAAGTGACTAAACTTTTCTGGTACGGATACTTATGTATCTAATTGGTTAAGTTCAATATTGGGAGCTCTAGTATATGGAATATGTATTTATCTGTTTTCAAACAAACTTGATAACCGTTTGGAAACTAGCTTCAAACATGAACTGTTATTATATTAAAAAATCTTGTGGTCCACACAACTGTTTGATAACTGTGAAAACTTATTATCCGTAGAACTGTTTATAAAATTGAAATTTTGTGAAACGTGAAATAATTTATAAACTTGAGATTTGGTTAACTATATTACAGTCAAACTATTTATGTACTTGAATTCTTGCAATCCGAGTTACTAGTCAGCTATTTTAAACTTTTGATCTTATGATCCTACTTACATTCAGGCTGTTAGAAATATTAAAACTAGTAAATCATGAAACCTTTCATGAACTTGCGAACTTGTGATTTGTTTTACTGTTAACTTAAGTGTGATCTGTGAAACCTTTTAACTATTTTCATGATAGATCACTAACTGATTTGAACTGTGAACCCTTGTGGTCAAATGGTTTTACTTGTGTAATTAAAACCTATGAACTCACCAACGTTATGTTTACCGTCTTTTTATGCATGTATTCTCAGGTTTGTAGCTAGCTTCCGCGCACTCTGATAGGAGACTGCCTGGGACCATGAAGTCACGCCACGTCATAAAGGGTCAGGCGAGGGTGTGACACAACTATTATAAGTATGTTTAAAAAGGTTTTGTAAATTATATATGCCTCAAAGTGGTCTAACTTAAAGTGGATGAATTTGGTAACAGAGAAAACTGCGGTTGAACTTTGGTCATCCGTGAGGTTGGTCGCAGATCATATTTTTGAAAAGGATTGCAGCCGTTGGTACAGGGCATCCACGGTTAGACCCACGGTCGACCGTGGTGCAGCCGCATAGCAATTTTACCAAGTAAATTATTTATGCATTGGTTTTTTGCTAGAGATAGTGTAGGCTTATGAACTCATGCTGTCTTACATATGATTAAGCACTTATCTCTTTTGTGTCATCATCAAAATAAGGTGATTAAATTTTGAATATTATGATTGGAATCTTAACCAACACACACTATCTAACGAAACGAAAAGCGCGTTATGTGAACTTTTGGCAAACAACGCAGACGTGTTTGCTTAGCAGGAGTCAGACATGACGGGGGTGTTGCGTAGCGTCGCAGAACACTGTTTAAATGCTAATCCCAGTTTGACTCCGGTACGGCAAAAGAAACAAGGTATGGCGCCGGAACGCAGCGTTTTCCTTAAAAATGAGGCGGAGAAATTGGTACAAGCTGACACATTGCGGGAGGTCAAGTACCAAACGTGGGTTGCTAATCTGGTGCTGGTCAAAAAGGCCAACGGATCGTGGAGAATGTGCGTAGACTTCAAGGATATCAATAAAGCTTGTCCCATGGACGATTATCCGTTGCCAGAAATTGACTGGAAGGTGGAATCGTTGGCCGATTTTTCTTTTCAAGTGTTTCCTTGACGCTTATAAAGGTTATCACCAAGTCCAAATGGTGGAACGCAATGAAGACAAAACTGCGTTCTACACATATCAGGGTATTTTTTGTTACAAAAAGATGCCTTTTAGGTTGAAGAATGAAGGCGCAACGTACCAACGAGTAATAGACGCCGCGTTCAAAGAACAAATTGGTCGCAATGTTGAAGCATACGTTGACGATATCGTAATCAAAAGTCATACCGAAGAGGACCTTTTGAAGGACATTCAGGAAACGTTTGACTCGTTACGAAAAATTAACATGGAGCTAAATCCAGAGAAGTGTTTTTTCGGATTCGAGGAAGGGAAATTCTTGGGACACGTCGTTACGGCACGCGGCATCATGGAAAATTCCAAGAAAATCCAAGCCATTTACGAAATGGCTGCGCCGAGAACAAAAAAGGAGGTACAAAGCCTAAACGACAAGCTGGCGGCACTGTCTAGGTTCCTGTCAAAGGAAGCGGAAAGATCGTTACCCTTCTTCAAAGTGTTGAAGGAAAGCGTTGACCGGAACTTCGATTGGACACCCGAAGCAGAACAAGCCTTTCAGGAGCTGAATGCTCTAATCAGGACGCTACCGACACTAACAGTCCTGGTACCGGGTAAAGTATCCGTTTTATGATATTTTTTACAAATTATTTTGTAAATATAAATCTTTTGACGTTAAAGTATTGAGCTTTCAGGAGAAACTTTGACAATTTATCTGGTGACGGGAACTGAAGCGATCAGCTCGGTACTCGTCGTGGAGCGAGGCGGCACACAGATGTCAGTTTATTTTGTTAGCAAAGTACTGCAACATGGCGAAGTTACTTACAACCCAATTTAGAAACTTATTTTTACGTTTGTCCATACCGCGAGACGGTTGAGACGGTACTTCCAAGCGCACCCGATGCTAGTGCTAACCGATTCGCCTATCAAATAGGTACGGTACGACGATTGAGGCCAGAGCATTGTGGAGGAAATTTTTATAATAAATTTTTCATGCAGGTATTGAGCAAAACGGAGGTTTCTGGCAGGCTAGCCAAGTGGGCAATTGAACTAGGCGAACATGAAATCAATTACGCCCCCCCTGCGTACTGCGGCTAAAGGGCAGATCATGGCAGATTTTATGGATGATTTATATGCTCCGCTCCACCAGAGCCGGCTGTTGAAGAAGTGTGACGACCCGGAAATTTTCGACCAAATTTAAACTTAATCTTTATATGAATTCAACACGATAAGCAAAGCCTGTAATGTTGAGTCTCGAAAATTGTGGAACTATGTTCATATAATCAATTACCTTTGATTGTGCTCGACGATTCACGAACAATTAATTGTAAATAGATATGTGTGTATGTATATATAAATAATAATTTGAAATATAATTTGAAGTATTATATGTTGTTGTTATTAAAAGCAAATAAAATAAAAATATGATATTATGATAATTATTATTTAAATATATCTATATATAAATATAGTATATTAAATATATATTTGGTGATTTTGAATCTATTTAGTAAACGACGATAACATTCAATTGCGATTCGATGGATATTAAACAAGTTAAATACGAACTTATATGATTTTAAAATAAACAGTGATCCGAAAATGAGTTTTATAAATTTTAGGCTTACTAAAAATGTATTTAGGATCTACTTAATGAATTTTAATACTTTTTATATTTTACCCAGAATTGGGAGGGACAGTTGATGTAATTTTTATTTAATAAATTAATGATCAAATCTAATACCATAATGACCAAAATAAATAAATATAGTTAATTTGAAAATATGGAATTTTTTTCGAAGAATTTTATCCATTACTAATTATCAACGAAGTACGAAATAATACCTCTAATAAAAGTTTCGGCTCAATAAATAAATTGATTCTTCAATTTACACGTTTTTAGATTATTATAATTATATTATTAATTTAATATTACCTTTTTGATTGTTGGATGACAGAATTATATGATGTATATGTGTGCAAGAACATAAACGTCAATGAACATAATACTACTGTGCCTAATTGAAATTTGATTTTTACTGTGCTTCACTGTGTGCTTTTGAATTCTTAATCGTCATAAAGTATTATATTAATACATAGATATATAGATATATCTTTCTGTACACAAATGGTGGAGTGAGATAATTGAGTTAATAATTATAAGTAACTGTGTTTTACTGTGTTTGGATTCGTTTACATCACATCATTAGTTCATATATGTATATAAAATGTACATACATGTCCATTTGGAATTCCACCACAAACACCACCGAAAAAAAAAAAAAGAAATTACAAGTTGTTGTGTATGCTTTTGCTCAACCAATCACCACCTACTACTTTCATCGAATTTACCCCCACCTTTTTGAAAATGGAACAATCAACTTCATAAAACAACACATTAAGTTGTTAAATTTCTTTTGATGTTTATCTCTTCTGCTTGTTGGTCGAGAACCAACCCAATTCATCACAATCGAACCACCTACAACATCACCATCCCTTCACTTTAAAATCACGACTAACATCACCACCATATCCACTCTTTTTATTGCTTCTGTTTTCCATTGTTTTGCTCGATCGTAATAACCCAAAACTTCTCGTTTCCATGTATTGCTACAGCAGTTTTACTGCAGCAGAAACTGAAGCAAAACACACAAACTTGTAGCTGCTATTCAACATTTGTTTTCTGGTCCTGTTATGACAACGTATAACGAGAGTGTATGAAGTATTGATACTGTAGCAAGTGGTAATGATTAAGAGATGTATGTGATGTTAAATTTTGAAGGAGAAGATGATGATAATAATAAATATATAGATGATGATGACAGAATAGAGGATGAGAAGTTTCAAGATGATGATGATCTTGAGGGTATGCGACTGTGAGGTACAAGATGATGATGGGATCACGAGTTGATGAATGCCATTATGATAATGATACCGTATGTATCTATGATGGTCGTGGTTATGAATTATTTTGATGATGATGTTAACCGTGGGTGTATATGATGAAGAGAAAACGAATGATGATACGTTGTACTGTGAATATGATGATTTTAAGATTTTGATTTCGATGATGATGATGCTAGTAAGAAGATGATAATCAGTCACTTTTCAGTTAAATATATTCAAGGTTTACATAAGATCAGATGTGAGCTAGTAGCTCGATGGCTTTGAAGGTGGGATACTGAGCGAGGGGTCACAGGATCGAACCTAGCCGGCTTCAAATTTTTTTGAATTATAAATAGAAGCTGTGGGCTTGAGTGCTTGTAATCTTTGGGCCATAACTGGCTCTTGGGCTGCCAATTATATGGGTTTCATTTGAAAAGTTAGGCCGAGATCAAAAAAAAAAATTTAACACTTGGGCCATTCTTGTTTAATTGAGTTTATGAACTTTATGTTGGGCCGTAATAAACTAGTTAAGTATATATGGTTACGGGTTATATCAGAAAAACAAGGTAGCGTGAATGGTTAAGGGTGTTAGTGGGATAGCGGGAGGTTGCGAGTTCGAGCCTGGCGTGGAGCATTATTTTTTAGGCCTTTACTTTGAGGTAGTCGTATTATTATTATTATTATTATTATTATTATTATTATTATTATTATTATTATTATTATTATTATTATTATTATTATTATTATTATTATTATTATTATTATTATTATTATTATTATTATTATTATTATTATTAGTAACTCATTGATATCAAAAACTACCTTTTTAAGCAGATAAATATTTGTACATAAAATATACTTTTTACATGTACTATGATTATATTAAAATTTCACATAACTATGTATATATATATATATAACCTACTAATATTATTTATATAAATACTTACAAATAACAAATTATCGATTTTTAAATATAACATTAAACAAGAAAGTATGTAAATATAGATATATATTAATATAACTATATAAATATTAACTATTATGAATATATACATAATTTAAACATACATAATATATAAATTAAAGGTATAATAAGCAAATTTGGTCAGTTATGATTATATGTTTTAATATAGATATACAAATGATATAGGTTTGTGAATCCGAGGTCAACCCTGCATTGTTCAATATCGTCATATGTATTTTTACTACAAAATACATTAGGTGAGTTTCATTTACCTTTTTACCCTTTATATTTTTGGGCTGAGAATACATACGCAATTTTTATAAATGTTTTACGAAATAGACACAAGTAATCGAAACTACATTATATGGTTGAATTATCGAAATCGAATATGCCCCTTTTTATATAGTCTGGTAATCTAAGAATTAGGGAACAGACACCCTAATTGATGCGAACTCTAAAGATAGATCTATCGGGCCCAACAAGCCCCATCCAAATTATCGGATGCTTTAGTACTTTGAAATTTATATCATGTCCGAAGGAGGATCCCGGAATGATGGGGATATTCTTATATGCATATTGTGAATGTCGGTTACCAGGTGTTCAATCCATATGAATGATATTTTTGTCTCTATGCATGGGACGTATGTTTATGGGAAATGGAATTATGAAATCTTGTGGTCTATTTAAAATATGAAATGATTATTTATGCTAAAGTAATGAACTCACCAACCTTTTGGTTGACACTTGAAAGCATGTTTATTCTCAGGTATGAAAGAGACATTCCGCTGTGCATTTACTCATTTTAAAGACAGTATTTGGAGTCGATCATCGCAATGAAACCAGTTGTTGGTGACTTCGTCCAGATGGATTAGGACGGGTCCTTTCAGTTGGTATCAGAGCGGTGGTCTTAGCGAACCATGTCTGCATTAGTGTGTCTAACTGATAAGTCGTTAGGATGCATTAGTGAGTCTGGACTTCGACCGTGGCTGCATGTCAAAAGTTTTGCTTATCATTTTGTGTCAAAAATTACATGCTTATCATTCTTAGAGAATCACTTGCTTATCATTCTTAGTCTAGACACGTTTTACTGCATTGACTGCATGAATAGTGTATAGACAAAATTCATATTTTAGTGTATCTGCTAATTCATATCTTAGCGTATCTGCTAATTCATATCTTAGCGTATCTGTTACTGTAACTTTGCCTGACAACTTCCGTAGATTCCTCCGTAACTTATGGGATTTTAGTATTATATATGCATATGTAAATTATGTATTGCAGGGTACTAATCTACATCCTATAATCTATTTCTTATCGAAAATCCTTCATCTGATTGTACGGGATGAATCCTTCAACCAGTTCGAGTCCCTCGAATTCCGATAGCTATTCCGATAGTTATTCCGACAGCTATTCCGACATAGATGTTCACTTAAGCTCCGAAAACAGCGTCACCGACATGTATCAACCAATCAGCCATTATCAATTCATCTAATGGGTTCGTAGTCGACTTAATTAATGGAAACACGCAGAAGGCAATCCCTTCCACCAATCGAATTCACCTCTTGACAATGAACCTGAAGCATTTACCGGCGAACCTGTTCGAGACACCATTTTCAGTCTCATTTCCAGGGTAACTCGACAAGATTATATTCTATCCACAATTCTGAACCTTATTCATCCGCTCGTTTAGATCGACAATCATCCTAGAGTAATAAGTCAACGAACTTCGCGCTCGAATAATCAATTCGGAGAATATGGTACAAAATGTACCAGCTTCAGCAACATCACCGGCACCAACAGTACCATCAATAACAGCACCAGTACCATCAACAATCCATGTTTCAATATCATCATCTGTACTTTGAGTATGATCTTCGTTCTACGTATCGTTCTACCTCATTTATCTTCGTTCGACATGGCGAATATGTAATCTCTAAAGTTTTAGAGATTATTTATTCTAGTTCCAACCGAAAAGCAAATGAGTTTAATATCATATTAACTCATTAAGTCCATGAATACATCTGAAGAAAATATATATGTATATATGTTTTCATAAAGATTGTAATTAAAAATTCTATTGTACAAACTGTTAATGGTGAAAATATTTTAACGGGTAGGTAATACCCGAGGAATATTTAAATTTCACATTAATAAGTTACATTGTACGTTCTTCGAATCTGTTTCAATAGTCATATACTATCCTACTTACATTCACCGATATACGAATCCGTTCACCACAAAATAACCATTTTCATTCAATTTTATATTTGGATTTTGACCTATCAGAATTCAACAAGTGGCATAATGAAGAAATAATTGACACAATAAAAATTGATTAGAAACAGACTAACTGACAATATGAAATTTTGTTAAGAAACCACGCTAACAAAATCCTAGCTAACTGTTCCTAGCTAACTGTTAATCCCGTATTACATTTTATTTATCGCAATTTAATTATCGCAATTTATTTTATCGCAATTTATATTCTCGCAATTTTATTTATTGTCATTTAATTTCTGTTATTTACTTTACGCACTTTATTTATCATCATTTAATTTCTGTTATTTATTTTACGCACTTTAAATATCGGGACACGTATACAAGTTTTGACATATCATATCGACACATCTATATATATTATTTGGAATCACCATAGACACTCTATATGCAGTAATGATCGAGTTCTCTATACAGGGTTGAGGTTGATTCTATAATAATATATATACTTTGAGTTGTGATCGAGTCTGAGACGTATACGGGTCACGACACCTATTAATTAATTTGAATATTATATTAAACTATATATGAATTATTGAACTGTCGACTGTGGACTATCGACTGTGGACTAATAACATTGGACAATTAAAATGAATTAAAATATTGATTATAACATATGAAACTAAACAATTCTTCAAGTTTGCCACTTGATTTCGTCTTAAACATCATTTGTATCTTCACGACTACATTATGCATTCAAACCTTTCATAATTCTTGAAAACACCTCAATCGAGAGGATGAACCAACCGCACTTCATTTACGGGAAAAAAAAAATTTGATGCATATAGTTATGCACCTGAAAACACTCGGAGCCTGAGTAAACGTTTAACACATAGCTGTGCTAATTCCTTTAGTATTATTATTACCCAAAATAACTTGGTAATTCCTTTCAAAGTAGCTAATTTTGTCACAGCTCCAGCAAGTCAACTTCAACTTTTCGTTCAAAACAACTTCATTATAACCTTGATACATACGTTGTCCTTTCACATTCGTTACCGGGGAACTGTTTATATCCCACCACATTAACAGTAAACGTACCAGCAACTTCACTACTCTTTGGCGTAAGTCACTTCGATAAATCACTATATTTATTCATAAATACAATATCATATACTCATCCTCGTTTCGTAACAAGAATTGCCTTACCGGGAATCAGCAAATCAGTATTTTAAATCTCGCAACGGTTCTACATCAACAGTTATATGTATGGTATTTATCCCTTAGAATTATGATCTTTCATTTTGAAATTCTGAAAAGCACTCAGTCTACAAATCAATACTTTGAATGTGGAAAAAGCTGAATGAAGCAGCAGAAACCGTAGACAACCGTAAATGACCTTAATCATCGAAAGTTTGATGATAAAGTATAGTATGTTGGAAAAGCTCAGAAACATTGGAACTGGAAAACGGATTGAACTAACCACGAAGGAGACCAAGGACAAATACAAGGACCAAACCCTATATTCAAAGGATCCAGGTAATTCTGGATCCGATGAAATCTTTAGAGAATATCTTGCTCCGAAGTCATGTTAAAATCTTGCAGAAAATCTTTCTCCATCAACCATCGAACTTAGAAATTTCAAAATATCATCATCAATATCTTCGATATTTCTGAGGATATTTTCATAACTATTCTTATCTGAAATCATTAAGCTATTCCTGATATCAGTGTTACATCATATAAAAATACTGTTAGTTTCTATATTCTGTAAACTTTCGAGCTTAAAATATGAATGTTATTGAAGTAATGTTGGGAACTGATGCATGAGTTAGTATAATATAATGACACTTGATCAATGTGATTATATTACAGTAAGTCATGCTGAGTTTCTAAATGGAACATGATGATTCACAGATTATAACGTCATCATGTACCATGTTACACAACCCTTTCATTCTGCTTAACTTCTGAACATATCCAAAAAATATATTCTTGATAGTTCTATTCATAGTGATTCTGGTAATTTGACAAATCAAATCATGCTAATACATTCTTTCTTGTTTAGAACATGATGTTCATTCGAAAATTCATACCTACAAATTCTGGACCATTACTTGCTTTATATAAAGTCGGGAAGAGAAAACAAAAGGCAAAGAGCTCCAAAATGTAAGAGAAAATATAAAACCCAATAACAACAAGAAGGTTACAAACCATGGATATTAATACGAATAGCAATATAAAGACACGGTATAATTAAGAATAGTATCACCCAAAAGTAATAGTTGAAGTAAACAGATTTTTCTGGTGGAAGATTGAAAAGAAGGATGACAGAAATGATAATTAGGAAAATATCAGGGATTAGAACTGGACTAAGCATTTTTGCAATCTTTTGGATGTATGAACTAAGAAAGAAAGTATAGGGATGGTGAAAGTAATGGAACGGAAGCAGTTCATTTATAGTGGAAATACCGGACCGAGCAATCGAGGCAGATCATCGCATTTAATTAAATAGATCTTAATTTTCTTTTTCACCGAAGAATCAGATCTTATATAGATTACGATTTTTATTTAATTTCCTTGAATTTCGGAAATCCACCATGACTACGTCAGAAGATAAGACAAATCTCTATTTTCTCATTTCACTATTTTGTGATAGCTTCACTCGTACGCTTCGAGTAATCGAATTGGTTATCCATATTAATCAATAATGATAAAACTCTATTTGTCAACTCATAATTGTCATAAAAACATTCTTATTGTTAGCCATGACGACCTCGATCAAATTTCGGGACGAAATTTCTTTAACGGGTAGGTACTGTGACGACCCGGAAATTTTCGACCAAATTTAAACTTAATCTTTATATGAATTCGACACGATAAGCAAAGCCTGTAATGTTGAGTCTCGAAAATTGTGGAACTATGTTCATATAATCAATTACCTTTGACTGTGCTCGACGATTCACGAACAATTAATTGTAAATAGATATGTGTGTATGTATATATAAATAATAATTTGAAATATAATTTGAAGTATTATATGTTGTTGTTATTAAAAGCAAATAAAATAAAAATATGATATTATGATAATTATTATTTAAATATATCTATATATAAATATAGTATATTAAATATATATTTGGTGATTTCGAATCTATTTAGTAAACGACGATAACACTCAATTGCGATTCGATGGATATTAAACAAGTTAAATACGAACTTATATGATTTTAAAATAAACAGTGATCCGAAAATGAGTTTTATAAATTTTAGGCTTACTAAAAATGTATTTAGGATCTACTTAATGAATTTTAATACTTTTTATATTTTACCCAGAATTGGGAGGGACAGTTGATGTAATTTTTATTTAATAAATTAATGATCAAATCTAATACCATAATGACCAAAATAAATAAATATAGTTAATTTGAAAATATGGAATTTTTTTCGAAGAATTTTATCCATCACTAATTATCAACGAAGTACGAAATAATACCTCTAATAAAAGTTTCGGCTCAATAAATAAATTGATTCTTCAATTTACACATTTTTAGATTATTATAATTATATTATTAATTTAATATTACCTTTTTGATTGTTGGATGACAGAATTATATGATGTATATGTGTGCAAGAACATAAACGTCAATGAACATAATACTACTGTGCCTAATTGAAATTTGATTTTTACTGTGCTTCACTGTGTGCTTTTGAATTCTTAATCGTCATAAAGTATTATATTAATACATAGATATATAGATATATCTTTATGTACACAAATGGTGGAGTGAGATAATTGAGTTAATAATTATAAGTAACTGTGTTTTACTGTGTTTGGATTCGTTTACATCACATCATTAGTTCATATATGTATATAAAATGTACATACATGTCCATTCGGAATTCCACCACAAACACCACCGAAAAAAAAAAAAAAAAAAATTACAAGTTGTTGTGTATGCTTTTGCTCAACCAATCACCACCTACTACTTTCATCGAATTTACCCCCACCTTTTTGAAAATGGAACAATCAACTTCATAAAACAACACATTAAGTTGTTAAATTTCTTTTGATGTTTATCTCTTCTGCTTGTTGGTCGAGAACCAACCCAATTCATCACAATCGAACCACCTACAACATCACCATCCCTTCACTTTAAAATCACGACTAACATCACCACCATATCCACTCTTTTTATTGCTTCTGTTTTCCGTTGTTTTGCTCGATCGTAATAACCCAAAACTTCTCGTTTCCATGTATTGCTACAGCAGTTTTACTGCAGCAGAAACTGAAGCAAAACACACAAACTTGTAGCTGCTATTCAACATTTGTTTTCTGGTCCTGTTATGACAACGTATAACGAGAGTGTATGAAGTATTGATACTGTAGCAAGTGGTAATGATTAAGAGATGTATGTGATGTAAAATTTTGAAGGAGAAGATGATGATAATAATAAATATATAGATGATGATGACAGAATAAGAGGATGAGAAGTTTCAAGATGATGATGATCTTGAGGGTATGCGACTGTGAGGTACAAGATGATGATGGGATCACGAGTTGATGAATGCCATTATGATAATGATACCGTATGTATCTATGATGGTCGTGGTTATGAATTATTTTGATGATGATGTTAACCGTGGGTGTATATGACGAAGAGAAAACGAATGATGATACGTTGTACTGTGAATATGATGATTTTAAGATTTTGATTTCGATGATGATGATGCTAGTAAGAAGATGATAATCAGTCACTTTTCAGTTAAATATATTCAAGGTTTACATAAGATCAGATGTGAGCTAGTAGCTCGATGGCTTTGAAGGTGGGATACTGAGCGAGGGGTCACAGGATCGAACCTAGCCGGCTTCAAATTTTTTTGAATTATAAATAGAAGCTGTGGGCTTGAGTGCTTGTAATCTTTGGGCCATAACTGGCTCTTGGGCTGCCAATTATATGGGTTTCGTTTGAAAAGTTGGGCCGAGATCAAAAAAAAAAAATTTAACACTTGGGCCATTCTTGTTTAATTGAGTTTATGAACTTTATGTTGGGCCGTAATAAACTAGTTAAGTATATATGGTTACGGGTTATATCAGAAAAACAAGGTAGCGTGAATGGTTAAGGGTGTTAGTGGGATAGCGGGAGGTTGCGAGTACGAGCCTGGCGTGGAGCATTATTTTTTTTAGGCCTTTACTTTGAGGTAGTCGTATTATTATTATTATTATTATTATTATTATTATTATTATTATTATTATTATTATTATTATTATTATTATTATTATTATTATTATTATTATTATTATTAGTAACTCATTGATATCAAAAACTACCTTTTTAAGCAGATAAATATTTGTACATAAAATATACTTTTTACATGTACTATGATTATATTAAAATTTCACATAACTATGTATATATATATATATATATATAACCTACTAATATTATTTATATAAATACTTACAAATAACAAATTATCAATTTTTAAATATAACATTAAACAAGAAAGAATGTAAATATAGATATATATTAATATAACTATATAAATATTAATGATTATGAATATATACATAATTTAAACATACATAATATATAAATTAAAGGTATAATAAGCAAATTTGGTCAGTTATGATTATATGTTTTAATATAGATATACAAATGATATAGGTTTGTGAATCCGAGGTCAACCCTGCATTGTTCAATATCGTCATATGTATTTTTACTACAAAATACATTAGGTGAGTTTCATTTACCTTTTTACCCTTTAAATTTTTGGGCTGAGAATACATACGCAATTTTTATAAATGTTTTACGAAATAGACACAAGTAATCGAAACTACATTATATGGTTGAATTATCGAAATCGAATATGCCCCTTTTTATATAGTCTGGTAATCTAAGAATTAGGGAACAGACACCCTAATTGATGCGAACTCTAAAGATAGATCTATCGGACCCAACAAGCCCCATCCAAATTATCGGATGCTTTAGTACTTCGAAATTTATATCATGTCCGAAGGAGGATCCCGGAATGATGGGGATATTCTTATATGCATATTGTGAATGTCGGTTACCAGGTGTTCAATCCATATGAATGATATTTTTGTCTCTATGCATGGGACGTATGTTTATGAGAAATGGAATTATGAAATCTTGTGGTCTATTTAAAATATGAAATGATTATTTATGCTAAAGTAATGAACTCACCAACCTTTTGGTTGACACTTGAAAGCATGTTTATTCTCAGGTATGAAAGAGACATTCCGCTGTGCATTTACTCATTTTAAAGACAGTATTTGGAGTCGATCATCGCAATGGAACCAGTTGTTGGTGACTTCGTCCAGATGGATTAGGACGGGTCCTTTCAAGAAGTACCAAATACCGTTGTGTGGGAACTATTTACTGACGTAGCGTCAAGTTCTGACGGGGCAGGTGCAGGTCTAATTTTGATTAGTCTAGAAGGCGAGGAACACACTTACACATTGCATTTCGAGGTCTCCGCCTCCAACAATGAAGCCGAATATGAGGCGTTGCTGTCTGGTTTACGGATAGCTGAAAAGATGGGGATAAAGGCCCTGAAAGTGTCGGTTGATTCTCAGCTTGTGTCAAATCAAATGAATGAGATGTTTGAGGCTAGGGATCCGGCCATGCAAACATATCTGAAATTGGCAGAAGAGATGGCCAACAAATTTGAACTTTTCTCAATCACGCAAGTACCTCGGTCCATGAACAAAAAGGCCGACGCTTTCAACAAACTTGCAACGAGCATATTCAGTCACTTCACCAAGGACGTTTGGGTAGAGGTCCTAAGTCAAAAATCCACTAACGTATTACAGGTATCGACGCGCTTCAATAATAAATACGTTATACACATAATCAATTTGAAACACAACGTATACTAGCATGTATTAATTTCCTTGCAACGTAACATATTACAGGAAGTGGCTCCCGTGGAGGAAGTCGAGACATGGATGAGTCCCATCACTGCGTATCTTAAGCACGGGACGTTGCCGGTTAACGGGGCAGCAGCAAGAAAGATCCGTATGAAAGCACCTTTGTACACTCTAAGGGATGGCATCTTGTTCAGAAAATCCTTTACCGCACCGCTGTTAAGATGCGTCGGTCCGTATGAAGCAGAAATAATAGTAAGGGAGGTCCATGAAAGGACTTGTAGCATGCATGCCGGGTTTAGGACCATTGTGGGAAAGATAATGCGATTGGGTATTTTTGGCTTTCAATGTATCGCAATACAAAAGAAATCATAAAATCTTGTGCTTCGTGACAGCGTCACGCTCCACAAATTCACATACCGTCGCATGAGCTAATTCCCGTCACGTCTGCTTGGCCTTTCTAGAAATGGGCAATTGATTTGGTGGAACCTTTCCCAGACAAAAAACACTTGGTCGTTGCAATTGATTTCTTTACCAAGTGGGTTGAAGCCAAACCATTGAAAACCATAACGGGAAAGCAAATTGTGAACTTTGTTTGGGAAGAGATAGTGTGTCGTTTTGGGGTACCACACTAAATTGTAACTGAAAATAGCAAAAAGTTTTCTCATGATTCTTTTCGCTCATGGTGCAACGGCTTGAACATCAAACAAAACTTTAGTTCTGTTGCCCATCCGCAAGCAAACGGGCAAGTCGAAGTTACCAACATAGACATTGTTACGGGGATTAGGGCTAGGTTGGACACGGATAGAAAAGGTTTGGTAGATGAGCTTCCGCAAGTCTTATGGGTGTTCCGAACCACATCCAAAGGAAGTAACAGAGAAACGCCTTTCAGCCTTGTTTATGGCTCCGAAGCGGTATACCGGCTGAAATCGCCGTTCCGACCCAACACATTATGGAATTCAATGATGAGTCCAATATTATTAGCTGAAAGAAAATTTAGACTTATTGGAAGAGAGGCGTGAACTCGCCGCTATTATATACTATAACCGACGTGTAAAGGAACGTACTTTTTGTCCCGGCGATTATGTGTGGCGTAATAACAATGCCAGCTGGGTTGAGGATACTGGCAAATTGGGACCAAATTGGAAGAGTTCGTATGTGGTTGTCGAAGCTCTTGGCAATGGAGCATACAACTTGAAGACACATGATGGCAAGTTTGTGCCGCGTACCTGGCACGCAACCAATTTAAAGGAGTTTTATGTCTAAGTATTTTGAAATTTTTTATTGCCCGTTATTAGGAAACTTTTTCATTTTTTGTGATTGATCACCACAAATGTAAGCGCGTTGCGCATTGAACTTCTTGGTTCCGGTTCTTTTTCAATTCAACGCATTTCCCATTTTAATATTTAAATGTGTTATGTAACTATTATGGCTGCGCTTCGTCGTTATAAATATAAGTCCATTCACATGTTACTTATGTCATGAACAAAGATATCATCTAATCTTTGGACGGCATTGGTAGCGCCAGGCGTATTGGAAGTACGTCTTGGCATCAGAACAGGATGCCTCCGTATTTCGTATCCATCCCAGCATTAAGTAGATGAATGCAATGTCATGACAATCATCAAGTGTCACCTTGAAAAACGTTACGCCACCGTGACGACAGGGCGTACATCCACATATGTGACGATACCTTTGAGCAAGTTATGAACATTTATAAAGGTAATAAAATAAAGAAAGTATACTGTGAACAAACGATATTTCATTAATTACAAACGCCTGTTACATATGAAGTAAAATTACAGCGTTAGTTGTTACTCAAATAAACAAAAAAATCCCTACAACAAGCTAAGGGATCATATTCTTCACCTTCTGCAAAACAAGGTCCAGCATTGACCCAATCTGCTCAATAAACGGCACCTTAATCATCGCGCAAGCAGTTACCGCCGCGTCATGAAGGTCATAGGCGTCCTCATTCTCCATCTCCTGAATCGCTACCGGTACCGGGTAAGGCACTTCAAAATTTTCCATAAGTACAGTGTACGCGTCTAAGCGCTCCACCTTTTTCATCGCGTCAACCAAGTTCTGAAATGGTTCCTTCACTTCCAGCGCCTTAAGAGCCTTTGAAAAAAAATGGCGGGGATGAGGGCGCAAAGTTTGTTGTCGCGTCAACCAAGTCCTAGGGGGAGTTTGTTGGTGCATATTTAGTCCCCGAGTTCATTACGATCACGTTGAAGTGTTTATCATTTAACTTTCTCTGTTGCAATGCAACCGTACGGTTGCAGGTATGCAACCGTACAGTTAGACAGGCAACCGCATGGTGGCAAGGTGCTACCGCACAGTTGCACACGCTGTATGTATATAATGGGTATTACGAGTTCATTGTTAGGGTTACGAATCCTAACCTATTCCATACGTACAATTCGATACCCCGGTGTTCTAACATTCATCTAAGTTGATCATTAACATATCTAAGTCGATTTATTCATTAAGATCAAAGGTTTTCATCGGATTTTGAGTATAAAACCCAATAACGAGATTTTCCTCACTCGTTATTGAATCTAAGATCGTTTAATCCTGTTTACACGATCCTACAAGTGGTATCAGAGCCAGTGTGATTGATTAAACATTCGGTTTTTGTCAAAATTCGTTTAGATATTGTGTTTTTATTGTTTTTGTCAAAAAACCACTTATAATCATAATTTTTACGTGTTGATTCGTGTTTTTGCTAAGTAAATGTGCTATTTTGGTCAAAAACTGTATTTTGACCGTCAAACACTTGTTGATTTTGTTCCAGGTTGAGTACTAGATCTACCTAAACCATAAACCCAAGTTTCTATGCAGTTTTCTGCCCAGATTCGCCCAAGCCTACAACCGTACGATTATACGCTACAACCGTATGGATACATCACCTGGATACCACAACCGCACGGATACTTCTTGCATCCGTGTAATTTTCATCCATTTAAACTTCAATCATACACCACCACAATCGTACGGATACATCCTGTACCCGTCTGGTTACACATTGCAACCGTATAAGACAATCCGGTTACACTCTGCAACCGTGTAACCTGCATCCATGTTAAAACTTGCACCCGGATAGTGCAACTGTGTTAATTTCTGCATCCATGTCTTGCAACCGTACGGTTACAATGTCAGATGTTTTTGAAACTTCAGAAATGCAGTCAGCTCTTGTCGATGCTTCTTTGTCGGGTCTTCATCACCTATTTAAGACAGAAAATGAGATTGGTAGTTCTTACCGTGTTCCTAGGCTTGAATCATTGGATGACTTTGTTGAATGGAAACCTAGGTTTTTGATCGCATTGAATGGAATAGATTCTAAGTTGTATAATTTCTTGAAGGCTGAATATACGTTTCCAACTAAGGATCATGGGGAAACCAAGACTCCCATGGAACTTACTGCAGGTGAACGAGAAGACTATAATCTTGAATGTAAAGCATACAGTCATCTTACACATGCTCTTTCTAAGGAAATTTTCCATCAGTTTGAGACACATTTGACCACATACGCTTTGTGGAATGCGCTTGAGAGTGGAAATGAGGGGACTGCTGAGTACAGAAAAACAAAGGGTAAGGTTCTGAAGAAAGAATGGAAAATTTTTGCCGTTCAGCCTGACGAATCTCTGAAAGATGCTGTTGCTAGGTATCGTCACTTATTGATGGAGCTTAAACGTGTTGATATTGTTGATGTACGCCGGGTGTAGTACGAAATACTATTATTTTTATTACGAAATATGATACAAATTACACAAGTTATTTATTTATTTATAGAATGGATATAGCTAAACCTTGCTACAACACTATAGGTAGTGTACCTAATCGTAGAGTAGTGTAGTTTTCAGTAAGTCTGGTTCGTTCCACAGGGAGCTAGCTAAGTTTAACGCTATATTTATTTTAAACTATATTTGTATAAAAGATATATAATTATATAAGTAGTAATGATATCATATAAAAGGGGGGTTTACCGTTTAATGACTGGTTTGTCGATTTTATATTTTTAAGCGTAAAGATAAATGACAATAATTAAAGTGCGTAAAATAAATAACAATATTAAAATGACAATAAATAAAATGACAGTAAATAAAAGTACGATGAGATATAAAATAAAACAATTATGCTTATTTAAACTTCCGTAATCATGATGTTTGACGTTTTGATTTTAATTTATTACTATGGGTTAATTGTCCTTTGTCCTGGATTGTTTGATACGTCTATCTGGTTTTTGTCCATAATAGTCCATCAGTCATAATTATAAAGTGCAAGTGTCCTCGTCACATTACCCTTATACCCGAAGTCAAATATTCCAACTAATTAAGAATTTAAACTGTGACCCAGTTATCACTTCTGTCAACAATTACACTAGTTATCACTGTATGTAATCCACCCCTATTTTGATTAGATATGAATATTAATTTACCCACTTGATCAGTTTGAATAATCAATTACCCAACCCGAATAATTAATTAAATGATTATAATAGATTCCGTATGAACAACCACAATCATTTTTAATTATTAGGTTAATTAATTTAAAGATAGGTTCGACAAACTCCAATGAGTTATCACTCGATTAGACAATACCCCCATCTATTAATAGTCAATAGTCAAATTTCCACAAGTGTCGGTCTTTTGCCCAAACCTTAATTATGGTACAAAATCCAATAACCCCATCTTCAATATTTAGCCCAACATCACAATTACTTCGGCTCAAATAAGCATATTAATAACTTAGTTACGAGACATTAATTTAAAAGAAGAAGAACGTAGCTTACAGTGGTGATTAATCGCGTAGCGTTACACGGACAGAGTTCCGTCTTATAAAACCTTAAAACATTTCTTACAATAACCCAATTATTATTAAACTTAATATATATATATATATATATATATATATATATATATATATATATGTGTGTGTGTGTGTGTGTGTGTGTGTGTGTGTGTGTGTGTTTTCATTACAGAGAGGGAAAAGAAAAAATGTGTTTTACATCGCTGAAAACGTTGCCTTTTATAGCACCTGACCCAACTTTTGGGGCCATGAGATCGCATGTCCTGGGTGTGTTAATCCCATGCGATCGCATGGTGACTGGTACCAGCTCACTTTCCCTTGTTTTCTAGCTTGTCGACATATTTATTAAATATATATATAATATATATAATTTATATTAATTATATATTATATTATATTCTTGTGCATAGTTGACTCGTAGTTTTAGGACCGTTGACTCGCGCGTTGATGCTCGGTTTATGTCTCGGTTCCGGATTTTCGAACGTCCTTTCGTACGCGTAGATATCTTGTACTTTGCGTTCCGCGGCTTGTACTCTTGTAATTTTTAGACGTTTCTCATCAATAAATTGAATCACTTGAATTATATCTTGTACATTTGAGCTTTTTGGTCATTTGCATCTTCAAATCGTCGTTTTCTTCTTTTATCTTCGCACTTATTTATTTAAACGAATATTATATAAAAATAGAATAATTGCAACTAAAAGCTTTACATATTGGAAGGATATTGATACTAAATATATGTTCATTTAGAGCACTATCAATTGTATTCCCTAATAATAAGTTGGTACAGTGCTTTCGTGAGGGTCTACCAATAAAGTGGGATCCCATGATTATTGAGATTGAGAAGTCCTTTGCTATTTTGGATAATTCCTTTAGTGCTTTTGTCACTAAACTACATGCAAAAGAGCTTGAGTTTCAAGAGAGGTTGAAAAGGTTGGAGACAGTTCAGAATCCGGTGAAGTATAAAGCTCCAGAAATTGGTTCTGTCGATAAGAAACACGCCCCACCCCAGACTGCTTTTGCTTCAAATACTGAGAAGATAACGTCCAGCTATGTTGCTCCTGCATCATAAAGTGTAGTTTCACATACAACTTCAAGTAAGGATGCAAACTTCGAGGTCTTGAGAACTGAGCATATGCGATTGCGTACAATTAAAGGAGTGGAGGAGGATATGGCACTGGTCGCTATGGTGGTGAATTCCTACAATGATCTGTTACTGGAAGAATAGGGAACAATCATTTGGAACAGGAGGACTATGATCAGATAGATAAAAATGTGATGGAGAAAATGGATATCCTCTGGGCTATGAGAAGTGTTATTCGCAGGGCAAAGAGGTATATTGAAAAGACTGGGGAGAAGAACTTGGGTGTGAACAAGAATACCAAGTTTGGCTTCGACATGAAAAAAGTTAGGTGTCACAACTGTCAAGAGGTGGGTCATTTTAAGAGAAACTGTACTAAGCCGAAGCAACCAGGCTTTCATAATCCATTCCATAATCAGAAACGAGAATCGAAAAATACAGTCAACGTTCCAATTGTGGATGAGTCCTCAAAGGCCTTAGTTGTTACATATGATGATGAGTCCTATGACTGGTCTATTGATGTAACTGATGCTTTCGATCATCATGTGAATGTTGTGAGGGTTCAAATGTCTGAGGAAGAGGCTAAAAAAGAAAAGGATGAAAGAGAGAAGATGGGTTGTGTAGGAAGAGATAAGAAATGCAAATGCCTGGGGTGCAGAATCGAAGATAGGATTGACAGAGCATGGTACTGGGTGAATTACTTGCGTCGAGGGTATGTGAACAAGAGGGTACAAGAGAAGTTTAAGTGGGCCATTCACAGTGATGGGGACATTTGGACAGACAGTGAGTCATCCTCTTCAGACGACAACTCAAAGAAGTCTTGTGTGTATGTTGGTCAGTCTTCTGTGTGCAACTCAGCAACTGTTAGGACGAAGACATTGAATGAGGAAAGGTTGGTCAACTTGAATCTTGGTTCAGATAGCTTGAGTTCAGAGTCGGAATCAGAATCCGAATCAGAGTCTGGTGAAGTTAAAGAGAAGGCTCCACATCTCCATGCGTTTATGGCAGACTCTTCAAACAACTCTAAGGTAACACCTGAAACTAATAATGTCTGTAATAATTGTGTTAGCTTGGATTTGCAACTGCATGAACTTAGGGAGTCTGTAAAGATGTGTAGTAGAAGTGTGACTTTAGAGGATCAGGTTAAAAGATTGTTTGACATTTGCCTGAACTGTAATAACTGTACTGCCTTAGAACAGGAAAATGATGTGCTTCAAAAGGGAAATCAACTTCTTAAGAAGCAGAATGAGGATAATATGTACCTTAAATCTAGGGAAAATGAGTTTAGGGAAATAATTAAAACATTAGACGATCAGGTGACCGATTTGAAGTCGAATGTGCTATTAAATACTCAGACCATTATGAGACAGATCACTGAGATAGATGAGCTTAAGCGAGATAAAGAATCCTTTAGGATTAGTTATGAGACAGAAAGAGATAAGGCTTATATCTATAAGAGGTCTGCTTTTGTGCTAGAGTATTGTCAAAACGTAGGAGGAAAAGAAACTAGTGGTGATTATAAACAGTGTCCTCCTCCGTTTGAGCATTCTTATAGTTTCTCACCACCTGAGAAACAGTTCGGTGAAGATTATGTTCCAATTCAACCAACTGCGACCGAAAAAGAAAAGGGTAAAAGGATAGGTACATCAGAGACTCCTAAGGTAGGGGTAGATAACACTGAGAAAGTAGAGAAACCTAACCCTAAACCTGTTAATATTTTGAAAAACCCAGCAAATTAGAGACCTATCAGGATTAGGAACCGATCACCGATTAAGTTCGTTAAAGGTCCTAATTTTGAGGAGGAGGACTTCTTAAAACCAGCATGTAATTCGCCATCAAAGTATGTACCTCCACCCAAAAGGTCTCTGGTTCAAACTCCTGAGAGATCCCCTGTGAACAGGAGGTCTCCACCCAGACCTCAGAGACATACGTCTCGACCTTTAAATAGACCTAGATTCAATTCCTATTTTAGGGATGACAATATAGAAACTACGCGTTCATGTTTGCATTGTGGGTTGGGAGGTCATAGGGCTGTTCACTGTTCAAAACGATTCATAGCACCCAGAAGGAGGATTGAGCTGAGCCCCCCTAAAATCGTTCATAAATTTCGATAAGCTTCTCCTCCTAAGCATCAGATGTCGTCTAGACCTAATTCTCAAGGGTCTAATCAACATGTGATTTATGAAAATCCGTCCAAGACTGATAATGGTAAAATGGTTAAACAAGATAATGTTTATTTTAAGAAACTCTTACATAAAATTCAAATATGGGTAACAAAAGAGGGAAGTAATGGGGCTTGTGGTTCGGGTACCGCTTACAGGGAAAATGAAAAAGTTATCAATGTTAATGGGAAACCCATTACCGATAAGGCATGGGTATCCCCCTCAAACTAATCATTTTTCTAATTATTTGTGCAGGTCGCCTACAGTCCAAACAAAAATACTTGGATTGTTGATAGTGGGGCATCCAGGCACATGACAGGAAACATGTCTCTGCTGCATGATGTTAAATCCATTAAGGGTAGACCTGTTTCTTTTGTGGGTGATTAAGGAGGGTTCATAACTGCTCAAGGGATGATTTCAAATTCCTCGGTCAGTTTTGACAAAGTGAGTTATGTAAAGGAAATGGCAAATAACCTACTGTCCGTTTCTCAAGTGTGTGATAAGAGGCATAAAGTTCTATTTGACGAACAACAGTGTTACATCATGAGAAAGGATTATAAAGTTCCTGAAAATATGATTCTTATAACGGCACCTAGATGTCAAGATTCGTACATTCTTGATATGTCAAAGGCTTATGTAAAGGCGGCTACAGGGCATCAGGCTTTTGTGTCTAAGGCCACTGAACATGAGTCTATGTTATGGCATAAAAGGATGGGTCACTTATGAAATGTCCCGTTCTTATTGATTAAAAACGTTCCATATTAATTGATTTCGTTGCGAGGTTTTGACCTCTATATGAGACGTTTTTCAAAGACTGCATTTATTTTTAAAACAAACCATAACCTTTATTTCATAAATAAAGGTTTAAAAAGCTTTACGTAGATTATTAAATAATGATAATCTAAAATATCATGTTTACACACGACCATTACATAATGGTTTACAATACAAATATGTTACATCGAAATCAGTTTCTTGAATGCAGTTTTTACACAGTATCATACAAACATGGACTCCAAATCTTGTCCTTATTTTAGTATGCAACAGCGGAAGCTCTTAGTATTCACCTGAGAATAAACATGCTTTAAACGTCAACAAAAATGTTGGTGAGTTATAGGTTTAACCTATATATATAAAATTGTAACAATAGACCACAAGATTTCATATTTCAATATACATCCCATACATAGAGATAAAAATCATTCATATGGTGAACACCTGGTAACCGACATTAACAAGATGCATATATAAGAATATCCCCATCATTCCGGGACACCCTTCAGATATGATATAAATTTCGAAGTACTAAAGCATCCGATACTTTGGATGGGGTTTGTTAGGCCCAATAGATCTATCTTTAGGATTCACGTCAATTAGGGTGTCTGTTCCCTAATTCTTAGATTACCAGACTTAATAAAAAGGGGCATATTCGATTTCGATAATTCAACCATAGAATGTAGTTTCACGTACTTGTGTCTATTTTGTAAATCATTTATAAAACCTGCATGTATTCTCATCCCAAAAATATTAGATTTTAAAAGTGGGACTATAACTCACTTTCACAGATTTTTACTTCGTCGAGAAGTAAGACTTGGCCACTGTTGATTCACGAACCTATAACAATATATACATGTATATTAAAGTATGTTCAAAATATATTTACAACACTTTTAATATATTTTGATGTTTTAAGTTTATTAAGTCAGCTGTCCTCGTTAATAACCTACAACTAGTTGTCCACAGTTAAATGTACAGAAATAAATCGATAAATATTATCTTGAATCAATCCACGACCCAGTGTATAAGTATCTCAGTATTGATCACAACTCAAACTATATATATTTTGGAATCAACCTCAACCCTGTATAGCTAACTCCAACATTCACATATAGAGTGTCTATGGTTGTTCCGAAATATATATAGATGTGTCGACATGATAGGTCGAAACATTGTATACGTGTCTATGGTATCTCAAGATTACATAATATATAATACAAGTTGATTAAGTTATGGTTGGAATAGATTTGTTACCAATTTTCACGTAGCTAAAATGAGAAAAATTATCCAATCTTGTTTTACCCATAACTTCTTCATTTTAAATCCGTTTTGAGTGAATCAAATTGCTATGGTTTCATATTGAACTCTATTTTATGAATCTAAATAGAAAAAGTATAGGTTTATAGTCGTAAAAATAAGTTACAAGTCATTTTTGTAAAGGTAGTCATTTCAGTCGAAAGAACGACGTCTAGATGACCATTTTAGAAAACATACTTCCACTTTGAGTTTAACCATAATTTTTGGATATAGTTTCATGTTCATAATAAAAATCATTTTCTCAGAATAACAACTTTTAAATCAAAGTTTATCATAGTTTTTAATTAACTAACCCAAAACAGCCCGCGGTGTTACTACGACGGCGTAAATCCGGTTTTACGGTGTTTTTCGTGTTTCCAGGTTTTAAATCATTAAGTTAGCATATCATATAGATATAGAACATGTGTTTAGTTAATTTTAAAAGTCAATTTAGAAGGATTAACTTTTGTTTGCGAACAAGTTTAGAATTAACTAAACTACGTTCTAGTGATTACGAGTTTAAACCTTTGAATAAGATAGTTTTATATATATGAATCGAATGATGTTATGAACATCATTACTACCTCAAGTTTAGTAGGTAAACCTACTGGAAGTGACAAGAAATGATCTAGCTTCAAAGGATCTTGGATGGCTTGAAAGTTCTTGAAGTAGGATCATGACACAAAAACAAGTTCAAGTAAGATTTTTACTCGAATTAAGATAGTTTATAGTTATAGAAATTGAATCAAAGTTTGAATATGAATATTACCTTGAATAAGAAAGATAACCTACTGTATATAACAAAGGTTTCTTTATCTTAGATGATTACTTGGAATGGATTAGAAAGCTTGGAAGTAAATTAGTAAACTTGAAGAGATTTTTGAAGTGTTCTTGAGGTGATCTTCCTATGATGATTATAACTTGATTCTTGAAGTGATTTTTGATGAAGATGATGATTAACTACTGGAAAAATACATTCATAATAGTGTGTGTGTGTTGAGAGAGAATTAGAAAGAGAATTGGAAGTGAAATGGAGTGAATGATGAGTGGTAATTGGTGAGTGGTGAGTGGGGTTAAAAGGAGTTCTAGTTAGTTGACTAGCTCATGGTAGAAGTTAAAATTGATTAGTCATACATGACATAATCAAGAGTGGAATCCCATGCTAGTTCCTATTGGTATATACCCATAGTATGTACGTTTTGAAGCTGTGTATAATACGGGTAAGAATACGACTAGAATTCTTGATGAAAGAAAAGAATGGGAAAGTAACTGTAACCATTTTCGTTAAGTATGAGTGTTTTGATATATGTCTTGAAGTCTTCCAAAAGTATTTTAATACATCTAAATACACTACATGTATATACATTTTAACTGAGTCGTTAAGTCATCGTTAGTCGTTACATGTAAGTGTTGTTTTGAAACCTTTAAGTTAACGATCTCAATTAATGTTGTTAACCCATTGTTTATTATATCTAATGAGATGTTAAATTATTATATTATCATGATATTATGATATATTAATATATCTTAATATGATATATATACATTTAAATGGCGTTACAACGATAATCGTTACATATATGTCTCGTTTCAAAATCCTTAAGTTAGTAGTCTTCTTTATATGTATATAAATCATTGTTAATATACTTATGGAGATACTTACTTATCATAATCTCATGTTAACCATATGTATATATCCATATATATATCTTCATGTCGTTTTTACAAGTTTTAACGTTCGTGAATCGCCGGTCAACTTGGGTGGTCAATTGTGTATATGAAACATATTTCAATTAATCAAGTCTTAACAAGTTTGATTGCTTAACATGTTGGAAACATTTAATCATGTAAATATCAATCTCAATTAATATATATAAATATGGAAAAGTTCGGGTCACTACAGTACCTACCCGTTAAATAAATTTCGTCCCGAAATTTTAAGCTGTTGAAGGTGTTGACGAATCTTCTGGAAATAGATGCGGGTATTTCTTCTTCATCTGATCTTCACGCTCCCAGGTGAACTCGGGTCCTCTACGAGCATTCCATCGAACCTTAACAATTGGTATCTTGTTTTGCTTAAGTCTTTTAACCTCACGATCCATTATTTCGACGGGTTCTTCGATGAATTGAAGTTTTTCGTTGATTTAGATTTCATCTAACGGAATAGTGAGATCTTCTTTATCAAAACATTTCTTCAAATTCGAGACGTGGAAAGTGTTATGTACAGCCGCGAGTTGTTGAGGTAACTCAAGTCGGTAAGCTACTGGTCCGACACGATCAATAATCTTGAATGATCCAATATACCTTGGATTTAATTTCCCTCGTTTACCAAATCGAACAACGCCTTTCCAAGGTGCAACTTTAAGCATGACCATCTTTCCAATTTCAAATTCTATATCTTTTCTTTTAATGTCAGCGTAGCTCTTTTGTCGACTTTGGGCGGTTTTCAACCGTTGTTGAATTTGGATGATCTTCTCGGTAGTTTCTTGTATAATCTCCGGACCCGTAATTTGTCTATCCCCCACTTCACTCCAACAAATCGGAGACCTGCACTTTCTACCATAAAGTGCTTCAAACGGCGCCATCTCAATGCTTGAATGGTAGCTGTTGTTGTAGGAAAACTCTGCTAATGGTAGATGTCGATCCCAACTGTTTTCGAAATCAATAACACATGCTCGTAGCATGTCTTCAAGCGTTTGTATCGTCCTTTCGCTCTGCCCATCAGTTTGTGGATGATAGGTAGTACTCATGTCTAGACGAGTTCCTAATGCTTGCTGTAATGTCTGCCAGAATCTTGAAATAAATCTACCATCCCTATCAGAGATAATAGAGATTGGTATTCCATGTCTGGAGACGACTTCCTTCAAATACAGTCGTGCTAACTTCTCCATCTTGTCATCTTCTCTTATTGGCAGAAAGTGTGCTGATTTGGTGAGACGATCAACTATTACCCAAATAGTATCAAAACCACTTGCAGTCCTTGGCAATTTAGTGATGAAATCCATGGTAATGTTTTCCCATTTCCATTCCGGGATTTCGGGTTGTTGAAGTAGACCTGATGGTTTCTGATGCTCAGCTTTGACCTTAGAGCACGTCAAACATTATCCTACATATTTAGCAACATCGGCTTTCATACCCGGCCACCAAAAATGTTTCTTGAGATCCTTGTACATCTTCCCCGTTCCAGGATGTATTGAGTATCTGGTTTTATGAGCTTCTCTAAGTACCATTTCTCTCATATCTCCAAATTTTGGTACCCAAATCCTTTCAGCCCTATACCGGGTTCCGTCTTCCTGAATATTAAGATGCTTCTTCGATCCCTTGGGTATTTCATCCTTTAAATTTCCCTCTTTTAAAACTCCTTGTTGCGCCTCCTTTATTTGAGTAGTAAGGATATTATGAATCATTATATTCGTAGATTTTACTCGAATGGGTTCTCTGTCCTTCCTGCTCAAGGCATCGGCTACCACATTTGCCTTTCCTGGGTGGTAACGAATCTCAAAGTCGTAATCATTCAACAATTCAATCCACCTACGCTGCCTCATATTCAGTTGTTTCTGATTAAATATGTGTTGAAGACTTTTGTGGTCGGTATATATAATACTTTTGACCCCATATAAGTAGTGCCTCCAAGTCTTTAATGCAAAAACAACCGCGCCTAATTCCAAATCATGCATCGTATAATTTTGTTCGTGAATCTTCAATTGTCTAGACGCATAAGCAATCACCTTTGTTCGTTGCATTAATACACAACCGAGACCTTGCTTTGATGCGTCACAATAAATCACAAAATCATCATTCCCTTCAGGCAATGACAATATAGGTGCCGTAGTTAGCTTTTTCTTCAATAACTGAAACGCTTTCTCTTGTTCATCATTCCATTCAAATTTCTTCCCTTTATGCTTTAATGCAGTCAAGGGTTTTGCTATTCTGGAAAAGTCTTGGATGAACATTCTGTAGTAACCAGCTAGTCCTAAAAACTGGCGTATGTATTTCGGAGTTTTCGGGGTTTCCCACTTTTCAACAGTTTCTATCTTTGCCGGATCCACCTTAATACCTTCTTTGTTCACTATGTGACCGAGGAATTGAACTTCTTCCAACCAAAATGCACACTTTGAAAACTTAGCGTACAATTCTTCCTTCCTCAATACTTCTAACACCTTTCTCAAATGTTTACCGTGTTCTTGGTCATTCTTTGAGTAAATAAGTATGTCATCAATGAAAACAATGACAAACTTGTCAAGGTATGGTCCACACACTCGGTTCATAAGGTCCATGAACACAGCTGGTGCATTAGTTAAACCAAATGGCATGACCATAAACTCGTAATGACCGTAACGTGTTCTGAAAGCAGTCTTTGGAATATCATCTTCTTTCACCTGCATTTGATGATACCCGGAACGTAAGTCAATCTTTGAATAAACAGACGAGCCTTGTAGTTGATCAAATAAGTCGTCGATTCTCGGTAGGGAGTAGCGGTTCTTGATGGTAAGTTTGTTCAACTCTCGGTAGTCGATACACAACCTGAATGTACCATCTTTCTTCTTGACAAACAAAACAGGAGCACCCCACGGTGATGTGCTTGGTCGAATGAAATCACGGTCTAAAAGTTCTTGTAATTGGCTTTGCAGTTCTTTCATCTCGCTGGGTGCGAGTCTGTAAGGAGCACGAGCTATTGGTGCAGCTCCTGGTATAAGATCTATTTGAAATTCAACGGATCGATGTGGGGGTAATCCCGGTAATTCTTTCGGAAATACATCGGGAAATTCTTTTGCAGCGGGAACATCATTGATGCTCTTTTCTTCAGTTTGTACTTTCTCGACGTGTGCTAGAACAGCATAGCAACCTTTTCTTATTAGTTTTTGTGCCTTCAAATTACTAATAAGACCATATATAACCCTGCCTGTGACGTCACAGGCAGATTGTACACTTTTTGGCCAAAAAGTGCAATCTGCCTCTGACGTGGCAGTGTCACCCTCTGACACCAAAATAACCCTGACGCCCCTCCAGTGTCAAATAGGTCCCACCAGTTTTATTTTTTCTTTTTCTTTTTTATTTTATTATGCATACAAATTATATTACATATAATTAAAAAACATATAAAAATTAACCATTACATTAAAATTTAACCATTACATAAAATTTAACCATTACATAAATTATTGAGTTTGATGTGTTAAAAATGATAGGTTTTGATGGGTTTATATAGAAAAGAATATAAATAATTCAAATAAAAAAAACAAAACAAAACAAAACAAAAATATTTGAATGAAAGTGTTAAAATGCGAGAAAAAATTGAGTTTGATGTGTTAAAAATGATAGGTTTTGATGATTATATATAAAAGAAAATAAATAATTTAAATAAATAAAAAAAAAATTGAATGAAAGTGTTAAAATGAGAGAAAATATTGAGTTTGATGGGTTAAAAATGATGGATTTTGATGTGTTTATATAGAAAAGAATATAAATAATTTAAATAAAAAAAAACAAAAACAAAATTAAAATCATTAAAATACGTGGACCAATCAGAAACCCTGACGCATTATTTTTTTTCGTGAAAAAGTTGACTGACGCCCCTCCCGCGTCAGCCGTAACGCCCCACTAGGGGCGTCAGGGGGCGTCACCCACTGCCAGCGCGTCTGACGGGACCCCTCTGACGCCGCGTTAAAAATGGTCTAAGATGTAGCTTCGTGTTGCCCTTTTCTCCGTACACCATTAAGGGTTTTCCTTTTTCTTGTATAATGCGAATTGCATTTTTGTAACAAACGATCTCTGCTTTCACTTCTTTCAACCAGTCCATACCGATTATCACATCAAAACTCCCTAACTCTACTGGTATCAAATCAATCTTAAATGTTTCGCTAACCAGTTTAATTTCTCGATTCCGACATATATTATCTGCTGAAATTAATTTACCATTTGCTAATTCGAGTAAAAATTTACTATCCAAAGGCGTCAATGGACAACTTAATTTAGCACAAAAATCTCTACTCATATAGCTTCTATCCGCACCCGAATCAAATAAAACGTAAGCAGATTTATTGTCAATAAGAAACGTACCCGTAACAAGCTCCGGGTCTTCTTGTGCCTCTGCCGCATTAATATTGAAAACTCTTCCGCGACCTTGTCCATTCGTGTTCTCCTGGTTCGGGCAATTTCTAATAATGTGGCCCGGTTTTCCACATTTATAACAAACTACATTGGCATAACTTGCTCCGACACTACTTGCTCCGCCATTACTCGTTCCGACACCATTTGTTCCTTTCGTTCTATTAACCCCTGGTCCGTAGACCTCACACTTCGTCGCGCTATGACCATTTCTTTTACACTTGTTGCAAAATTTGGTGCAGAACCCCGAGTGATACTTTTCACACCTTTGGCATAGCTGCTTCTGATTGTTGTTGTTGTTGCGGTTATTATTGTTGTTGGGATGATTGTTGTAGTTGCTGCTGTTATTGTTGTTGTTGTTGTTGTTGTTGTTGTTGTTGTTGTTGGGCCGTTTGTTGTAGTTGCAATTGATGTAGCGATTGTTGGGATAATTGTTGCGATTATTGTTGTAATTGCTGTTGTTGTTGTATTGGTGATTCTTATCACCGTTTTCCTCCCACTTTCTTTTGACTTGCTTCACATTGGCCTCTTCAGCAGTCTGTTCTTTAATTCTTTCTTCAATCTGGTTCACTAGTTTGTGAGCCATTCTACATGCCTGTTGTATGGAGGCGGGCTCGTGTGAACTTATATCTTCTTGGATTCTTTCCGGTAATCCTTTCACAAACGCGTCGATCTTCTCTTCCTCATCTTCGAATGCTCCCGGACACAATAGGCACAATTCTGTGAATCGTCTTTCGTACGTGGTAATATCAAATCCTTGGGTTCGTAACCCTCTAAGTTCTGTCTTGAGCTTATTGACCTCGGTTCTGGGACGGTACTTCTCGTTCATCAAGTGCTTGAATGCTGACCACGGTAGTGCGTACGCATCGTCTTGTCCCACTTGCTCTAGATAGGTATTCCACCATGTTAACGCAGAACCTGTGAAGGTATGCGTAGCGTACTTCACTTTGTCATCTTCAGTACACTTACTTATGGCAAACACCGATTCTACCTTCTAGGTCCACCGTTTCAATCCGATCGGTCCTTCGGTTCCATCAAATTCCAAAGGTTTGCAGGCAGTGAATTCTTTGTAGGTGCATCCTACACGATTTCCTGTACTGCTAGATCCAAGGTTATTTTTGGTATGTAGCGCAGCCTGTACTGCGGCTATGTTTGAAGCTAGAAAAGTACGGAATTCCTCTTCATTCATATTCACGGTGTGTCGAGTAGTCGGTGCCATTTCCTTCAAAATAGTCAAATGGAACAAGTTAATCATACAGAATATTAAGAGTAGTTAATAGTATTTCGTAGCATAATATGAACTCATTTATAAAAGCTTTTTCTTCATATTAGCGTTTTATAAGTTTAAATTCGGGTAGTACCTACCCGTTAAGTTCATACTTATTAGCTAATATACAATTCAACTACTACAATTCTATATGAAAAACTGATTATAATAATATTTCGCGTTCAAACTTTTATACAATATTTTACAAACTTACAATACCGCTTATTTTACATAAAGCATGAAATATAGCACACAATAACTTCGATACAAGATAGTTGTGAAGATAATTCTAGCTAGTACACAAGTCGTTCAGCAAAGGCAATAAAGACACGTAATTCATACGTCCAGAAACAAGTCATGCATTCTGGTTTTACTAGGACTACTTCCCATCCTTGGTCTTGTGGAACATAACCATTATGGCCGTTGATAAGACAGCGTGTTGTAACGTCGTCAAAGGGACGAGGGTTACGTAATGTCCAACAGTCCCGTAACAATCTAAAAACCTCATTTCTTACCCCAATTACCGACTTCGTCACTTGTGGGAACGTTTTGTTTAATAGTTGTAGGCCGATGTTCTTGTTATCACTTTGGTGAGAAGCGAACATTACTAATCCGTAAGCATAACATGCTTCTTTATGTTGCATGTTAGCCGCTTTTTCTAAATCACGAAGTCCAATATTCGGATATATTGAGTCAAAATAATTTCTTAACCCATTGCGTAAAATAGCATTTGGGTTCCCCGCAATATATGCGTCAAAGTAAACACATCGTAACTTATGGATTTCCCAATGTGATATCCCCCATCTTTCGAACAAAAGCCTTTTATAAACCAAGGCATTCTTGGAACGTTCTTCGAATGTCTTACAAACTGATCTCGCCTTAAATAGTTGTGCCGAAGTATTCTGACCGACTCTAGACAAGATTTCATTAATCATGTCTCCGGGTAGGTCTCTTAAAATATTGGGTTGTCTATCCATTTTGTGTTTTTATACTGTAAAATAGACAAGAGTTAGATTCATAAAAAAAATACTTATTAATACAAGCAATTTTTACATATATCATAAAGCATAAGCACACTATATTACATATATTACACCACACGAATACAACTATCTTATTCCGACTCGCTTGTTTCTTCTTCTTCGGTTTTGGTTCGTTTTGCCAAGTTTCTAGGGATATATGATGTTCCCCTAATACGAGCGTTTATTTTTCACATTGGTTTAGAAAAACCTGGTGGTTTAGAGGTTCCCGGATCATTGTTACAACTTAAGGACTTCGGGGGTTGACGATACATATAAAGTTCATCGGGGTTGGAATTAGATTTCTCTATTTTTATGCCTTTTCCCTTATTATTTTCTTTTGCCTTTTTAAATTCAGTTGGGGTAATTTCTATAACATCATCGGAATTCTCGTCAGAATCCGATTCATCGGAGAATTGGTAATCCTCCCAATACTTTGCTTCCTTAGCGGAAACACCATTGACCATAATTAACCTTGGTCAGTTGGTTGAGGATTTTCTTTTACTCAACCGTTTTATTATTTCCCCCACCGGTTCTATTTCTTCATCCGGTTCTGATTCTTCTTCCGGTTCTGATTCTTCTTCTGGTTCCGACTCTTCTTCCGGTTCCTCTTCGGGAACTTGTGAATCAGTCCACGAATCATTCCAATTTACATTTGACTCTTCATTATTATTAGGTGAGTCAATGGGACTTGTTCTAGAGGTAGACATCTATCACATAATATCAAACGCGTTAAGAGATTAATATATCACATAATATTCACATGTTAAAAATATATAGTTTCCAACAAAATTTGTTAAGCAATCATTTTTCAAGTAAACACGGTCGAAGTCCAGACTCACTAATGCATCCTAACAAACTCGATAAGACACGCTAATGCAAAATTCTGGTTCCCTAAGACCAACGCTCTGATACCAACTGAAATGTCCCGTTCTTATTGATTAAAAACGTTCCATATTAATTGATTTCGTTGCGAGGTTTTGACCTCTATATGAGACGTTTTTCAAAGACTGCATTCATTTTTAAAACAAACCATAACCTTTATTTCATAAATAAAGGTTTAAAAAGCTTTACGTAGATTATCAAATAATGATAATCTAAAATATCCTGTTTACACACGACCATTACATAATGGTTTACAATACAAATATGTTACATCGAAATCAGTTTCTTGAATGCAGTTTTTACACAGTATCATACAAACATGGACTCCAAATCTTGTCCTTATTTTAGTATGCAACAGCGGAAGCTCTTAGTATTCACCTGAGAATAAACATGCTTTAAACGTCAACAAAAATGTTGGTGAGTTATAGGTTTAACCTATATATATCAAATTGTAACAATAGACCACAAGATTTCATATTTCAATATACATCCCATACGTAGAGATAAAAATCATTCATATGGTGAACACCTGGTAACCGACATTAACAAGATGCATATATAAGAATATCCCCATCATTCCGGGACACCCTTCGGATATGATATAAATTTCGAAGTACTAAAGCATCCGATACTTTGGATGGGGTTTGTTAGGCCCAATAGATCTATCTTTAGGATTCGCGTCAATTAGGGTGTCTGTTCCCTAATTCTTAGATTACCAGACTTAATAAAAAGGAGCATATTCGATTTCGATAATTCAACCATAGAATGTAGTTTCACGTACTTGTGTCTATTTTGTAAATCATTTATAAAACCTGCATGTATTCTCATCCCAAAAATATTAGATTTTAAAAGTGGGACTATAACTCACTTTCACAGATTTTTACTTCGTCGAGAAGTAAGACTTGGCCACTGTTGATTCACGAACCTATAACAATATATACATGTATATTAAAGTATGTTCAAAATATATTTACAACACTTTTAATATATTTTGATGTTTTAAGTTTATTAAGTCAGCTGTCCTCGTTAATAACCTACAACTAGTTGTCCACAGTTAGATGTACAGAAATAAATCGATAAATATTATCTTGAATCAATCCACGACCCAGTGTATACGTATCTCAGTATTGATCACAACTCAAACTATATATATTTTGGAATCAACCTCAACCCTGTATAGCTAACTCCAACATTCACATATAGAGTGTCTATGGTTGTTCCGAAATATATATAGATGTGTCGACATGATAGGTCGAAACATTGTATACGTGTCTATGGTATCTCAAGATTACATAATATACAATACAAGTTGATTAAGTTATGGTTGGAATAGATTTGTTACCAATTTTCACGTAGCTAAAATGAGAAAACTTATCCAATCTTGTTTTACCCATAACTTCTTCATTTTAAATCCGTTTTGAGTGAATCAAATTGCTATGGTTTCATATTGAACTCTATTTTATGAATCTAAACAGAAAATGTATAGGTTTATAGTCGGAAAAATAAGTTACAAGTCATTTTTGTAAAGGTAGTCATTTCAGTCGAAAGAATGACGTCTAGATGACCATTTTAGAAAACATACTTCCACTTTGAGTTTAACCATAATTTTTGGATATAGTTTCATGTTCATAATAAAAATCATTTTCTAAGAATAACAACTTTTAAATCAAAGTTTATCATAGTTTTTAATTAACTAACCCAAAACAGCCCGCGGTGTTACTACGACGGCGTAAATCCGGTTTTACGGTGTTTTTCGTGTTTCCAGGTTTTAAATTATTAAGTTATCTTATCATATAGATATAGAACATGTGTTTAGTTAATTTTAAAAGTCAAGTTAGAAGGATTAACTTTTGTTTGCGAACAAGTTTAGAATTAACTAAACTATGTTCTAGTGATTACGAGTTTAAACCTTCGAATAAGATAGTTTTATATATATAAATTGAATGATGTTATGAACATCATTACTACCTCAAGTTTAGTAGGTAAACCTACTGGAAGTGACAAGAAATGATCTAGCTTCAAAGGATCTTGGATGGCTTGAAAGTTCTTGAAGTAGGATCATGACACAAAAACAAGTTCAAGTAAGATTTTTACTCGAATTAAGATAGTTTATAGTTATAAAAATTGAATCAAAGTTTGAATATGAATATTACCTTGAATAAGAAAGATAACCTACTGTATATAACAAAGGTTTCTTGATCTTAGATGATTACTTGGAATAGATTAGAAAGCTTGGAAGTAAATTAGTAAACTTGAAGGAATTTTTGAAGTGTTCTTGAAGTGTTCTTCCTATGATGATTATAGCTTGATTCTTGAAGTAATTTTTGATGAAGATGATGATTAACTACTGGAAAAATACGTTCATAATAGTGTGTGTGTGTTGAGAGAGAATTAGAAAGAGAATTGGAAGTGAAATGGAGTGAATGATGAGTGGTAATTGGTGAGTGGTGAGTGGGGTTAAAAGGAGTTCTAGTTAGTTGACTAGCTCATGGTAGAAGTTAAAATTGATTAGTCATACATGACATAATCAAGAGTGGAATCCCATGCTAGTTCCTATTGGTATATACCCATAGTAAGTACGTTTTGAAGCTGTGTATAATACGGGTAAGAATACGACTAGAATTCTTGATGAAAGAAAAGAATGGGAAAGTAACTGTAACCATTTTTGTTAAGTATGAGTGTTTTGATATATGTCTTGAAGTCTTCCAAAAGTATTTTAATACATCTAAATACACTACATGTATATACATTTTAACTGAGTCGTTAAGTCATCGTTAGTCGTTACATGTAAGTGTTGTTTTGAAACCTTTAAGTTAACGATCTCAATTAATGTTGTTAACCCATTGTTTATTATATCTAATGAGATGTTAAATTATTATATTATCATGATATGATGATATATTAATATATCTTAATATGATATATATACATTTAAATGTCGTTACAACGATAATCGTTACATATATGTCTCGTTTCGAAATCCTTAAGTTTGTAGTCTTGTTTATATGTATATAACTCATTGTTAATATACTTATGGAGATACTTACTTATCATAATCTCATGTTAACCATATGTATATCCATATATATATCGTCATGTCTTTTTTACAAGTTTTAACGTTCGTGAATCGCCGGTCAACTTGGGTGGTCAATTGTCTATATGAAACATATTTCAATTAATCAAGTCTTAACAAGTTTGATTGCTTAACATGTTGGAAACATTTAATCATGTAAATATCAATCTCAATTAATATATATAAACATGGAAAAGTTCGGGTCACTACAACTTAAGCTTCAGGAAAATGAACCATTTAGTTCACAATTGTTTAGTGGAAGGGATGAATGTAAAAGGGTTTCATGCTCCTGATGGTTGTGTGCCGTGTAAGAAAGGGAAGCAAGCTAAGAAACCACACAAAGTTAAGAAACATCATTCCATTGATACTCCTCTTGAGATGCTTCATATGGATCTTTTCGGTCCAGTTAACAAGAAGAGCATCACTGGACATTTCTATTGCTTAGTGGTTACTGATGAGTACTCGCGTTTTACGTGGGTTGTGTTGCTAAAAAGTAAAGCTGATACTTTTGAACAAATCAGGTTTCTGATCACGAGACTTGAAATGTTATATAAGCTGTGGGTTAGAAGGATTCGAACCGACAATGGGACAGAGTTTAAGAACAAGAAGATGGAAGAGTATTGTAATGAAAGGGGAATTCAACAACAATTCAGTTCACCATACACTCCGCAGATGAATGGTGTTGCTGAAAGAAAGAACCTTACTATAATTGAGACTGCTAGGACCATGCTAGTTGACTCAGAATTGCCAGTTACTTTTTAGAGTGAAGCAGTGTTGAATGCATGCTATACGATGAATAGAGTACTTGTTATGAAACGTCATGGCAAGACATGTTATGAGCTGCTACTGAAAAGAAAACCTCACATCAAACATCTCAAACCATTTAGTTCTCTTTGTACCATAATGTTAGAGATACAGGTGGGAAATTTAATCCAAAAGCGGTTACAGGTAGGTTCTTAGGTTATGGGAATGCGTGCAAACGGGTTTATAATTTAGAATCTCGGTGTGTTGAAGAATGTACCGAAATAGATGTTCAAATACATGCAGCAATTCCAGCTGGTAAAGGGTATACATGGTAGTTTGATTATGACAAGTTGTTTGATTCGTTCAATCTTCCAGAGGATGACTCTGATGATGAAGAGATTGCTGCACAAATGATGTATAACATGCGTATCTCCACGGAACGTATGTCTGATGTGCGTGTGCAATCTCAAGTACCTATTGTGACTGACGATAAAGCACCAGTGTCAGGGCCAGATGATGATGAATCAGATTCTAATGAGTTAGTTCCGGCATTAGAGGAATCGACATTACAATCTGAGGGGGAGGATGTGTATCTGGATGAAGTTTATGAGGATTTTGTGTATGAGGAACCGACTAGAACTGTGCTTGAGGAACCTGTTCAACCTGAGGAACCTATACAAACAGTGAATGTGGATCCGTTACAAACTAATACAGATGACACTACTGAAACAGACGGACTAAGACGGTCTGGCCGATCGGTATCTCTTCCTAAACGTTTTGATGATTATGTTATTAACCCTGCAGGTGTTTCAGGTGCTAATACAGGTGAACCTTCTGCTTCGAACGAACGTGTTAAACCCTCTACAAATGTTTTTACTGCTTTTTATACTCAATTGAATCAGACCGGAAGAATCTTTAGAAATGCGTACTGTGCTTTTATGTCGCAAATCAAACCTGAAGATGTCAAAGAGGCCTTGCAGTATGATGAGTGAGTTTCAGCTATGTAGGAAGAACGTCAACAATTTAATCATTTAGGTGTTTGGAGGTTAGTAATACCACCTTCCGGCTGTAAACCGTATGGCCTGAAGTGGGTATTAAAGAATAAGACAGATCATCAAGGTATCGTGATCCGGAACAAAGCAAGATTGGTTGTTCGAGGTTATCAAAAAATTCCATAGATTGATTATGACAAAGTATATGTTCTGGTTGCTAGACTTGAGGCAATTCGAATGTTTTTGGCATTTGCTTCATGGAAAGGGTTTAGAGTTTTTCAGATGGATGTTAAGAGTGCATTCTTGTATGGCACTCTCTAAGAGACTGTGTATGTGACTCAGCTGCCGGGTTTTGTTGATCCACGTCATCCAGAAAAGGTGTATCTCTTAGAAAAGGCGCTTTATGGTCTTCACCAAGTCCCGAGAGCTTGGTATGCTACTCTGTCAAACTATATGATAGAGAAAGGTTTTAGACACGGAGTGATCGATCAGACTCTATGTATTAAAGAGAGGGGCAACGATATCATGCTGGTACAGGTATATGTGGATGATATCATCTTTGGGTCGACCGATCAGAAAATGGTTAATGAGTTTCAGGATGTAATGCAGAAACGATTCAAGATGATTTCACTAGAGGCCATTAATTTCTTTTTGGGGTTGCAGGTTGATCAAACTGAAAAAGGCATTTTTCTAAATCAATCGAAGTATGTAGCTGACATCTTGAGCAGGTTCAAGATGGAAGATGACTGAATTGCCAAGAGTCATCTGTCGGTGAATCACAGGATTACGCACGGAAAATACAGGGTCGAAAGTCAATCCAACTCTATAGAGAGCTATTATTGGTTCTTTGATGTATCTTACGGCATCTCTCCCAGATATCATGTTTGCAACGTGCTTGTGCGCTTGTTATCAAGCACAACCGAATGTGAATCATATGTTAGCAGCGAAGACGATCATGCGTTATCTAAAGGGAACTCCAAGTTTGGGCTTATGGAATCCAAGAAAGGATGCGTTTGATTTAACGGCATTCAGTGATTCGGATTACGGGGGTTGTAAGAGAGATTTCAAATCGACCTCTGGTGGTTGTCAGTTTCTAGGTAGCAGGTTGATAAGTTGGCAGTGTAAGAAACAAACGGCAATCGTACAATCAACGTGTGAGGCTGAATATATTGCTACTGCAAGTTGTACATCTCAGGTAGTCTAGATTCAACAACAACTTCGGGATTACGGTTTACAAATTTTTAACACTCCTATATATGTTGATAATACTACTGCTATTGCTGTTACTAAAAAACCCTGTTAATCATTCTAAGACCAAACACATAGGGATCAAGTACCATTTCATTAGGGAATGTTATGAAAAGAAACTAATAGATGTCCTGCAAATAGGTACTACCACCCAAAGGGCTGACTTGTTTACAAAAGCATTTGACCGACCTCGCTTCCTGTTCTTGTTAAATGTGTTAAGAGTGAAAGATAGGGCGGAGGTTGTGTAATACCCCGTTAGAATCCACTAACGGAATATTAACTCCTGGTCCCACAGTTTAGCGATCACGCCCTCTATATGAGACGTTTCCGAAAAGTATTCACATTAATTATCAAATCAAAGTCATTTATTAAAGAAAATGTAACTGGAAAACATTTGACATAAACGACTAATGTATATGAACCCAAATCATCTCGAATAAAATAGTTTTAATGTGAATATTTGTTCTTGAAATAAAACGATAAAATATGCTGGACGCCATCCAGTTCTATCAGCAAACAGCATAATAACATCAGTTAAGCGGAAGCACTACCTCTAAGTACCTGAGATAAAACATGCAAAATGTCAACGAAAAACATTGAGTGAAACTACAGGTTTAGTAAATCATTTCTTAAGTTAGGCCACAAGATTTTCTTAGAAAATATCATAGGAAAAGTATACATTATCATGAGCACTTGATTATAAAGCTTTAACCTTTGCGTGAGCTGAGCACACGTCTTTAGTTTACCCTATCATGGCACTACACCGATCAAGTGCACGAGTAACAACAGAATAGACGCATGTCATGTTTAGGTGAGGTTTTTCAAACCTAACGGTACCGTCCCTATAAGTCGAGATTACAAAGTAACTAACATAATCAAGCTAAGGGATTTTTGATCTGAACTCATATGTATATTCTTTGTAAGTTACTTGTGCCTAATATGTAAAACATTTGGAAAAAGCATGCACCTCAACCTTGTAAAAATGTAGTAGGGACTGTAGACTCACCTTAGCAAAAGCACTTGTAAGCAAAACGTACGGTTGTCGAACTATCTCGACTGAACAACGCAACCTAAATAAGTAAATCATCTTGAGTATACACTTATAGGTCAAACCATGTCAACCCATAGTGTACGCAAAGTCCTAGTGTTCAGACTGACTCAACTAACAAGTAGAAGTCAACTAATCCAAGCAAGTCAGCCAAAGTCAACCCTAAAGTCAACTCGGTCAAAGTGGTCAACTAAATTCAAACATCTCAGTAGGTTATGCAAACATGGTCAACAAGTCAAACCTAGGTCAAGTATCACTTTACAAGTCATAATTAAGCAAATTGCACTTTTGCACCTTAAAGCACGCCTTAGAAATTCGTACGTCGTAGAAAAATTCAACTATAGCTCATAGCACATAAATCATTAAATTATGAACAACTCCAGATCATAACTACACTTAAAATAAATTCCAAAAAGTCCAGCCAAAGCCTCATAAGATACATAAAAGTTAGAAGTCAGAAGGGGTCTAATTACGGTTTACTAAATCAGTTTCAGCACGCACATCAGTTTTGAAATATTTCTCAGCAAATATAGAAAATAGATTTTGACAAACTGCCAATTAGAGTCATCTCAAAACATCTCAAAATTTTAGTGATAAAATAATCAGAAACATTGCTTTATCCAATTTTTACAGTTTTACAAACCTTTACAGACTCATCAGTTTTGTTTATCAAACAGACATATCATTTAGACGAGCATATATCTCATGGCTAATCACATTTTTGCAAGTTCGCATACAAATGAAACATGTCAAGTAACATATATACTAACATATTTCATAAGATCAAAGTCTCAAACAACTCCTAGTTCACTCTAGAAATTTTTATGAAACTTTGAAAACCGATTCAGCTCACTTTAAAAACCAAATCTTCGTTTTGACATAACGGGAGCATTACATAACCTTTTGACGCAAATCATAAGTCCAAATTGCATAAATTTTCATAAGTAATACAGTAGTACACTTTTTATAAGCTAAAACACAAAGCATACAACTCGGAAAATTCTGATTATGCACATAACCTAGTCAAATCTTCGATTAAGCATATCTTAATCATACGATAACGAAATCACGCAAAATTGGAGTCTAAAATTAATAAATTTTCGATATCTTTCCATTAAAACATTTTACAAGATCAGTTCTAATGTAAATTTAATCAGATCAACAAGAAACAAGTTCGTTTTTCATACATACAACGTTAATTACGCAATCAAACGATAAATAACAACACTGGACACCATTAATTGAGCACTAGACTTGATTACACTATGTAATTGAACAAAATTCAGATTTATAAAAACTAGGGTTAACAATTATACCTCTAATGATCAAATTGCTTATACTACCGCGTAGAGAACGATGCGTAGAACGACGTTCGTGTTGAAGGCTTCTTCTAATTTAGACTTTTGAAGGTGGTGGTGGTGTGATGGTGGCCGACGGCCAAGAGGGTGAGGGTGAGGGAGAGGGAGAGTGTCTATTGAATTAGGTGAATTATGAGGCTCCTAGCTTTCTAATTTCCTTTTATATCTAGGTTTAGGGCCTAATACTTCCCACTTATGACCCAACTAGCAAGTAATGGACCAAAATAATCCAATTAAGGGGTGTTGGGGAGGGTTCGGCCGAATGGCCCTTTTATGGGGTCTCGGGCTCATTTTTGCTTAACTCTTGGTACGCGCGTGATCCGTTTCGAGTGCCGTTAACCGTACCGGGTCTCCGGAACGTTAACTAGTCGTTGAAACAAAATCACCGGATTTAATTCATTAAATAAATAATAAATTAAATTAGTTTTTCTTAAAGTTAATAATTATTGAAAATAATTATTTCGTCGTTTTTCTGAGTTCCGTAACCTGAAAAGCTTTCAAGGCGATTAACTTAATCGTAACGTTTTCTAGTTATTTTACTTTCCGAAATAAATTCATAAATTAATTTAACCTATTAATTCAAGAATCTCTCTAATAAGCATGTATTTAATTCTATTAAACACACAAGTCTAAGTAACCACCGTTAAATACTTAACGGACAAGTAACGATAGTAAACGAAAAAAGTCGGGTTGTTACATTACCCACCTGTTATGATAAATTTTGTCCCGAAATTTTAGTGCTCATCCGCCGTAGTCGTCTCCTCGGGAAACAGTTGCGGATACTTAAGTTTCATCTGATCTTCACGTTCCCACGTGAATTCTGGTCCTCTACGGGCATTCCATCTAACCTTAACGAGCGGAATTCTGCTTTGCTTTAGTTGCTTAACCTCGTGACCCATAATCTCAACAGGTTCTTCAATGAAATTAAGCTTAGGATCAACTTGCACTTCGTCTAAGGGAATTACCAAACTTTCATCTGATAAACATTTCTTCAAATTGGAAACATGAAAAGTATCATGAATCTCACTAAGTTCTTGCGGTAGCTTCAGCTTATACGCTACTGGACCAATTCTTTCGGTAATCTCAAACTGTCCAATATACCTCGGAGTTAACTTTCCTCTTTTGCCAAATTGCACTACACCCTTCCAGGGGGATACCTTGAGCATAACTTTGTCTCTAACCTGAAATTCCAAATCTTTCCTTCTAATATCGGCATAAGTCTTTTGACGATCTCGCGCTATTTTCATTCTCTCTCATATCTGCGCTATCTTCTCAGTCATTTCGTGTACAATCTCAGGACCAGTTAACTGACTATCTCCTAACTCAGTCCAACATATAGGTGATCTGCACTTTCTGCCATACAGTGCTTCAAAAGGCGCTGCCTTTATACTTGCGTGATAACTGTTATTGTAAGAAAACTCTACTAATGGTAGATGTCTATCTCATCCAATTCCAAAGTCAATAACACATGCCCTTAACATGTCTTCTAGTGTCTGAATGGTTCTCTCACTTTGACCATCAGTCTGTGGATTGTATGCTGTACTCATGTCCAAATGAGTTCCCATGGCATCTTGCATAGCTTCCCAGAATCTAGATGTAATTCTACTATCTCTGTCGGAAATAATGGATAGCGGCACTCTATGTCGAGAAACTACTTCCTTTATGTAGATCTGTGCCAACCTCTCCATCTTATCCGTTTCCTTAATCGATAGAAAATGAGCAGACTTCGTAAGACGATCAACGATAACCCAAATCGTATCATAACCTCCTACCATTTTAGGCAACTTAGTGATAAAATCCATTGTAATATTCTCCCACTTCCATTGTGGAATCTCTGGTTGTGTCAACAATCCTGACGGTTTCTGATGCTCTGCCTTAACTTTAGCACAAGTCAAACACTTACCAACATAAGTAGCGATATCAACTTTCATATTAGGCCACCAATACAGTTCCTTAAGATCTTGGTACATCTTGTCGGATCCATGGTGAATTGAATACCTTGTCTTGTGTACCTCTTCTAGCACTAGTTCCCTTAATCCGCCAAACTTCGGTACACAAATTCTGTCGATAAAATATCGGGTTCCATCTTCTCGAGTAATGAACTTCTTATCGATTCCTCGAAGCAATTCGGTAGCAACATTCTCTTCTTTCAACGCCTCTAACTGTGCGTCACATACCTGAGAAGTAAGGTTCCTTCGAATAGTCAAGTTCAATGCTCTAACTCGGATAGGCTTAACTCTCTCCTTCCGACTCAAAGCTTCTACCACTACATTAGCCTTACCAGGATGGTAGCTAATGTCGCAGTCGTAGTCGTTCAATAGTTCGATCCAATGCCTTTGTCTTATATTAAGCCGTTTCTGATCGAAAATATGCTGCAAACTCTTGTGATCCGTGAAAATAGTAAACTTAGTACCATACAGATAGTGTCTCCACATCTTCAATGCAAATACTACAGCACCAAGTTCTAAATCGTGAGTTGTGTAATTCAACTCATGTATCTTCAACTATCACGATCCATAAGAAATCACTTTCTTACGTTGCATCAACACGCAACCAAAACCCTGTCGTGAAGCGTTGCAGTAAACCACGAAAACCTCAGTTCCTTCGGGTAAAGACAAAATTGGTGCAGTCATTAACTTCTCTTTTAACAACTGAAATGCAACTTCATGCAACTCTGTCCATTCATACTTCTTACCCTTGTGAGTCAATGCTGTTAATGGTCGGGCAATAGTAGAAAATCCTTCAATGAATCTTCTATAATAACCGGCGAGACCTAAGAATTGTCGTATCTGTGTTGGCGACTTAGGAGTCTCCCATTTCTTAACTGTCTCTATCTTCGCAGGATCAACTTGGATACCATTGACACCTACGATATGACCCAAAAATTGCACTTCTTGCAGCCAAAAGTCACATTTCAAAAATTTCGCGTACAACTGCTCCTTCCTGAGCATCTCTAGTACCAAACGGAGATGTTGTTCATGTTTCTCTTCATTCTTAGAGTGTACCAAAATATCATCGATAAACACAATAACAAACTTGTCTAGATATGGCTTACACACACGGTTCATGAGATCTATAAACACAGTCGGTGCGTTCGTCAATCCAAACGGCATTACAGTAAATTCATGATGACCATAGTGTGTCCTGAACACTGTCTTCGGTATATCAGTCTCTTTTACTCTCATCTGATAATAACCTGATCGCAGATCGATCTTAGAGTAACACACTGATCCTTGCAATTGATCAAACAAATCATCAATTCTCGGCAACGGATATCTATTCTTGATAGTTAACTTATTCAACTCCCTGTAATCAATACAGAGTCTCATAGATCCATCATTCTTCTTCACAAATAGTACTGGAGCTCCCCATGGCGACGAGCTTGGTCGAATGAATCCTTTGTCTAAAAGCTCTTGCAGTTGACTAGAAAACTCTTGCAATTCTGGTGGTGCAAGTCTATACGGTGCACGCGCTACTGGTGCTGCTCCGGAAACAAAATAAATCTGGAACTATACATCTCTATGTGGAGGTAATCTGGGTAGCTCATCGGGAAAAACATCAGGAAATTCTCTAACAATGGGCACATCTTCGAGTTTCATGCCTTCAGATTCAGTTTTGCTCAAGTGAACCAGCATAGCAAGACAACCCTTTCTCATGTGTTTTTGCGCCTTCAAACAATTAATAAAATGTAACGGTGTATTGCTTTTCTCTCCATACACCATTAGAGGTTCACCTTCAATAACAGGAATGCGAATTGCCTTCTGATGGCAAACAATGTCGGCTCTATTCTCAGCTAACCAATCCATTCCAACCACAAGGTCGAAAATTCCTAGCTTAATCGGTATCACGTCTATCTTAAATGACATTCCAGCTAATTCAAAGTACAATCACGGTAAATCTTATCAGCCCTCATTAGATTACCATTCCCTAGTTCTATAGAGTATAAGTTTTCTAATGATGATACAGAATTCTTAAGATTATGGCAAAAATCTCTAGACACAAAGCTTCTATCAGCTCTAGAATCAAAAAGTACATAAACATGTTGATTATCGAGAAGAAACGTACCTGTGACTAGCTTAGGATCATCACGAGCTTCATTAGAGTTAATGTTGAAAGCCCTTCCTCTAGCACGTTCAGTAGTCTTACTAGCAGTTGGGCAATCCTTCCGGAAATGACCTTCTTTTCTGCACCCATAGCACATATTCATACCAGCTCTACACTCGACAGCCACATGTCCATTCTTCTTACACTTATCACACCTCTTCATACAATCTCCCGGGTGATGCCTATTACACTTAGCACACAACGGTAACTTTCTCTTATAACCAGAACTAGCATTCGGAGTTGCAGTGTTGCCCTTAGCAGTATCTTGTTTCTTAAAGGGCTGCTGATTGAAATTCTTCCCCGAGTTGTTATTATTGTTCCATTTCCTCTTGTTATCGTAAGTTTTAGTCTCAGTTGAGGCAGAAGTCTTCCCTCGCTGTTCAGCTTAGTGTATCAACTCACTAGCCATCTCAACAGCCTCTTGTATAGTTCTCGACTTCGAAGTAGTCACACCGCTTTAAATATTCTCGGTCAAACCTTTCGCATACAGAGTGATCTTGCGGCGTTCGGGAGTAACCATATACGGACACATGAGAGCAAGCTCAAAGAATCTCTTGTTGTAACTGGCCAGATTAGTACCCACTAGCTTCAAGTTTTAGAGTTCCCGCTCCATCTTAATAGTTTCAGAGTAGGGACAATACTCTTCGATCATCCGTTGTTTCAAATCCTCCCATGGAGTCTCAAAAGCCTGATCCATACCTACGGAATTTGCATAAGTATTCCACCATGTCAAAGAGCCATTAGATAGCTTACATGATGCAAACTTCATTCTATCCGCATCTCTACAACCGCTGATACAGAAAACAGACTCAAGCTTCTCAAACCAACGAGTCAAACCAACTGGACCTTCGGTGCCATTAAACGAGTGTGGTTCACAACTCAAGAAAGCCTTGTACGTACACCCTGATTGTCCATTATTCTGAGTATTAGTCGCATCCTGGTTTCGCTGATTGGTAGCGTTCACATTGTTACTGTTGGTTCCATTACGGAGTTCTGCCATGGCCTCGGTCAATCCTTCAGAGATCCACTGACCAACATCAGCTTGGGAAACTGGCTTGGGCGGCATTATCTTGCTTGTCAAGATAACACATTCGGTTAGCGTCAATGAAATCGACATATAAAAATTATACTAGCAACGGAATGATGCATAGTAGATAATATTAAATCATAGTGATTTTAGTAGGACTAATGATAAGTAATAGCGATACATAGAGTGTAGTAGTTGTAGTAGTAAGGACAATGTACACTAGTAGCATTATCACTAATTAACAATAGTAGCAGCAACACTAAGCATGATCAATCATTAACACATAATATATTAAAAATCTCGTTCAAACATCATGCATAACCAACGAAAGTAGCATATCTCTCATGTCATAAGCAAAACCACATAAGTAAAACCACATCTAGCAATGTATGTGCGAATATCAAACAATAAACAGTAATATTCAAATAGTATTCAATAGCGTGGAACAAGTCTAAACAAGCGATCTCTATTTGCGTTTTTGAAGCTCCTTCAACAAATATTCGACCATCTTCTCCAAGTTTTCGACTCGTAACATGAGGTCACTAGGGTTGTTGTCATTAGCAGCAGCAGTGGAGGTACTAGGTTTAGAAGTAGATGTAGAAGCATCATAGGGATGAAAATGGCAACACATCTCAAGTGATTGGTTATCATAGCGAAAACTCTTGTAAAATGGGTTTCTAGCTCGAGCAGGTCCTTTCGGTATCCAACGGTGGCCTCTTGGTCCGTAGGGGTTAACATAGTCAGGATTAACAAAAGGTGACTGGGGTGAATCAGGTAAGTCAGGTTCGGATTCGGGTTCTGAGTCTTCCTTAGGATCCTCTTCCGGTTCTTTTCCCTTGAGCTCATCCTCGTGCTCAGTTTCCATCTCGGGTTTCGACTCGGAATCATCTACAAACTCGAGTATCGTATTTCCTTGTGCTTGCACGGTTTCCTCAGATTCCGAGTAGGAGTCGGTAAGAATGATAGGATTGGAAGAAGTCATCTAGCATTCAAAGAAAGCACAAAGTTAGTTCATATAGTAATCATGTCATTATAGAAATCAAGTAGCATAGCAATTAGTTTAACTAGGGTTCATGTAACTTAACAAGTCCAAGGTTACAGCCTAGACTCAATAGATGTCCTAACATTCGACTCTCTAATGCAACCTAGTCCTAGGTAACCGATCTGCTCTGATACCAAATGTAATACCCCGTCAGAATCCACTAACGGAATATTAACTCCTGGTCCCACAGTTTAGCGGTCACGCCCTCTATATGAGACGTTTCAGAAAAGTATTCGCATTAATTATCAAATCAAAGTCATTTATTAAAGAAAATGTAACTGGAAAACATTTGACATAAACGACTAATGTATATGAACCCAAATCATCTCGAATAAAATAGTTTTAATGCGAATATTTGTTCTTGAAATAAAACGATAAAATATGCTGGACGCCGTCCAGTTCTATCAGCAAACAGCATAATAATTTCAGTTAAGCGGAAGCACTACCTCTAAGTACCTAAGATGAAACATGCAAAATGTCAACGAAAAACGTTGAGTGAAACTACAGGTTTAGTAAATCATTTCGTAAGTTAGGCCACAAGATTTTCTTGAAAAACATCATAGGAAAAGTATACAATATCATGAGCACTTGATTATAAAGCTTTAACTTTGCGTGAGCCGAGCACACGTCTTTAGTTTACCCTATCTTGGCGCTATACCTATCAAGTGTACGAGTAATAACAGAATAGACGCATGTCATGTTTAGGCGAGGTTTGTCAAACCTAATGGTACCGTCCCTATAAGTCGAGCTTACAAAGTAACTAAAATAATCAAGCTAAGAGATTTTTGATCTGAACTCATATGTATATTATTTGTAAGTTACTTGTGCCTAATATGTAAAAAGTTTGGAAAAATCATGCATCTCAACCCTGTAAAAATGTGGTAGGGACTGTAGACTCACCTTAGCAAAAGCACTTGTAATTTCTTAGCAAAACGTACGGTTGTCGAACTATCTCGACTGAACAACGCAAGCTAAATAAGTAAATCATCTTGAGTATACACTTAAATGTCAAACCATGTCAACCCATAGTGTACGCAAAGTCCTAGTGCTCAGACTGACTCAACTAACAAGTAGAAGTCAACTAATCCAAGCAAGTCAACTAAAGTCAACCAAAGTCAACCCTAAAGTCAACTCGGTCAAAGTGGTCAACTAAAGTCAAACATCTCAGTAGGTCATGCAAACATGGTCAACAAATCAAACCTAGGTTAAGTATTACTTTACAAGTCATTAGGCAAATTGCACTTTTGCACCTTAAAGCATGCCTTAGAAATTCGTACGTCGTAGAAAGATTCAATTATAGCTCATAGCACATAAATCATTAAATTATGAACAACTCCAGATCATACTACACTTAAAATAGATTCCAAAAAGTCCAGTCAAAGCCTCATACGATACATAAAAGTCAGAAGTCAGAAGGGGTCTAATTACGGTTTACTAAATCAGTTTCAGCACGAGCATCAGTTTTGAAGTATTTCTCAGAAAATATAGAAAATAGATTTTGACGAACGGCCAATTGGAGTCATCTCAAAACATCTCAAAATTTTAGTGATAAAATAATCAGAAACATTGATGTAGCCAATTTGTACAGTTTTACAAACCTTTACAGACTCATAAGTTTTGTTCATCAAACAGACATATCATTTAGACGAACATATATCTCATGGAAAATCACGTTCTCTCAAGTACGCATACAAATGAAACATGTCAAGTAACATATATAATAACATATTACAGAAGATAAAAGTATCAATCAACTCCTAGTTCACTCTATAAATTTTTATGTAACTTTGAAAACCGATTCAACTCACTTTAAAAACCAAATCTTCGTTTTGACATAACGGGAGCATTACATAAGCTTTTGACGCAAATCTTAAGTCCAAATTGCATAACTTTTCATAAGGAATACAGTAGTACACTTTTTATAATCTAAAACACAAAGCATGCAACTCGTAAAATTCAGATTATGCACATAACCTAGTCAAATCTTCGATTAAGCATATCTTAAGCATACGATAACGAAATCGCGCAAAATCGGAGTCTTAAATTAATAACTTTTCGATATATTCCCATTAAAACATGTTACAAGATCAGTTCTAATGTCAATTTAATCAGACCAACAAGAAACCATTTCATTTTTCATACCTATAACATTAATTACGCAATCAAACGATAAATAACAACACTAGACACCATTAATTGAGCACTAGACTTGATTACACTATGTAATTGAACAAAATTCAGATTTATAAAAACTAGGGTTAACAATTATACCTCTAATGATCAAATTGCTTATACTACCGCGTAGAGAACGATGCATAGAACGACGTTCGTGTTGAAGGCTTCTTTTAATTTCGACTTTTGAAGGTGGTGGTGGTGTGATGGTGGCCGACGGCCAAGAGGGAGAGGGAGAGGGAGAGTGTCGATTGAATTAGGTGAATTATGAGGCTCATAGCTTTCTAATTTCCTTTTATATCTAGGTTTAGGGCCTAATACTTCCCACTAATGACCCAACTAGCAAGTAATGGACCAAAACAATCCAATTAAGGGGTGTTGGGGAGGGTTCGGCTGAATGGCCCTTTTATGGGGTCTCGGGCTCGTTTTTGCTTAACTCTTGGTACGCGTGGTCCATTTCGAGTGCCGTTAACTGTACCGGGTCTCCTGAACATTAACTAGTCGTTGAAACAAAATCACCGGATTTAATTTATTAAATAAATAATAATTTACATTAGTTTTTCTTAAAGTTAATAATTATTGAAAATAATTATTTCATCGTTTTTCTGAGTTCCGTAACCTGAAAAGCTTTCAAGGCGATTAACTTAATCGTAACATTTTCTAGTTTTTTCACTTTCCGAAATAAATTCATAAATTAATATAACCTATTAATTCAAGAATCTCTATAATAAGCATGTATTTAATTCTATTAAACACACAAGTCTAAGTAACCACCGTTAAATACTTAACGGACAAGTAACGATAGTAAACGGAAAAAGTCGGGTTGTTACAGGTTGTGTCCGATAGGGAGTTATTGAAGTAATCATTCAATCTGTATCATTTGTAAATTTGCATTTGCATGTTGCATCATTTTTGCATGTTACTTAGCTTATTTTCTGCTCATTTTATTTTTGCATGATCATTTTATTTACTGTTATGCATTCTTATATTGAAAAAAATTGTGTTTATATGCTTTCTGTTACTAGAATAGTTGAGAAAATTGCTTCATCGGAAAATACAAAAACATTGAAAAATGAAAAAGCCATAAAAATCTGAAAAATGCGAAAATGAGAAGTTGTTATGTGAAAATGGGAAATGATTGTATTACTGAACTTGCATGTTAATCGTTCTGCGTAATAAGTAAGTAGTACATGATTAGTTAATGAATGTTGATGATTTTGAGGATTGAATTTTTGAATGAGAGGATCAATTGTGCATAAAGTAAATAATCTTGGCAAGAAAATCGCGGAAAGGTTTACAGCGGTTGACGGTAGTCACCTAACTATCACTGAGAATGTACTGAGAAATGATTGTTCAGGAACTCAACAGACGGTCGAGGTCTCCCCTACTACGATTTATACTCTAGTGAAGGATTGCTAAGTAAGTCTGCAAGGTGAGTTTACTCTGTTTGAACCTATACCGGTTTCTATTTACCTTTATTGCTTGGGCCGAAACGCATTAGGTGTAACAACCTCACTTTGGGCCTAATAGGTAATGACCTATTTACCCTTCTGTGTTATTAAGAGATTTTAATAATTATGTGTTTTATAATTATTGTGTATGGGATAATGTGCGTTTTGTGACAAGGGTCACAGAACATATTTCCTTTTGTGAATTTGACTTAGAATGAATAAGTTATTAAAGATTTTGGGTTTCAAATAACTGGTAAATACCCGTGTGTTATACGGAGTAGGGTTTCCTCACAATGAAGAAACCCAATATAGATATATACCCGTACGTTCCATTTCTTGCTATTTTTAGCAAAATAGAAACCCTAAACACCATTTTGCTCTCATATCCTTAAAATCAAGAAGTTCAAATCAAAGCTAGTGATTTCGTGCATTGAATTCTCTGTGATTTCAAAATCAAAACAAGGTAAACATCTTCAATTTTGATGAATTGAAATGGGTTTTAAGTGGGTTTGAAAAAGTAAGCTTTTTATGTTTGATTCTTGCCTTGAATGTGTTTTTGATGCTTAATTGAGGTTAGAAATGGATGATATATGTGTTATATAGTGTTCTTGGGTCATTGGATTGATCAAAACTTGCAGAAATCGAGTTTTTGGTGTAAAAAACTCAAAAACAGCGTGCTGGTGGTGTTCTTCAGCACCACGAGTAACAGCTCAACCATGCGGTTGAGCACACTTTTGAGGGCTCAACCATGCGGTTTAGGGCTCAACCGTACGGTTGAGGTCTCAGCCACACGAGTGAGCAGTGGACAATTTTTGGTAAAATTGAAAATGGTGTAACTTTCAAACCGTAACTCCGTTTTTGACGAATAAACTATCGTTGGAATTGTCTTGAAGTGTAGTTTCTAATGATAAGGTTTTAAAATACTAAATCGAATTTAGTTTGGCTGTAGAAATCTCGAAATAAAATTATGCTGCTGTACTTGCTCAACCGTGCGTCTGAGACACTCACTCGTGCGAGTGAAGTGTCCATTCGCACGAGTGAGACACTTAACCATGTGAGTAGGTTTTATAATCTCTATTATTTGGTGATAGGTCAGTCATGCGAGTGAGGATACTCACCCGTGCGAGTGAGCATAGGCAGCCGCACGAGTGAGACCTCATCCGTGCGAGTGACAGTGTTTGTATATTTGGGTCAAGTACAATTCTGACCCATTTACTATATTGTTGTGATATTAATGCTAATGAGTAATTTGATGAAAAAGTGTAGTAACTAGAGAACTAATATTCTCAGGTGATAAGCGGAAAGGTGAAGGCTCAGTGATATAAGACAACTGAGTACTTGTGCTTCTAGGTGAGTGGGATTATTTTTATGGATGTGATTATACAGTGACAAGTATAGTGATCCGTACCATGCTTAATTAGACTGTGTAATGAGTCTGTGAGCCGTATTGTGACTATATGAGATTATGTGTGCACCAGTGAACGTCGAGGTGTTTTGTGCGACGTAAGAGGTCAATGCTATTTACCTTGTGTATTTAAGGTAATAGTATTTGGTCCAAGTGTTACTGATTAGTGGTATAGTGTGAATGACGAGTGCGTCACGTCTGGAAGACTATACCAGTGACTCAGTAGTGTGGATTATCGGTATATTCCAGCTTGATCACCTATGGGTTGCCGGTCCTCTTGTGTATGGCTTTATGTGATAAGTGACCAGTGCCTATAAGCTGTGCTTGATGCTTGTAGTGATTTCCACCTAGATATTTCCATTCACTTAGCATTATGCTAATTCCCCCACAGTGTTTTGCCCTGCAGGTATAGATTAGTAGCTTTTGGTGGGTTTTGCCGGGCAGCTGCAGATGTTTGACACAATATCACTCTGATGTATGGTTAAATAGCTTGTAGTAATAACGTAACACCATTGTTTTGTCTAATCATATGTTTATGTAATAATATATGATATGTAAATTAATTAGTCTTCCACTATGAGTGTCTTTAAAAAAAATGTGTATGTAAAAAGTACGGTGTTACAAGTTGGTATCAGAGCATAGGTTTGGCAGTATGTGCACTGTGTACGTGACTTACTCCCAAACTTATGAATGTGTCATGTCAAAAATCTGAGTGGGGAATAAGTGAATGTAGAGATATGTGCCTAGGTGATTGTGCTTAGTGATAGGTGCTAACAGGCTATCAACTAAGCTTTTATGAGATGATGTGTTTGCAGACAGGTATGGTTGACCAGACCAGAAATAACGATGCCCCTGTGACTCCCGGACCCGGAATATTTAGAGCGCCGTCAGTGGAGCATAGTCCGAAACGTGATCCAGATGAGTATGTTCAACAGTTAGAAGGTCAGTTACAGGAAACTCGAGAAAAAGTGAAGGAACTAGAGGCCCAAATCAGGCATTCAACCATCGTGTCTGAAGCTAGTGATCCACCGATACCCCCAGGGTTTACTGGTACTCAGTATGTCCGTTGGGTAGTGCCTCCCAACCGCCTCAGTTTCAACCTCAAGTTCAACCCCAAATGCCATATCAAACTTCCCAACAATACCAGTACCCTCTTCAATATCAGTACGCAACAACGAATCCATTTCAAACTCCTATGTTTCAGCAAGTGGTGAAGGAGAAGAAGTGTACGTTCAAGCAGTTTATGGACTGCAAGCCCTCTGAGTATTCGGGTCATCGCGATCCGATTGTGACAATGAATTGGCTAAGAGAAGTTGAACGAGCACTGAAAGCCTGTCAATGTGAACCAGAATTGCGGGTAACTTATGCCAGCCAACTGTTAAAGAATAGAGCTATGGTTTGGTGGGATACAATTACTACTCCGTTGTCCGAAGAGCAACTCAATCAGGTCACATGGGAACAATTTTTTGCAAAGGTCTAAGAACAGTACTGCACTGTATTTGATATCAATCGATTGAAGCAAGAGTTCATGCAAATGACAATGACTGAATACATGACTGTCGATGAAGCGTTTGAATAGTTTATGGACAAGTTAAGGTTTGTGCATCAGTGGATACCTGACGAACAGTCCCGAGTGCAACGGTTTGTAGAAATTTTGCGACCTGAGTATCGCACGATTGCAAGACTTGCTACGACTTTCTCACAAGCGCATATGTTGGCAAAGATAACTGAAAGTGACATTAAGGCAGCCAGAAGTGTGAAAACTGAAGTGCGTCGCAAGTGAAACCAGCGGCAAGTCAGTCTAGCCAACAATCAAAGAAATCAAGTCGGTTTAAGCCAAAAGGGCAATCTAGCCAGGGTGGATCAGTGTCAAGTGGTCAGAAGACATGGTGTAGAATGTGTAAGTCTTTACATAGTGGGCAGTGTTCAACATTAACAAAACGGTGTTTGCGTTGTGGTATAGTGGGGCATGAGCCTCAAGATTGTTCGTTTAAGAATAATGTGTGTTGGAACTGTCATAAAGAGGGTCACAGATCTGCAGAGTGTCCAGCTGCAAGAAAAAGTTATTCCGGGGCGTGGTATGGGTCAGGGGTACGTGCTGTGTCAGCTGGGGATCATCTGCTTCCTCTGTGGGGAAAAAGTGCAAGAATCCTCCACCACCTGAAGCTAGAGCCTTTCAGATGTTAGTAGACACTGCCACTGCTACTGATGATGCAATCACCGGTATGTTCTTAGTAAATTCTATGCCGGTTCGAGTATTATTTGACTGTGGAGCAAATCGATCGTTTGTGTCAACTACATTCTGTGCTAAGTTAAATGTGCCTGTTAGGGTAATAAATGAACCCTTAAGTGTCAAAGTGGGTGATGGTAGAACTGTTTCAGTCACAAAGTTTGTGACTGGAATTACTATTGACATAGAGGGTAGTCTTTTCCCTGTGACTTTCCTATTGATGCCTATACCAAACTTTGATGTAGTGCTAGGCATGAATTGGCTTATGACCATAATTCTAGTATTAAGTGCGATAGGAAAATTATCTCTTTTTCGGTGGCTGGTGGGAAACGGGTAGTGGCTCGTGGTGATCGCGGCCGGTTCCGTTGTCCATTATTGTCGATGATGAAAGTTCAGAAATCTTTGGCCAAGGGCTGTGGTTCTTTCTTAGCCTATGTGATCGATGTAAAGAAGGAAAAGAAAGTAGTGTCCGATATTCTGGTGGTGTCTGAATATCCAGAAGTGTTCCCAGATGAATTGCCAGCCTTACCACCGATCAGGGAAATTGAATATAAGATTGAGTTAGTTCCAGGGGCTACGCCGGTTGCTAAAGCTCCGTATAGATTAACTCCTTCAGAAATTTGTGAAATGATGTCCCAAATTCAAGAACTGTTAGACCGCGGGTTCATTCGTCCGAGTTCTTAGCCGTGGGGTGCACCAGTGTTATTCGTGAAAAAGAAATATGGTACGCTCTGAATGTGTATAGATTATCGTGAACTAAATAAAAAAAGAGTGAATAATAAGTATCCGCTTCCTAGAATAGATGACTTATTTGATCAGCTTCAAGGAGCTTTGTTCTTTTCGAAAATAGATCTACGTTCTGGATATCACCAGGTTCGTGTTGCTGAATCTGACATTCCCAAGACTGCATTTCGTACTCGTTATGGTCATTATGAGTTCTTAGTGATGCCATTTGGGTTAACCAACGCTCCAGCAATTTTCATGGATCTCATGAATAGGGTGTGTAAACCGTTTTTGGATAAGTTTGTTACCGTATTCATTGATGACATCTTAGTGTACTCCAAAACCGAATCCGAGCATGCTGAGCATTTAAGACAAGTGTTGGAACTTTTGAAATGTGAACAATTGTATGCAAAGTTTTCAAAGTGTGAGTTCTGGTTACGTGAAGTTCAATTTTTGGGTCATGTTATCTGTGCAGAAGGTATAAAAGTGGATCCGTCTAAAATTGAAGCTGTGATGAATTGGAATTCACCAAAGACTCTGACAGAAATCAAGAGTTTTCTAGGATTGGCTGGTTACTACCGACGGTTTACTAAAGATTTTTCAAAGATTGCTAGTTCTTTGACAAAGTTAACTAGAAAGGATGTGTCTTTTCAGTGGGGTAATGAACAAGAAACTGCGTTTCAGACCTTGAAAACCTTATTGTGTAAAGCACTAGTGTTAGCCTTACCTGAGGGATCCGACGACTTCATTGTGTATTGTGATGCGTCTTTATCCAGTTTGGGCTGTGTATTAATGCAAAGAGATCGTGTAATTGCGTATGCGTCTCGACAGTTAAAACCAAGTGAAAAGAATTACCCAACACACGACTTAGAAATGGCTGCAGTAGTGTTTGCATTAAAGTTGTGGAGACATTATCTTTATGGTACGCACTGTGTTATCTGCATCGATCATAAAAGTTTACAGTATATCTTTTCGCAGAGAGAGATGAACATGCGTCAGAGACAGTAGCAATAATTAATTAAGGAATACGACTGTGAGATCAGATATCACTCTGGAAAGGCAAATGTCATGGTTGATGCGTTAAGTCGTAAGAAATCCGCTGACAGTGTAAAGTTTATGCGAATTGAGATTGTGTCTGATTTAGTGGATTGACTAAAGATAGCTCAACTCGAAGCATTACAAGATGAACATTTGAAATCTGAGTTAATGGTGAAAAGAAGAGTAGAATTGATGAATGATTCTCGAGGATTAATGACTTATCGTGAACGAGTTTGGGTGTCGTTACTTGGAGGATTGAGGGATTTAATCTTAAATGAAGCACATAAATCTAGATTATCTGTGCATCCCGGTATTACAAAAATGTACCATGATCTGAAAGTGTTATATTGGTAGCCAACTATGAAAGCAGACATTGCGCAATACGTGGAAAAGTGGCATATTTGCGCCCAAGTGAAAGTAGAACACCAGAATCCGTATGGGTCTTTGCGTCAATTAGAGATTCCAGAGTGGAAATGGGAACATATCACCATGGATTTTGTGACAAAACTACCTAGAACCCAGAAAGGAAATGACATGATTTGGGTAATAGTGGATCGTTTAACCAAAAGTGCGCATTTTCTAGCTACTAGTGAAACAGCTTCGTTGACGAAATTAGCTCAGTTGTATCTGAATGAAATAGTATCGCGACATGGGATATCGTTGTCTATTGTGTCAGATAGAGATTCCCAATTTGTGTCTAGTTTCTAGAACAGTCTACAAGAAAATTTGGGTACTCGTGTCAACCTAAGTACAGCTTATCATCCTCAGACTGACGGTCAAAGTGAACGAACTATTCAGACTTTAGAGGATATGTTAAGGGCTTGTGTTTTAGAGTATGGTGGATCGTGAGATTATCATCTGCCATTGATCGAATTTGCTTATAACAACTCCTATCATTCAAGCATTGGCATGCCGCTGTATGAAATGTTGTATGGTAGAAAGTGTCGAACTCCATCGTGTTGGTTGGAGGCAGGTGAGAAACAGTTTGCGGGTCCAGAAATTGTGCAGCAGACTGCAGAAAAAGTGGCTATCGCACGTGAAAAGCTAAAAGCTGCTAGAGATCGACAAAAGATGTATGCAGATCCTCGTTGACGACCAATGACGTTTATTGTGGGTGAACGTGTGTATTTAAAAGTGTCACCGTGGAAGAGTGTAATTCGATTCGGTAAACGAGGAAAACTAGCTACAAGATACATTGGTCCTTTTAGAATTCGTCCAGTGCTGAACGATCAAACTGTAGTGTTAGATCTCCCTCCAGAGTTAGCAGGTATTCATGACATGTTTAACATCTTCTATATTCGTAAGTGTAAAGTGGACGAAGAAAATCAAATTCTTCCGCTCCAAGATCTGAAAGTAGATTCAAGTAAGAAATTGGTGGAAGAACCAGTGAGGATCGTCGACAGAAAAGTGACTAAGTTACGCAAGAAGCAGATTCCAATGGTGCTTGTGGAATGGAAGCATAGTTTAGGCACCAATCTGACATGGGAGACCGAGGTGTTGATGACCTCTAGATACCCTCAGTTGTTTAATCTGGACCAGATTCTGAGGACGGAATCTCCTTTAAGGGGGTAGATTTGTAACAACCTCACTTTAGGCCTAGTAGGTAATGACCTATTTACCCTTATGTGTTATTAAGTGATTTTAATAATTATGTGTTTTATAATTATTGTGTATGGGATAATGTGCGTTTTGTGACAAGGGTCACAAAACATATTTCCTTTTGTGAATTGGTCTTAGAATGAATAAATTATTAAAGATTTTGGGTTTCAGATAACTGGTAAATACCCATGTGTTATACGGAGTAGGGTTTCCTCACAATGAAGAAACCCAATATAGATATATAACTGTACGTTCCATTTCTTGCTATTTTTAGCAAAATAGAAACCCTAAACACCATTTTGCTCTCAAATCCTTAAAATCAAGAAGTTCAAATCAAAGCTAGTGATTTCGTGCATTGAATTCTCTGTGATTTCAGAATCAAAACAAGGTAAACATCTTCAATTTTGATGAATTGAAATGGTTTTTAAGTGGGTTTGAAAAAAGTAAGCTTTTTATGTTTGATTCTTGCCTTGAATGTGTTTGTGATGCTTACTTGAGGTTAGAAATAGATTATATATGTGTTATATAGTGTTCTTGGGTCATTGGATTGATCAAAACTTGCAGAAATCGAGCTTTTGGTGTAAAAAACTCAAAAACAGCGTGCTGGTGGTGTTCTTCAGCACCCACACGAGTGACAGCTCAACCACGCAGTTGAGCACACTTTTGAGGGCTCAACCACGCGGTTGAGGGCTCAACCGTACGATTGAGGTCTCAGCCACACGAGTAAGTAGTGGACAGTTTTTAGTAAAATTGAAAAGGGTGTAACTTTCAAATCGTAACTCCGTTTTTGACGAATAAACTATCATTGGAATCATCTTGATGTGTAGTTTCTAATGATAAGGTTTTAAAACACTAAATATAGATTTAGGTTGGGTGTAAAAAGCTCAAAATACAATTGTGCTGCTGTACTTGCTCAACCGTGCGTCTGAGATACTCACTCGTGCGAGTGAAGTGTCCATTAGCATGAGTGAGACACTTAACCGTGTGAGTAGGTTATCACTATTATTTGGTGGTAGGTTAGTCGTGCGAGTGAGGATAGTCACCCGTGCGAGTGAGCATAGTCTGTCGCACGAGTGAGACCTCATCCGTGCGAGTGACAGTTTTTGTATGTTTGGGTCAAGTGCAATTCTGACCCATTTACTATATTGTTGTGATATTAATGCTAATGAATAATTTGATGGAAAAGTGTACTAACTAGAGAACTGATATTCTCAAGTGATAAGCGGAAAGGTGAAGGCTCAGTGATATAAGACAACTGAGTACTTGTGATTTCAGGTGAGTGGGATTATCTTTATAGATGTGATTATACAGTGATAAGTATAGTGATCCGTACCATGCTTAATTAGACTGTGTAATGAGTCTGTGAGCCGTATTGTGACTATATGTGATTATGTGTGCACCAGTGAACGTCGAGGTGTTTTGTGCGACGTAAGAGGTCAATGCTATTTACCTTGTGTATTTAGGGTAATAGTATTGGGTCCAAGTGTTACTGATTAGTGGTATAGTGTGAATAACGAGTGCGTCACGTCTGGTAGACTATACTAGTGACTCAGTAGTGTGGACTATCAGTATATTCTAGCTTGATCAGCTATGGGTTGCCGGTCCTCTTGTGTATGGCTATAAGTGATTAGTGACCAGTGCCTATAAGCTGTGCTTGATGCTTGTAGTGATGTCCACCTAGATATTGCCATTCACTTAGTGTTATGCTAATTCCCCGCAGTGTTTTGACCTGCAGGTATAGATTAGCAGCTTTTGGTGGGTTTTGCCGGGCAGCTACGGATGTTTGACACAGTATCACTCTGATGTGTTTTGTAATAAACTATATGGTTAAACGGCTTGTAGTAATAACGTAACACCAGTGTTTTCTGTAATCATATGTTTATGTAATAATATATGATATGTAAATTAATTAGTCTTCCGCTGTGAGTGTCTTTAAAAAAAATGTGTATGTAAAAAGTACAGTGTTACATTAGGATAGTCAGGTATCCAAAGGGGGTTTGTTCTCACTATGAACGGGTCGAAAAGTGCAATTCTGTATCACAGACATATCATCGGTTTGAGAAATTATCGAAGGAGACTATTTGAACGCCAAAGATTAAAGCTAATGTCTGATTCATCTCAACAAGTGGTGCATCATCATTAAAGTTTTATTTATTATTCTATTTAAAGTTTATCTTCGTTTATGTTGGAAAAACTAAAGCGCAACATTAGAAAATCCAAAAAAAAAATGGTATATATGCTATCGTTTATATGTTAGTAACACAATAAAGATGGTGCACCACATCAAATACAAAGAATCCGAGTTATCAAAGTTTGGACCTCGTGTCTATCTATCCACTAAATTCTACATGTGAAAGATGATCAAACAATGTGCTGATCAGAACAATTTAAGTTGTCTATATCCGAGGGGGAGAAGTGCCAGAGTTTCAGATCTAGAAAACTCAAATCATTCTGTCTGTCGTGGAAACCATAATTTTAGCAGGATTTTGCTTATCATTTAGAGGGACGCTACATCTATTGTCTGTAATATGGGTTGTGCCGATTGATCTAGATAGCTGGGAACGTCTTCTGGAGGGTATTCTGACTTAGAATTCCATCACCCCCAAAAACATCATATAATTCCATCATTATTAGCTTTCCGCTTAAGCATGGGGTTTATAGCAACTGGTAACTGTGTTCTTACGGAGTATGCAATAAAATTGAGATAAACAAAGCCTTCTGAATCGAAAGGTATAAGTTTAAGATAGAAGCTCATGGCTGACAGGGTTGCTAGAAACATCGTGAGATGCTTCCCGTTCAATCAAATCGAAAGTACATCGAGGTGATAGCGGACAGCTTCAATTTATTGTGCTCAATTGACTACCTAATAAATTTGTGCGATCTCAAGTGAGGACTAAGTTTAAGATTATTTACTTAAGTGTGCAAGTGATTTTCAAAAAGTCTGGAAGGAGAGTCTAATAAGTTTATTGATATTCAAAGACTGAAAGTGTAGGTACTTGATAACTTGAAAAATATAGTTCAGTTCTGATCCTAAGAAAAATGTTGATTAATTCATCTTCTCACAAAAATATGTGTTTAAGCTTTAATTGTTGTATAGTTTACTCTCTTGATAGAATAGTTCAGTTTGTTTAAAATGTATAGCATATCAATTAGATAGTTATGTCATGCTTGTGATATTCACTATACGGTTAGTTTATTGTTTTAATTCATCATAATGTTTATGCTTGCATTTATTTTTCACAGTCTGCATTTTAATATGAAAAAGACAAAAAGATTTTGTATGTTCTTAGCATTGTTGCATGTTTCATACTGTATATTATTGCATATCATTTGGTGATTACTTCAGAAATTCCGTATGTGTGGACCAGGGGGAGTAAGCAAGTATGAAAGAGATCCGTAAAAGAAAATGTTCATTAAGTCGGATATTAGTTCATTTGACTTAGGTTGAAATATTATTGGATCTGGTAAAGGTTGAAACAACTAGAGTAAAGGTAAGGTGTTTGTTTGGATGAGACGAGTTGTTTAGAAGAGAAAGTTAGAAAATACGAGAATGGAAAATTAAATTTTAAAATTGTGAATTTGCAACCGGACGGTTACTCAATGCAACCGCACGGTTACACCTTGTAACCACCCGGATACGTAGATTAAAGGGTTTTTGGACTTCATGTACAACCGTACGGGTACACATTGCACCCGCATGGTTGCATAATTTTTGGCCGGATACAACCCTACAACCGCACGTTGCAGGACGGGTATAAATACCCAAACTCAGAACCGTGGGTTGTTTGTGCTCACAAATTGGTTAAGTCTAAATTGTTCAAAATTCACAAAGTGCTAAGGGGAGTTTTTGATCTCGTTTTTCTTATTCTACTCGTGTTACTGATCAATTTCATCTATAACAGGTATCTTTCCATCCATTAAATCTCTTGTTTTGATTAGTTTTTAGTTTTCATGAACTTTAGATCAATACAGGGATTATTAATGTGTTATAACTGGAATTGTTGATCAAAATGTGTTAGTCGGAGGTCATAGAAGCTTATTGAATCATTTGCTTGATGATTAGTACAGGGTTTGTAGGTTTTGGGTCTTGAAAACCCTAACATATACGATGAATACAACCGTACGGTTGCATTTTGCAACCGCACGGTTGAACGTACATCCGTAGCACTATTCAGCGCAACCGCACGGTTACACAATTGATTCAAAGTTTAGATTTTAAATATGTATCCGTGTGATTTGAGCCTGCACCCGTACGGTTATAGGTGCAACCGGGTTAGATCCTATTGCAACCATACAGATGCATATCAGAAACCCTAATTTTGAAATTTTGATTACTAACTTTTGGGTTTGCGATATTTTGGGTGTTTGTTTCAGATTCAGCTATGTCTGGGACTCCAATTACTAATGCTCCTACTACTGAGGGTACCGGATCTGGATCTGGTTGTCCTCGTGCTGAGAAGAGGTCTAAGCCTCATCGTGTGACAAAGTCTAGGTCCAAGAAGGCTACTGACCACAACAACGAACTTCAAGTGGGCCCTAACAATAACCTGCTGGCCAATCTGAATAAGATTGAGTATTTAGCTGACTATCACGGGATTATGTAGTTTCTTGAGAGATCTCGTATTTACACGGCTATCTCTATTGATGTGCCAGCATATGTTTCTCATCAACGTGAGTTTTGGAAGAATGTTACTTTATCAAAGGCAATGGATGGTGAATGATGGGTTGATGTGCTAAATAGTATTGTTCAGGGTAAGCCGATTGTTGTAACTATCTGTTAAGCTTTCGTGATGCAGCGGATATGAAAACTAGACTGAATTTGGGACTAGCCAAAGGCTGTTTCCATAACTGCAAGTACTCTGGGGATTTGACAAAGTCAAAGGTGTTGAAGTCAGGTTTCTGTCCAACTTTCAAATACTTGGCTCATGTTATTGTTCACTGTTTTAGCTCTAGAAGAGAAGGTCATGATGAAAAAAAATTTGTGATGCAATCTATGATGGTGGCTTTAATTCTGAATCATCCATTTAACTTCTCTGGGGTTATATTCGATTACATGATCGAGAACAGCAAGTTCAAGTCTGATCCTTATCTTCTTTATCCACGATTTCTCCAGCTCGTTATCAATTCTCAGCATACTGAGCTTGTCAAGGAGGATAAAGACCTTATCAAGCTGAATGTGATGACAAATGAAGTGACGAGGCGTATGATTTATTACAAGGGTAAAGTGGCTCCACCAAACCGCCCACTATTCGGTCATTTGAAAAGGGTTGACTACGTAGCTCGTAATCCAAGAATGTGGAGGAATGAGGATAGTGATTCGGACAAGAAAGACATTGTTCCTGATCTTATTGAAATGGATGATGAAGAGGAGGTTGTGGAAGTTGGTTCTCATTCTGGTCTTGTTGCCGATGACTTGGATAATTATAGTTTGGAGGATGAGGTGACAGAAGGTGGTGAGTTATTAACGTCCTTAAAGCGAAAGGAGGTTGCTGAAGATGAACCTTTGAGAAAGCCGAAGAGGAAGAGAGGTCATGTGAAACGGGCTGTTGATCTCTCAGGAGGTGCTTCAGCTACTCAAGCTGCAACTCAAATAGCTGAGGTGCCACCTACTCAACAAGCTCAGGATCCTCCAGTACCACTTACTCGATCTACTCAACAAGTCACAACACCACCAGTTGCGTCTACACAGGAGGGTAGTTCATTGGTTCTTGCAACTGCTGATCCTGCGTTTGTTACTCTTCAGGCTACTGTGCTCAATCTGGTTAATAAAGTTGATGAAGTAATGAAGAAGAATAAAGACAAGAAGAATGAGGTGAGTGAGTTACAAGCTAAAATGGACTCTCTGACATCTGAACTCGAGAAATCAAAGAAGTTAGCAGCTGATCTGAAAAAGTTAACAGAAAAACAGGCTACGAGGATCAGACGGATGGATAGTCGTGATAGGAGGTTCAAGGGAAAGTTAGAGGCTGATCCTCAAGATGGGACAATTCGTTTGAAGGTGGAGCATGTTAATGATGATCTCCTGTCAACCGAAAGCGAATATTCTCCGGACTCTTCCTCTGAGGGGACTGCGAACGTAAGTCAGATACAGGAGGTACATTTTCCTAAACCTCTGTCTGTTGATATTCATAAGTTAACATATTTTTTGGACCATCAAGGTACAGTGATTAGCTCGCTAGACTATGATGTGGAGGAGGGAGAAATTGTACATACAATGACAGATGAAGAGGTAGCTAGAATGTTTGGTATAGAGGTAGATAAGTTGATTGCTGCAGAAAAAGCTCCAAATACTGTTGGTACACGTGAGAATAGGCATTCAGGTGATGATAGTGTTGAGGAAGTCATCGTTGAAGATGCTTCTGATGATGAGAATGTTGCTGATATTGTAGATGAAGATGACTTACCTGAGTTTGCTGATCTTTTCAATCAACAAAATGATGATGTTTTGAATCGGAAAGTGGATGAGAAGCGGACTACTGGGGAAGGTGAGTCATCTGGTGTGAACAAGGAAGGCGAGAATATTGATACTGTAAACAAACAGAAGAACAAAGAATGGAGGGAGTATCAGAGATCCTGTACCAAGGCTTGGTTTAAGAAAGTACCGTTGGAACCCAAATACAAGTTATATTATGATCGAACGGGAAATGTTACAGGTGGGAAGATTCTCAGCTGGGCATATTTGAAAGATTTCAATTGCTTTACAGTACAAAGGGAAAATGGTGTTGATTATTTTAAGCCTGCTATTGATATGAAAACACTCCCATATTTTGAAATGATGGAACTTGCTAGATTGCCACGGCTTTATCATGAATCTGATGGATGGGGACAGTGGATGCGGTTTAATATTAGGAAAGAGTTTAAGTACGGCTGGTCTGCGTTAGAGCCGCAATTTCCAAAAGTTTCTTATCATACTGATGAATCTACAGGGAATAGAGTTCGAGTGGTTAGGTATAAGCGTGCAAGGACTATGAAGTTTGCACCAGTTCGTAAAATGCCACAAAATTTTGGTGATCGTTTTCGATGGTGGTATTATGATGGACGAACAGAAGAAGCGGTGATTTTGTTGTATAATCCTAATGGTAGTTTGGACCAGATCAGGATTATTGATCCAAGGTGGATTCAAAATTTGTGCAAAGAAGATATCAAGATGTTGCGGAGACACCCTATCTTTCATGAGTTGCCTAATACTGCGCAGGCAATTCAGTTCAATCGTGATGTTCGAACATGTTATGCTTATGATATCCATGCTTAAATGTCTGTGTTTTGAATTTGAATTAATAAACTGTGGACTTGAATGTTCTATTTTTAGTTTATTTCGATTTGGTTGTGATAACGTGACATAAACGTCTTAATTTTTATGTTATTGAATATGTTTGATTGTGTGATTATTTGTCTTTTGCAGGGGACAGTATATTTTGTTATTTAAGATAATGAACTGGGTCCTAGGGGAGTTTGTTGGTGCATATTTAGTCCCCGAGTTCATTATGATCACGTTGAAGTGTTTATCGTTTAACTTTCTCTGTTGGAATGCAACCGCACGGTTAGACAGGCAACCGCACGGTTGCAAGGTGCAACCGCACGGTTGCACACGCTGTGTGTATATAATGGGTATTACGAGTTCATTGTTAGGGTTACGAATCCAAACATATTCCATACGTACAATTCGATACCCTGGTGTTCTAGCATTCATCTAAGTCGATCTTTAACATATCTAAGTCGATTTATTCATTAAGATCAAAGGTTTTCATTGGATTTTGAGTATAAAACCCAATAACGAGATTTTTCGCACATCGTTATTGAATCTAAGATCGTCATTTAAGCAAAATACAACCTGTTTCGGTTGGGGTGCTTTACCTGCTCTCGGAGATGTTGCAACTTGCAATCAGTCCGCTATTTCTGTAAGTCGTGGTACGTGACTTTTATTTTCGACACCCTCGACCCTGCCAAAAATGTTGCAACGTGCAAAGTCAGTAACATGATTTGGTTTAATCTCTAAAAGGGAAGAGACTGGTGTTCTCATCCTTGGTCTTCGTCTTTTCCCTCATTTTTTTTTTTTTTTTTTTTTAACTTGAAAAGGTGGCCTTGTAGAGGCATTTTTCTATGAGTAAGTGCAAGTATATGCTCTCTCAAGAACCATGTATTCAAATAGTGCAAATCTAAAACTTGACCTATGACGAATCAAGGTTAATTGACTTATATGAAAGTTTTGTTGACTGATCACTAAATGCCTCTTTGGTCTTGTATTCTCAATCACGTACCCTATGATATTCGGTCAGCTAGTTTTTTAATGTTGTGTCTGTTCCAGTTAAGTTTAATTAAACTCCTATTTGATAACGATTGGCGTAGTCGGTAAATATTTATCATTTGTTGTCTAGAAATCACATTTTGTTCTTTTCTGAAAGCTGTTTGTTGGAATATTTAGTAACCATTTTCTCCATGTTTATGGTAATTCACTAGTCTTACAAGTCACATTAAAACTGGGAATTATGGATTTATTTATCTATTTTCGTATATTTATTTATTTTTTAGAAAGGCAAACTCATGCACACTACATAATTTACACGAATAATGTCCTAAACAAGACTCGAACACATGACCTCAAGGTGAGAGGGGCTCCTCGATAGCGCTAGTTTAAATTAATCCTAGAGTCATATACTTATTTTGGTTTATCTCATCATTTGATTGTAGTTATTGCAATAGTTCATTAGTTAATCATTAATTACTTTAATCAACAGAATGCCTTTTTGGCGACACAAATAGCTTATGAATCTTGTCGTTGTTCGAAGATTTTAGATGCTAATGAAGAGCTTGTAGAAAGTGGTATACCGCCTTTTTCATTAAACATTATGTGATCCGATTCTTACATAAAACTATGACTTTGAAAACTGAAATTAAAAAGTATATCAGACATGTGCATTAAATTCACTTGCACACATTGTTGGCCTAACTAACCAACCTCTTATATAATTTGTTAAGTTCCAAACCAAATGGCTCATCTTCTGGAAAGGCCTGCTCAAAAATATTGTGTACCGTGAATACGAAAGCATGCAACTAAACGAACATGGGAAGTCAAACTTTGACCTTGTAATAAACAAGGCAAGAAACATGTGGGATAGTTCTCCCAAGGAAGTCAAAAGCTTCCCATGGACCAGAACCTTGGAAAATTTTACACAACTTATAAGTGACATTGTATTAATAGTCACCCAATACTTATATGTGTTAGCCGATATTATTATTATGTTTATGCTTTGTAAGCCCATCTCTATAAGGGCTCAGTTTCTAGTGTTAGCCCATTAGATTTGAGTTGTTATCTATTTATATTCAGTATTAGCATTCATGTACGGATCAATTTATCAATAATATTCCACCTTAACATGGTATCAGATGCTAGTAAACCCTAATATATCATCATCATCATCATCATCATCTATCTGCGGCTTCACCACCCACATCGTAATTCTTCTAATCTTCCGATAGACAAATCGATTGTCCCTACCATCCAACGACGAGTCAAATATGTATGTATAATACATTTATGCTTTGGGTATCGAGAACAGAGAAGGAAAAAAAAAAGGAAATAAAGATCAAGTGCAAAAACAAAAAGGAATTAATAAACACGTTCACATGCTTCATCGGTTTGTGTAACATGATTCTATCCTATTCTTTTTCTTTAATTTTTATTTTATTTCTCCAAAACAACAATTGCCTCCTCTCTTAATTAATTGTTGAGAGACTGTTCAATTTTTTATTTCAATATTCTATTGTTATTCCGATTCTTAGCAACAATCATCGAACTTCAATCGATATGGATCAGTATTCTGTATATTTGCTAGAGATCATACAAGCCCAACAACACTTATTGGGTCAATTTGGCCTGGCTCAGTCTATGTATAATAGACCTACATTTCATTACAATTTAAATGGACCACCAAGGCCTAATTACTTATTTAGTAAACAATAACATGGCAGCGGGTTTGTAGCACCTTCGCAGCTAAGTCAGAAACCACTTATGCCACACGCGTTTAATGCTACTACTATCCCGGATTACAGTAACTTGGGTTGGACTATGGACACGGGTGCGTCCACTCACCTCACATCTAGCATTCATAATTTAAGTAGTGTTTTTAATCATTGCATGTATCCTTCAGTAGCCGTTGGGGATGGGAATCTCATTCCCGTCACTAACAGTGGCCATTGCGTGTTGCCTAATATCCACCGACCACTTTACCTTTCTAACGTACTTGTAACACCTAACATTGTAAAAAACCTTATTTCTGTTCGTCGTTTTGCCCGTGATAATAAAGTTTCTGTTTGCTTTGACGAGTTCTGTTTTTCGGTCAAAGACTACTTGACTCGTCGCCTACTCCTCCGATGTGACAGTACCGGAGATCTCTACTGTGATGACCCGGAAATTTCCGACCAAATTTAAACTTAATCTTTACATTATTCCGACATGATAAGCAAAGTTTGTTAAGTTGAATCTCAAGGATTTTAAACTGTGTTCATACATTCATTTAACCCTTGACAATTTCCGACGATTCACGAACAATTGTACGTAAATATATATATATATATATATATATATATATATATATATATATATATATATATATATATATATATATATATACACAAATATAAATATAAGTGTATACACAATATTTTGAATTAATAAAGTACACGTAATCAATTGGAATTAAAAATGTAAAATAATAAACAAGAATAATTAAATTACTATTATTAACAATATATATATATATATATATATATATATATATATATATATATATATATATATATATATATATATATATATATATATATATATATATATATATATATATATATATATATATATGACTTCTATAAGTAATTATTATGTTGTAAAGTATAAATACAAAATATTCAATTTTCACACACACACACACACAAACACACACACACACACACACCCAAATATATATATATAATTATTAAATTTTACATGATTAGTAACTTGTAATATAATATTTAGTTACAAGCTAAAATATAAGTGTTATATTATTTACTTTCAATTTCAATATTTATATTATTATTATTAATATTAATACATTATTATTTAATATGTAAAAGTGTTATATCTATGTTGTAACATCTTGACATCTATTTAATATGTAAAATTATAATTCGAAGTTATTAGGGTTTTTCATTATTGTTAATATCTTTATCAATATTATTATTATTATTATTATTATTATTATTATTATTATTATTATTATCATTATTTTTCTTATAATTATTATTAAAAGGAAATAATACAATATATTATTAATAATAATATAATTATTATCATTCTTATAATTTTTCTATCATTATTATTTATTAATATACTTAATATTACTAATATATTCATTAATACTCATTATATTACATAAACTACAATTTAGGAAACAAGAATCGTACGAAATGGATTTCATATCCTTTACACTATAACTGATTGAAGACAATATATCTGATTATTGACTTTAACATCAAAACCATCCAAAATCTGTTACCAGTAGTTCTCCTATATTTTGTTTATATTTTTTTTATTATTTTTTTTACGACTGTCTTTGTTGTCTTCTATATAGTAATCGAAGATCTCAAGATGTTATGCAATTCTCTTGACCTCCCAACATCATTATAAATTAACGAAAATCGCTATTATTCTGTAAAACCAGATTAAACAGATTTATTTAGTTAATTATTTATTGATATTCAAGTCGTTCCTCTGCTCAGGTATTTTTTTTCTGTTTCATCAAAATTGTAACAATTTCAAAAATCTAATAATGCAATTATGTTACAAGTCTTTCGTTTAATCTAACTGCAAGATTTCAAGTTCCATTTTTTCTTATCGTGTTCGAAATTTCGAGTCAAAGTTTGATTTTAAAAAGTCAACCGAATCGTTCATCAATAAATTCGAACTTGTTGTGATGTTTTGGATTAAATTGATGTTACAGAAGGTTTAAAGAAAGTATTTAGAACATGTTTTATGTAATAAATTTCGGCTAAAACGTCCTAGAATTCCAATTGTGATTTAGTGTTCATCGTGTCCCTTTTGAAACTAATTACAGCTATTTTTATTTATTTATTCTGTTTTAATTAATTTTGATCAACCACCAATCGTTTCTGGTTCAACTGTGTTTCCAAAACAGAAGGTATCAAATTGTTAGGTTATTGGGTCGACTGGTTTCACGATGAAGAAATAGGGAAAACTGAATCAAAGGGTTAAATAAAATTTGCTGTGACTTATATAACAGAAAAATAATTATGGACGAGTGGTTTGTACGGGTGTTGGGTTAACGAGAGGTCTCGGGTTCGATTCCTACTTGGTGCATTCTTTTAATTAAAGGCTTTTAAGGTAGTTTTTCTTTTCATTTTATTATTATTATTATTATTATTATTATTATTATTATTATTATTATTATTATTATTATTATTATCTTTATTAGTATTGTGATTATTATTATTATTGTAAATGTATGTATTATAATTATTATTAGTATAGTAATTATTATTATTATTAGTATTAATATCACAATTATAATTATAATTATAATGTATTACGAGCGTTATTATTATTATTAATCGTAAAAGTATTATTATCATTATTACAACCACTATTATTATGATTATGATTAAGATTAAGATTATTGTTATTATTGATATATTATCATTAATATTATTATTAATGTTCTTAGCAATATCATTAAAAGTATTATTATCAAAAATTTTAGAATTATCATTATTATTAGAGTAAGTGTTATTATTAACAATATCATTGTTATTAAAAGTTTTACTTTTACTAAAACTATTTTTTTAGTAAAATTACTATCATTGCTATCATTATTACAATTATTAGTAAAATCACGGTTTTTAGTAGTATTATGATTGTTATCATTATTATTATTAATAACATATTTTTTTATCAAAATTATCAAATTACTATTGAATTTGTTATTAATATCATTATTAAGAATTATCATGAGTTTATCAAAAGTAGTAATATTTTATCACTTTTATTATTATTATTATTATTATTGTTATTATCAATATGATCAGTATTAGTAATATATCAAATAAAGACAATTTATATAAAAAAAACATACACATAACTTAATTATGTTATTATTATCAATACTACTAGGAATATTATCATTATTATTACAATAAAAAGTAGTTATATAAAACCATATCTAATACCTATAACTTAACTCTATTATTTTATTAATTAATTATTCAAAATATGTAAAATAAGTATATTTATATACTAATGGAACTCATAGCTCATTAAAATAACAGTCGAATCACTAATAATAATAATATATATATATATATATATATTTATTCGATTACGATTATATATATTAATGAATACACAAATGATATAGGTTTGTGAATACGAGGCCAACCCTGTATTGTTCAGTTGTTCAATGTCGCCATATGTATTTTTACTACAAAATACATTAGGTGAGTTTCATTTACCCTTTTACTCTTTAAATTTTTGGGCTGAGAATACATGCACTGTTTTAATAACTGTTTTACAATATTTATATGCGTGAGTCTCATTAATCCCTTTTTAAATGCTTTTGCAATATATATTTTTGGGACTGAGAATACATGCGCTGCTTTTATAAATGCTTTACGAAATAGACACAAGTAATCGAAAATACATTCTATGGTTGGATTATCTAATCGAATATGCCCTTTTTATTAAGTCTGGTAATCTAAGAATTAGGGAACAGACACCCTAATTGACGCGAACTCTAAAGATAGATCTATCGGGCCCAACAAGCCCCATCCAAAGTACCGGATGCTTTAGTACTTCGAAATTTATATCATGTCCGAAGGAGGATCCCGGAATGATGGGGATATTCTTATATGTATATTGTGAATGTCGGTTACCAGGTGTTCAATCCATATGAATGATATTTTTGTCTCTATGTATGGGACGTATGTTTATGAGAAATGAAAATCTTGTGGTCTATTAAAATGATGGAAATGATTATTTATGTTAACCCAATGAACTCACCAACCTTTTGGTTGACACTTTAAAGCATGTTTATTCTCAGGTATGAAAGAAATCTTCCGCTGTGCATTTGCTCACTTTAAAGATATTACTTGGAGTCATTCATGACATATTTCAAAAGACGTTGCATTCGAGTCGTCAAGTTCATCAAGATTATTATTAAGATAATTATAATTAGATATATTATGAAATGGTATGAATATCGTCAATTTTCGATGTAAGGAAGTTTGTCTTTTCAAAACGAATGCAATGTTTGTAAAATGTATCATATAGAGGTCAAGTACCTCGCGATGTAACCAACTATTGTGAATCGTTTGTAATCGATGTGGACTTTGTCCGGATGGATTAGGACGGGTCTTTCATCTACCCTTTCACACCTCTGTCATCTACACCTATTCAACATGCTCTCCTTACTACCTCCACTACCTGGCATCAACGTCTCGGACATCCCAGAGTTGAATCATTTCGTTGTCTTGTTTCTAATAACTACATAGCTTGTAATAAAATGAAGCCTCCCAAGTTCTGCCATGCATGCCAACTTGGCAAACACGTGAGACTTCCGTTCAGTAGTTCTAGCTCGCATGTTACTTCTGCATTTGATATTATTCATTCTGATTTATGGACTTCTCCAGTTTTAAGTCTTAGTGGTTTTAAATACTATGTTATTTTCTTGGATCATTATTCACATTATTTATGGGTGTTTCCATTACGCAATAAATCTGAAGTATTCAATATATTTGTACAATTTCGCGCATTCGTTAAAACATAATTCAACACTGAAATTAAAGCTTTTCAATGTGATCAAGGGGGAATTCGATAACAACCCTTTTCCACCAACTGTTCCAATCAAATGGCATTCAACTTCGACTATCTTGCACCCAAACTTCCCAACAAAATGGAAAATCTGAAAGAATGATTCGCACCATAAATAACCTAATCCGCACCCTCCTATTTCAAGTAAACCTACCTCCAACTTTCTGGACAGAGGCACTACACATGGCCGCCTACCTTCTAAATCTTCTTCCATCTTCCGCCATTAACTACGATATTCCTCACACACGACTCTACAAAAATCCACCAAACTATTTCACACTACGTGTTTTCGGTTGCCTCTGTTACCCTCATCTAAACACAACCAACAAACTTGCTCCCCGCTCTTCTCCATGCATCTTCCTTGGATGCCCATCTAATCATCGAGGTTATCGATGCATTGATCTCGCCACCAACAAAGTCATATTATCACGCCACGTTACCTTCCATGAAAACTCGTTTCCGTACAGTTCCTCCCTACCCTCGCCGGCTCCTACCACCACTACTACCTCCTACGACTTCCTAGATCCACTACCTAACTCATTCTCTCGTAGCTTTGCTGAAAATAACATTACCTCATCACCACCTACCCCGGATCGCACAACTCCACTGAAATGTCCCGTTCTTATTGATTAAAAACGTTCCATATTAATTGATTTCGTTGCGAGGTTTTGACCTCTATATGAGACGTTTTTCAAAGACTGCATTCATTTTAAAACAAACCATAACCTTTATTTCATCAATAAAGGTTTAAAAAGCTTTACGTAGATTATCAAATAATGATAATCTAAAATATCCTGTTTACACACGACCATTACATAATGGTTTACAATACAAATATGTTACAACAAAATAAGTTTCTTGAATGCAATTTTTAAACAATATCATACAAGCATGGACTCCAAATCTCGTCCTTATTTAAGTATGCGACAGCGGAAGCTCTTAATAATCACCTGAGAATAAACATGCTTAAAACGTCAACAAAAATGTTGGTGAGTTATAGCTTTAACCTATATATATCAAATCATAATAATAGACCACAAGATTTTATATTTCAATACACATCCCATACATAGAGATAAAAATCATTCATATGGTGAACACCTGGTAACCGACATTAACAAGATGCATATATAAGAATATCCCCATCATTCCGAGACACCCTTCGGATATGATATAAATTTCGAAGTACTAAAGCATCCGGTACTTTGGATGGGGTTTGTTAGGCCCAATAGATCTATCTTTAGGATTCGCGTCAATTAGGGTGTCTGTTCCCTAATTCTTAGATTACCAGACTTAATAAAAATGGGCATATTCGATTTCGATAATTCAACCATAGAATGTAGTTTCACGTACTTGTGTCTATTTTGTAAATCATTTATAAAACCTGCATGTATTCTCATCCCAAAAATATTAGATTTTAAAAGTGGGACTATAACTCACTTTCACAGATTTTTACTTCGTCGGGAAGTAAGACTTGGCCACTGGTTGATTCACGAACCTATAACAATATATACATATATATCAAAGTATGTTCAAAATATATTTACAACACTTTTAATATATTTTGATGTTTTAAGTTTATTAAGTCAGATGTCCTCGTTAGTAACCTACAACTAGTTGCCCACAGTTAGATGTACAGAAATAAATCGATAAATATTATTTTGAATCAATCCACGACCCAGTGTATACGTATCTCAGTATTGATCACAACTCAAACTATATATATTTTGGAATCAACCTCAACCCTGTATAGCTAACTCCAACATTCACATATAGAGTGTCTATGGTTGTTCCGAAATATATATAGATGTGTCGACATGATAGGTCGAAACATTGTATAGGTGTCTATGGTATCTCAAGATTACATAATATACAATACAAGTTGATTAAGTTATGGTTGGAATAGATTTGTTACCAATTTTCACGTAGCTAAAATGAGAAAAATTATCCAATCTTGTTTTACCCATAACTTCTTCATTTTAAATCCGTTTTGAGTGAATCAAATTGCTATGGTTTCATATTGAACTCTATTTTATGAATCTAAACAGAAAAAGTATAGGTTTATAGTCGGAAAAATAAGTTACAAGTCGTTTTTGTAAAGGTAGTCATTTCCGTCGAAAGAACGACGTCTAGATGACCATTTTAGAAAACATACTTCCACTTTGAGTTTAACCATAATTTTTGGATATAGTTTCATGTTCATAATAAAAATCATTTTCTCAGAATAACAACTTTTAAATCAAAGTTTATCATAGTTTTTAATTAACTAACCCAAAACAGCCCGCGGTGTTACTACGACGGCGTAAATCCGGTTTTACGCTGTTTTTCGTGTTTCCAGGTTTTAAATCATTAAGTTAGCATATCATATAGATATAGAACATGTGTTTAGTTGATTTTAAAAGTCAAGTTAGAAGGATTAACTTTTGTTTGCGAACAAGTTTAGAATTAACTAAACTATGTTCTAGTGATTACAAGTTTAAACCTTCGAATAAGATAGCTTTATATGTATGAATCGAATGATGTTATGAACATCATTACTACCTTAAGTTCCTTGGATAAACCTACTGGAAAAGAGAAAAATGGATCTAGCTTCAACGGATCCTTGGATGGCTCGAAGTTCTTGAAGCAGAATCATGACACGAAAACAAGTTCAAGTAAGATCATCACTTGAAATAAGATTGTTATAGTTATAGAAATTGAACCAAAATTTGAATATGATTATTACCTTGTATTAGAATGATAACCTACTGTAAGAAATAAAGATTTCTTGAGGTTGGATGATCACCTTACAAGATTGGAAGTGAGCTAGCAAACTTGAAAGTATTCTTGATTTTATGTAACTAGAACTTGTAGAATTTATGAAGAACACTTAGAACTTGAAGATAGAACTTGAGAGAGATCAATTAGATAAAGAAAATTGAAGAATGAAAGTGTTTGTAGGTGTTTTTGGTCGTTGGTGTATGGATTAGATATAAAGGATATGTAATTTTGTTTTCATGTAAATAAGTCATGAATGATTACTCATGTTTTTGTAATTTTATGAGATATTTCATGCTAGTTACCAAATGATGGTTCCCACATGTGTTAGGTGACTCAAATAGGCTGCTAAGAGCTAATCATTGGAGTGTATATACCAATAGTACATACATCTAAAAGCTGTGTATTGTACGAGTACGAATACGGGTGCATACGAGTAGAATTGTTGATGAAACTGAACGAGGATGTAATTGTAAGCATTTTTGTTAAGTAGAAGTATTTTGATAAGTGTATTGAAGTCTTTCAAAAGTGTATAAATACATATTAAAACACTACATGTATATACATTTTAACTGAGTCGTTAAGTCATCGTTAGTCGTTACATGTAAGTGTTGTTTTGAAACCTTTAGGTTAACGATCTTGTTAAATGTTGTTAACCCAATGTTTATAATATCAAATGAGATTTTAAATTATTATATTATCATGATATTATCATGTATGAATATCTCTTAATATGATATATATACATTAAATGTCTTTACAACGATAATCGTTACATATATGTCTCGTTTAAAAATCATTAAGTTAGTAGTCTTGTTTTTACATATGTAGTTCATTGTTAATATACTTAATGATATGCTTACTTATCATAGTATCATGTTAACTATATATATATATATCCATATATATGTCATCATATAGTTTTTACAAGTTTTAACGTTCGTGAATCACCGGTCAACTTGGGTGGTCAATTGTCTATATGAAACATATTTCAATTAATCAAGTCTTAACAAGTTTGATTGCTTAACATGTTGGAAACATTTAATCATGTAAATATCAATCTCAATTAATATATATAAACATGAAAAAGTTCGGGTCATTACAGTACCTACCCGTTAAATAAATTTCGTCCCGAAATTTTAAGCTGTTAAAGGTGTTGACGAATCTTCTGGAAATAGATGCGGGTATTTCTTCTTCATCTGATCTTCACACTCCCAGGTGAACTCGGGTCCTCTATGAGCATTCCATCGAACCTTAACAATTGGTATCTTGTTTTGCTTAAGTCTTTTAACCTCACGATCCATTATTTCGACGGGTTCTTCGATGAATTGGAGTTTTTTGTTGATTTGGATTTCATCTAACGGAATAGTGAGATCTTCTTTAGCAAAACATTTCTTCAAATTCGAGACGTGGAAAGTGTTATGTACAGCCGCGAGTTGTTGAGGTAACTCAAGTCGGTAAGCTACTGGTCTGACACGATCAATAATCTTGAATGGTCCAATATACCTTGGATTTAATTTCCCTCGTTTACCAAATCGAACAATGCCTTTCCAAGTTGCAACTTTAAGCATGACCATCTCTCCAATTTCAAATTCTATATCTTTTCTTTTAATGTCAGCGTAGCTCTTTTGTCGACTTTGGGCGGTTTTCAACCGTTGTTGAATTTGGATGATCTTCTCGGTAGTTTCTTGTATAATCTCTGGACCCGTAATCTGTCTATCCCCCACTTCACTCCAACAAATCGGAGACCTGCACTTTCTACCATAAAGTGCTTCAAACGGTGCCATCTCAATGCTTGAATGGTAGCTGTTGTTGTAGGAAAATTCTGCTAACGGTAGATGTCGATCCCAACTGTTTCCGAAATCAATAACACATGCTCGTAGCATGTCTTCAAGCATTTGTATTGTCCTTTCGCTCTGCCCATCAGTTTGTGGATGATAGGCAGTACTCATGTCTAGACGAGTTCCTAATGCTTGCTGTAATGTCTGCCAGAATCTTGAAATAAATCTGCCATCCCTATCAGAGATAATAGAGATTGGTTTTCCATGTCTGGAGACGACTTCCTTCAAATACAGTCATGCTAACTTCTCCATCTTGTCATCTTCTCTTATTGGCAGGAAGTGTGCTGATTTTGTGAGACGATCAACTATTACCCAAATAGTATCAAAACCACTTGCAGTCCTTGGCAATTTAGTGATGAAATCCATGGTAATGTTTTCCCATTTCCATTCCGGGATTTCGGGTTGTTGAAGTAGACCTGATGGTTTCTGATGCTCAGCTTTGACCTTAGAACACGTCAAACATTCTCCTACGTATTTAGCAACATCGGCTTTCATACCCGGCCACCAAAAATGTTTCTTGTGATCCTTGTACATCTTCCCCGTTCCAGGATGTATTGAGTATCTGGTTTTATGAGCTTCTCTAAGTACCATTTCTCTCATATCTCCAAATTTTGGTACCCAAATCCTTTCAGCCCTATACCGGGTTCCGTCTTCCCGAATATTAAGATGCTTCTCCGATCCTTTGGGTATTTCATCCTTTAAATTTCCCTCTTTTAAAACTCCTTGTTGCGCCTCCTTTATTTGAGTAGTAAGGTTATTATGAATCATTATATTCATAGATTTTACTCGAATGGGTTCTCTGTCCTTCCTGCTCAAGGCATCGGCTACCACATTTGCCTTTCCCGGGTGGTAACGAATCTCAAAGTCGTAATCATTCAACAATTCAATCCACCTACGCTGCCTCATATTCAGTTGTTTCTGATTAAATATGTGTTGTAGACTTTTGTAGTCGGTATATATAATACTTTTGACCCCATATAAGTAGTGCCTCCAAGTCTTTAATGCAAAAACAACCGCGCCAAATTCCAAATCATGCGTCGTATAATTTTGTTCATGAATCTTCAATTGTCTAGACGCATAAGCAATCACCTTCGTTCGTTGCATTAATACACAACCGAGACCTTGCTTTGATGCGTCACAATAAATCACAAAATCATCATTCCCTTCAGGCAATGACAATATAGGTGCCGTAGTTAGCTTTTTCTTCAATAACTGAAACGCTTTCTCTTGTTCATCATTCCATTCAAATTTCTTCCCTTTATGCGTTAATGCAGTCAAGGGTTTTGCTATTCTGGAAAAGTCTTGGATGAACCTTCTGTAGTAACCAGCTAGTCCTAAAAACTGGCGTATGTGTTTCGGAGTTTTTGGGGTTTCCCACTTTTCAACAGTTTCTATCTTTTCCGGATCCACCTTAATACCTTCTTTGTTCACTATGTGACCGAGGAATTGAACTTCTTCCAACCAAAATGCACACTTTGAAAACTTAGCGTACAATTCTTCCTTCCTCAATACTTCTAACACCTTTCTCAAATGTTCACCGTGTTCTTGGTCATTCTTTAAGTAAATAAGTATGTCATCAATGAAAACAATGACAAACTTGTCAAGGTATGGTCCACACACTCGGTTCATAAGGTCCATGAACACAGCTGGTGCATTAGTTAAACCAAACGGCATGACCATAAACTCGTAATGACCGTAACGTGTTCTGAAAGCAGTCTTTGGAATATCATCTTCTTTCACCCGCATTTGATGATACCCGGAACGTAAGTCAATCTTTGAATAAACAGACGAGCCTTGTAGTTGATCAAATAAGTCGTCGATTCTCGGTAATGGGTAGCGGTTCTTGATGGTAAGTTTGTTCAACTCTCGGTAGTCGATACACAACCTGAATGTACCATCTTTCTTCTTGACAAACAAAACAGGAGCTCCCCACGGTGATGTGCTTGGTCGAATGAAACCACGCTCTAAAAGTTCTTGTAATTGGCTTTGCAGTTCTTTCATCTCGCTGGGTGCGAGTCTGTAAGGAGCACGAGCTATTGGTGCAGCTCCTGGTACAAGATCTATTTGAAAATTAACGGATCGATGTGGGGGTAATCCCGGTAATTCTTTCGGAAATACATCGGGAAATTCTTTTGCAATGGGAACATCATTGATGCTCTTTTCTTCAGTTTGTACTTTCTCGACGTGTGCTAGAACAGCATAGCAACCTTTTCTTATTAGTTTTTGTGCCTTCAAATTACTAATAAGATGTAGCTTCGTGTTGCCCTTTTCTCCGTACACCATTAAGGGTTTTTCTTTTTCTCGTATAATGCGAATTGCATTTTTGTAACAAACGATCTCTACTTTCACTTCTTTCAACCAGTCCATACCGATTATCACATCAAAACTCCCTAACTCTACTGGTATCAAATCAATCTTAAATGTTTCGCTAACCAGTTTAATTTCTCGATTCCGACATATATTATCTGCTGAAATTAATTTACCATTTGCTAATTCGAGTAAAAATTTACTATCCAAAGACGTCAATGGACAACTTAATTTAGCACAAAAATCTCTACTCATATAGCTTCTATCCGCACCCGAATCAAATAAAACGTAAGCAGATTTATTGTCAATAAGAAACGTACCCGTAACAAGCTCTGGGTCTTCCTGTGCCTCTGTCGCATTAATATTGAAAACTCTTCCACGGCCTTGTCCATTCGTGTTCTCCTAGTTCGGGCAATTTCTAATAATGTGGCCCGGTTTTCCACATTTATAACAAACTACATTGGCATAACTTGCTCCGACACTACTTGCTCCGCCATTACTCGTTCCGACACCATTTGTTCCTTTCGTTCTATTAACCCCTGGTCCGTAGACCTCACACTTCGCCGCGCAATGACCATTTCTTTTACACTTGTTGCAAAATTTGGTGCAGAACCCCGAGTGATACTTTTTACACCTTTGGCATAGCTGCTTTTGATTGTTGTTGTTGTTGCGGTTATTATTGTTGTTAGAATGATTGTTGTAGTTGCTGTTGTTGTTGTTGTTGTTGTTGTTGTTGTTGTTGTTGTTGTTGTTATTGTTGTTGTTGTTGTTGGGCCGTTTGTTGTAGTTGTGATTGATGTTGCGATTGTTGGGATAATTATTGCGATTATTGTTGTAATTGCTGTTGTTGTTGTATTGGTGATTCTTATCACCGTTTTCCTCCCACTTTCTTTTGACTTGCTTCACATTGGCCTCTTCAGCAGTCTATTCTTTAATTCTTTCTTCAATCTGCCATTCTACATGCCTGTTGTATGGAGGCGGGCTCGTGTGAACTTATATCTTCTTGGATTCTTTCCGGTAATCCTTTCACAAACGCGTCGATCTTCTCTTCCTCATCTTCGAATGCTCCCGGACACAATAGGCACAATTCTGTGAATCGTCTTTCGTACGTGGTAATATCAAATCCTTGGGTTCGTAACCCTCTAAGTTCTGTCTTGAGCTTATTGACCTCGGTTCTGGGACGGTACTTCTCGTTCATCAAGTGCTTGAATGCTGACCACGGTAGTGCGTACGCATCGTCTTGTCCCACTTGCTCTAGATAGGTATTCCACCATGTTAACGCAGAACCTGTGAAGGTATGCGTAGCGTACTTCACTTTGTCCTCTTCAGTACACTTACTTATGGCAAACACCGATTCTACCTTCTAGGTCCACCGTTTCAATCCGATCGGTCCTTCGGTTCCATCAAATTCCAAAGGTTTGCAGGCAGTGAATTCTTTGTAGGTGCATCCTACACGATTTCCTGTACTGCTAGATCCAAGGTTATTGTTGGTATGTAGCGCAGCCTGTACTGCGGCTATGTTTGAAGCTAGAAAAGTACGGAATTCCTCTTCATTCATATTCACGGTGTGTCGAGTAGTCGGTGCCATTTCCTTCAAAATAGTCAAATGGAACAAGTTAATCATACAGAATATTAAGAGTAGTTAATAGTATTTCGTAGCATAATATGAACTCATTTATAAAAGCTTTTTCTTCATATTAGCGTTTTATAAGTTTAAATTCGGGTAGTACCTACCCGTTAAGTTCATACTTATTAGCTAATATACAATTCAACTACTACAATTCTATATGAAAAACTGATTATAATAATATTTCGCGTTCAAACTTTTATACAATATTTTACAAACTTACAATACCGCTTATTTTACATAAAGCATGAAATATAGCACACAATAACTTTGATACAAGATAGTTGTGAAGATAATTCTAGCTAGTACACAAGTCGTTCAACAAAGGCAATAAAGACACGTAATTCATACGTCCAGAAACAAGTCATGCATTCTGGTTTTACTAGGACTACTTCCCATCCTTGGTCTTGTGGAACATAACCATTATGGCCATTGATAAGACAGCGTGTTGTAACGTCATCAAAGGGACGAGGGTTACGTAATGTACAACAGTCCCATAACAATCTAAAAACCTCATTTCTTACCCCAATTACTGACTCCGTCACTTGTGGGAACGTTTTGTTTAATAGTTGCAGCCCGATGTTCTTGTTCTCACTTTGGTGAGAAGCGAACATTACTAATCCGTAAGCATAACATACTTCTTTATGTTGCATGTTAGCCGTTTTTTCTAAATCACGAAGTCCAATATTCGGATATATTGAGTCAAAATAATTTCTTAACCCATTGCGTAAAATAGCATTTGGGTTCCCCGCAATATATGCGTCAAAGTAAACACATCGTAACTTATGGATTTCCCAATGTGATATCCCCCATCTTTCGAACTAAAGCCTTTTATAAACCAAGGCATTCTTGGAACGTTCTTCGAATGTCTTACAAACTGATCTCGCCTTAAATAGTTGTGCCGAAGAATTCTGACCGACTCTAGACAATATTTCATCAATCATGTCTCCGGGTAGGTCTCTTAAAATATTGGGTTGTCTATCCATTTTGTGTTTTTATACTGTAAAATAGACAAGAGTTAGATTCATAAAAAAAAAAATTATTAATACAAGCAATTTTTACATATATCATAAAGCATAAGCACACTATATTACATATATTACACCACACGAATATAACTATCTTATTCCGACTCGCTTGTTTCTTCTTCTTCGGTTTTAGTTCATTTTGCCAAGTTTCTAGGGATATATGATGTTCCCCTAATACGAGCCGTCGTTTTCCACATTGGTTTAGAAAAACCTGGTGGTTTAGAGGTTCCCGGGTCATTGTTACAACTTAAGGACTTCGGGGGTTGACAATACATATAAAGTTCATCGAGGTTGGAATTAGATTTCTCTATTTTTATGCCCTTTCCTTTATTATTTTCTTTTGCCTTTTTAAATTCAGTTGGGGTAATTTCTATAACATCATCGGAATTCTCGTCGGAATCCGATTCATCGGAGAATTGGTAATCCTCCCAATATTTTGCTTCCTTGGCGGAAACACCATTGACCATAATTAACCTTGGTCGGTTGGTTGAGGATTTTCTTTTACTTAACTGTTTTATTATTTCCCCCACCGGTTCTATTTCTTCATCCGGTTCCGATTCTTCTTCCGGTTCCGACTCTTCTTCCGGTTCCTCTTCGGGAACTTGTGAATCAGTCCGCGAATCATTCCAATTTACATTTGACTCTTCATTATTATTAGGTGAGTCAATGGGACTTGTTCTAGAGGTAGACATCTATCACATAATATCAAACGCGTTAAGAGATTAATATATCACATAATATTCACATGTTAAAAATATATAGTTTCCAACAAAATTTGTTAAGCAATCATTTTTCAAGTAAACACGGTCGAAGTCCAGACTCACTAATGCATCCTAACAAACTCGGTAAAACACACTAATGCAAAATTCTGGTTCTCTAAGACCAACGCTCGGATACCAACTGAAATGTCCCGTTCTAATTGATTAAAAACGTTCCATATTAATTGATTTCGTTGCGAGGTTTTGACCTCTATATGAGACGTTTTTCAAAGACTGCATTCATTTTAAAACAAACCATAACCTTTATTTCATCAATAAAGGTTTAAAAAGTTTTACGTAGATTATCAAATAATGATAATATAAAATATCCTGTTTACACACGACCATTACATAATGGTTTACAATACAAATATGTTACAACAAAATAAGTTTCTTGAATGCAGTTTTTACACAATATCATACAAGCATGGACTCCAAATCTCGTCCTTATTTAAGTATGCGACAACGGAAGCTCTTAATAATCACCTGAGAATAAACATGCTTAAAACGTCAACAAAAATGTTGGTGAGTTATAGGTTTAACCTATATATATCAAATCATAATAATAGACCACAAGATTTCATATTTCAATACACATTCCATACATAGAGATAAAAATCATTCATATGGTGAACACCTGGTAACCGACATTAACAAGATGCATATATAAGAATATCCCCATCATTCCGGGACACCCTTCGGATATGATATAAAATTCGAAGTACTAAAGCATCCGGTACTTTGGATGGGGTTTGTTAGGCCCAATAGATCTATCTTTAGGATTCGCGTCAATTAGGGTGTCTGTTCCCTAATTCTTAGATTACCAGACTTAATAAAAAGGGGCATATTCGATTTCGATAATTCAACCATAGAATGTAGTTTCACGTACTTGTGTCTATTTTGTAAATCATTTATAAAACCTGCATGTATTCTCATCCCAAAAATATTAGATTTTAAAAGTGGGACTATAACTCACTTTCACAGATTTTTACTTCGTCGGGAAGTAAGACTTGGCCACTGTTGATTCACGAACCTATAACAATATATACATATATATTAAAGTATGTTCAAAATATATTTATAACACTTTTAATATATATGTATATATTGTTATAGGTTCGTGAATCAACAGTGGCCAAGTCTTACTTCTCGACGAAGTAAAAATCTGTGAAAGTGAGTTATAGTCCCACTTTTAAAATCTAATATTTTTGGGATGAGAATACATGCAGGTTTTATAAATGATTTACAAAATAGACACAAGTACGTGAAACTACATTCTATGGTTGAATTATCGAAATCGAATATGCCCCTTTTTATTAAGTCTGGTAATCTAAGAATTAGGGAACAGACACCCTAATTGACACGAATCCTAAAGATAGATCTATTGGGCCTAACAAACCCCATCCAAAGTACCGGATGCTTTAGTACTTCGAAATTTATATCATATCCGAAGGGTATCCCGGAATGATGGGGATATTCTTATATATGCATCTTGTTAATGTCGGTTACCAGGTGTTCACCATATGAATGATTTTTATCTCTATGTATGGGATGTGTATTGAAATATGAAATCTTGTGGTCTATTGTTACGATTTGATATATATAGGTTAAACCTATAACTCACCAACATTTTTGTTGACGTTTAAAGCATGTTTATTCTCAGGTGAATATTAAGAGCTTCCGCTGTTGCATACTAAAATAAGGACAAGATTTGGAGTCCATGTTTGTATGATATTGTGTAAAAACTGCATTCAAGAAACTGATTTCGTTGTAACATATTTGTATTGTAAACCATTATGTAATGGTCGTGTGTAAACAGGATATTTTAGATTATCATTATTTGATAATCTACGTAAAGCTTTTTAAACCTTCATTTATAAAATAAAGGTTATGGTTTGTTTTAAAAATGAATGCAGCCTTTGAAAAACGTCTCATATAGAGGTCAAAACCTCGCAACGAAATCAATTAATATGGAACGTTTTTAATCAATAAGAACGGGACATTTCAGTTGGTATCCGAGCGTTGGTCTTAGAGAACCAGAATTTTGCATTAGTGTGTCTTATCTAGTTTGTTAGGATGCATTAGTGAGTCTGGACTTCGACCGTGTTTACTTGAAAAATGATTGCATAACAAATTTTGTTGGAAACTATATATTTTTAACATGTGAATATTATGTGATATATTAATCTCTTAACGCGTTTGATATTATGTGATAGATGTCTATCTCTAGAACAAGTCTCATTGACTCACCTAATAATAATGAAGAGTCAAATGTAAATTGGAATGATTCGTGGACTGATTCACAAGTTCCCGAAGAGGAACCGGAAGAAGAGTCGGAACCGGAAGAAGAATCGGAACCGGAAGAAGAATCGGAACCGGATGAAGAAATAGAACCGGTGGGGGAAATAATAAAACGGTTAAGTAAAAGAAAATCCTCAACCAACCGACCAAGGTTAATTATGGTTAATGGTATTTCCGCCAAGGAAGCAAAATATTGGGAGGATTACCAATTCTCCGATGAATCGGATTCCGACGAGATTTCCGATGATGTTATAGAAATTACCCCAACTGAATTTAAAAAGGCAAAAGAAAATAATAAGGGAAAGGGCATAAAAATAGAGAAATCTAATTCCAACCCCGATGAACTTTATATGTATCGTCAACCCCCGAAGTCCTTAAGTTGTAACAATGACCCGGGAACCTCTAAACCACCAGGTTTTTCTAAACCAATGTGGATAACGACGGCTCGTATTAGGGGAACATCATATATCCCTAGAAACTTGGCAAAATGAACCAAAACCGAAGAAGAAGAAACAAGCGAGTCGGAATAAGATAGTTGTATTCGTGTGGTGTAATATAAGTAATATAGTGTGCTTATGCTTTATGATATATGTAAAAATTGCTTGTATTAATAAGTATTTTTTTTTATGAATCTAACTCTTGTCTATTTTACAGTATAAAAACACAAAATGGATAGACAACCCAATATTTTAAGACACCTACCCGGAGACATGATTGATGAAATCTTGTCTAGAGTCGGTCAGAATTCTTCGGCACAACTATTTAAGGCGAGATCAGTTTGTAAGACATTCGAAGAACGTTCCAAGAATGCCTTGGTTTATAAAAGGCTTTCGTTCGAAAGATGGGGGATATCACATTGGGAAATCCATAAGTTATGATGTGTTTACTTTGACGCATATATTGCGGGGAACCCAAATGCTATTTTACGCAATGGGTTAAGAAATTATTTTGACTCAATATATTCGAATATTGGACTTCGTGATTTAGAAAAAGCGGCTAACATGCAACATAAAGAAGCATGTTATGCTTACGGATTAGTAATGTTCGCTTCTCACCAAAGTGAGAACAAGAACATCGGCCTACAACTATTAAACAAAACGTTCCCACAAGTGACGGAGTCGGTAATTGGGGTAAGAAATGAGGTTTTTAGATTGTTACGGGACTGTTGGACATTACGTAACCCTCGTCCCTTTGACGACGTTACAACACGCTGTCTTATCAACGGCCATAACGGTTATGTTCCACAAGATCAAGGATGGGAAGTAGTCCTAGTAAAACCAGAATGCATGACTTGTTTCTGGACGTATGAATTATGTGTCTTTATTGCCTTTGCTGAACGACTTGTGTACTAGCTAGAATTATCTTCACAACTATCTTGTATCAAAGTTATTGTGTGCTATATTTCAAGCTTTATGTAAAATAAGCGGTATTGTAAGTTTGTAAAATATTGTATAAAAGTTTGAACGCGAAATATTATTATAATCAGTTTTTCATATAGAATTGTAGTAGTTGAATTGTATATTAGCTACTAAGTATGAACTTAACGGGTAGGTACTACCCGAATTTAAACTTATAAAACCCTAATATGAAGAAAAAGCTTTTATAAACAAGTTCATATTATGCTACGAAATACTATTAACTACTCTTAATATTCTGTATGATTAACTTGTTCCATTTGACTATTTTGAAGGAAATGGCACCGACTACTCGACACACCGTGAATATGAATGAAGAGGAATTCCGTACTTTTCTAGCTTCAAACATAGTCGCAGTACAGACTGCGCTACATACCAACAATAACCTTGGATCTAGCAGTACAGGAAATCGTGTAGGATGCACCTACAAAGAATTCACTGCCTGCAAACCTTTGGAATTTGATGGAACCGAAGGACCGATCGGATTGAAACGGTGGACCGAGAAGGTCGAATCGGTGTTTGCCATAAGTAAGTGTACCGAAGAGGACAAAGTGAAGTACGCTACGCATACCTTCACAGGTTCTGCGTTAACATGGTGGAATACCTATCTAGAGCAAGTGGGACAAGACGATGCGTACGCACTACCGTGGTCAGTATTCAAGCACTTGATGAACGAGAAGTACCGTCCCAGAACCGAGGTCAATAAGCTCAAGACAGAACTTAGAGGGTTACGAACCCAAGGATTTGATATTACCACGTACGAAAGACGATTCACAGAATTGTGCCTATTGTGTCCGGGAGCATTCGAAGATGAGGAAGAGGAGATTGACGCGTTTGTGAAAGGATTACCGGAAAGAATCCAAGAAGATATAAGTTCACACGAGCCCGCCTCCATACAACAGGCATGTAGAATGGCTCACAAACTAGTGAACCGGATTGAAGAAAGAATTAAAGAACAGACTGCTGAAGAGGCCAATGTGAAGCAAGTCAAAAGAAAGTGGGAGGAAAACAGTGATAAGAATCACCAATACAACAACAACAGCAATTACAACAATAATCGCAACAATTATCCCAACAATCGCAACATCAATCGCAACTACAACAAACGGCCCAACAACAACAACAACAACAACAACAACAACAACAACATCAACTACAACAATCATCCCAACAACAATAATAACTGCAACAACAACAACAATCAGAAGCAGCTATGCCAAAGGTGTGAAAAGTATCACTCGGGGTTCTGCACCAAATTTTGCAACAAGTGTAAAAGAGATGGTCATAGCGCGGTGAAGTGTGAGGTCTACGGACCAGGGGTTAATAGAACGAAAGGAACAAATGGTGTCGGAATGAGTAATGGCGGAGCAAGTAGTGTCGGAGCAAGTTATGCCAATGTAGTTTGTTATAAATGTGGAAAACCGGGCCACATTATTAGAAATTGCCCGAACCAGGAGAACACGAATGGACAAGGCCGCGGAAGAGTTTTCAATATTAATGCGTCAGAGGCACAGGAAGACCCAGAGCTTGTTACGGGTACGTTTCTTATTGACAATAAATCTGCTTATGTTTTATTTGATTCGGGTGCGGATAGAAGCTATATGAGTAGAGATTTTTGTGCTAAATTAAGTTGTCCATTGACGCCTTTGGATAGTAAATTTTTACTCGAATTAGCAAATGGTAAATTAATTTCAGCATATAATATATGTCGGAATCGAGAAATTAAACTGGTTAGCGAAACATTTAAGATTAATTTGATACCAGTAGAGTTAGGGAGTTTTGATGTGATAATCGGTATGGACTGGTTGAAAGAAGTGAAAGCAGAGATCGTTTGTTACAAAAATGCAATTCGCATTATACGAGAAAAAGGAAAACCCTTAATGGTGTACGGAGAAAAGGGCAACACGAAGCTACATCTTATTAGTAATTTGAAGGCACAAAAACTAATAAGAAAAGGTTGCTATGCTGTTCTAGCACACATCGAGAAAGTACAAACTGAAGAAAAGAGTATCAATGATGTTCCCATTGCAAAAGAATTTCCCGATGTATTTCCGAAAGAATTACCGGGATTACCCCCACATTGATCCGTTGAATTTCAAATAGATCTTGTACCAGGAGCTGCACCAATAGCTCGTGCTCCTTACAGACTCGCACCCAGCGAGATGAAAGAACTGCAAAGCTAATTACAAGAACTTTTAGAGCGTGGTTTCATTCGACCAAGCACATCACCGTGGGGAGCTCCTGTTTTGTTTGTCAAGAAGAAAGATGGTACATTCAGGTTGTGTATCGACTACCGAGAGTTGAACAAACTTACCATCAAGAACCGCTACCCACTACCGAGAATCGACGACTTATTTGATCAACTACAAGGCTCGTCTGTTTATTCAAAGATTGACTTACGTTCTGGGTATCATCAAATGCGGGTGAAAGAAGATGATATTCCAAAGACTGCTTTCAGAACACGTTACGGTCATTACGAGTTTATGGTCATGCCATTTGGTTTAACTAATGCACCAGCTGTGTTCATGGACCTTATGAACCGAGTGTGTGGACCATACCTTGACAAGTTTGTCATTGTTTTCATTGATGACATACTTATTTACTCAAAGAATGACCAAGAACACGGTGAACATTTGAGAAAGGTGTTAGAAGTATTGAGGAAGGAAGAATTGTACGCTAAGTTTTCAAAGTGTGCATTTTGGTTGGAAGAAGTTCAATTCCTCGGTCACATAGTGAACAAAGAAGGTATTAAGGTGGATCCGGCAAAGATAGAAACTGTTGAAAAGTGGGAACCCCCGAAAACTCCGAAACACATACGCCAGTTTTTAGGACTAGCTGGTTACTACAGAAGGTTCATCCAAGACATTTCCAGAATAGCAAAACCTTTGACTGCATTAACGCATAAAGGGAAGAAATTTTAATGGAATGATGAACAAGAGAAAGCGTTTCAGTTATTGAAGAAAAAGCTAACTACGGCACCTATATTGTCATTGCCTGAAGGGAATGATGATTTTGTGATTTATTGTGATGCATCAAAGCAAGGTCTCGGTTGTGTATTAATGCAACGAACGAAGGTGATTGCTTATGCGTCTAGACAATTGAAGATTCACGAACAAAATTATACGACGCATGATTTGGAATTAGGCGCGGTTGTTTTTGCATTAAAGACTTGGAGGCACTACTTATATGGGGTCAAAAGTATTATATATACAGACCACAAAAGTCTTCAACACATATTTAATCAGAAACAACTGAATATGAGGCAGCGTAGGTGGATTGAATTGTTGAATGATTACGACTTTGAGATTCGTTACCACCCGGGAAAGGCAAATGTGGTAGCCGATGCCTTGAGCAGGAAGGACAGAGAACCCATTCGAGTAAAATCTATGAATATAATGATTCATAATAACCTTACTACTCAAATAAAGGAGGCGCAACAAGGAGTTTTAAAAGAAGGAAATTTAAAGGATGAAATACCCAAAGGATCGGAGCAGCATCTTAATATTCGGGAAGACGGAATTCGGTATAGGGCTGAAAGGATTTGGGTACCAAAATTTGGAGATATGAGAGAAATGGTACTTAGAGAAGCTCATAAAACCAGATACTCAATATATCCTGGAACGGGGAAGATGTACAAGGATCTCAAGAAACATTTATGGTGGCCGGGTATGAAAGCCGATGTTGCTAAATACGTAGGAGAATGTTTGACGTGTTCTAAGGTCAAAGCTGAGCATCAGAAACCATCAGGTCTACTTCAACAACCCGAAATCCCAGAATGGAAATGGGAAAACATTACCATGGATTTCATCACTAAATTGCCAAGGACTGCAAGTGGTTTTGATACTATTTGGGTAATAGTTGATCGTCTCACCAAATCAGCACACTTCCTGCCAATAAGAGAAGATGACAAGATGGAGAAGTTAGCACGACTGTATTTGAAGGAAGTCGTCTCCAGACATGGAATACCAATCTCTATTATCTCTGATAGGGATGGCAGATTTATTTCAACATTCTGGCAGACATTACAGCAAGCATTAGGAACTCGTCTAGACATGAGTACTGCCTATCATCCACAAACTGATGGGCAGAGCGAAAGGACGATACAAACGCTTGAAGACATGCTACGAGCATGTGTTATTGATTTCGGAAACAGTTGGGATCGACATCTACCGTTAGCAGAATTTTCCTACAACAACAGCTACCATTCAAGCATTGAGATGGCGCCGTTTGAAGCACTTTATGGTAGAAAGTGCAGGTCTCCGATTTGTTGGAGTGAAGTGGGGGATAGACAGATTACGGGTCCAGAGATTATACAAGAAACTACCGAGAAGATCATCCAAATTCAACAACGGTTGAAAACTGCCCAAAGTCGACAAAAGAGCTACGCTGACCTTAAAAGAAAAGATATAGAATTTGAAATTAGAGAGATGGTCATGCTTAAAGTTGCACCTTGGAAAGGCGTTGTTCGATTTGGTAAACGAGGGAAATTAAATCCAAGGTATATTGGACCATTCAAGATTATTGATCGTGTCGGACCAGTAGCTTACCGACTTAAGTTACCTCAACAACTCGCGGCTGTACATAACACTTTCCACGTCTCGAATTTGAAGAAATGTTTTGCTAAAGAAGATCTCACTATTCCGTTAGATGAAATCCAAATTAACGAAAAACTTCAATTCATCGAAGAACCCGTCGAAATAATGGATCGTGAGGTTAAAAGACTTAAGCAAAACAAGATACCAATTGTTAAGGTTCGATGGAATGCTCGTAGAGGACCCAAGTTCACCTGGGAGCGTGAAGATCAGATGAAGAAGAAATACCCGCATCTATTTCCAGAAGATTCGTCAACACCTTCAACAGCTTAAAATTTCGGGACGAAATTTATTTAACGGGTAGGTACTGTAGTGACCCGAACTTTTCCATGTTTATATATATTAATTGAGATTGATATTTACATGATTAAATGTTTCCAACATGTTAAGCAATCAAACTTGTTAAGACTTGATTAATTGAAATATGTTTCATATAGACAATTGACCACCCAAGTTGACCGGCGATTCACGAACGTCAAAACTTGTAAAAACGACCTGACGATATATATATGGATATACATATGGTTAACATGAGATTATGATAAGTAAGTATCTCCATAAGTATATTAACAATGAGTTATATACATATAAACAAGACTACTAACTTAAGGATTTCGAAACGAGACATATATGTAACGATTATCTTTGTAACGATATTTAAATGTATATATATCATATTAAGATATATTAATATATCATAATATCATGATAATATAATAATTTAACATCTCATTAGATATAATAAACAATGGGTTAACAACATTAATTGAGATCGTTAACTTAAAGGTTTCAAAACAACACTTACATGTAACGACTAACGATGACTTAACGACTCAGTTAAAATGTATATACATGTAGTGTATTTAGATGTATTAAAATACTTTTGGAAGACTTCAATACATATATCAAAACACTCATACTTAACGAAAATGGTTACAGTTACTTTCCCATTCTTTTCTTTCATCAAGAATTCTAGTCGTATTCTTACCCGTATTATACACAGCTTCAAAACGTACTTACTATGGGTATATACCAATAGGAACTAGCATGGGATTCCAATCTTGATTATGTCATGTATGACTAATCAATTTTAACTTCTACCATGAGCTAGTCAACTAACTAGAACTCCTTTTAACCCCACTCACCACTCACCAATTACCACTCATCATTCACTCCATTTCACTTCCAATTCTCTTTCTAATTCTCTCTCAACACACACACACTATTATGAACGTATTTTTCCAGTAGTTAATCATCATCTTCATCAAAAATCACTTCAAGAATCAAGCTATAATCATCATAGGAAGAACACTTCAAGAACACTTCAAAAATCCCTTCAAGTTTACTAATTTACTTCCAAGCTTTCTAATCCATTCCAAGTAATCATCTAAGATCAAGAAACCTTTGTTATATACAGTAGGTTATCTTTCTTATTCAATGTAATATTCATATTCAAACTTTGATTCAATTTCTATAACTATAAACTATCTTAATTCGAGTAAAAATCTTACTTGAACTTGTTTTTGTGTCATGATCCTACTTCAAGAACTTTCAAGCCAACCAAGATCCTTTGAAGCTAGATCATTTCTTGTCACTTCCAGTAGGTTTACCTACTAAACTTGAGGTAGTAATGATGTTCATAACATCATTCGATTCATATATATAAAACTATCTTATTCGAAGGTTTAAACTCGTAATCACTAGAACATAGTTTAGTTAATTCTAAACTTGTTCGCAAACAAAAGTTAATCCTTCTAACTTGACTTTTAAAATTAACTAAACACATGTTATATATCTATATGATATGCTAACTTAATGATTTAAAACCTGGAAACATGAAAAACACCGTAAAACCGGATTTACGCCGTCGTAGTAACACCGCGGGCTGTTTTGGGTTAGTTAATTAAAAACTATGATAAACTTTGATTTAAAAGTTGTTATTCTGAGAAAATGATTTTTATTATGAACATGAAACTATATCCAAAAATTATGGTTAAACTCAAAGTGGAAGTATGTTTTCTAAAATGGTCATCTAGACGTCGTTCTTTCGACTGAAATGAATACCTTTACAAAAACGACTTGTAACTTATTTTTTTGACAATAAACCTATACTTTTTCTGTTTAGATTCATAAAATAGAGTTCAATATGAAACCATAGCAATTTGATTCACTCAAAACGGATTTAAAATGAAGAAGTTATGGGTAAAACAAGATTGGATAATTTTTCTCATTTTAGCTACGTGAAAATTGGTAACAAATCTATTCCAACCATAACTTAATCAACTTGTATTGTATATTATGTAATCTTGAGATACCATAGACACGTATACAATGTTTCGACCTATCATGTCGACACATCTATATATATTTTGGAACAACCATAGACACTCTATATGTGAATGATGGAGTTAGCTATACAGGGTTGAGGTTGATTCCAAAATATATATAGTTTGAGTTGTGATCAATACTGAGATACGTATACACTGGGTCGTGGATTGATTCAAGATAATATTTATCGATTTATTTCTGTAGATCTAACTGTGGACAACTAGTTGTAGGTTACTAACGAGGACAGCTGACTTAATAAACTTAAAACATCAAAATATATTAAAAGTGTTGTAAATATATTTTGAACATACTTTAATATATATGTATATATTGTTATAGGTTCGTGAATCAACAGTGGCCAAGTCTTACTTCTCGACGAAGTAAAAATCTGTGAAAGTGAGTTATAGTCCCACTTTTAAAATCTAATATTTTTGAGATGAGAATACATGCAGGTTTTATAAATGATTTACAAAATAGACACAAGTACGTGAAACTACATTCTATGGTTGAATTATCGAAATCGAATATGCCCCTTTTTATTAAGTCTGGTAATCTAAGAATTAGGGAACAGACACCCTAATTGACGCGAATCCTAAAGATAGATCTATTGGGCCTAACAAACCCCATCCAAAGTACCGGATGCTTTAGTACTTCGAAATTTATATCATATCCGAAGGGTGTCCCGGAATGATGGGGATATTCTTATATATGCATCTTGTTAATGTCGGTTACCAGGTGTTCACCATATGAATGATTTTTATCTCTATGTATGGGATGTGTATTGAAATATGAAATCTTGTGGTCTATTGTTACGATTTGATATATATAGGTTAAACCTATAACTCACCAACATTTTTGTTGACGTTTAAAGCATGTTTATTCTCAGATGAATATTAAGAGCTTCCGCTGTTGCATACTAAAATAAGGACAAGATTTGGAGTCCATGTTTGTATGATATTGTGTAAAAACTGCATTCAAGAAACTGATTTCGATGTAACATATTTGTATTGTAAACCATTATGTAATGGTCGTGTGTAAACAGGATATTTTATATTATCATTATTTGATAATCTACGTAAAGCTTTTTAAACCTTCATTTATAAAATAAAGGTTATGGTTTGTTTTAAAAATGAATGCTGTCTTTGAAAAACGTCTCATATATGAAATGTCCCATTCTTATTGATTAAAAACGTTCCATATTAATTGATTTCGTTGCGAGGTTTTGACCTCTATATGAGACGTTTTTCAAAGACTGCATTCATTTTAAAACAAACCATAACCATTATTTCATCAATAAAGGTTTAAAAAGCTTTACGTAGATTATCAAATAATGATAATCTAAAATATCCTGTTTACAAACGACCATTACATAATGGTTTACAATACAAATATGTTACAACGAAATATTTTTCTTGAATGCAGTTTTTACACAATATCATACAAGCATGGACTCCAAATCTCGTCCTTATTTAAGTATGCGACAGCGGAAGCTCTTAATAATCACCTGAGAATAAACATGCTTAAAACGTCAACAAAAATGTTGGTGAGTTATAGGTTTAACCTATATATATCAAATCATAATAATAGACCACAAGATTTCATATTTCAATACACATCCCATACATAGAGATAAAAATCATTCATATGGTGAACACCTGGTAACCAACATTAACAAGATGCATATATAAGAATATCTCCATCATTCCGGGACACCCTTCGGATATGATATAAATTTCGAAGTACTAAAGCATCCGGTACTTTGGATGGGGTTTGTTAGACCCGATAGATCTATCTTTAGGATTCGCGTCAATTAGGGTGTCTGTTCCCTAATTCTTAGATTACCAGACTTAATAAAAAGGGGCATATTCGATTTCGATAATTCAACCATAGAATGTAGTTTCACGTACTTGTGTCTATTTTGTAAATCATTTATAAAACCTGCATGTATTCTCATCCCAAAAATATTAGATTTTAAAAGTGGGACTATAACTCACTTTCACAGATTTTTACTTCGTCGGGAAGTAAGACTTGGCCACTGGTTGATTCACGAACCTATAACAATATATACATATATATATCAAAGTATGTTCAAAATATATTTACAATACTTTTAATATATTTTGATGTTTTAAGTTTATTAAGTCAGCTGTCCTCGTTTAGTTGTCCACAGTTAGATGTACAGAAATAAATCGATAAATATTATCTTGAATCAATCCACGACCCAGTGTATACGTATCTCAGTATTGATCACAACTCAAACTATATATATTTTGGAATCAACCTCAACCCTGTATAGCTAACTCCAACATTCACATATAGAGTGTCTATGGTTGTTCCGAAATATATATAGATGTGTCGACATGATAGGTCGAAGCATTGTATACGTGTCTATGGTATCTCAAGATTACATAATATACAATACAAGTTGATTAAGTTATGGTTGGAATAGATTTGTTACCAATTTTCACGTAGCTAAAATGAGAAAAATTATCCAATCTTGTTTTACCCATAACTTCTTCATTTTAAATCCGTTTTGAGTGAATCAAATTGCTATGGTTTCATATTGAACTCTATTTTATGAATCTAAATATAAAAAGTATAGGTTTATAGTCAGAAAAATAAGTTACAAGTCGTTTTTGTAAAGGTAGTCATTTCAGTCGAAAGAACGACGTCTAGATGACCATTTTAGAAAACATACTTCAACTTTGAGTTTAACCATACTTTTTGGATATAGTTTCATGTTCATAATAAAAATCATTTTCTCAGAATAACAACTTTTAAATCAAAGTTTATCATAGTTTTTAATTAACTAACCCAAAACAGCCCGCGGTGTTACTACGACGGCGTAAATCCGGTTTTACGGTGTTTTTCGTGTTTCCAGGTTTTAAATCATTAAGTTAGCATATCATATAGATATAGAACATGTGTTTAGTTGATTTTAAAAGTCAAGTTAGAAGGATTAACTTTTGTTTGCGAACAAGTTTAGAATTAACTAAACTATGTTCTAGTGATTACAAGTTTAAACCTTCGAATAAGATAGCTTTATATGTATGAATCGAATGATGTTATGAACATCATTACTACCTTAAGTTCCTTGGATAAACCTACTGGAAAAGAGAAAAATGGATCTAGCTTCAACGGATCCTTGGATGGCTCGAAGTTCTTGAAGCAGAATCATGACACGAAAACAAGTTCAAGTAAGATCATCACTTGAAATAAGATTGTTATAGTTATAGAAATTGAACCAAAGTTTGAATATGATTATTACCTTGTATTAGAATGATAACCTACTGTAAGAAATAAAGATTTCTTGAGGTTGGATGATGACCTTACAAGATTGGAAGTGAGCTAGCAAACTTGAAAGTATTCTTGATTTTATGTAACTAGAACTTGTAGAATATATGATGAACACTTAGAACTTGAAGATAGAACTTGAGAGAGATTAATTAGATGAAGAAAATTGAAGAATGAAAGTGTTTGTAGGTGTTTTTGGTCGTTGGTGTATGGATTAGATATAAAGGATATGTAATTTTGTTTTCATGTAAATAAGTCATGAATGATTACTCATATTTTTGTAATTTTATGAGATATTTCATGCTAGTTTCCAAATAATGGTTCCCACATGTGTTAGGTGACTCAAATGAGCTGCTAAGAGCTGATCATTGGAGTGTATATACCAATAGTACATACATCTAAAAGCTGTGTATTGTACGAGTACGAATAAGGGTGCATACAAGTAGAATTGTTGATGAAATTGAACGAGGATGTAATTGTAAGCATTTTTGTTAACTAGAAGTATTTTGATAAGTGTATTGAAGTCTTTCAAAAGTGTATAAATACATATTAAAACACTACATGTATATATATTTTAACTGAGTCGTTAAGTCATCGTTAGTCGTTACATGTAAGTGTTGTTTTGAAACCTTTAGGTTAACGATCTTGTTAAATGTTGTTAACCCAATGTTTATAATATCAAATGAGATTTTAAATTATTATATTATCATGATATTATCATGTATGAATATCTCTTAATATGATATATATACATTAAATGTCTTTACAACGATAATCGTTACATATATGTCTCGTTTAAAAATCATTAAGTTAGTAGTCTTGTTTTTACATATGTAGTTCATTGTTAATATACTTAATGATATGTTTACTTATCATAGTATCATGTTAACTATATATATATATATCCATATATATGTCATCATATAGTTTTTACAAGTTTTAACGTTCGTGAATCACCGATCAACTTGGGTGGTCAATTGTCTATATGAAACATATTTCAATTAATCAAGTCTTAACAAGTTTGATTGCTTAACATGTTGGAAACATTTAATCATGTAAATATCAATCTCAATTAATATATATAAATATGGAAAAGTTCGGGTCACTACAGTACCTACCCGTTAAATAAATTTCGTCCCGAAATTTTAAGCTGTTTAAGGTGTTGACGAATCTTCTGGAAATAGATGCGGGTATTTCTTATTCATCTGATCTTCACGCTCCCAGGTGAACTCGGGTCCTCTACGAGCATTCCATCGAACCTTAACAATTGGTATCTTGTTTTGCTTATGTCTTTTAACCTCACGATCCATTATTTCGACGAGTTCTTCGATGAATTGAAGTTTTTCGTTGATTTGGATTTCATCTAACGGAATAGTGAGATCTTCTTTAGCAAAACATTTCTTCAAATTCGAGATGTGGAAAGTGTTATGTACAGCCGCGAGTTGTTGAGGTAACTCAAGTCGGTAAGCTACTGGTCCGACACGATCAATAATCTTGAATGGTCCAATATACCTTGGATTTAATTTTCCTCGTTTACCAAATTGAACAACGCCTTTCCAAGATGCAACTTTAAGCATGACCATCTCTCCGATTTCAAATTCTATATCTTTTCTTTTAATGTCAGCGTAGCTCTTTTGTCGACTTTGGGCGGTTTTTAACCGTTGTTGAATTTGGATGATCTTCTCGGTAGTTTCTTGTATAATCTCCGGACCCGTAATCTGTCTATCCCCCACTTCACTCCAACAAATCGGAGACCTGCACTTTCTACCATAAAGTGCTTCAAACGGCGCCATCTCAATGCTTGAATGGTAGCTGTTGTTGTAGGAAAATTCTGCTAACGGTAGATGTCGATCCCAACTGTTTCCGAAATCAATAACACATGCTCGTAGCATGTCTTCAAGCGTTTGTATTGTCCTTTCGCTCTGCCCATCAGTTTGTGGATGATAGGCAGTACTCATGTCTAGACGAGTTCCTAATGCTTGCTGTAATGTCTGCCAGAATCTTGAAATAAATCTGCCATCCCTATCAGAGATAATAGAGATTGGTATTCCATGTCTGGAGACGACTTTCTTCAAATACAGTCGTGCTAACTTCTCCATCTTGTCATCTTCTCTAAATGGCAGGAAGTGTGCTGATTTGGTGAGATGATCAACTATTACCCAAATAATATCAAAACCACTTGCAGTCCTTGGCAATTTAGTGATGAAATCCATGGTAATGTTTTCCCATTTCCATTCCGGGATTTCGGGTAGTTGAAGTAGACCTGATGGTTTCTGATGCTCAGCTTTGACCTTAGAACACGTCAAACATTCTCCTACGTATTTAGCAACATCGGCTTTCATACCCGGCCATCAAAAATGTTTCTTGAGATCCTTGTACATCTTCCCCGTTCCAGGATGTATTGAGTATCTGGTTTTATGAGCTTCTCTAAGTACCATTTCTCTCATATCTCCAAATTTTGGTACCCAAATCCTTTCAGCCCTATACCGGTTTCCGTCTTCCCGAATATTAAGATGCTTCTCCGATCCTTTGGGTATTTCATCCTTTAAATTTCCCTCTTTTAAAACTCCTTGTTGCGCCTCCTTTATTTGAGTAGTAAGGTTATTATGAATCATTATATTCATAGATTTTACTCGAATGGGTTCTCTGTCCTTCCTGCTCAAGGCATCGGCTACCACATTTGCCTTCCCCGGGTGGTAACGAATCTCAAAGTCGTAATCATTCAACAATTCAATCCACCTACGCTGCCTCATATTCAGTTGTTTCTGATTAAATATGTGTTGAAGACTTTTGTGGTCGGTATATATAATACTTTTGACCCCATATAAGTAGTGCCTCCAAGTCTTTAATGCAAAAACAACCGCGCCTAATTCCAAATCATGCGTCGTATAATTTTGTTCGTGAATCTTCAATTGTCTAGACGCATAAGCAATCACCTTCGTTCGTTGCATTAATACACAATCGAGACCTTGCTTTGATGCGTCACAATAAATCACAAAATCATCATTCCCTTCAGGCAATGACAATATAGGTGCCGTAGTTAGCTTTTTCTTCAATAACTGAAATGCTTTCTCTTGTTCATCATTCCATTCAAATTTCTTCCCTTTATGCGTTAATGCAGTCAAAGGTTTTGCTATTCTGGAAAAGTCTTGGATGAACCTTCTGTAGTAACCAGCTAGTCCTAAAAATTGGCGTATGTGTTTCGGAGTTTTCGGGGTTTCCCACTTTTCAACAGTTTCTATCTTTGCCGGATCCACCTTAATACCTTCTTTGTTCACTATGTGACCGAGGAATTGAACTTCTTCCAACCAAAATGCACACTTTGAAAACTTAGCGTACAATTCTTCCTTCCTCAATACTTCTAACACCTTTCTCAAATGTTCACCGTGTTCTTGGTCAATCTTTGAGTAAATAAGTATGTTATCAATGAAAACAATGACAAACTTGTCAAGGTATGGTCCACACACTCGGTTCATAAGGTCCATGAACACAGCTGGTGCATTAGTTAAACCAAACGGCATGACCATAAACTCGTAATGACCGTAACGTGTTCTGAAAGCAGTCTTTGGAATATCATCTTCTTTCACCCGCATTTGATGATACCCAGAACGTAAGTCAATCTTTGAATAAACAGACGAGCCTTGTAGTTGATCAAATAAGTCGTCGATTCTCGGTAGTGGGTAGCGGTTCTTGATGGTAAGTTTGTTCAACTCTCGGTAGTCGATACACAACCTGAATGTACCATCTTTCTTCTTGACAAACAAAACAGGAGCTCCCCACGGTGATGTGCTTGGTCGAATGAAACCACGCTCTAAAAGTTCTTGTAATTGGCTTTGCAGTTCTTTCATCTCGCTGGGTGCGAGTCTGTAAGGAGCACGAGCTATTGGTGCAGCTCCTGGTACAAGATCTATTTGAAATTCAACGGATCGATGTGGGGGTAATCCCGGTAATTCTTTCGGAAATACATCGGGGAATTCTTTTGCAATGGGAACATCATTGATGCTCTTTTCTTCAGTTTGTACTTTCTCGACGTGTGCTAGAACAGCATAGCAACCTTTTCTTATTAGTTTTTGTGCCTTCAAATTACTAATAAGATGTAGCTTCATGTTGCCCTTTTCTCCGTACACCATTAAGGGTTTTCCTTTTTCTCGTATAATGCGAATTGCATTTTTGTAACAAACGATCTCTGCTTTCACTTCTTTCAACCAGTCCATACCGATTATCACATCAAAACTCCCTAACTCTACTGGTATCAAATCAATCTTAAATGTTTCACTAACCAGTTTAATTTCTCGATTTCGACATATATTATCTGCTGAAATTAATTAACCATTTGCTAATTCGAGTAAAAATTTACTATCCAAAGGCGTCAATGGACAACTTAATTTAGCACAAAAATCTCTACTCATATAGCTTCTATCCGCACCCGAATCAAATAAAACGTAAGCAGATTTATTGTCAATAAGAAACGTACCCGTAACAAGCTCCGGGTCTTCCTGTGCCTCTGCCGCATTAATATTGAAAACTCTTCCGCGGCCTTTTCCATTCGTGTTCTCCTGGTTCGGGCAATTTCTAATAATGTGGCCCGTTTTTTCACATTTATAACAAACTACATTGGTATAACTTGCTCCGACACTACTTGCTCCGCCATTACTCCTTCCGACACCATTTGTTCCTTTCGTTCTATTAACCCCTGGTCCGTAGACCTCACACTTCACCGCGCTATGACCATTTCTTTTACACTTGTTGCAAAATTTGGTGCAGAACCCCGAGTGATACTTTTCACACCTTTGACATAGCTGCTTCTGATTGTTGTTGTTGCGGTTGTTATTGTTGTTGGGATGATTGTTGTAGTTGATGTTGTTGTTGTTGTTGTTGTTGTTGTTGTTGTTGTTGTTGTTGTTGTTGTTGTTGTTGTTGTTGTTGGGCCGTTTGTTGTAGTTGCGATTGATGTTGCGATTGTTGGGATAATTGTTGCAATTATTATTGTAATTGCTGTTGTTGTTGTATTGGTGATTCTTATCACCGTTTTCCTCCCACTTTCTTTTGACTTGTTTCACATTGGCCTCTTCAGCCATCTGTTCTTTAATACTTTCCTCAATCTGGTTCACTAGTTTGTGAGCCATTCTACATGCCTGTTGTATGGAGGCGGGCTCGTGTGAACTTATATCTTCTTGGATTCTTTCCGGTAATCCTTTCACAAACGCGTCGATCTTCTCTTCCTCATCTTCGAACGCTCCCGAAAACAATAGGCACAATTCTGTGAATCGTCTTTCATACGTGGTAATATCAAATCCTTGGGTTCGTAACCCTCTAAGTTCTGTCTTGAGCTTATTGACCTCGGTTCTGGGACGGTACTTCTCGTTCATCAAGTGCTTGAATGCTGACCACGGTAGTGCGTACGCATCGTCTTGTCCCACTTGCTCTAGATAGGTATTCCACCATGTTAACGCAGAACCTGTGAAGGTATGCGTAGTGTACTTCACTTTGTCCTCTTCAGTACACTTACTTATGGCAAACACCGATTCGACCTTCTCGGTCCACCGTTTCAATCCGATCGGTCCTTCGGTTCCATCAAATTCCAAAGGTTTGCAGGCAGTGAATTCTTTGTAGGTGCATCCTACACGATTTCCTGTACTGCTAGATCCAAGGTTATTGTTGGTATGTAGCGCAGCCTGTACTGCGGCTATGTTTGAAGCTAGAAAAGTACAGAATTCCTCTTCATTCATATTCACGGTGTGTCGAGTAGTCGGTACCATTTCCTTCAAAATAGTCAAATGGAACAAGTTAATCATACAGAATATTAAGAGTAGTTAACAGTATTTCGTAGCATAATATGAACTCATTTATAAAAGCTTTTTCTTCATATTAGCGTTTTATAAGTTTAAATTCGGGTAGTACCTACCCGTTAAGTTCATACTTAGTAGCTAATATACAATTTAACTACTACAATTCTATATGAAAAACTGATTATAATAATATTTCGCGTTCAAACTTTTACACAATATTTTACAAACTTACAATACCGCTTATTTTACATATAGCATGAAATATAGCACACAATAAATTTGATACAAGATGGTTGTGAAGATAATTCTAGCTAGTACACAAGTCGTTCAGCAAAGGCAATAAAGACACGTAATTCATACGTCCAGAAACAAGTCATGCATTCTGGTTTTACTAGGATTACTTCCCATCCTTGGTCTTGTGGAACATAACCGTTATGGCCGTTGATAAGACAGCGTGTTGTAACGTCATCAAAGGGACGAGGGTTACGTAATGTCCAACAGTCCCGTAACAATATAAAAACCTCATTTCTTACCCCAATTACCGATTCCGTCACTTGTGGGAACATTTTGTTTAATAGTTGTAGCCCGATGTTCTTGTTCTCACTTTGGTGAGAAGCGAACATTACTAATCCGTAAGCATAACATACTTCTTTATGTTGCATGTTAGCCGCTTTTTCTAAATCACGAAGTCCAATATTCGGATATATTGAGTCAAAATAATTTCTTAACCCATTGCGTAAAATAGCATTTGGGTTCCCAGCAATATATGCGTCAAAGTAAACACATTGTAACTTATGGATTTCCCAATGTGATATCCCCCATCTTTCGAACGAAAGCCTTTTATAAACCAAGGCATTCTTGGAACGTTCTTCGAATGTCTTACAAACTGATCTCGCCTTAAATAGTTGTGCCGAAGAATTCTGACCGACTCTAGACAAGATTTCATCAATCATGTCTCCGGGTAGGTCTCTTAGAATATTGGGTTGTCTATCCATTTTGTGTTTTTATACTGTAAAATAGACCAAGAGTTAGATTCATAAAAAAAAATACTTATTAATACAAGCAATTTTTACATATATCATAAAGCATAAGCACATTATATTACATATATTACACCACACGAATATAACTATCTTATTCCGACTCGCTTGTTTCTTCTTTTTCGGTTTTGGTTCGTTTTGCCAAGTTTCTAGGGATATATGATGTTCCCCTAATACGAGCCGTCGTTTTCCACATTGGTTTAGAAAAACCTGGTGGTTTAGAAGTACCCGGGTCATTGTTACAACTTAAGGACTTCGGGGGTTGACGATACATATAAAGTTCATCGGGGTTGGAATTAGATTTCTCTATTTTTATGCCCTTTCCCTTATTATTTTCTTTTGCCTTTTTAAATTCAGTTGGGGTAATTTCTATAACATCATCGGAATTCTCGTCGGAATCCGATTCATCGGAGAATTGGTAATCCTCCCAATATTTTGCTTCCTTGGCGGAAACACCATTGACCATAATTAACCTTGGTCGGTTGGTTGAGGATTTTCTTTTACTTAACCATTTTATTATTCCCCCCACCGGTTCTATTTCTTCATCCGGTTCCGATTCTTCTTCCGGTTCCGATTCTTCTTCCGGTTCCGACTCTTCTTCCGGTTCCTCTTCGAGAACTTGTGAATCAGTCCACGAATCATTCCAATTTACATTTGACTCTTCATTATTATTAGGTAAGTCAATGGGACTTGTTCTAGAGGTAGACATCTATCACATAATATCAAACGCGTTAAGAGATTAATATATCACATAATATTCACATGTTAAAAATATATAGTTTCCAACAAAATTTGTTAAGCAATCATTTTTCAAGTAAACACGGTCGAAGTCCAGACTCACTAATGCATCCTAACAAACTCGATAAGATACACTAATGCAAAATTCTGGTTCTCTAAGACCAACGCTCGGATACCAACTGAAATGTCCCGTTCTTATTGATTAAAAACTTTCCATATTAATTGATTTCGTTGCGAGGTTTTGACCTCTATATGAGACGTTTTTCAAAGACTGCATTCATTTTAAAACAAACCATAACCATTATTTCATCAATAAAGGTTTAAAAAGCTTTACGTAGATTATCAAATAATGATAATCTAAAATATCCTGTTTACACACGACCATTACATAATGGTTTACAATACAAATATGTTACAACGAAATAAGTTTCTTGAATGCAGTTTTTACACAATATCATACAAGCATGGACTCCAAATCTCGTCCTTATTTAAGTATGCGACAACGGAAGCTCTTAATAATCACCTGAGAATAAACATGCTTAAAACGTCAACAAAAATGTTGGTGATTTATAGGTTTAACCTATATATATCAAATCATAATAATAGACCACAAGATTTCATATTTCAATACACATCCCATACATAGAGATAAAAATCATTCATATGGTGAACACCTGGTAACCGACATTAACAAGATGCATATATAAGAATATCCCCATCATTCCGGGACACCCTTCGGATATGATATAAATTTCGAAGTACTATAGCATCCGGTACTTTGGATGGGGTTTGTTAGACCCAATAGATCTATCTTTAGGATTCGCGTCAATTAGGGTGTCTGTTCCCTAATTCTTAGATTACCAGACTTAATAAAAAGGGGCATATTCGATTTCGATAATTCAACCATAGAATGTAGTTTCACGTACTTGTGTCTATTTTGTAAATCATTTATAAAACCTGCATGTATTCTCATCCCAAAAATATTAGATTTTAAAAGTGGGACTATAACTCACTTTCACAGATTTTTACTTCGTCAGGAAGTAAGACTTGGTCACTGGTTGATTCACGAACCTATAACAATATATACATATATATCAAAGTATATTCAAAATATATTTACAACACTTTTAATATATTTTGATGTTTTAAGTTTATTAAATCAGCTGTCCTCGTTAGTAACCTACAACTAGTTGTCCACAGTTAGATGTACAGAAATAAATCGATAAATATTATCTTGAATCAATCCACGACCCAGTGTATACGTATCTCAGTATTGATCACAACTCAAACTATATATATTTTGGAATCAACCTCAACCCTGTATAGCTAACTCCAACATTCACATATAGAGTGTCTATGGTTGTTCCGAAATATATATAGATGTGTCGACATGATAGGTCGAAGAATTGTATACGTGTCTATGGTATCTCAAGATTACATAATATACAATACAAGTTGATTAAGTTATGGTTGGAATAGATTTGTTACCAATTTTCTCGTAGCTAAAATGAGAAAAATTATCCAATCTTGTTTTACCCATAACTTCTTCATTTTAAATCCGTTTTGAGTGAATCAAATTGCTATGGTTTCATATTGAACTCTATTTTATGAATCTAAACAGAAAAAGTATAGGTTTTTTGTCAGAAAAATAAGTTACAAGTCATTTTTGTAAAGGTAGTCATTTCAGTCGAAAGAACGACGTTTAGATGACCATTTTAGAAAACATACTTCCACTTTGAGTTTAACCATAATTTTTGGATATAGTTTCATGTTCATAATAAAAATCATTTTCTCAGAATAACAACTTTTAAATCAAAGTTTATCATAGTTTTTAATTAACTAACCCAAAACAGCCCCCGGTGTTACTACGACGGCGTAAATCCGGTTTTACGGTGTTTTTCGTGTTTCCAGGTTTTAAATCATTAAGTTATCATATCACATAGATATAGAATATGTGTTTAGTTGATTTTAAAAGTCAATTTAGAAGGATTAACTTTTGTTTGCGAACAAGTTTAGAATTAACTAAACTATGTTCTAGTGATTACAAGTTTAAACCTTCGAATAAGATAGCTTTATATATATGAATCGAATGATGTTATGAACATAATTACTACCTTAAGTTCCTTGGATAAACCTACTGGAAAAGAGAAAAATGGATCTAGCTTCAACGGATCCTTGGATGGCTCGAAGTTCTTGAAGCAGAATCATGACACGAAAACAAGTTCAAGTAAGATCATCACTTGAAATAAGATTGTTATAGTTATAGAAATTGAACCAAAGTTTGAATATGATTATTACCTTGTATTAGAATGATAACCTACTGTAAGAAACAAAGATTTCTTGAGGTTGGATGATGACCTTACAAGATTGGAAGTGAGCTAGCAAACTTGAAAGTATTCTTGATTTTATGTAACTAGAACTTGTAGAATATATGAAGAACACTTAGAACTTGAAGATAGAACTTGAGAGAGATTAATTAGATGAAGAAAATTGAAGAATGAAAGTGTTTGTAGGTGTTTTTGGTCGTTGGTGTATGGATTAGATATAAAGGATATGTAATTTTGTTTTCATGTAAATAAGTCATGAATGATTACTCATATTTTTGTAATTTTATGAGATATTTCATGCTAGTTGCCAAATGATGGTTCCCACATGTGTTAGGTGACTCACATGGGCTGCTAAGAGCTGATCATTGGAGTGTATATACCAATATCACATACATCTAAAAGCTGTATATTGTACGAGTACGAATACGGGTGCATACGAGTAGAATTGTTGATGAAACTGAACGAGGATGTAATTGTAAGCATTTTTGTTAAGTAGAAGTATTTTGATAAGTGTATTGAAGTCTTTCAAAAGTGTATAAATACATATTAAAACACTACATGTATATATATTTTAACTGAGTCGTTAAGTCATCGTTAGTCGTTACATGTAAGTGTTGTTTTGAAACCTTTAGGTTAACGATCTTGTTAAATGTTGTTAACCCAGTGTTTATAATATCAAATGAGATTTTAAATTATTATATTATCATGATATTATCATGTATGAATATCTCTTAATATGATATATATACATTAAATGTCTTTACAACGATAATCGTTACATATATGTCTCGTTTAAAAATCATTAAGTTAGTAGTCTTGTTTTTACATATGTAGTTCATTGTTAATATACTTAATGATTTGTTTACTTATCATAGTATCATGTTAACTATATATATATATATATATATATATATATATATATATATATATATATATATATATATATATATATCCATATATATGTCATCATATAGTTTTTACAAGTTTTAACGTTCGTGAATCACCGGTCAACTTGGGTGGTCAATTGTCTATATGAAACATATTTCAATTAATCAAGTCTTAATAAGTTTGATTGCTTAACATGTTGGAAACATTTAATCATGTAAATATCAATCTCAATTAATATATATAAACATGGAAAAGTTCGGGTCACTACAATATAGAGGTCAAAACCTCGCAATGAAATCAATTAATATGGAACGTTTTTAATCAATAAGAACGGGACATTTCAGTAGCCTAGCCGGAGCTCTTCAATAACTCACTTTCACGAGACCAGATATTGCTTACGCAGTACAGCAGATATGCTTATTCATGCATGACCCACGAGAGCAGCATTTTTCCGCACTTAAGCGGATTCTCCGGTATATTCAGGGTACACTTGATCTCAGCCTACAGCTCTTTGCATCATCTACCACATCTCTGACAGCCTACTCAGATGCTGACTGGGCTGGTTGCCCAAGTACTCGCCGCTCGCCCTCAGGATATTGTGTATTTTTGGGTAATAACCTTCTGTCGTGGTCCTCAAAACGACAGTTGACGCCATCTCGCTCCAGTGCCGAAGCAGAGTACCGCGGGGTTGCTAATGTTGTTGCCAAGACATGCTGGCTTCGCAATCTACTTTGCGAGCTTCATTGTCCTTTATTTTCTACCACTGTTGTGTATTGTGATAATGTGAGTGCAGTATACATGTCAGGTAACCCGGTTCAGCACCAGCGCACGAAACACATAGAGATTGATATTCATTTCGTGCGGGATCTTGTGACGCAAGGACATGTGCGCGTTCTTCATGTTCCATCACGATATCAGTATGCTGACATCTTCACCAAAGACCTTCCTACTGTTCTTTTTTATGAGTTCAGGACCAGTTTGAGCGTTTGCTCAGCTCCCGCTCCAACTGCGGGGGGATGTTAGCCGATATTATTATTATGTTTATGCTTTGTAAGCCCATCTCTATAAGGGCCCAGTTTCTAGTGTTAGCCCATTAGGTTTGAGTTGTTATCTATTTATATTCAGTATTAGCATTCATGTACGGATCAATTTATCAATAATATTCCACCTTAACAATATGTATGGATGTACCTGTAATGGCATTGGTTGTTTGAATTGGATCTAGGAGGGATTGAGTTTGGGTGGGTTGGTTTAAAGGTTTAGAGAGAAAAGATGCCATGAGATTTATTTCAATGAAATCGACGTTTGGTCGATGATATGTTGTAAATTTATGTATTACTGTAATACTGTGCGTATTTTGTTTGTTTATCTTATAAATAAAATGTGGCTGTTCCATATACGTACAGTATTATTTTGGTTTATCAATTCATCATAATTTTAATTCTTAAGCTAGACTTATTCAGCAATTAAAATTAAATTTCTAAAATCTCTAAGAGTATTATCATCAATTAATAATTGCAATTCACCTATTATTGTAAGTTAGCTATTATTGTAAGAATCAATTAAATCAGTTAAGAATCAGCTTCACAACAAGATTTCCGATAACTCTTTGGCAGATAAGTTGGTAGTTTATATTGAATGAAAAATTGATAAAGTTAAATTCTGGAATCTATTATCGATGTTTTTAAAATGCTAAAAGGTCATCGAGCTGAGTTATAATGATTTTCTATATGATTATGACAATGTTTATTTTGTAATGTACCACCTAAAATTTTTGGATATTCATTGTTTTTGCCCTCACAATCATATAATTTTCAGGTTCCACCAATGTGAAAGACTCATTTAAGCTCACTCAAATCGGGCTTTTAACAAGTCAAGTTTAGCTCGTGAGTAACTCGTCTCGTTTATTCCCCTAATTGAAGTACATGTAAAAAAGGATTGAATAGATATGTATGCCTTGATCTGTTCAAAGAGAAAAAAAAAGGAAAGAAAGAAAAGAAAGAAAAGATACATATGCACTGACTATAACAAATGGTAATTGTTAGAGTACAGCAATCAAGAGGGTCAAATTACCTTATTTGATAATTTGACTTTAGGGATCAGAAAGTTGGATTCATCATTTCCCGTTTTGGAGGCATGTCACAAGATCAACTAGGGTCCAACATAACGGATCAAATAACAGCAAAGTCAGGATTATTTCATCTGTTGTAATTGGGGGTTCCAAAAGTAAATTGGATCCATCCCAAAAATAGAAATAGCTGTTACTTTACTTGTGTATATAAACACTTGACTGATGTTCACTTAAGAATACAATTCAGATGATAATATCAATAAAACAATCAATATTTCAATCGATCATATTCTTTTATACAATCATTTTAACAATCGAAACATGGTATCAGAGCTAAAGGTGTAGATCAAAGGGATCAATACAACCGTTTTTTAGATTTCCTCATGTACCAAGATCAAAATCAAGTTGCCATGTCAATAAGAGTTAAAGCTATAAATAGTTCATATACTTTCATTTTTGTCCCAATGTAGGCTCTATACTCCAAAAAATACCAATGTAGGTTATATACTCTTAAAAGTTGTATCGATGTACACAAATTTTACAAGTTACCTGCTGAACCGGTAAAGTTAATTATTTAACATTTGTTTCGCATTTTATATGGCTACAAATAGGTCATATACTTTCAGTTTTGTTCCGATGTAGGCTATATACTTTTAGTTTTGTTCTGATGTAGGCTATATACTTTTAGTTTTGTTCCGATGTATCACCAACGTCATTCTCCACGTAGGATGCCACGTCATCATTTAGTTGTTTATCCGGTTAATAAGTTTTGTTCATTCATATTAGTACACTTTATGAAAGTATATAGCTTGCATTGGTATTTTTCGGGGTATATAGCCTACATTGGGACAAAAATAAAAGTATATGGCCTATTTATGACTTTAACCCTGTCAATAATTAACGGTAGCTCAACCTTGAAGAAGCAAAATATTAACTTCGAGAATCAAGCTGCCATGTCAGGAAAGGACGGTAGCAAAATATCTTACCTTGATGCTTTATGTCCAACATCTACTTGTATTGAATCAAAAGCAGTCACCACAAACCACCATCGATGTAATGACCCGGAAATTTCCGACCAAATTTAAACCTTAAACTTTATATGTTTCCGACACGATAAGCAAAATCTGTAATGTTGAGTCTGGAAAATTTGAAATATATATTCGGATAAACAGTCACCTTTTGACCATGCCTGACGATTCATGAACAATTAATTGTAAATAGATATGTGTGAATATATATATATATATATATATATATATATATATATATATATATATATATATATATATATATAAATAATAATTGAAAATATAATTTGAAATGTTATATGATGTTGTTATTAAATTTATTATGTAAACTAAAATAAAAATAGGTTATTATAATAATTTTTTTTTTTATATATAAATAGGGTATAACAAATATAAATAATAGACGAATCATTTTGACCACGTGTTTCACATTTTATGACTAAAATAAACACAGGAGCGTAATATAAAATTTGGGATTTTCTGTATATTTTTAACCTTTATCAACTGAGCACGAATTTCAGTCCGTGAATGAAATAGGTAGACGACGACTAATTTAATCACCCGTTTATATTTTAAATTATATTATAATATAATTATCCTATTAATAAAAAAATTAATGATTTATACTGATTGAATCTATAACCGAATTTGGATTAGAATCTAAATTATTGATAGTCACAGGTGTTGGATTTTAATGAAAAGTTGATGAGTGTGTCTCCACTACCTATCTTCTATCTACATCTATATACATATTTTAATTTATATATATTATATATAGCGTGCATAAGAAAGGGGAAAAACATATTTATTCTTCTTCTCTCTTGTATAACCAACTGAAGCTAGCCATCATCATTTTCGATAGCTAAAAACAACCGTAAAAATCCACCACATCATACCGAAACCACCACCCCCATTCAAGTTTGAAGAACCGTCGACCACCATCCTAGTTGTCATCGAACCACTATCATGGTTCCATCATGATCAAACCATCACCACAATTTCCACCACCTAAATCCGAGACCACCATTTTTCTTGGTCCTCATCTTCGTGAAATCTTCATCATCTTAAACCCACACACACTCTCGCAACCAACCATGATCACTAACAGCTCCTAATAACATCTCCGTTGCCACCATATTAAAACTACCGTCACCCTCCTGCTTCGTGTAAACACATCCACCATTCATCACCGTCGCCAACCTCCAAGAGATAACCCCATAACCACCGTACATTACTGTTTTCTGTTTCTTCTTTTTGGTCGAAGCACCACCTACATCCTCCACCTCCACTTTAAACCATCCCCACCGTGACACAAATTTTTGACACCACGACCCAATATCACTCTAGCCTTTTCGTTTAGCTATTTCATCTTCATTATTGTCTCTGTTTCCTGATTACAGCGAAACACCATAAATAAACTACACTCTCTCTTTCATTCTCTCTTCTAATCTTAAACCAAGAACCATCATCTTCTTCGTTACATATTCCTGATATGCTTCTGTTTTTCTGGTTGCTGAGTCACGAACCACAAACCCAAAACCCAATTTAGTCGAAACCCACTTTTGCAACGAAGTTTAACTGTTTCTGTCTCAGATTATTTTATTTTTTTTTCTTTTAGTCGACACATAAATGGTTGTTATACTTTTCCTGTGTAACCGACACCCCTAACCCCACTTGAAAAAGGAGATGATAAAGTTGCATAGATATTTACGGGTTATGGTTGCTGATACATATCCCACTCTTTGTCAACAATGAATCATAAAATATATACATTTGGGCTACCGATTTTATTAAGCTACGGGACTCCTTTATTAGCATTAGGCTACCATTTCAGTTTTTATGTGTGGGCCGAGAATTCCTTCTTGGAATTGGGCTGAACTTTTTGTTTGGGCCGATCTATCTCTTGGGCCGATAACATATAAGAGAATCCGATATTAGATGATGATGGAATGAAGTTGAAGTATTTCGGTGGTAAATATTGATTATGTGATACGTGATGATGAGTGTGGTAAGACGATAAAGATCATATGAACATTCGATATAAATGATTATTTGATCACGATTATGTTTATGATTTGTAACATAGTGACGAAGACGAAATGATATTAAGAATGATGATGATATGTGCTGGCGAGATCAATGGTGATAATAATGGTGGTTAGGGTTAATGATGTTTAGAAGATGAAAAATAATTATCACAGTTTAAGTAATTAAATGAACCAGTTATCATAAGAAAAATATCAAGTAGTTCACTGGTTAGTGGTGTGGGTGATTATCAAGAGGTCTTGAGTTCGAAGTCCTGTTTGAAATGATTATTTTTAAACCTTGAGGTAGTTTCACATTCTTTTTAAACTATTATTGTTACTATTATTATTATTATTATTTTTATTATTATTATCATTATTATTATTATTATTATCACTATTATTAGCATTATTATTATTATTATTACTATCATTTTTTTTTAGAATTATCATTATCTTTATCGCTATTATTATTAGTATTATTAATATATTAAATAAAAGATTTTCTAGATAAAAATATATTTATGACATAACACATAACTATAATAATATTTTTGTAATAAATATTAACTATTCAATTAAAGCATATAAAATAAATATTTAATTAAGTTATTAATATGTAAATTAATAAAATAATAATTAATAATAAAATATATAAATTTGTGCGATTACAATGATATGTGTTAATAAATATCTATATAAATGATATAGGTTCGTGAATCCGAGGCCAAACCCTATAACTGTTCAATGTCGTTCTATGTATTTTTACTACAAAATACAGTATGGTGAGTTTCATTTGCTCCCTTTTTAATTGCTTTGCAATATATATTTTTGGGACTGAGAATACATGCGCTGCTTTTATAAATGTTTTACGAAATAGGCACAAGTACTAAAACTAATTCTAAGTGGGTTAGAATCAAAAATCCCCTAGCTTGGTAACTTTAACTATTGGTTTATGAACTGGTAGGCGCGAATCCTAAAGATAGATCTATCGGGTTTTACACCCCCACCCAGATGTTGTTCTAGTCACTACTAAACTAGAAGAACGGGTGTTTAGTACTTCGAGGTTAACGGAACGCACTTGATTCAGTGCACATATTATTATAACTCAGGGGTACACACTTTTGTTAAGGCTAGTTACCGGGTGCCCACTACTTAGAATGCTTTTCATACACTTGCGAGTGTATTATGTTTATGAATATGAAATCTTGTGGTCTATTAAGAAATTGAAATGATTATTATGATAAACCTATGAACTCACCAACCTTTTGGTTGACACTTTTAAGCATGTTTATTCTCAGGTACAAATTAAGTCTTCCGCTGTGCATTTGCTCATTTTAAGGACATTACTTGGAGTCGATCATCGCAATGGAACCAGATGTTGATGATTTCGTCCAGGGGGATAAGGACGGGTTATTACATGTGGTATCAGAGCTGATTTAAGCTGTTTAACCAGCTTAGTCATAGAGGGGGTTCTCACAGTGTTACCTGTGACGAAGCATTGGCTCTTACCCCTCGCGGTCCGATTATGGTTGGCTTTGTCGAGAGGCATGGCTGTAAAATCAGTGTATGAGGTACGCTCAGTGGTCACCAGGCGGTTAGCTGGGAAGGCACTGAGTGGGATGCGTCCCCACTATTCTCATGTGGTATCAGAGCGTTGGTCTTAGTGAACCAGACCTTGTATTAGTGTGTCTAACTGGTAGTTGTTAGGATACATTAGTGAGTCTGGACTTTGACCGTGTCTACCTGTCAAAAAGTTTTGCTTGTCATTTCTCGTCGGAAACCATCTGCTTATCATCCTTAGGGAATTACCTGCTTATCATTCTTTAGTCTAGACACGTCTTACTGCATTTAGTGCATCGATAGTGTATAGACAAAAATTCATATCTTAGCGCATCTGTAGACTTGCTTGTCATATGCCGTAGGATCCTCTGTAGGCTACGAAATCTTTAGTATTATATATAGATATTCTATGAAGTTAGAATATCATCCTATAGAAGATCCTTCTAATTCACCAAATTTCCCTCTTGGTGATAAACCTGAAAGCACTTACCGGCGAACCTGTTCGAGAAACCGTTTACCCTCTCATTTCTAGAATATCCCGTTACGATTATACATTTCGAATCTTACTCATCCGCTCGTTTCAATCGTCAATCATCCCAACATAATATAAGAAATTAACGAACTACGTGCTCGAGTAATGGTTTTGGAGAATTTGGTGCGGAGATTACAAACACCAGCACCAGCACCAGCAGCATAATCCATATCACCATCATCAACGTCAACGGTATCCTTATCACCCTCAAACCACAACCACGTCGTAAATCTCAACGTCACAAATTACACATCGAATATAATCACCATTCTACGTATCGCTCTATCCACTTTATTTTCGTTCTACATATCGTTCTACATCGATTATCTTCGATTTACGTACCATTCTACCTCATTACCTTCGTTCAATATGGCGACTAAGTAATCTCTAATGCTTTAGAGATTATGTAATCTGGTATTAACAATAAACCTGATGGGTTTAATATCTTATTGACTCATTAAATCTATGATTACATCTGAAGAAAATATATATGCAAGTATATTTTCATAAAGATTGTAATTCAAAATTCTTTCGTACAAACTGTTAATGATGAAAATATTTTAACGGGTGGGTAGTACCCGAGGAATATTTGGATTTCACATTAATAAGTTACATCCTCCAAATCTGATTCAACGATCATTTGCTATCCTACTTACAACCACCGATATACGTATTCGTTCACCCCAGATTAACCATTTCCATTTAAATTTCATATTTAAATTTTTACCTATCCAAATCCAACAAGTGGCATAACGAAGAAAACATTGGACAAAAATAAAAAGTGTTAGAAACAAACGAATTAATTAATTGGAATTGTGATAGGATTTCACGCTAACTGTTCCGGCTAACTGTTCCCAGCTAACTGATTAACATTTAATTTATCGCAATTTACATTTTCGCAATTTTATTTATCGTCATTTAATTTCTGTTATTTATTTTTACGCACTTTAAATAACGGGACACGTATGCAAGGTTTCGACTTATCATATCGACCCATTTATATATATATTTCGGAACAACCGTAGACACTCTATATGTGAAGGTGGGAGTTGGCTATACAGGGTCGGAGTTGATTCCAAAATATATATATACTTTGAGTTGTGATCGACACCGAGACCGGTACACGGGTCACGATACGTATTATTTAATTCGAATATTATATATTAAATTATATATGAATCATTGAACCATCGGACTATTGGACTGCTAACTTTGGTCAATTAAAATGAGTTAAAATGTTGATTATAACATATGAAACTAAACGATTCTTCAAGTTTGCCATTTGATTCTATTTTAAACCTCATTCGTATCTTGACAACTACAATTCGCATCCACAACTTTTCATGATTCTTGAAAACATCTCGATCGAGAAGTTGAACCAGCCGCACTTTGTCTACGAAAGAAAGATTTATGCATACAGTTATGCACCTGAAAAACTTTCGAAACCGAAGTTATAGTTAAATCACATCCGCGTCGAATTCCTTATCATTAGCAAAAACAATCATATGATTTCCTTTTCAAGAAGCCAATTTTGTCACAGCTTCAGCAAGTTAACTTCGACTCCTCAGTAAAGAATACTCTTATTATAATCTCGATATTTATACGCCGTCGTTACCGGAGAACCTTTTATATTCCCCCATATTACCATCAGCGTTTAATTATCTAAAAACACAATTCTCCCGAAACCACCTCGGTTTGAAAACCGATGACCCATATTCGTTAACTTTGAAAATGCTGATGAAGCAGCATGTTGTAGATAGTTTTAATGGTCAAAAGTTGATAATAAAGAAGGAAATGTTAGGAACGCTCGATAGAAAATTCGGTACCAAAAATCGAATTGAGCACACCATGAAGGAAACAAAGAACAAATACAAGAATCAAACCCTATATTCAAAGAATCCAGATGATTCGGTATCTGATGAAATCTTTAGCGAACACCTTGCTTCTGAATCTAAACCCTTACGGGTAAATCTTCATCATCATCCTTCGATATTAGAAATTTCAAGATATTATCGTATTGAAAATATCTTCAGTACCTCTGAAGATATCTTCAAAATACTCTCGTCTGATATTACTTCTCCGCTCAATCTGTACTACATCATAAAAGAAACTGTATTAGTTTCTAAATTCTAAAACCTTCGAGTTAAAATAGGAATGTTTTGAAGTAGTGTTGGGAACTGATGCATGAATTAGTATAATATAATGAAACTTGATCAACTTCAATATATTACAGTAAGTCATGTTAAGTTTCTAATGGAATGTGATGATTCACAGTACCGTCATCATGTGCTATGTTACACAACTCTTTCATTCTACTTAATCTCTAATCATATCACGGAAATATTTCCTTGATATTTCTGTTCTTCCGTAATTCTGACAATTTGCTAATAAATCGTGCGATTATATTTTGTTTCTGATTAGAAGATTTCTTTAAATTCCTTGAATCCTGAAAATCAACCGTGACTACGTCAGAAGTCAAGACGAACCTCTAATCACTTCATTTCACTATTTTGTGATAGCTTCATTTGTACGCCTTGAGTAATCTAATCGTTTTATTTATAATAATAAAATACTATCTATCAACTCACATTCGTCATGAAAACATTTTTATTGTTAGCCATGACGACCTCACTCAAATTTCGGGGACGAAATTTCTTTAACGGGTGGGTACTGTAATGACCCGGAAATTTCCGACCAAATTTAAACCTTAAACTTTATATGTTTCCGACACGATAAGCAAAATCTGTAATGTTGAGTCTGGAAAATTTGAAATATATATTCGGATAAACAGTCACCTTTTGACCATGCCTGACGATTCACGAACAATTAATTGTAAATAGATATGTGTGAATATATATATATATATATATATATATATATATATATATATATATATATATATATATATATATATATATATATATAATTGAAAATATAATTTGAAATGTTATATGATGTTGTTATTAAATTTATTATGTAAACTAAAATAAAAATAGGTTATTATAATAATTTTTTTTTATATATAAATAGGGTATAACAAATATAAATAATAGACGAATCATTTTGACCACGTGTTTCACATTTTATGACTAAAATAAACACAGGAGCGTAATATAAAATTTGGGATTTTCTGTATACTTTTAACCTTTATCAACTGAGCACGAATTTCAGTCCGTGAATGAAATAGGTAGACGACGACTAATTTAATCACCCGTTTATATTTTAAATTATATTATAATATAATTATCATATTAATAAAAAATTAATGATTTATACTGATTGAATCTATAACCGAATTTGGATTAGAATCTAAATTATTGATAGTCACGGGTGTTGGATTTTAATGAAAAGTTGATGAGTGTGTCTCCACTACCTATCTTCTATCTACATCTATATACATATTTTAATTTATATATATTATATATAGCGTGCATAAGAAAGGGGAAAAACATATTTATTCTTCTTCTCTCTTGTATAACCAACTGAAGCTAGCCATCATCATTTTCGATAGCTAAAAACAACCGTAAAAATCCACCACATCATACCAAAACCACCACCCCCATTCAAGTTTGAAGAACCGTCGACCACCATCCTAGTTGTCATCGAACCACTATCATGGTTCCATCATGATCAAACCATCACCACAATTTCCACCACCTAAATCCGAGACCACCATTTTTCTTGGTCCTCATCTTCGTGAAATCTTCATCATCTTAAACCCACACACACTCTCGCAACCAACCATGATCACTAACAGCTCCTAATAACATCTCCGTTGCCACCATATTAAAACTACCGTCACCCTCCTGCTTCGTGTAAACACATCCACCATTCATCACCGTCGCCAACCTCCAAGAGATAACCCCATAACCACCGTACATTACTGTTTTCTATTTCTTCTTTTTGGTCGAAGCACCACCTACATCCTCCACCTCCACTTTAAACCATCCCCACCGTGACACAAATTTTTGACACCACGACCCAATATCACTCTAGCCTTTCCGTTTAGCTATTTCATCTTCATTATTGTCTCTGTTTCCTGATTACAGCGAAACACCATAAATAAACTACACTCTCTCTTTCATTCTCTCTTCTAATCTTAAACCAAGAACCATCATCTTCTTCGTTACATATTCCTGATATGCTTCTGTTTTTCTGGTTGCTGAGTCACGAACCACAAACCCAAAACCCAATTTAGTCGAAACCCACTTTTGCAACGAAGTTTAACTGTTTTTGTCTCAGATTATTTTTTTTTTTCTTTTAGTCGACACATAAATGGTTGTTATACTTTTCGTGTGTAACCGACACCCCTAACCCCACTTGAAAAAGGAGATGATAAAGTTGCATAGATATTTACGGGTTATGGTTGCTGATACATATCCCACTCTTTGTCAACAATGAATCATAAAATATATACATTTGGGCTACCGATTTTATTAAGCTACGGGACTCCTTTATTAGCATTAGGCTACCATTTCAGTTTTTATGTGTGGGCCGAGAATTCCTTCTTGGAATTGGGCTGAACTTTTTGTTTGGGCCGATCTATCTCTTGGGCCGATAACATATAAGAGAATCCGATATTAGATGATGATGGAATGGAGTTGAAGTATTTCGGTGGTAAATATTGATTATGTGATACGTGATGATGAGTGTGGTAAGACGATAAAGATCATATGAACATTCGATATAAATGATTATTTGATCACGATTATGTTTATGATTTGTAACATAGTGACGAAGACGAAATGATATTAAGAATGATGATGATATGTGCTGGCGAGATCAATGGTGATAATAATGGTGGTTAGGGTTAATGATGTTTAGAAGATGAAAAATAATTATCACAGTTTAAGTAATTAAATGAACCAGTTATCATAAGAAAAATATCAAGTAGTTCACTGGTTAGTGGTGTGGGTGATTATCAAGAGGTCTTGAGTTCGAAGTCCTATTTGAAATGATTATTTTTAAACCTTGAGGTAGTTTCACATTCTTTTTAAACTATTATTGTTACTATTATTATTATTATTATTTTTATTATTATTATCATTTTTATTATTATTATTATCACTATTATTAGCATTATTATTATTATTATTACTATCATTTTTTTTTAGAATTATCATTATCTTTATCGCTATTATTATTAGTATTATTAATATATTAAATAAAAGATTTTCTAGATAAAAATATATTTATGACATAACACATAACTATAATAATATTTTTGTAATAAATATTAACTATTCAATTAAAGCATATAAAATAAATATTTAATTAAGTTATTAATATGTAAATTAATAAAATAATAATTAATAATAAAATATATAAATTTGTGCGATTACAATGATATGTGTTAATAAATATCTATATAAATGATATAGGTTCGTGAATCCGAGGCCAAACCCTATAACTGTTCAATGTCGTTCTATGTATTTTTACTACAAAATACAGTATGGTGAGTTTCATTTGCTCCCTTTTTAATTGCTTTGCAATATATATTTTTGGGACTGAGAATACATGCGCTGCTTTTATAAATGTTTTACGAAATAGGCACAAGTACTAAAACTAATTCTAAGTGGGTTAGAATCAAAAATCCCCTAGCTTGGTAACTTTAACTATTGGTTTATGAACTGGTAGGCGCGAATCCTAAAGATAGATCTATCGGGTTTTACACCCCCACCCAGATGTTGTTCTAGTCACTACTAAACTAGAAGAACGGGTGTTTAGTACTTCGAGGTTAACGAAACGCACTTGATTCAGTGCACATATTATTATAACTCAGGGGTACACACTTTTGTTAAGGCTAGTTACCGGGTGCCCACTACTTAGAATGCTTTTCATACACTTGCGAGTGTATTATGTTTATGAATATGAAATCTTGTGGTCTATTAAGAAATTGAAATGATTATTATGATAAACCTATGAACTCACCAACCTTTTGGTTGACACTTTTAAGCATGTTTATTCTCAGGTACAAATTAAGTCTTCCGCTGTGCATTTGCTCATTTTAAGGACATTACTTGGAGTCGATCATCGCAATGGAACCAGATGTTGATGATTTCGTCCAGGGGGATAAGGACGGGTTATTACAATCGACCACCACAACCGCTGAGTTGTGTTCATTGCGGAATGCAAGAACACACGATAATAAACTGTTTGAAGCTTCTTGGGTATCCCAATTGGTGGCACAAACAGAGATTTGGCGAAGTTGTGATGGCAGAGGTAACCGGCAGCAGTCACGAAGTTACCAGAGTCAACCACAGAGTCACCGGCGGCAACCATACGGTCACCTGCAACGGCAACTCAAAGTCATCTCAGAAAACTACAAGAGGTAACCCAAACCTTCAATTACCTCATACATCGAGCAAATGGGTGAAGGTAAAACCTTCGAACCCTAATTTTGCACCAAAACAGCCTGTCAAGGTGATTAGGGTAAACCCTAATCACTGCAAACCTGTAGAAGGTAAGAACCCTAATCGGTTCTATTACTTACAAACAATTGAAGAAGAAGATTTAAAACCCTATCTTCGATCAACGACACCTCAATCGATCGACTTTAAAAGTGAAAACCCTAATCGATCAAAAGCTTCTCAATCATCTCAAATTACTGGAACAATGAAAGGTTTAAAACCTTTCTTTCAATCGACCTTATCAACGATTGATAAAGAAAAAAGAATTAAAGATGATAAGCAAATTGGGGATAACGAGGTGTATGGGAATAAGAAGGGTGAAATACAGAACCCAATGAATATCACGTGTATCTGTAACCTGGGAAACTGGAAACAAAAATCACGGGTATCTTTAAAAGGGAAGTAGGCTGGACTTAAAGATTTAAAGTATTTGAGTGTTGGGCCAAAGTGTGATAAACCCACAAGGGTGGGCTGGATAAATAAATCAGTTAACAATACTAATTCTAATGATGGGCCTGAACTGTAACATCCCACATTTTTCCGTTAAATTATTTTAACGCCCGTCTTTTTATTTTATATAATACTCTTCGTATCTAGATTCGTTTCTTTCATTACTTAGCGTTTCTAATATTCACGTTGTTTAATTTTAACATCTCTCGTTTGCTCTAACGTATTTAAAATATTTCGTTCGGTCAATTCCCGCACCCGACTACAAACTTAAGGGACTAATCGTGACTAGTGGCCAAAGTGGTGACTAGGTCAACTAGTCAACCACTTCACCACCACTCATTCATTCACTAATCTCTTTCTCTCTTCCTCCTACTTCCACTTTTTGCTCTCAACTCCCAAACTCATTCAATCATCATCTAAATTCGAGCTAGGAAGCTCACAACAAATCCGATTATATATTTGGAATCCTCTCTTCACCCTCTACAACTTGATACCAACTTCATCTCATTTGGGTAACTTTCTAAAAAATATAGATTTTATGTTCTTGATTTTCTTGACTTAAAAGTGTGTTAATTAGTGTCTATGGCTCAAGTCTAACATGAATATGTGTTTGGTTTGTTCGATTTTGTTGTTTTGAGTAACTAGCATGAACTCTTGAAATGGGTTAGTTTAATCCGTGATTTTAGTTGATTAAATGTTGTTAGATGTTAAACCTCATGTATTAAATGTGTTACTAGCATCATTAGCTTCGTTTTGGTATGTTGGTTGACTTAGAAAAACTTCATAAACAAAGTAGATGAATTCATGATTCTTGATTAGGGTTTGATGAACTTTTAAATGAACTTTTGATGCACTAAATGCTTTGCAATGTTGTTGGTAAGTGTTTAGTTGCATTGTATGCGTAATTTCCTTCGAAACGGCATATCGTATGTGTAAATTGGATTCCCGAATCATCTTATGCGTTTTACGAACTTGAAACTTTAATTAGGAACTTTTAACGATCATTCGACAAGGTTTTTGTTATTGTAAATGATTAACTTGATTGATGATATGTATTTAGTTGTATTCCTTGTCAAAATACCTTTCCAACGATATAAGATACGTGTCTTAAGTGCTTTCGGTTCATAAATTGCGTTTGATTGAAGTTTGGCTCGACACTTAGGAAATTCTCAGCTTTCAGCAACCCAGGTGTTTTGGACGCCGTCCCATCCCTTGGACGTCTTCAAAACCTTCACTGCTGGATGCCGTCCAGCCATTCTAGACACCATCCAGATGATCTATCAGGGGCTGTCCAAAATTGTCATTTTTCGTTTAATTCTAACTATGCTACGCACCTCCGATTAACATGAAACTTGGCCAACATGCTCACATATGATTATATAACTTATAAAAATTGTCGGATACCCGACCCGACCCCGTTGACTTTGACCAAGTTTGAATTTTAGTCAAACTTAACCAAAAACTTATGCAATCATTCTAATCCTCTTTTATACTTGATTCTTACATGAAACTTGACAACTTGATTCACATGCTATATAATCGAGTCGTAACGAGCCATAGGACTAATTGAACACTTTGACCGACCGTGTTTACTGATATTGATACAACCTATTTGTTTAGGTTAAGACTAGCATTTGTACTTGCACACGTTTACCTTGTGAAGTACCTATTTAACCGTGCACTCAAGGTGAGATCATAGTCCCACTTTTACTCTTTTAAACTTACATTGGGATGAGAAAACATAAACGTTTTATTTTACAAAGTGAACACAAGTACGAAAACAAACATTCTACGTACGAATTAGAACAAAAATTCCTCAATTCGATTATCATTAGTTACACTTGCAGGGTGTAAGCGAGAACTTATGTTGTATGGCCATATGGGTTTGACAAACCCGCATTCGAACGGTTCGCTACCGTTATACGGATAAAATATATTTTCAAGAAATAGTGTAGGTTCTAACATTATGTGTATGGGGTTCGTGGAAAGTTAAGCCTTGATAATTGGGTGCTCGTGATAACAATTTTTAGAATGGTTTACTATTATTTCAACGTTATAAATCTTGTGGTTCATTTGTACTTACTCACTTACTTACTTAAACCTATAATTTCACCAACGTTTCGTTGACAGATTTCTATATTTTTCTCAGGTCCTTGAACATTAGGTGTTACATGCTTCCGCTCACTATTTTTTATACTTGCTTGGATGTCGAGTATACATGCATACATGGAGCATCTTTTGACTTACTTTTAAATCGTGTCGCATACGTTTCATTTGTATGTTAAACGTTGTAATGTAACTAGTCGTTGAACTACTTTTGTAAATTTGAAACATCTTTACATTTGAAATGAATGCGACATAATTTGGCCAAACGTCGTTTTAAAGACTTATGACCACGTAACGGGACCTAAGTAGACGGCACCGTCAATGACGCTTTTGTTGGGCCAAAGTGTGATAAACCCACAAGGGTGGGCTGGATAAATAAATCAGTTAACAACACTAATTCTAATGATGGGCCTGAACAAGAGTTTGGTAATAAAAAGAAGCATGGCCAAAAGTCTAACCTTTTTGAGGTCCAAAATTTTGAAAATAAAAATTCGACAAATAATTTATGTTTTGTCGAAAAAGCCAATATCGTTTCAAATAACGTTAAGAATAACGAATGAATTTTTTATTGTGGTGCTACCCACACCATGGGTTTTGAAAAATCCGATTTTTATGCTCAATCTAAACCTCGGGTTAGTAAAATTCAAACGGCCAATGGCGGTGTTGTACAAGTTGAAGGAGGTGGAAAAATTGAAATTACTCCAACTATGAAATTATCTAATTACTTATATATTCCAACCCTGGCCCATAAGTTGTTGTCCGTTAGCCACGTTACAAAGGAACTAAATTGTTATGTCTTATTACACCCTACCTTTTGTATCCTTCAAGATATTAGGACTAGGGTGATTATTGGGCGTGGTACCGAACGACGTGGGTTGTACTATGTGGACGAAGTAACCCAACAAGGTACCGTGATGCTTGCTCACGGAACACCTACGAGGGAAGCTTAGTTATGGCATAGGAGGTTAGGTCACCCATCTGCCGGATACTTACACTCTTTATTTCCAAGTCTTTTCCCATCCAATGTTACGTTAAATTGTGAAACTTGTATTTTGGTTAAAAGTCACCGAAATACGTTTAAACCTAGTAACACTTGGAAAGAAATTCCTTTTGCTTTAATCCATTCTGATGTGTGGGGTCCTGCACCGGTTGTTGGGGGAAAATTTTTTCAATATTTTGTCTTATTTATTGACGATCATACCCGAATGACTTGGATTTATTTTCTAACCCACAAATCAGAAGTTTTTGAGAAATTTTCTCACTTTTATAAAATGATTCAAACCCAATCTAATAAAAACATACAAATGTTAAGATCCGATAATGGGGTGAGTTTGTAAACTCATCAATGAAATCTTTTTGCGAAAATAATGGGATTATTCATCAAACCTCGTGTGCTCATACCTCCGAGCAAAATGGCGTAGCCGAACGTAAGAATCGACTACTTTTAGAAATGAAATGAGCTTTATTAATTGAATCTAAGGCTCCGAAAAGTTTTTGGCCCGAAGCCCTTGCTTCCGCTACCTATCTTATCAACCGGTTACCTACTAAGGTTTTGGGCATAAAAACCCCTAAAGATACGCTTTCCTAATTCCATACCCTTCCGAATTCATTTAGCATTGAACCTCGAATATTTGGGTGCTCGGTCTTCATCCATATTCCTAAACATGAGCGTACCAAACTAGATCCATGTGCGGAAAAATGTGTCATGGTTGACTATGGAATAAACCAAAAAGGATATTGGTGTAACAGTCCCAAAAGATGTCATGTTTTCACTACAATGAACTATGATTTTGTTGAAACTGAATATTTTTACAAAAATACCCAACTCGCGAGTGAGGGGGAGAACGAGGGTAATGACACTCTTAGTTGGATGACATGGGTACCACCTCAAACACAAGATCCCGAATCAATACCAAACCCTGAACCAGTAGACCCCGAACCAATACCAAACTGAAAGGACCCGTTCATATACATTATAAACGATTCACAATAGTTGATTACATCGCGAGGTATTTGACCTCTATATGATACATTTTACAAACATTGCATTCGTTTTTAAAAGACAAACTTTCTTTACAACAAAAGTTGATGGCATGCACACCATTTCATAATACATCCAACTATAATTGGCTTAATAATAATCTTGATGAACTCAATGACTCGAATGCAACGTCTTTCAAAATATGCCATGAATGACTCCAAGTAATATCCTTAAAATGAGCTAATGCACAGCGGAAGATTTCTTTAATACCTAAGAATAAACATGCTTTAAAGTGTCAACCAAAAGGTTGGTGAGTTCATAGGTTTATCATAACAATCATTTCAATATATTAATAGACCACAAGATTTTCGTTTATAAATATATGTACACTCGCAAGTGTATAAAAGTATTCTATAAGTTGTAGGCACCCGGTAACAAGCCTTAACGTTCATGTTTTACCCTCTGAAGTACACCAGATCAGGTGTGTTTAAAATAACCTCGAAGTACTAAAGCATCCCATAGTCAGGATGGGGTTTGTCAGACCCAATAGATCTATCTTTAGGATTCGCGCCTACCGTACATAGACAAGTAGTTTAATGTTACCAAGCTAAGGGTATATTTCTGGTTTAAACCCACGTAGAATTAGTTTTAGTACTTGTGCCTATTTCGTAAAACATTTATAAAACAGCGCATGTATTCTCAGCCCAAAAATATATTGCAAAAGCAAATAAAAAGGGAGCAAATGAAACTCACAATACTGTATTTCGTAGTAAAAATACATATATCGTCATTTAACAAGTGCAAGGTTGGCCTCGGATTCACGAACGTATCAATATTGAGATTCAATATTGCAGGAAAGTACGTAGACGTAACAGAGATGAAAAACACTAGATTGACCTCACGAGCATACCCATGAACCATACCCATCACCTCCATAGCTATAACCCATAATTTCCTTAGCTTCGACTCATTCAAAAAAACTATTTTGAAATCACTCGGACAGCACTCCGTCGTAATATTTTATGTATACTAATAATATCTTGAAATAATACAGAGCAAAAAAAAAAAAAAAAAAAAAATATATATATATATATATATATATATATATATATATATATATATATATAAATCGATTGAGAGAGTTTAGAGAAATATATTTTCAAGTTTCTATAAAATAATGAAACCTATTGAATTCTATTTATAATAGATTTTTGAATTATTAAAGTGAATTATTAAAGTATGAATTATTAAAGTGAATTATTAAAGTATGAATTATTAAAGTGAATTATTAAAGTATGAATTATTAAAGTGAATTATTAAAGTATGAATTATTAAAGTGAATTATTAAAGTATGAATTATTAAAGTATTAATTATTAAAGTGAATTATTAAAGTTAAATTAAAGTAAAAGTAAAGTAAAGGTAAAGTTAAAGTATAGCAAAAGTATAAAAACTATGTATGTATAATACGCGTATAAATATATATAATATTAATTTAAATCGTTATATATATTTAATGAAATAAAATATAAATATCGTTATATTTATTATACTGGTTAAGTAATGAGTTGTCAAAAGTGATTCTAGATATTTATAAAAGATATATACGTTTTAATAATAAAGTTCTTTTTAAACTGAAAACGTCTTTGTACGTTTGAAAATAGATTAATAGAATATTATGGAAACCAATTCTCCACTAACTTTTGTCTAACTTTCGTAAATGACACTTTTTGTTTTTTTTTATAAATAGCTTTACAAATTATTCTGAATATCGTTAAGAGGAATAGATTTTCTCAAATCATAGTGGACCTCTCAACAGAGACTTGTAATCATAATTGATAATTCAATCATTTAATATATTTTTTTTAATTTCGTCGAAAATCATATTGAAACAAATACGTTCGTGTAAAGTATTATACGTTTAATACTTTATTAATATTCTCAAGTTATAATATATATATATACATATACATATCTATTTATATATAACGGTTCGTGAATTGTCGGAATTTGGTCGAGGTTATAATGAATATATGAACACAGTTTAAAATTCTCGAGATTTAACTTAACAAACTTTGCTTATTGTGTCGGAATAATATAAAGATTAAAGTTTAAATTTGGTCGGAAATTACCGGGTCGTCACAGTACCTACCCGTTAAAGAAATTTTGTCCCCGAAATTTGATTGAGGTCGTCATGACTAACAATGAGAATGTTATTATAACGATTATAGAGTTTTATCATGTTCAAGAAGAATGGATAAAATAATTCGATTACTCGAAGCGTGTGAGTGAAGTTATCGTAAATGAATGAAATAAGATAATAGTGATTCGTCGTATCTTTTGACTTCATCACGATTGATCTCCGAAAAGAAAATCTTTGTAATCTATATTGGATTTGATTATTCGGCGATTAAGGAAATTATGATCCTCTTCGAATTAATGCGATAATCCATTTTGATTTCTCTGTCGGATATTTCACTATAAATCCACCTCATTTGTTTTCTTACAACTCACACCTTCTCAACTCATATTTTAAAGTATTTGTCAATATGCTTCATCCAGTGATGATTCTTGATATACTCCTCACTTTCATATCTGTCGCTCTTCTTTTTCATCTGCCTCCAGAAGAATCTATTTACTTCTACTATACTCTTGGTTTTATAGTGTTTTTAGTTCTACCGTGTCTTTATATTGCTATATGCATTGATATATAGGGTTTGTGATTTCTGGGTTGTTGTTGGGTTTTATATCTTCCCTTATATTTCAAAGTCCTTGCTTCTTCTATAATCATTGTCATCCACAGTTAATGCTCTATTCTATTTGCTATGATTTATACTCCCATTTCTAGTTCGGAGCTTTGTCCTTTCGTTTCTTCTTCTTGCGATTAAGCACCGTTTGTAATGGTCCAGAATTCGCAGATATAAATTTTGGAATGAACATTGTTAATGTTCTAGGAAGGAAATTGTAATGACACGATCTTGACTTGTCAAATTACCAGAATACCTCTGAAAAGGCCAAATCATCAAGAAATATTTTCTTGATATTTAGAGATCAAAGAGAATACAAGAGTCGTGTAACATAGCACATGATGACGTTATGATCTGTGAATCATCATGTTCCATTTAGAAACTCAGCATGAATTACTGTAATATAATCACGTTGATCAAGTGTCATTATATTATACTAACTCATGCTTCAGCTCCCAACACTTCTTCAAGAATATTCCTATTTTAAACTCGAATGTTTCAGAATTTAGAAACTAAAATAGTTTCTTTTATGATTTAATACAGATAGCGCGAAGAGGTAAATGATTTCAGATAAGAATAATTATAAAAATATCTTTAGAAGTATGGATGATATTTATAATGAAAGATACGATGATATTTTAGAATGTCTAATATCAGAGGATGATGAAGGATATTGTTCGCATGGGTTTAGAGTCAGGAGCAAGGTATTCGTTAATGACTTCAGCAAGTACTGAATTATTTGGATTCTTTGAAGGCAGGTTCAGCCTTTGCGATTTGTCCACAGCCTCCTTCATACTTTGCTCAATCCGTTTTCCAGTTCCAAAGCTTCTCTTTTTCTGAGCTTTGCCAATATACTATCCTTTATCATCCAACTTTTTACTATTAAGGTCGTTTACAGTTTTTGCTGCTTCATCAGCATTTTTCAAAATTTCGAGAACTGGTTCGCAGTTTAGGGTGTTTTTCAGAAATTTCTCATTCAAAGAATGTAAGTCTTGGAGGTAGACGTTGTGTGTATATGTAATTGTTGATGTAGACATGCTGCGAGATTTCAAAATACTGATTGCTGATTCTCAATAATTGGTATGGCAATTCTTGTTATAAGGTACGAATGAGTATATGATAGGGTTTCGATAATTATAATGATTTTTTTTTTGGATAGTCAAAGATCAGTGAAGTTGTTGGTAAGTTTATTGCTAATGTGGAGAATATAAACGATTCCCCGGTAACGTTGGCGAAAGGGCAACGTATCTATCGAGGTTATAATAAGACTGTTTTGATTGAGAAGTCGAAGTTGACTTGCTGGAGCTGTGACAAAACTGTCTATTTTGAAACGGAATTGAAAAGTTATTTTAGCTAGTAAATGCCAAAGGGCCTAACACGGATACGTGTCGAACTATGACTTGGGTTTTGAGAGTTTTTCAGGTGTATAACTGTGGGTAACATGTGGTTAGATCATCATCTCGATTGTTCCTTAGTTGAAGTGTCTTCAGGAATTTCGAAGGGTTTGAGCACATATTATAATCGTTAATACATATGATGTTCTAACACAGTTTTGAAGTCAAAGTATAGCTTTGAAAGATATAGGAATCTAAGAGTGATGATACTGGTTATATTTTGAATTGAATTATGCGATTTCAAAATCAGAATATGTAATTGAATTTGAATGAGTATGATTGTTTTGATTTATATGAAAGAATGGATATTGTTGTGAAAGTAGAGAGTATAGTTGATGATTGCTAAATCAGTTTTGAAAAATGTAATATATTAATTGTGAATTTATATATCTCTCGGGTATTACCTACCCGTTAAAAAAAATTTCACAATTAATATTTTGTACAAAAGAAGTTTATAACAGTCTTTATGAAAATATATGTGTATATTTTCTTTAGATGTAATATAGATTTAATGAGTTAATATTAAATTAAACTCATTTGTTTTATGGTTGGAACTAGAATTGAGTAATCCCTAAAACTTTATAAATTGCATAAGTATTTATTCAATAATATTGAAATTATGAATCATTACTTTGTTATTTGTTGGTTTTTGTGAAATTCTTGTGAACTTCGCAAGGTACGAATGATGTTATTTGAAAAGTTTCGAGTACATCGATGATGAAAGTGTAAAATCTAACATATATTCGAATAATACACTTGATTTATTATGAATTGGATTTTTATTGAATTGAGACAGAGATTGTAATTAACGATGGTTAAGTTGAAGGACGTACATCATTGCATATTTGTAATATGAATTAACTGAGTAGTTAAGATTCACACATAATAGCTTAGTACGGGAAGATTTATTATGGTTTAAAAATTTATACATATAAAATATACATATAAATCTTTCGATTGGAAATGAGTTAATACTTCATAACTCGTTGATACAATATATTTGTTGTCGATTCGTAATGATGTCCACAATGATTCTTGAACTGACAGAGTTTGTGATGTTACAGGTGCTGTTGATTCTGACGATACTGACGGCACTGACTGTATTGATGATGCTACGGTCCTGTTGATGCTGTTGGTAAAACAATTCTAGCTTGTAAATCGTACACCATTTATGATCAAAGTTTCTACTCTACCATCTCCGTTCACTCATCCGATTTACGGTCAGAATTAAATAATCTCTAAGATTTTGGAGATTACATAACTGCCGCAGAGATATCTCTTCAATGAAGTTTATGAATTAATACTTCATCGTTTGTTGTTGTTGATATTCCTGGATATTTACAGGGCGTATGACGTTGATGTTTAAGATACAGATTGTGATGTTGCGGTGTGGGGTGTGGATGTTGTTGTTGGTGGTGGTGATGGTACTGTTGGTGTTGCTGATGGTGGTACTGTTTATGCTGCTGGTGCTGCTGCTGGTGTTTGTAACCTTTGCACCATATTCTCCAAAGCCACTAGCCGAGAGCGAAGCTCGTTGACTTCTTTTATTACACCGGGGTGATTGTCGGTTCGGACGAGGGAATAAATAAAATCTAGAATTTGGTGTAGTATGTAATCGTGACGAGATACTCTAGAAATAAGAGAGAAAATGGTGTTTCTGATAGGTTCGCCGGTAAGTGCTTCAGGTTCTTCGCCAAGAGGGCAATGTGGAGGATGGAAGGGATCACCTTCTTCTTGTCTCCAATGATTAAGGAGGCTACGAACCTGAAATGTCCCGTTCTTATTGATTAAAAACGTTCCATATTAATTGATTTCGTTGCGAGGTTTTGACCTCTATATGAGACGTTTTTCAAAGACTGCATTCATTTTAAAACAAACCATAACCTTTATTTCATCAATAAAGGTTTAAAAAGCTTTACGTAGATTATCAAATAATGATAATCTAAAATATCCTGTTTACACACGACCATTACATAATGGTTTACAATACAAATATGTTACAACAAAATAAGTTTCTTGAATGCAGTTTTTACACAATATCATACAAGCATGGACTCCAAATCTCGTCCTTATTTAAGTATGCGACAGCGGAAGCTCTTAATAATCACCTGAGAATAAACATGCTTAAAACGTCAACAAAAATGTTGGTGAGTTATAGGTTTAACCTATATATATCAAATTATAATAATAGACCACAAGATTTCATATTTCAATACACATCCCATACATAGAGATAAAAATCATTCATATGGTGAACACCTGGTAACCGACATTAACAAGATGCATATATAAGAATATCCCCATCATTCCGGGACACCCTTCGGATATGATATAAATTTCGAAGTACTAAAGCATCCGGTACTTTGGATGGGGCTTGTTGGGCCCGATAGATCTATCTTTAGGATTCGCGTCAATTAGGGTGTCTGTTCCCTAATTCTTAGATTACCAGACTTAATAAAAAGGGGCATATTCAATTTCGATAATTCAACCATAGAATGTAGTTTCACGTACTTGTGTCTATTTTGTAAATCATTTATAAAACCTGCATGTATTCTCATCCCAAAAATATTAGATTTTAAAAGTGGGACTATAACTCACTTTCACAGATTTTTACTTCGTCGGGAAGTAAGACTTGGCCACTGGTTGATTCACGAACCTATAACAATATATACATATATATCAAAGTATGTTCAAAATATATTTACAACACTTTTAATATATTTTGATGTTTTAAGTTTATTAAGTCAGCTGTCCTCGTTAGTAACCTACAACTAGTTGTCCATAGTTAGATGTACAGAAATAAATTGATAAATATTATCTTGAATCAATCCACGACCCAGTATATACGTATCTCAGTATTGATCACAACTCAAACTATATATATTTTGGAATCAACCTCAACCCTGTATAGCTAACTCCAACATTCACATATAGAGTGTCTATGGTTGTTCCGAAATATATATAGATGTGTCGACATGATAGGTCGAAACATTGTATACGTGTCTATGGTATCTCAAGATTACATAATATACAATACAAGTTGATTAAGTTATGGTTGGAATAGATTTGTTACCAATTTTCACGTAGCTAAAATGAGAAAAATTATCCAATCTTGTTTTACCCATAACTTCTTCATTTTAAATCCGTTTTGAGTGAATCAAATTGCTATGGTTTCATATTGAACTCTATTTTATGAATCTAAACAAAAAAGTATAGGTTTATAGTCGGAAAAATAAGTTACAAGTCATTTTTGTAAAGGTAGCCATTTCAGTCGAAAGAACGACGTCTAGATGACCATTTTAGAAAACATACTTCCACTTTGAGTTTAACCATAATTTTTGGATATAGTTTCATGTTCATAATAAAAATCATTTTCTCAGAATAACAACTTTTAAATCAAATTTTATCATAGTTTTTAATTAACTAACCCAAAACAGCCCGCGGTGTTACTACGACGGCGTAAATCCGGTTTTACGGTGTTTTTCGTGTTTCCAGGTTTTAAATCATTAAGTTAGCATATAATATAGATATAGAACATGTGTTTAGTTGATTTTAAAAGTCAAGTTAGAAGGATTAACTTTTGTTTGCGAACAAGTTTAGAATTAACTAAACTATGTTCTAGTGATTACAAGTTTAAACCTTCGAATAAGATAGCTTTATATGTATGAATCGAATGATGTTATGAACATCATTACTACCTTAAGTTCCTTGGATAAACCTACTGGAAAAGAGAAAAATGGATCTAGCTTCAATGGATCCTTGGATGGCTCGAAGTTCTTGAAGCAAAATCATGACACGAAAACAAGTTCAAGTAAGATCATCACTTGAAATAAGATTGTTATAGTTATAGAAATTGAACCAAAGTTTGAATATGATTATTACCTTGTATTAGAATGATAACCTACTGTAAGAAACAAAGATTTCTTGAGGTTGGATGATCACCTTACAAGATTGGAAGTGAGCTAGCAAACTTGAAAGTATTCTTGATTTTATGAAACTAGAACTTTTGGAATTTATGAAGAACACTTAGAACTTGAAGATAGAACTTGAGAGAGATCAATTAGATGAATAAAATTGAAGAATGAAAGTGTTTGTAGGTGTTTTTGGTCGTTGGTGTATGGATTAGATATAAAGGATATGTAATTTTGTTTTCATGTAAATAAGTCATGAATGATTACTCATATTTTTGTAATTTTATGAGATATTTCATGCTAGTTGCCAAATGATGGTTTCCACATGTGTTAGGTGACTCACATGGGCTGCTAAGAGCTGATAATTGGAGTGTATATACCAATAGTACATACATCTAAAAGTTGTGTATTGTACGAGTACGAATACGGGTGCATACGAGTAGAATTGTTGATGAAACTGAACGAGGATGTAATTGTAAGCATTTTTGTTAAGTAGAAGTATTTTGATAAGTGTCTTGAAGTCTTTCAAAAGTGTATGAATACATATTAAAACACTACATGTATAAACATTTTAACTGAGTCGTTAAGTCATCGTTAGTCGTTACATGTAAATGTTGTTTTGAAACCTTTAGGTTAACGATCTTGTTAAATGTTGTTAACCCAATGTTTATAATATCAAAAGAGATTTTAAATTATTATATTATCATGATATTATGATGTACGAATATCTCTTAATATGATATATATACATTAAATGTTGTTACAACGATAATCGTTACATATATGTCTCGTTTCAAAATCATTAAGTTAGTAGTCTTGTTTTTACATATGTAGTTCATTGTTAATATACTTAATGATATGTTTACTTATCATAATATCATGTTAACTATATATATAACCATATATATGTCATCATATAGTTTTTACAAGTTTTAACGTTCGTGAATCACCGGTCAACTTGGGTGGTCAATTGTCTATATGAAACCTATTTCAATTAATCAAGTCTTAACAAGTTTGATTGCTTAACATGTTGGAAACATTAATCATGTAAATATCAATCTCAATTAATATATATAAACATGGAAAAGTTCGGGTCAATACAGTACCTACCCGTTAAATAAATTTCGTCCCGAAATTTTAAGCTGTTGAAGGTGTTGACGAATATTCTGGAAATAGATGCGGGTATTTCTTCTTCATCTGATCTTCACGCTCCCAGGTGAACTCGGGTCCTCTACGAGCATTCCATCGAACCTTAACAATTGGTATCTTGTTTTGCTTAAGTCTTTTAACCTCACGATCCATTATTTCGACGGGTTCTTCGATGAATTGAAGTTTTTCGTTGATTTGGATTTCATCTAACGGAATAGTGAGATCTTCTTTAGCAAAACATTTCTTCAAATTCGAGACGTGGAAAGTGTTTTGTACAGCCGCGAGTTGTTGAGGTAACTCAAGTCGGTAAGCTACTGGTCCGACACGATCAATAATCTTGAATGGTCCAATATACCTTGGATTTAATTTCCCTCGTTTACCAAATCGAACAACGCCTTTCCAAGGTGCAACTTTAAGCATGACCATCTCTCTAATTTCAAATTCTATATCTTTTCTTTTAATGTCAGCGTAGCTCTTTTGTCGACTTTGGGCGGTTTTCAACCGTTGTTGAATTTGGATGATCTTCTCGGTAGTTTCTTGTATAATCTCCGGACCCGTAATCTGTCTATCCCCCACTTCACTCCAACAAATCGGAGACCTGCACTTTCTACCATAAAGTGCTTCAAACGGCGCCATCTCAATGCTTGAATGGTAGCTGTTGTTGTAGGAAAATTCTGCTAATGGTAGATGTCGATCCCAACTGTTTCCGAAATCAATAACACATGCTCGTAGCATGTCTTCAAGCGTTTGTATCGTCCTTTCGTTCTGCCCATCAGTTTGTGGATGATAGGCAGTACTCATGTCTAGACGAGTTCCTAATGCTTGCTGTAATGTCTGCCAGAATCTTGAAATAAATCTGCCATCCCTATCAGAGATAATAGAGATTGGTATTCCATGTCTGGAGATGACTTCCTTCAAATACAGTCGTGCTAACTTTTCCATCTTGTCATCTTCTCTTATTGGCAAGAAGTGTGCTGATTTGGTGAGACGATCAACTATTACCCAAATAGTATCAAAACCACTTGCAGTCCTTGGCAATTTAGTGATGAAATCCATGGTAATGTTTTCCCATTTCCATTCTGGGATTTCGGGTTGTTGAAGTAGACCTGATGGTTTCTGATGCTCAGCTTTGACCTTAGAACACGTCAAACATTCTCCTACGTATTTAGCAACATCGGCTTTCATACCCAGCCACTAAAAATGTTTCTTGAGATCCTTGTACATCTTCCCCGTTCCAGGATGTATTGAGTATCTGGTTTTATGAGCTTCTCTAAGTACCATTTCTCTCATATCTCCAAATTTTGGTACCCAAATCCTTTCAGCCCTATACCGGGTTCCGTCTTCCCGAATATTAAGATGTTTCTCCGATCCTTTAGGTATTTCATCCTTTAAATTTCCCTCTTTTAAAACTCCTTGTTGCGCCTCCTTTATTTGAGTAGTAAGGTTATTATGAATCATTATATTCATAGATTTTACTCGAATGGGTTCTCTGTCCTTCCTGCTCAAGGCATCGGCTACCACATTTGCCTTCCCCGGGTGGTAACGAATCTCAAAGTCGTAATCATTCAATAATTCAATCCACCTACGCTGCCTCATATTCAGTTGTTTCTGATTAAATATGTGTTGAAGACTTTTGTGGTCGGTATATATAATACTTTTGACCCCATATAAGTAGTGCCTCCAAGTCTTTAATGCAAAAACAACCGCGCCTAATTCCAAATCATGCATCGTATAATTTTGTTCGTGAATCTTCAATTGTCTAGACGCATAAGCAATCACCTTCGTTCGTTGCATTAATACACAACCGAGACCTTGCTTTGATGCGTCACAATAAATCACAAAATCATCATTCCCTTCAGGCAATGACAATATAGGTGCCGTAGTTAGCTTTTTCTTCAATAACTGAAACGCTTTCTCTTGTTCATCATTCCATTCAAATTTCTTCCTTTTATGCGTTAATGCAGTCAAGGGTTTTGCTATTCTGGAAAAGTCTTGGATGAACCTTCTGTAGTAACCAGCTAGTCCTAAAAACTGGCGTATGTGTTTCAGAGTTTTCGGGGTTTCCCACCTTTCAACAGTTTCTATCTTTGCCGGATCCACCTTAATACCTTCTTTGTTCACTATGTGACCGAGGAATTGAACTTCTTCCAACCAAAATGCACACTTTGAAAACTTAGCGTACAATTCTTCCTTCCTCAATACTTCTAACACCTTTCTCAAATGTTCACCGTGTTCTTGGTCATTCTTTGAGTAAATAAGTATGTCATCAATGAAAACAATGACAAACTCGTCAAGGTATGGTCCACACACTCGGTTCATAAAGTCCATGAACACAGCTGGTGTATTAGTTAAACCAAACGGCATGACCATAAACTCGTAATGACTGTAACGTGTTCTGAAAGCAGTCTTTGGAATATCATCTTCTTTCACCCGCATTTGATGATACCCGGAACGTAAGTCAATCTTTGAATAAACAGACGAGCCTTGTAGTTGATCAAATAAGTCGTCGATTCTCGGTAGTGGGTAGCGGTTCTTGATGGTAAGTTTGTTCAACTCTCGGTAGTCGATACACAACCTGAATGTACCATCTTTCTTCTTGACAAACAAAACAGGAGCTCCCCACGGTGATGTGCTTGGTCGAATGAAACCACGCTCTAAAAGTTCTTGTAATTGGCTTTGCAGTTCTTTCATCTCGTTGGGTGCGAGTCTGTAAGGAGCACGAGCTATTGGTGCAGCTCCTGGTACAAGATCTATTTGAAATTCAACGGATCGATGTGGGGGTAATCCCGGTAATTTTTTCGGAAATACATCGGGAAATTCTTTTGCGACGGGAACATCATTGATGCTCTTTTCTTCAGTTTGTACTTTCTCGACGTGTGCTAGAACAGCATAGCAACCTTTTCTTATTAGTTTTTTGTGCCTTCAAATTACTAATAAGATGTAGCTTCGTGTTGCCCTTTTCTCCGTACACCATTAAGGGTTTTCCTTTTTCTCGTATAATGCGAATTGCATTTTTGTAACAAACGATCTCTGCTTTCACTTCTTTCAACCAGTCCATACCGATTATCACATCAAAACTCCCTAACTCTACTGGTATCAAATCAATCTTAAATGTTTCGCTAACCAGTTTAATTTCTCGATTCCGACATATATTATCTGCTGAAATTAATTTACCATTTGTTAATTCGAGTAAAAATTTACTATCCAAAGGCGTCAATGGACAACTTAATTTAGCACAAAAATCTCTACTCATATAGCTTCTATCCGCACCCGAATCAAATAAAACGTAAGCAGATTTATTGTCAATAAGAAACGTACCCGTAACAAGCTCCGGGTCTTCCTGTGCCTCTGCCGCATTAATATTGAAAACTCTTCCGCGACCTTGTCCATTCGTGTTCTCCTGGTTCGGGCAATTTCTAATAATGTGGCCCGGTTTTCCACATTTATAACAAACTACATTGGCATAACTTGCTCCGACACTACTTGCTCCGCCATTACTCGTTCCGACACCATTTGTTCCTTTCGTTCTATTAACCCCTGGTCCGTAGACCTCACACTTCGCCGCGCTATGACCATTTCTTTTACACTTGTTGCAAAATTTGGTGCAGAACCCCGAGTGATACTTTTCACACCTTTAGCATAGCTGCTTCTGATTGTTGTTGTTGTTGCGGTTATTATTGTTGTTGGGATGATTGTTGTAGTTGCTGTTGTTGTTGTTGTTGTTGGGCCATTTGTTGTAGTTGCGATTGATGTTGCGATTGTTGGGATAATTGTTGCGATTATTGTTGTAATTGCTGTTGTTGTTGTATTGGTGATTCTTATCACCGTTTTCCTCCCACTTTCTTTTGACTTGCTTCACATTGGCCTCTTCAGCAGTCTGTTCTTTAATTCTTTCTTCAATCTGGTTCACTAGTTTGTGAGCCATTCTACATGCCTGTTGTATGGAGGCGGGCTCGTGTGAACTTATATCTTCTTGGATTCTTTCCGGTAATCCTTTCACAAACGCGTCGATCTTCTCTTCCTCATCTTCGAATGCTCCCGGACACAATAGGCACAATTCTGTGAATCGTCTTTCGTACGTGGTAATATCAAATCCTTGGGTTCGTAACCCTCTAAGTTCTGTCTTGAGCTTATTGACCTCGGTTCTGGGACGGTACTTCTCGTTCATCAAGTGCTTGAATGCTGACCACGGTAGTACGTAAGCATCATCTTGTCCCACTTGCTCTAGATAGGTATTCCACCATGTTAACGCAGAACCTGTGAAGGTATGCGTAGCATACTTCACTTTGTCCTCTTCAGTACACTTACTTATGGCAAACACCGATTCGACCTTCTCGGTCCACCGTTTCAATCCGATCGGTCCTCCAGTTCCATCAAATTCCAAAGGTTTGCAGGCAGTGAATTCTTTGTAGGTGCATCCTACACGATTTCCTGTACTGCCAGATCCAAGGTTATTGTTGGTATGTAGCGCAGCCTGTACTGCGGCTATGTTTGAAGCTAGAAAAGTACGGAATTCCTGTTCATTCATATTCACGGTGTGTCGAGTAGTCGGTGCCATTTCCTTCAAAATAGTCAAATGGAACAAGTTAATCATACAGAATATTAAGAGTAGTTAATAGTATTTCGTAGCATAATATGAACTCATTTATAAAAGCTTTTTCTTCATATTAGCGTTTTATAAGTTTAAATTCGGGTAGTACCTACCCGTTAAGTTCATACTTAGTAGCTAATATACAATTCAACTACTACAATTCTATATGAAAAACTGATTATAATAATATTTCGCGTTCAAACTTTTACACAATATTTTACAAACTTACAATACCGCTTATTTTACATATAGCATGAAATATAGCACACAATAAATTTGATACAAGATGGTTGTGAAGATAATTCTAGCTAGTACACAAGTCGTTCAGCAAAGGCAATAAAGACACGTAATTCATACGTCCAGAAACAAGTCATGCATTCTGGTTTTACTAGGATTACTTCCCATCCTTGGTCTTGTGGAACATAACTGTTATGGCCGTTGATAAAACAGCGTGTTGTAACGTCGTCAAAGGGATGAGGGTTACGTAATGTCCAACAGTCCCGTAACAATCTAAAAACCTCATTTCTTACCCCAATTACCGACTCCGTCACTTGTGGGAACGTTTTGTTTAATAGTTGTAGCCCGATGTTCTTGTTCTCACTTTGGTGAGAAGCGAACATTACTAATCCGTAAGCATAACATGCTTCTTTATGTTGCATGTTGGCCGCTTTTTCTAAATCACGAAGTCCTATATTCGGATATACTGAGTCAAAATAATTTCTTAACCCGTTGCGTAAAATAGCATTTGGGTTCCCCGCAATATATGCGTCAAAGTAAACACATCGTAACTTATGGATTTCCCAATGTGATATCCCCCATCTTTCGAACGAAAGCCTTTTATAAACCAAGGCATTCTTGGAACGTTCTTCGAATGTCTTACAAACTGATCTCGCCTTAAATAGTTGTGCCGAAGAATTCTGACCGACTCTAGACAAGATTTCATCAATCATGTCTCCGGGTAGGTCTCTTAAAATATTGGGTTGTCTATCCATTTTGTGTTTTTATACTGTAAAATAGACAAGAGTTAGATTCATAAAAAAAATACTTATTAATACAAGCAATTTTTACATATATCATAAAGCATAAGCACACTATATTACATATATTACACCACACGAATACAACTATCTTATTCCGACTCGCTTGTTTCTTCTTCTTCGGTTTTGGATCGTTTTGCCAAGTTTCTAGGGATATATGATGTTCCCCTAATACGAGCCGTCGTTGTCCACATTGGTTTAGAAAAACCTGGTGGTTTAGAGGTTCCCGGGTCATTGTTACAACTTAAGGACTTCGGGGGTTGACGATACATATAAAGTTCATCGGGGTTGGAATTAGATTTCTCTATTTTTATGCCCTTTCCCTTATTATTTTCTTTTGCCTTTTTAAATTCAGTTGGGGTAATTTCTATAACATCATCGGAATTCTCGTCGGAATCCGATTCATCGGAGAATTGGTAATCCTCCCAATATTTTGCTTCCTTGGCGGAAACACCATTGACCATAATTAACCTTGGTCGGTTGGTTGAGGATTTTATTTTACTTAACCGTTTTATTATTTCCCCCACCGGTTCTATTTCTTCATCCGGTTCCGATTCTTCTTCCGGTTCCGACTCTTCTTCCGGTTCCTCTTCGGGAACTTGTGAATCAGTCCACGAATCATTCCAATTTACATTTGACTCTTTATTATTATTAGGTGAGTCAATGGGACTTGTTCTAGAGGTAGACATCTATCACATAATATCAAACGCGTTAAGAGATTAATATATCACATAATATTCACATGTTAAAAATATATAGTTTCCAACAAAATTTGTTAAGCAATCATTTTTCAAGTAAACACGGTCGAAGTCCAGACTCACTAATGCATCCTAACAAACTCGATAAGACACACTAATGCAAAATTCTGGTTTTCTAAGACCAACGCTCGGATACCAACTGAAATGTCCCGTTCTTATTGATTAAAAACGTTCCATATTAATTGATTTCGTTGCGAGGTTTTGACCTCTATATGAGACGTTTTTCAAAGACTGCATTCATTTTAAAACAAACCATAACCTTTATTTCATCAATAAAGGTTTAAAAAGCTTTACGTAGATTATCAAATAATGATAATCTAAAATATCCTGTTTACACACGACCATTACATAATGGTTTACAATACAAATATGTTACAACAAAATAAGTTTCTTGAATGCAGTTTTTACACAATATCATACAAGCATGGACTCCAAATCTCGTCCTTATTTAAGTATGCGACAGCGGAAGCTCTTAATAATCACCTGAGAATAAACATGCTTAAAACGTCAACAAAAATGTTGGTGAGTTATAGGTTTAACCTATATATATCAAATCATAATAATAGACCACAAGATTTCATATTTCAATACACATCCCATACATAGAGATAAAAATCATTCATATGGTGAACACCTGGTAACCGACATTAACAAGATGCATATATAAGAATATCCCCATCATTCCGGGACACCCTTCGGATATGATATAAATTTCGAAGTACTAAAGCATCCGGTACTTTGGATGGGGCTTGTTGGGCCCGATAGATCTATCTTTAGGATTCGCGTCAATTAGGGTGTCTGTTCCCTAATTCTTAGATTACCAGACTTAATAAAAAGGGGCATATTCGATTTCGATAATTCAACCATAGAATGTAGTTTCACGTACTTGTGTCTATTTTGTAAATCATTTATAAAACCTGCATGTATTCTAATCCCAAAAATATTAGATTTTAAAAGTGGGACTATAACTCACTTTCACAGATTTTTACTTCGTCGGGAAGTAAGACTTGGCCACTGGTTGATTCACGAACCTATAACAATATATACATATATATCAAAGTATGTTCAAAATATATTTACAACACTTTTAATATATTTTGATGTTTTAAGTTTATTAAGTCAGCTGTCCTCGTTAGTAACCTACAACTAGTTGTCCACAGTTAGATGTACAGAAATAAATCGATAAATATTATCTTGAATCAATCCACGACCCAGTGTATACGTATCTCAGTATTGATCACAACTCAAACAATATATATTTTGGAATCAACCTCAACCCTGTATAGCTAACTCCAACATTCACATATAGAGTGTCTATGGTTGTTCCGAAATATATATAGATGTGTCGACATGATAGGTCGAAACATTGTATACGTGTCTATGGTATCTCAAGATTACATAATATACAATACAAGTTGATTAAGTTATGGTTGGAATAGATTTGTTACCAATTTTCACGTAGCTAAAATGAGAAAAATTATCCAATCTTGTTTTACCCATAACTTCTTCATTTTAAATCCGTTTTGAGTGAATCAAATTGCTATGGTTTCATATTGAACTCTATTTTATGAATATAAACAGAAAAGTATAGGTTTATAGTCGGAAAAATAAGTTACAAGTTGTTTTTGTAAAGGTAGTCATTTCAGTCGAAAGAACGACGTCTAGATGACCATTTTAGAAAACATACTTCCACTTTGAGTTTAACCATAATTTTTGGATATAGTTTCATGTTCATAATAAAAATCATTTTCTCAGAATAACAACTTTTAAATCAAAGTTTATCATAGTTTTTAATTAACTAACCCAAAACAGCCCGCGGTGTTACTACGACGGCGTAAATCCGGTTTTACGGTGTTTTTCGTGTTTCCAGGTTTTAAATCATTAAGTTAGCATATCATATAGATATAGAACATGTGTTTAGTTGATTTTAAAAGTCAAATTAGAAGGATTAACTTTTGTTTGCGAACAAGTTTAGAATTAACTAAACTATGTTCTAGTGATTACAAGTTTAAACCTTCGAATAAGATAGCTTTATATGTATGAATCGAATGATGTTATGAACATCATTACTACCTTAAGTTCCTTGGATAAACCTACTGGAAAAGAGAAAAATGGATCTAGCTTCAATGGATCCTTGGATGGCTCGAAGTTCTTGAAGCAAAATCATGACACGAAAACAAGTTCAAGTAAGATCATCACTTGAAATAAGATTGTTATAGTTATAGAAATTGAACCAAAGTTTGAATATGATTATTACCTTGTATTAGAATGATAACCTACTGTAAGAAACAAAGATTTCTTGAGGTTGGATGATCACCTTACAAGATTGGAAGTGAGCTAGCAAACTTGAAAGTATTCTTGATTTTATGAAACTAGAACTTTTGGAATTTATGAAGAACACTTAGAACTTGAAGATAGAACTTGAGAGAGATAAATTAGATGAATAAAATTGAAGAATGAAAGTATTTGTAGGTGTTTTTGGTCGTTGGTGTATGGATTAGATATAAAGGATATGTAATTTTGTTTTCATGTAAATAAGTCATGAATGATTACTCATATTTTTGTAATTTTATGAGATATTTCATGCTAGTTGCCAAATGATGGTTCCCACATGTGTTAGGTGACTCACATGGGCTGCTAAGAGCTGATCATTGGAGTGTATATACCAATAGTACATACATCTAAAAGTTGTGTATTGTACGAGTACGAATACGGGTGCATACGAGTAGAATTGTTGATGAAACTGAACGAGGATGTAATTGTAAGCATTTTTGTTAAGTAGAAGTATTTTGATAAGTGTCTTGAAGTCTTTCAAAAGTGTATGAATACATATTAAAACACTACATGTATATACATTTTAACTGAGTCGTTAAGTCATCGTTAGTCGTTACATGTAAATGTTGTTTTGAAACCTTTAGGTTAACGATCTTGTTAAATGTTGTTAACCCAATGTTTATAATATCAAAAGAGATTTTTAATTATTATATTATCATGATATTATGATGTACGAATATCTCTTAATATGATATATATGCATTAAATGTCGTTACAACGATAATCGTTACATATATGTCTCGTTTCAAAATCATTAAGTTAGTAGTCTTGTTTTTACATATGTAGTTCATTGTTAATATACTTAATGATATGTTTACTTATCATAATATCATGTTAACTATATATATATAACCATATATATGTCATCATATAGTTTTTACAAGTTTTAACGTTCGTGAATCACCGGTCAACTTGGGTGGTCAATTGTCTATATGAAACCTATTTCAATTAATCAAGTCTTAACAAGTTTGATTGCTTAACATGTTGGAAACATTTAATCATGTAAATATCAATCTCAATTAATATATATAAACATGGAAAAGTTCGGGTCACTACAGAACCCATCCCCAATTCATCCAGAATAGATGATGACTAATTGGTTGATCCATTCCGGTCACACTGCTTTCGGAACTTGAGTGGGATTCCATTTCAGAATCCGAGGGACTTGAACTAATGATTAATTCCATTTCGTACGATTGAATAAAGAATTTTTCAATATGAAATGATTTTCCGGCTATCGGGTGGTATTCTAATTATATAGAGCAAAAGGTTTCGTAGATTATGGAGGAATTTACGGAATATGTCAGGCAAAGTTTACAGTAACAGATACGCTAAGATATGAATTAGCAGATACGCTAAGATATGAATTTTGTCTATACACTATTCATGCAATCAATGCAATAAGATGTGTCTAGACTAAGAATGATAAGCAGGTAATTTCCGACAAAAATGATGAGCAAAACTTTTGACATGCAGACACGGTCGAAGTCCAGACTCACTAATGCATCCTAACGACTATCAGTTAGACACACTAATGCAAACCTGGTTCGCTAAGACCACCGCTCTGATACCAACTGAAAGGACCCGTTCATATACATTATAAACGATTCACAATAGTTGATTACATCGCGAGGTATTTGACCTCTATATGATACATTTTACAAACATTGCATTCGTTTTTAAAAGACAAACTTTCTTTACAACGAAAGTTGATGGCATGCACACCATTTCATAATACATCCAACTATAATTGGCTTAATAATAATCTTGATGAACTCAATGACTCGAATGCAACGTCTTTCAAAATATGTCATGAATGACTCCAAGTAATATCCTTAAAATGAGCTAATGCACAGCGGAAGATTTCTTTAATACCTGAGAATAAACATGCTTTAAAGTGTCAACCAAAAGGTTGGTGAGTTCATAGGTTTATCATAACAATCATTTTAATATATTAATAGACCACAAGATTTCCGTTTATAAATATATGTACACTCGCAAGTGTATAAAAGTATTCTATAAGTTGTAGGCACCCGGTAACAAGCCTTAACGTTCATGTTTTACCCTCTGAAGTACACCAGATCAGGTGTGTTTAAAATAACCTCGAAGTACTAAAGCATCCCATAGTCAGGATGGGGTTTGTCAGACCCAATAGATCTATCTTTAGGATTCGCGCCTACCGTACATAGACAAGTAGTTTAATGTTACCAAGCTAAGGGTATATTTCTGGTTTAAACCCACGTAGAATTAGTTTTAGTACTTGTGCCTATTTCGTAAAACATTTATAAAACAGCGCATGTATTCTCAGCCCAAAAATATATTGCAAAAGCAAATAAAAAGGGAGCAAATGAAACTCACAATACTGTATTTCGTAGTAAAAATACATATAACGTCATTTAACATTTGCAAGGTTGGCCTCGGATTCACGAACGTATCAATATTGAGATTCAATATTGCAGGAAAGTACGTAGACGTAACGGAGATGATAAACACTAGATTGACCTCACGAGCATACCCATGAACCATACCCATCACCTCCATAGCTATAACCCAATAATTTACTTAGCTTCGACTCATTCAAAAAAAACTATTTTGAAATCACTCGGACAGCACTCCGTCGTAATATTTTATGTATACTAATAATATCTTGAAATAATACAGAGCAAATATATATATATATATATATATATATATATATATATATATATATATATATATATATATATATATATATATATATATATATATATATATTGATTGAGAGAGTTTAGAGAAATATATTTTCAAGTTTCTATAAAATAATGAAACCTATTGAATTCTATTTATAATAGATTTTTGAATTATTAAAGTGAATTATTAAAGTATGAATTATTAAAGTGAATTATTAAAGTATGAATTATTAAAGTGAATTATTAAAGTATGAATTATTAAAGTGAATTATTAAAGTATGAATTATTAAAGTGAATTATTAAAGTATGAATTATTAAAGTGAATTATTAAAGTATGAATTATTAAAGTGAATTATTAAAGTATGAATTATTAAAGTGAATTATTAAAGTTAAATTAAAGTAAAAGTAAAGTAAAGGTAAAGTTAAAGTATAGCAAAAGTATAAAAACTATGTATGTATAATACGCGTATAAATATATATAATATTAATTTAAATCGTTATATATATTTAATGAAATAAAATATAAATATCGTTATATTTATTATACTGGTTAAGTAATGTGTTGTCAAAAGTGATTCAAGATATTTATAAAAGTTATATACGTTTTAATAATAAAGTTCTTTTTAAACTGAAAACGTCTTTGTACGTTTGAAAATAGATTAATAGAATATTATGGAAACCAATTCTCCACTAACTTTTGTCTAACTTTCGTAAATGACACTTTTTGTTTTTTTTATAAATAGCTTTACAAATTATTCTGAATATCGTTAAGAGGAATAGATTTTCTCAAATCATAGTGGACCTCTCAACAGAGACTTGTAATCATAATTGATAATTCAATCATTTAATATATTTTTTTTAATTTCGTCGAAAATCATATTGAAACAAATACGTTCGTGTAAAGTATTATACGTTTAATACTTTATTAATATTCTCAAGTTATAATATATATATACATATACATATCTATTTATATATAACGGTTCGTGAATTGTCGGAATTTGGTCGAGGTTATAATGAATATATGAACACAGTTTAAAATTCTTGAGATTTAACTTAACAAACTTTGCTTATCGTGTCGGAATAATATAAAGATTAAAGTTTAAATTTGGTCGGAAATTACCGGGTCGTCACACAAACCATGAGCCAATAGACCCCAAACCAATACTAAACCCCGAGCCTACAGAAATCATCCCACCAAACCATGAGACCACTCCTCGAATAATGAGCATCAAATTCAAGAGGAACAACATGACTCAAATTCTGATGAAACCACCCAACGATATGTCCTACCTCAAAGAGCCAATAGAGGTGTCCCACCAAAACGATATTCTCCAGAAAAAGAAGCGCAAAGATCTAGATATCCTATGGCTAATATAGCACAAGGAAATCTGTCAAAAGAAGCTCAAACATTTAATTTCGCAATTTACTCTGAAAATATTCCAACTTCTGTTGAACAAGCGTTCAAATCAAAAAACTGGAAAAAAGCAATGGAAGTTGAAATGGAAGCTCTGAATGATAATGACACTTGGGAAAAATGTGTCATACCTCAAGAAAAGAAACCAGTGGGATGTCTATGGGTATTTACGATAAAATATAAACCCGATGGAACTATTGAGAGATACAAAATACGACTGGTTGCGAAAGGGTACACTCAGACATACGGGATTGACTACTCTGAAACCTTCTCACCAGTCGCAAAGATTGATACCATTAGAGTTCTCTTCTCTATCGCTGCAAATGAAGATTGGTCACTTCATCAATTTGATGTGAAGAATGCTTTTCTCCATGGCGAATTAAAATAGGAAGTCTATATGGAAGCACCACCTGGATTCACCGACAACTTTAAAAACAGGGAAGTTTGTCGACTTAAAAAGGCTTTATATGGGTTAAAACAATCACCACGGGCTTGGTTTGAGAGATTTACACTATTTATGAAAAATATGATTTTAAACAAAGCAATTCGGATCATACTCTCTTTTTTAAACGAAAAGGAAATTTAATTACACGCTTAATCATTTATGTTGATGATATGATAATAACAGGAAATGATAAAGAGAAAATTTCTAACTTAAAAATGAACTTATTTAAAGAATTTGAAATGAAAGATTTGGGCAGACTTAAGTATTTTTTGGGGATTGAGGTATTACGATCCCAACAGGGAATATTTATCTGTCAAAAGAAGTATGTTCTTGATTTTCTTGCAGAAACAGGTATGATTGATTGCAAACCAGCTGATACTCCAATGATTCCAAACCAAAAGTTATATATGGAAGACGAAGCTGATCTTGCTGACAAAGGGCAATACCAAAGGATGGTGGGAAAACTCATCTATCTTGCTCACACTCGGCCAGATATAGCACATGCAGTTGGAGTTATGAGCCAGTTATGCATCAACCACAGGTTCACCATATGGAAGCTGTAATGAAGATCATCATATACTTAAAGAAAACAGCAGGCAATGGAGTTGTATTCAAAAAGAATGGGCACCTTGAAGCACAAGTTTATACGGATACAAGTTGGGCTGGAGAAAAAGGAGATAGACGATCGACTTCAGGTTTCTTCACAATAGTTGGAGGAAACTTAGTTGCGTGGAAGAGTAAGAAACAAAAGGTCGTTTCCTTATCAAGTGCTGAATCAGAATTTAGAGGAATCGCAAAGGGAGTGGTGGAAGCTTTATGGATTCGAAAACTCTTGACATAAATAGGATTCCCTCCAAAAGAAGCTATTCAGATTCTCTGCGATAATGAAGCAGCGATCGCAATCTCAGAAAATCCAGTTCAACATGATCGAACAAAACATGTTGAAGTGGATTGACACTTTATCAGAGAAAAGTTGGATGCAGAAATAATTTTTTTACCATATATAAGATCAGAAGACCAATTGGCCGAAATTCTCACCAAATCAGTCAACGGAAGACTCTTCAGCAATGTTCTTGACATGTTGAACGTTGGAGACCCCACTATTCAACTTGAGGGGGAGTATTAGAGTACAGCAACCAAGAGGGTCAAATTACCTTATTTGGTAATTTGACTTTAGGGATCAGAAAGTTGGATTCATCATTTCCCGTTTTGGAGGCATGTCACAAGATCAACTAGGGTCCAACATAACGGATCAAATAACAGCAAAGTCAGGATTATTTCATCTGTTGTAATTGGGGGTTTCAAAAGTTAATTGGATCCATCCCAAAAATAGAAATAGCTGTTACTTTACTTGTGTATATAAACACTTGACTGATGTACACTTAAGAATACAATTCATATGATAATATCAATAAAACAATCAATATTTCAATCGATCATATTCTTTTATACAATCATTTTATCAATCGAAACAGTAATACCTTACACAATAGATTGACTTATATAGTAACTACCACTCCGGCAGTCCACATCATATCATCAACCAAGCTTCTTATTCAATGATCACACAACTCACAACTTATAGTATAACATAAACAAGATACGTATGCCCGTAGCAAATATTATTACACATCATCCGCACACTTTTTGCTAGGGAAGAAAAGCTAGAATTAACAATAACTGGCTTATTATTAGTACATGGAAATAGGAGCAATAAATAGAAGATTAATATATTCTTCAATGGTGTTCTCTGGAAATGTGAACCTGTCATTGTATCGATATACCACATCTGTCATTCGAGCAAGATTCACGATTGGAGCAAGCAGTTGAGTTGAAACTTCAGTTATATTTAAATATTCCTCATTGATAATTTTCCATTGGTTTTCGATAATTTTCTTGAGTTCAAGAACCGCTACGTTTTCAGGCACCCCAAATGTCTTCATATATGCATCTATGGATGTGATCTACTTTTGTGCTCTGTTTCTCTCAAACTTCATTTATACAGTTCACCGTGTTAAATAAGTGATCGCTTAAGGCATATACGCACAAATCAGTATAATTAGTATTATACTCCATTCGTCAAGAGAGGCATATATAATTTTTTTTCAGGGTGTAATTAGTTATTCTACTTTATATCTATTCTTTTAGGGATATACCGTTTGTGAAAACGAGATAAGAAGCTCGCGCGTTGCAGGCGGGGTAATATTTCTATGTATCAAATTAATTGTTATAAACTAAATACTCTGTACAAATTAATTTTTCAATACAACAATAAAATAATATATAATTAACATATCAATGTATCATCTAAAAACGGTTTTATAAATTACTTTATTTTTGTTTACATTCTTAATTAAACGTTTGCTAAATTCGATAAACATAAAAGGGGGAAAATATAAGAGTGCTTCCAATGGTCCCGTCCAGGAGCCGTCCAAGTTATAGTCCAGGAGGACACCAATGGCACCACCTAGCCCAGCTTTAGTCCAGGGTGGCGCCCAGGTATCTCGTCCATGTTTCCGTCCATTTACAACACATTTGAGGACGGAAGGCTTGCAAGTTTTGTGGTACTTTTTGCTACTAATCTTGTACAATTGAATTAATTAATTAATTAATATAGTGGGTGAGGAAGGAATGTCATTATTGGGAGTGTTTAGTCCTGGTTTAGTTCTGGGAAGGAAGTGGGATGGAGGTGCTGATGTGGCGTTGAATGGTTGGTTAGTCCTGAAAGAAATTTAGTTTTGGTTGGGAGCACTCTAAGCAAAAGAAATATATTGAGGTGGGTAAAAAAAAGTTACGATTCACTTCCCTTTTAGCAAATAAAAATATAAGCAAAAGAAATAGATTGAGGTGGGTAAAAAAAAAGTTACAATTCACGTCCCTTTTAGCAAATAAGAGTGTGTCATGCAATTTTGTGCGTTAGCATGTTTGTATGTACACATTCTTAACTAAACGTTTGCTAAATTCGATAAAATAAAGGAGGGGGAAAATATAAGCAAAAGACATATATTGAGGTGGGTAAAAAAAAGTTATTATTCACTTTCCTTTGAGCCAATAAGAATGTGCCATGCAGTTTTGTGTTTTAGCGTGTTTGCTAAAGTCGATAAACATAAAGGAGGGGGAAAATATCAGCAAAAGACATATATTGAGGTGGGTAAAAAAAAGTTATTATTCACTTTCCTTTGAGCCAATAAGAATGTGCCATGCAATTTTGTGGTTTAGCGTGTTTGTAAATGTAAATAAATCAATGGAAGTAAGAGTACACGGGGTGACATGTTAATTTAGTTTTTGAAGTGGATATCAACATAAGACGAACTAAGATATAGAGATAGAGTTGGACACTTATTTTACATCTGAGTGATCACGATATACACTAAAAGTGATGTAACAAATCTTTTTTTGTTACCCCATCACGTGATTCTTGGATTTTTTTTTTTTTTAAAATGGTAATATTTTTGATCCTATTTGCAAAAATGGAAAAAAAGTAATTTTTGGTGCAAAAATGGTGAAACCGAAGTTTGGAACTTCGGGTTTGCCACTTCCGAAGTTTCAAACTTCGGTTTTGGGTGGTCTGTCAGCAGAAACCCTAATCTAAAGGTTGGAAGTTCGGTTTTGACCAAAACCGAAGTTTGGAACTTCGGTTTTGGGTTATCATTTTTTTTATATACACCAATTTTAATAATTAACTTGAATTTAATAGTTAATTACAGTTATATACGCTAATATTACTTTAAAAATATATAATAACATTACAAACAATAAAATATTAATAGTAGTAAGATGCAAATACAAATTTTTTGAACAACACTTTTATTAATATTAGAATCACGGTTACATTTTTTTTAAAATAAAAATACATAATTTAAAACAACACATAGAAATTTAACACATAATTAAATTAGATGCAACGAAAGAGGTTGGTTTTTCACAATTGCTTCGTTTTTTTATCATAATTCATTCATCTTCCTCACAAAGGTGCTCGAATTTTCCTTTACATTCATTCCAAAACATCACGCCCGAGTGTTCAACTGTAATGTTTTCTTTGAGCCACTCAAACACCTTTGAAATTGTTGTCATCTGGCTAACATCCACATTTTGAAAGTACTTATATTTGTACCCATAGTAAAACTTGAATTGTGTTGAAAATTGTCCATTCCAATAGACATTAATTTGAACAGGAATTTGTGACATGTTTACAAAATTAAAATTTATGTTTGGAGAAGGGAGAAGAGAGTGATGCACATCCGTTTGTTGTAATAGATGTCGTTTTATGTAGTGTAGTTATAATTGAAAAATCGGCATTTCTAAATTCAATTTTAGTAAAAGCTGCCGCACAGTAAAAGGTAACAGTAAAAGGTAATAGTAACATATCTTTAATTGCTTTTTATGACATGTCTAGTACCTGACAAACCCGAAGTTGCAAACATCGGTTTTGCATGCTTTTTCTGATAGGTCTGAAACCGAACTTTAAAACTCCGGTTATTTGTAGATTCGGGCTTATAAAAGTGATTTTTGATTGTTTCATAAATACATAACAAAAAATGAATCCGAAATACGTATCAATTGACGTGTATCATGGTTGTGATTTTGAATGGAATGATGGTAAAACGGAACTCTCTAAAGGGCCTAAAATGACGTTTGATAACTTAGATGTTCGGGGCTTTAATATGGAGAAGTTGAATGAGTTTCTTCGAGAAAAGCTACCAAAGAATCCACGTTCAATGGACATATACTACTACAAACCAGGTGTTGCTGAACCCGAAGTAATGTGCTATGATGAAGAATGGTATACATTAGTAGGGAAAGCAATTATACTTTCAGAAAATATCGAGTTGTATGTTTTATTTGAAGTTTTTGAAGACGCACTAGAGTTCGATACGATGTATGATAGTCATGGTGGATACTATTATGCACCTAGACCTTTTATAAATTAAAGTTACTTGTAATAGATTAGTAACTTGAATAAGATTAGTAACATGCAATTTCATTATTTCAACAACATTTTTTTATTCATAAACAGAATTAGCGATTACAACAGACAAAGTACAACAAACTAAATACAACAAATTACTAATGAAAACCTATGGCATTCTAGTAGTTGGACAGGTGTTCCTGTTGTGACCTTCAACCCTGCATATACCACACTTTGGTTTTTGCTTTTCACGTTCATCCATCTGGTTCTTCATACGTTTTGATTGCTTCCGCCCCCTCTGCTTAATCAATCTTGATGGATCGGCTATAATTTTCCATTGTATATGTATCCAGTAGCTCGTATCTCTTAGTGGATTAAAATGATCGATGTATTGCTTTCTCCATGTAGGAGTTGTATACATTTTACTGATGCATTTATTTATATACTCGTTTAGATGGCTACATACGGAAATGGCATGAGAGCAAGGTAATCTTTGGTGTTGCCAAATTCCACATGAACACATTTTCACTTTAAACTCCACCGTGTAATCGGTGCCACCTTCACCACTTCTTTGATAAGTTGAATGAACCTTAAAGATACCTTGTTGTTCGTGATAACATGTTGTTTTGTAAAGTTGAGCTCTTTTTGCCCGTTCGTTAAAGACGTTAAACATGTTCTTGGAAAGTGGTGAATTACATAGCCTTGCATCTCTACTTTGATCGTAGAAGTGTTGTTCTAACGACCCGTCCTAATCCATCTGGACGAATACATTACATTTGGTTACATCGCGAGGTAATTGACCTCTATATGATACATTTTACAAACATTGCATTCGTTTTTAAAAGATAAACTTTCTTTACATCGAAAGTTGACGGCAAGCATACTATTTCATAATACTTCCAACTAAAATTGACTTAATAATAATCTTGATGAACTCGACGACTCGAATGCAACGTCTTTTGAAATATGTCATGAATGACTCCAAGTAATATCTCTAATATGAGCAAATGCACAGCGGAAGATTTCTTTCATACCTGAGAATAAACATGCTTTCAAGTGTCAACCAAAAGGTTGGTGAGTTCATAAGTTTATCATAAAATAATAAAATTCATCATTTTGATAGACCACAAGATTTAAATCCTGCATGGTACAAATGGGCCCGAATCCTATACCCACCTGTAATGTACATGCGATATCTTTTAAATATAGTACACCTTTCTCGTGTACGAAATCATCTTTCATAAATCTTAGTAACCGTACACATATCTTGTGCACAAAAATAACATACACATAACCTGTGTATAAAATTATTCTCTCGATACATAACATTCACTTTTCATTGCTTTCATAACTTGGCTTGGTAACCGACCTTAACATATAATGCGCATAATAATATCCCCAAAACAGAACATCTAGTCTGTATAATAATCATATAAACTTCGATGTACTAAACACCACGCCCACTAGCCCTTCCGTCTAGTGAACATTCTGGGTGGGGGTGTTAAACCCGGTAGCTACCTTTAGGATTCGCGTCAATTAGGCGTGCACTAATTCTCAAAATTAGTGATGTTCCCTAATTCTTAGGTTACCAAGCAATAATAATCAGGAGAAAATATTCATATCAATTGTGGCAATTATCACGTCCACATAATTCAATGGTGGCAATTATCACGTCCACATATTTCATTCGAGGAGTGTTTTGCTTGTAGTGACCCGAACTTTTCCATGTTTATATATATTAATTGAGATTGATATTTACATGACTAAATGTTTCCAACGTGTTAAGCAATCAAACTTGTTATGACCTGATTAAATGAAATAAGTTTCACATAGACAATTGATCACCCAAGTTGACCGGCGATTCACGAACGTTACAAAATTGTAAAAACTACATGTTGTGGTATATATATATATATATATATATATATATATATATATATATATATATATATATATATATATATATATATATGGTTGACATAAGATTATGATGAGTAAGTATCTCACTAAGTATATTAACAATGTGTGATATACATAAGAAATGAGATTACTAAGTTAAGAAACTCGAAATGATATATAACGATTATCGTTATGATAACGTCTACTAAATACATATGTATCATATTAAGATATTGATACACTATATTTAACATGATAAAATGATATTTAAATATATCATTAAGTGTGTTAACAATGAACTACATATGTAAATACAAGACTACTAACTCAAGAATTATGAAACGAGACTTATATGTAACGATTATCGTTGTAACGATATTTTAATGTATATATCATATTAAGAGATATTCATACATCATAATATCATGATAATATAATAATTTAACATCTCATTTGATATAATAAACATTGGGTTAACAACATTAATTGAGATCGTTAACTTAAAGGTTTCAAAACAACACTTACATGTAACGACTAACGAAGACTTAACAACTCCATTAGAATGTATATACATGTTGTGTTTTGATATGTACTCTTACACTTTTGAAAGACTTCAAGACACATATCAAAGTACTTCTACTTAACAAAAATGCTTACAATTACATCCTCGATCAGTTTCATCAACAATTCTACTTGTATGCACCCGTATTCGTACTCGTACAATACACAACTTTTAGATGTATGTACTATTGGTATATACACTCCAATGATCAGCTTTTAGCAGCCCATTTGAGTCACCTAACACATGTGGAAACCATCATTTGGCAACTAGCATGAAATATCTCAAAAAATTACAAAAATATTAGTAATCATTCATGACTTATTTACATGAAAACAAAATTACATATCCTTTATATCTAATCCATATACCAACGAACAAAAACACCTACAAACACTTTCATTCTTCAATTTTCTTCATCTAATTGATCTCTCTCAAGTTTCATCTTCAAGTTCTAAGTGTTCTTCATAAATTCCATAAGTATAGTTTCATAAAAATCAAGAATACTTCCAAGTTTGCAAGTCTACTTCCAAGCTTTCTAATCCATTCCAAGTAATCATCTAAGATCAAGGAACCTTTGTTATTTACAGTAGGTTATCTTTCTAATTCAAGGTAATATTCATATTCAAACTTTGATTCAATTTCTACAACTATAACAATCTTATTTCGAGTGAAAATCTTACTTGAACTGTTTTCGTGTCATGATTCTGTTTCAAGAACTTTCAAGCCATCCAAGGATCCTTTGAAGCTAGATCCATTTTTCTCATTTCCAGTAGCTTTATCCAGAAAACTTGAGGTAGTAATGATGTTCATAACATCATTCGATTCATACATATAAAGCTATCTTATTCGAAGGTTTAAACTTGTAATCACTATAACATAGTTTAGTTAATTCTAAACTTGTTCGCAAACAAAAGTTAATCCTTCTAACTTGACTTTTAAAATCAACTAAACACATGTTATATATCTATATGATATGCTAACTTAATGATTTAAAACCTGGAAACAAGATGAACACCATAAAATCGGATATACGCCGTCGTAGTGAAACCGGGGGCTGTTTTGGTTTGGATAATTAAAAACTATGATAAACTTTGATTTAAAAGTTGTTCTTCTGGGAAAATGATTTATCATATGAACATGAAACTATATCCAAAAATCTTGGTTAAACTCAAAGTGAAAGTATGTTTTTCAAAATGGTCATCAAGATGTCGTTCTTTCGACGGAAATGACTACCTCTTTAGTAATTGACATGTAACTTAAATTTCCGACTATAAACCTATAATTTTTCTGTTTGGATTCTTAAATTAGAGTTCAATATTAAATTATAGCAATTTGATTCACTCAAAACGGATTTAAAATGAAGTAGTTATTGGTAAAACAAGATTGGATATTTTTGATCTTTTTAGCTACGGGAAATGTTTAACAAATCTATACAAATCATATCCTAGCTAACTTATATTGTATTATACATGTATTCTAATATATTATGTAATCTTGGGATACCATAGACACGTATGCAAATGTTTTGACATATCATATCGACCCATGTATATATATTATTTCGAACAACCATAGACACTCTATATGCAGTAATGTTGGAGTTAGCTATACAGGGTTGAGGTTGATTCCAAAAATATATATACTTTAAGTTGTGATCTAGCCTGAGACGTGTATACAATGGATCTTGGATTGATTCAAGATAATATATATCGATTTATTTCTGTACATCTAACTGTGGACAACTAGTTGTAGGTTACTAACGAGGACAGCTGACTTAATACACTCAAATCTTTAAAACATAATAAAAATGGTTGTAATTATATTTTGATCATACTTTGATATATATGTACATATTTGTATAGGTTCGTGAATCGATTCGTGGCCAAGTCTTATTTCCGAGGAAGGAAATATCTGTGAAAGTTAGTTATAGTCCCACTTTTAAAATCAAATATTTTTGGGATGAGAATACATGCAGGTTTTATAAATGATTTACAAAATAGACACAAGTACGTGAAACTACATTCTATGGTTGAATTATCGAAATTGAATATTGTGACGATCGCTCCAAATCCATATGGACAATACGTCATTCATTGATTTCATTGCGAGGTATTTGACCTCTATATGATACGTTTTGTAAACATTGCATTCTTTTAAAAAGGCACACCATAAATGAATATTTAAATCAAAGGTTTTCGACATCTGATAATTTCTACATATATACAATCACTGTAAATAATAGTTTACAATAGTACTTCCGTTGACAATGCAGTCAAAATAAGATACATGGTGATGATTTGGTGAATGCAACGTTTCCTTGAAAAATATGCCATGTATGACTCCATGCACATAGCTTGTCTAACATATAAGCAAACAGCGGAAGTCTTCTAGGGAACCTGAGAATAAACATGCTAACAAGTGTCAACACAAAGGTTGGTGAGTTCATAGTTTTAGTGTTTCGCATAATCTGTATATAAAAGTGGATCACAAGATTTCAGTTGTTTCATCTAGAAACGTTTATCAAAATATTCTACAAAATTGAGCACCCTGGTAACTAAACTTTAACGTATATATAATTTGTACCCTTTGTATAATCATCTTAATAATACACGCAAACCAACGTGTACGCTTCTCAAATAGCATACGTCCGTTAAAAGGCTAGCGCTCTAGCTCGGACGGGGATATCAAGCCCTATGGATCCATATACTACTACTCGCGCCCACCAGTTCTTATAACTGGCAGTTACTAGTTACCAAAGCTAAGGGATTTTCGGTTCAAACTCGGTGTAGAATTAAGTATGTACTTGTATCCATTGCGTTTAAAATAAATTGCATGTATTCTCAGCCCAAAAATATATATTGCAAAAGCAATTAAAAAGGGAGCAATGAAACTCACACATATAAATATTGTATATCGGTTAATAAAGCATTTGCATGTATTCTCAGCCCAAAAATGTAGAGAGTAAAAGAGATCTTATGAAACTCACTGTTTAATATTGATATACATTATTGCAGGAAAGCACGTAGACGCATCGGAGATGATAAACACGAGGTTTGATTCACAAAAATACCCCCGAACATTACCCATAACCTCCATGGCAATAACCCATAATTTCCTTAACTCTATCCCGCTTGAAAACATATTTTGAAAGTGACACGCTCATGACCTCGTCGTAGTATTTTAGGTATAATACTAATAATAATAGATTAATATTAATCTTAATAATAATAATAATAATAATAATAATAATAATAATAATAATAATAATAATAATAATAATAATAATAATAATAATAATAATAATAATAAATAATAATAATAAATAATAAATAATATTACGGAGTATATATATATATTTGTGTATGTGTGTGATTTAAATCGAGCGAAAACACTGGAATTTATAGATGTGGCCTGAAATCTGGAGTCATGCGACTCGCATGGAAATGGCCTTCTGGCCATGCGACTCGCATGAGGACCAGGGACAGCTCACATTGTTTTGGCTCCTAGCTTGTCGACATAATATAAAATAAATATAAATATATAAATAATTAATATAATTATTTATATATTATATTTTATTCTTGTGCATAGTAGACTAGATATTTTTGGTCCGTTGCGTCGGGCGTTTCTTCTTGACTCGGGTCCCGGTTCCGGATTTTCAGACGTCCTTGCGTACTATTTTATATCGTGTACTTTGCGTTCCGCAACTTGTACTCTTGTCATTTTTAGACATTCTTCATCAATAATTTGAACCTTTTTAATTGTATCTTGTACATTTGAGCATTTTGGACCTTTCCGTCTTCAATTCTTCGTTTTCGCCTTTTGTCTTCGCACTTATTAAATATAAACGAATATTACTTGAATATGGAACAATTACAACTAAAATCCTGTCTTTCTTGGGGGATAATGCTATGAAATATATGTTCCTTTTTAGCCTTATCAATAGCCTTAAATTATCCCTTAATTATATCACTCAAAGTGTATCTTAAACTTTCGAGTGTTTTGGTCATTTACTTCTATAAATCATCGTCTCGCTATTTGTTAAAATACATTTTTATAATAGCGTTTTACTGTAGCAAAGGCAAATTTTACTGTAGCAATTCACTGTAGCAAAGTCAATTTCACTGTAGCAAATAGTGATTTTCGAAAACACTGTAGCATTTTGAGTAATGTGGCAATTTGAAAACACTGTAACAAATTAGTGTTTAACTGGTTCATCTTCAACGCTTTAGTTAACTTATCTAAATATCAATCGAATCAATAAACGAATGTTACTATCGTTTACTAAATAACTTGAAATCATATATATTCAAATAGATATATAAACCAATAAGTTTAATGTATGGTATCATGCAATTAAAACTTTGTTACGTTTTCAAGTTATAGTATATATATGTATCTATTTACATATAATGGTTCGCGAATCGTTGAGAACAACCGAAGGGTAATTGAATAGTTCAAAATTTTGAGATTCAACTTCATAGGCTTTGCTTATCGTGTCGAAATCATTAATCATTTAAGATTAAGTTTAAATTTAGTCGAAATTTCTGGGTCATCACAGTACCTACCCGTTAAAGAAATTTCGTCCCGAAATTTGAGTGAGGTCGTCATGGCTAACAATAAAAATGTTTTCATGACGAATATGAGTTGATAAATAGAATTTTATTACCGTTGAGTAATATGGATAAAACAATCCAATTACTCAGAGCTTATAAGAGAAGTTATCGTAATTGAGTGAAATGGAAAATATAGATGCGTCTTATCTCTTGATGTAGTAACGATTGATTTCCGGATTTTAAGGAATAGAAAATCTTCATAATTTAAATAAGATTTGATTTTTCGGAATTTAAGGAAATTAAGATTTCTTTTGATTAAATGCGTAATTTGCTTCGATTGCTATGTTTGATATTGCGCTATAAATTGACCTCTTCTGTTTCATTATTTTCATCACTCTTACATCTTCTTCCTCATTTCCTATTTTCAAAAGATTGTAAAAAAATGCTTCATCCAGTTCTGATTCTTGATATACTCCTAACTTTCATATCTGTCATTCTTCTTTTTCATCTACCACCGGAGGAAGTTATTTTCTTCTACCATTACCTTGGGGTTATAGTATTTTTCATTCTCCCGTGTCTTTATATTGCTATACGCATTGATATACACGGTTTGTAATTTCTGGGTAGTTGTTGGGTTTTATATCTTCCCTTATATTTCGATGTCTCTGCTTCTGTCTTTCCATAATTATTGACATCCACAGTTAATACTCTCTCCAATTTACTTATATATACTCTCATTGATATTTTGAAGCTTCATGCTTTTGTTTTATCTTCCCGACTTTAAATCAAGCGAATAATGGTCCAGAATTCGTAGGTATACATTTCAGAATGAACATAGTTAATGTTCTAAGAAGGTAATCGTAATAGCACGATCTTGATTTGTCAAATTACCAGAATATCCGGAAAAGACCAAATCATCAAGAAAATATTTTCTTGATATGTTTAGAGGTTAAATAGAATAAAAGAGTTATGTAACATGGTTCATTATGAGGGTGGGATCTGTGAACCTTTATCACGTTCCTTTCGAAACTCAGCATGACTTACTGTAATATAATCACGTTGATCAAGTGTCATTATATTATACTAACTCATGCTTCGGTTCCCAACACTACTTCAAAAACATCCATTTTTCAAAATTTTCAGAAATTAGAAACTAAAATAGTTTCTTTTATGATGTAATACAGATAGCGCGAAGAGATGAATGATTTCAGATAAGAATGCTTATGAAAATATCTTCAGAAATATCGAGGATATTTATAATAAAAGATACGATGATATCTTAGAATTTCTAATATCGAAGAATGATGAAGAAGATTTGTTCGTAACGGATTTTGAGTTAGTAGCAAGGTATTCGTTAATGACTTCAGCAGATACTGAATCATTTGTATTCTTTGAAGGCAGGTTTAGTCTTTGTGATTTATCCACAGCCCTCCTTCATACTTTGCTCAATCCGTTTTCCAGTTTCAAACCTTCTCTTTTTCTCAGCTTTACCACCATACTATTCTTTATCATCAAACTTTTGACTGTTAAGGTCGTTTACAGTTTTTGCTGCTTCATCAGCATTGTTCCAATTTCAGAGAACTAGTTTCATAGTTTGGGGTGTTTTTCGAAAACTTCACATTCGAAGTATGTAATTCGAGGAGGTAGACGTTATATGTACACATATAACTGTTGGCGTAGACGTGCTGCAAGATTTCAAAATACTGATTGCAAATTCCCGATAGTTGGAATGGCAACTATTGTTACAAGATGTGGATGAGTACATGATAGGGTTTCAATGTATATATAGTTATTTCCGGAGAGTTTCAAATAGCAGAGTGACGGAGTCGCTGGTACATTTACTGCTAATATGGTGGAACATAAAAGGTTCCCCAGTAACAAAAACGTATATGCCAAAGTTATAAGTCTGAAAGGTCGTCGTTGACTAGTTGAATGGGTGATAATACTGGATACTTTTAAAAAGGAATTGCAAGGTTATTTTCAGTAATAATAATGCCGAAGGATTTATCACAGATACGTGTTAAAGTTTTACTTAGGTTTCGAGAGCTTTCCAGATATATGATTATAAGTACAAATCTTTCTTCTCGTAGATATCGTGTAGTTGGTTTGTCTTCTCGTTTGTTCATTAGTTGAAGTGTTTCTAAGAATTTCGATGGGTTTGAACGCAAAATGTAATCATATGATGTTCTAGTACTGTTCTGAATTCAAAGCATGGTTTTCGAAGCATGGTTTTGAAAGATGTAGGAATCTAAGAGTGATGTTTTTCGTTTAATCTTGACTTGGATTCTGATCAATCGAAATCAGAATATGAAATTGAATGAAAATGGTTATTCTGCGATGAACAGATACGTATATCTATAGGTTTGAGCAGTATAGTTAATGATTGCTGAATCAGAATTGAAGAATGTATAGTGTAACATATTAATGTGGAATTTATATATTTCTAGGGTATTACCTACCCGTTAAAATATTCTCATCATTAACAGTTTGTACAAAAGGATTTTCAATTACAATCTTTATGAAAATATATGTATGTATATTTCCTTCAGATGTAATATAGATTTAATGAGTTATTAAACTCATTTGGTTTTCGGTTAGAACTAGAAACGAATAATCTCTTCTATATTAAAGATTACATAATCGTCGCAGGATATTTCTCCAATGAAGTTATGAATTAATACTTCATCGTTTATGGTTATTAGTATTCTTCGGTGCCTACGGTGCGTATGAGGTTGATACTTGTGGGACAGATTGTGAGGTTAAGGTTTACGGTGCGGATGTTGTTGTTGGTGGTGCTGGTACTGTTATTGGTTGTGCTGCTGGTTCTGGTGGTGCTACCGGTGCTGCCTGTGATGCCTGCAAATTGTGCATCATATTCTCCAAAGCCACAACTCGAGCGCGAAGCTCGTTAACTTCTTCTATTATTCCGGGATGATTGGCGGTTGGTACGAGAGGATGAATAAAGTTTAAAATTCTAGTTATCATATAATCGTTGTGAAATATCCTGGAAATTAGGGTAAAGATAGTGTTTCGAACGGGTTCGCCGGTAAGTGCCTCAGGTTCCTCACCAAGAGGTGAATTCGGTTGGTGGAAAGGATCGCCTTCCTCTTGTCTCCATTGATTAAGTTGATTACGAACCCATCCCCAATTCATCCAGAATTGGTGATGACTGATTGGTTGATTCATTCCGGTTACACTGCTTTCGGAACTCAGGTGGAAATTCATATCGGAATCCGAAGAACTCGAATTACTTGCAGAATTCATCTTACACGGTTAGATAAATAATTTTCGATGTGAAATGATTTTCGGATATCGGATGATATTTTAATTACATAGAATACCTTTATATAGTACAAAGGATCCGTAAATTATGGAGAAACTTTCGGAAACTGTCAAGTAAAGGTAACAGTAACAGATACGCTAAGATATTCATTTTGTCTATACACTAGTCATGCAATCCATGCAATAAGGTGTGTCTAGACTACAAATGATAAGCAGGTAATTTTCCACACAAGGAATGATAAGCAGGTAATTTCTAACAAAAAAATTATAAGCAACAACTTTTATCATGCAGACATGGTCGAAGTCCAGACTCACTAATGTATCCTAACAATAACCGGTTAGACACACTAATGCAAATTCTGGTTCGCTAAGACCAACGCTCTGATACCAACTGTGACGATCGCTCCAAATCCATTTGGCCGAATACGTCATTCATTGATTTCATTGCGAGGTATTTGACCTCTATATGATACGTTTTATAAACATTGCATTCTTTTGAAAAGGCACACCATAAATGAATATTAAATCAAAGGTTTTCGACATCTGATGATTTCTACATATAAACAATCACCTTATATAATAGTTTACAACAGTACTTCCGTTGACAATGCAGTCTAAATAAGGTACATGGTGATGAATTGGTGAATGCAACGTTTTCTTGAAAAATATGCCATGTAAGACTCCATGCACATAGCTTGTCTATCATATAAGCAAACAGTGGAAGACTTCTAGGGAACCTGAGAATAAACATGCTAACAAGTGTCAACACAAAGGTTGGTGAGTTCATAATTTTAGTGTTTCGCATAATCTGCATATAAAAGTGGATAACAAGATTTCAGTTGTTTCATCCAGAAACGTTTATCAAAATATTCTACGAAATTGAGCACCCTGGTAACTAAACTTAACGTATATATAATTTGTACCCTTTGTATAATCATCTTAATAATACACGTAAACCAACGTGTACGCTTCTCAAATAGCATACGTCCGTTAAAAGGCTTGTGCTCTAGCTCGGACGGGGATATCAAGCCCTATGGATCCATATACTACTACTCGCGCCCACCAGTTCTTATAACTGGCAGTTACTAGTTACCAAAGCTAAGGGATTTTCGGTTCAAACTCAGTGTAGAATTTAGTATGTACTTGTATCCATTGCGTTTAAAATAAAGTGCATGTATTCTCAGCCCAAAAATATATATTGCAAAAGCAATTAAAAAGGGAGCAAATGAAACTCACACATATAAATATTGTATATCGGTTAATAAAGCATTTGCATGTATTCTCAGCCCAAAAATGTAGAGAGTAAAAGGGATCTTATGAAACTCACCTTAGCAGCACATACAGTTGTTCATCGTAATGTGACCGAAACTCGGTATATCAAAGAATCGTAGATCTCAACCTAGAGAACATATGTTGGTCAATAAATGTCTATCAAGCTAGGTCAGGTCATAGTGTATCACAATCCTAATGCTCGAGATTGACATTGATGTCGTACGAGGTGTATATAAAATAGTTTATATTTTACTAGGAAAAACTATTAAATACGATACAATTTTACACAAGATATTTATTTATTTATAGAATGGATATACTTAAACCTTGCTACAACACTTATAGGCAGTGTACCTAATCGTACAGTAGTGTAGTTTTTAGTAAGTCCGGTTCGTTCCACAGGGAAATCTTTAAATAAAGCTCAACGCTATATTAGTTTACTTTTATAAAAATACAAACATATATATAAGTAATATTATTATTATAAAGGGGGGTTTTTACCGTTTAATGACCGGTTTGTCGATTTTAAGACTTTAGTCGCAGTTAAAACCTAATGTAAAATATAAAATAAATACAAGACTTAAATTAAAGCGTAAAGTAAATAACGATAATGAAATTGCAAATAATAAAAGTGCGATAAAATAAACTTGCGATAATTAAAAAGTACGATAATTAAAAGTGCAATTAAATAACAATAAATAAAAGTGCGATAATTAGAAGTGCAATTAAATATAAAATAAAGGAAATTAAATATGAAATAAAAGAATTATGCTTATTTAAACTTCCGTAATCATGATGTTTGACGTGTTGATTTTAGTTTTATGCCCATGGGTTAATTGTCCTTTGTCCTGGATTATTTAATATGTCCGTCTGGTTTTTGTCCATAACAGTCCATCAGTCATAAATATAAAGTGCGAGTGTCCTTGTCAAATTATTATTATACCCGAAGTTAAATATTCCAACTAATTGGGGATTTGAATTGTAACAAGGTTTTAATACTTTGTTTAATGAATACACCAGGTTATCGACTGCGTGTAAACCAAGGTTTTACTACTTTGTTAACAATTACACCAATTACCCTTGAATGTAATTTCACCCCTGTTTTAATTATTCTAGTGGCTATTAATCCATTCCCGTGTCCGGTTAAATGAACGATTATTCGTACATATAAATACCCCGCCCATCGTGTCCGATCGAGTGTATATGGTAATTTATAGGGACGCCCAATTGTAAATCTTTATATTAACATTAACAAACTTTCATTTAGTTAAACAAATATAAAGCCCATTAATAGCCCATAGTCTAATTTCCACAAGTATCGTTCTTTTGTCCAAACCCCAATTATGGTACAAAGCCCAATTACCCAATTTTAGTAATTAGCCCAACATCATGATTACTTCGTTTTAAATAAGCATAATAATAACTTAGCTACGAGACATTAATATAAAAAGGTTGAACATAACTTACAATGATTAAAAATAGCGTAGCGTTACACGGACAGAATTTCGACTTATACCCTTACAACATTCGCTAACATACCCTTATTATTAGAATTATAATTAAAATTAAAATTAAAATATAAATTATATATATATATCTCGTATATATTGAGAGAGAGATAGATATTGAATATGAAAAATGATCAGAATTCGGTTTGCTTTATAGCCAGAGTTGAAATTTGGGGCTCCGCGACTCGCGGCAAAATCCCCTTCAAACTCCGCGAGTCGCGGAGGTTAATTTTACAGCTCAGTCCTTGGAGTTTTCTCTGCCGACGGTTTTTAATATATATATATAATATATATATAATTAATATAATTAATTATATATTATATTATATTTATATACATAGTTAACTTGTAATTTTTAGTCCGTTGCGTCGAGCGTTAAGAGTTGACTCTGGTCCCGGTTCCGGATTTTCGAACGTCCTCGCGTACAATTTAATATCTTGTACTTTGCGTTTTGAATCTTGTACTCTTGTGATTTCGAGACGTTTCTTATCAATAATTGGAACCTTTTTTATTGTCTTTTGTACTTTTGAGCTTTTTGGTCGTTTGCGTCTTCAATTCGTCGAATCTGTCTTTTGTCTTCACCTTTTATTATTTAAACGAATATCACTTGTAAATAGAACAATTGCAACTAAAAGCTTGTCTTTCTTGAGGAATAATGCTATGAAATATATGTTCGTTTTTAGCATTATCAGACATACAAAAGTTATCCAAAGTCGTTTCAAAAAGTCAATTTTGACAATAGTTTAACAAAATGAGACGTGCCTTATATAAAGATTCATTTACTCGGTTAGCAATATTTAAAAATTCACTTTATCAATCTCGTAAACAAGTTGTTTAAATCTTAATTGTAGATTCAAAAGCAATTTCAATTAACGTCAATCATAATTCAGTTGATCATATCTTTTAATCCGTTCATCGAAACTATTCGGTGTCTAAATGAAAAGTTATCGATTTTTCGCCAGCTTTCCAAAAACATGTATATCATATACCTTTTACCAGTAATATATGGATTTAATTCATGATTCATTATAAACTGTTTAACGACGAAATTTAGCATACAAGCATTTATAAATATATATACTCGAGTACTAGACATGGATACACTATTAATATATAATAGATAAAATATAAGTACTTACGTATTAATATTGAGATTCAATATTGTAGGAAAGTACGTAGACGTAACGAGATGATAAACACTAGGTTTGATTCATAAATATATCCCCGAACATTACCCATAACCTCCTTGGCAATAACCCATAATTTCCTTAGCTCTATCCCGCTCTTAAAACCATTTTGAAAGTGACACACTCATAACCTCGTCGTAGTATTTTATGTATAATACTAATTAATAATATTAATAATAATAAGATTAATAATAATATTAATCTTAATAATAATAATAATAATAATAATAATAATAATAATAATAATAATAATAATAATAATAATAATAATAATAATAATATAAATATGGAGTATGATATGTATGTGTGTAAGACAGAGACCAAAATGCTTGAGCTTTTATAGTTGTGGCCTGATTCTGATGCCCATGCGATTGCATGGGTTGTATGCCTATTTGCCATGCGATCGCATGGCCGTCAGATCCAGCTCACATATTTTTTTGTAATTTTGTTTGTCGACATAATTTAATATAATATATATAATATATTTAATTTAAATAATTAATTATATATTATATTAAATTCACATGCATAGTTGACTTGTAATTTTTGTTCCGAAAAGTCGTACGTCATCACTCGACTTATGTCCCGGTTCCGGTTTTTCGAGTGTCTCTTCGTACGTTGAGAAAACTTGTACATTACGTTTCGCGACTCGTACCTTTGTCAAAATATAGTCTTAAATTATTCCTAAACTATACCACTCAAAGTATATCTTAAACTTTCGAGTATTTTGGTCATTTACTTCTATAAATCATCGTCTCGTTATTTGTTATTATATATATAATAACAGATTGTTTTATGACCAAGTTAATATTATATTTAAATATATATATTCAATATTTAATAAACACGTTTTTAAAATACATAACACAGGTTATTTATATATCTAATTCCAACAGTTAATATTCCTTATTATTGTATGTGTCCAAGTTACGTTATTTAAACAAACACTTTATCATTTGTTCCGAATACCGTTAAAAATGAATGATTTCTCAAATCAACGTGGACCTCTCAATAGAGACCCGTAATGATATCATAATCCTTAAGAGACTCAGTAAATGTCTTTTACTTGAATTGTTTGGCATAATCTTTTAACTCCGTAGTTAAATATATCAATCAGGTAATCAATCAAATAAGATTAATGCACAGTATCATATACCCAACACTTAGTTACGTTTTCAAGTTATAGTATATGTATCTATTTACATATAATTATTCATGCATCATCGTGAATAAACGAAAGGTAATTGAATAGTTCAAGAATTTTGAGATTCAGTTTAACAGACTTTGCTTATCGTATCGAAATCATATAAGATTAAGTTTAAATTTGGTCGAAAATTTTCGGGTCATCACAGTACCTACCCGTTAAAGAAATTTCGTCCCGAAATTTGAGTGAGGTCGTCATGGCTAATAATAAAAATGTTTTCATGACGTATATGAGTTGATAATTAGAGTTTTATCACCGTTGAATAATATGGATAACACAATCCAATTACTCGAAGCGTATGAGGGAAGTTATCGTAAAAGAGTGAAATGAAGAATATAGATTCGTCTTAACTCTTGACATATTAACGATTGATTTTCATAATTTAAGGAATAGAAAATCTTCATTATCTAAATAAGATTTGATTCTTCGGAATTTAAGGAAATTGGGATTTCCTTTGATTAAATGCGTAATCTGCCTCGATTGCTATGTCTGATATTTTGCTATAAATTAACCTCTTTCGTTTCATTTATTTTCACCACTCCTATAATCTTCTTTCTTATTTCATACTTACAAAAGATTTGTGAAAATGCTTCATCCAGTTCTGATTCTTGATATTTTTTTGGCTATCATATCATTCATTCTTCTTTTTCATCTGCCACCAGAGGAGGTTATTTTCTTCTACTATTACCTTGGGGTTATATTGTTTTTCATTCTCCCGTGTCTTTATATTGCTATACGCATTGATATACACGGTTTGTAATTTCGGGGTTGTTTTCGGGCTTTATATTTTCCATTATATTTCGGAGCTTCATGCTTTCGTTTTCTCTTCCCGACTTTAAGTCAAGCGAATAATGGTTCAAAATTCGTAGATATGGATTTTGAAATGAACATAATTAATGTTCTAAGAAAGAAACGGTAATGGCACAATCTGACTTGTCAAATTACCAGAATACCTCGAAAAAGACCGAATCATCAAGAAAAATATTTTCTCAATATGTTTAGAGGTTAAATAGAATGAAAGAGTTATGTAACATGGTTCATGATGAGGGTATGATCTGTGAACCTTTATCACGTTCCATTAGAAACTCAGCATGACTTACTGTAATATAATCGCGTTGATCAAGTGTCATTATATTATATTAACTCATGCTTCAATTCCCAACATTACTTCAAAACATTTATATTATAAACTTGAAAGTTTCAGAATTTAGAAACTAAAATAGTTTCTTTTATGGTGTAACACAGATATCGTAAAGAGAAAATTGATTTTCGATAAGAATGATTATGAAATTATCTCCAGAAATATGGAGGATATTTATAATGAAAGATACGATGATATCTTAGAATTTCTAATATCAGAGGATGATGAAGAATATTGTCCGCAAGGGTTTAGATTCGGAAGCAAGGTATTCGTTAATGGCTTCAACAGATACTGAATCATTTGGATTCTTTGAAGACAGGTTTTGTCCTTGTGATTTATCCACAGCCTCTTTCATACTTTGCTCAATCCGTTTTCCAGTTCCAAACTTTCTCTTTTTCTCAGCTTTACCACCATACTATTCTTTATCATCAAACTTTTGACTGTTAAGGTCGTTTACAGTTTTTGCTGCTTCATCAACATTTTTCCAAAATTTGGAGAACTAGTTTAGTAGTTTGGGGTGTTTTTCGGAAACTTCACATTCAAAGTATGTAAGTCCAAGAGGTAGACGTTATATGTACACATATAACTGTTGGCGTAGACGTGCTACAAGATTTCAAAATACTGATTGCTAATTCCTGATAGTTGGTATGGCAATTGCCGTTACAAGATGTGGATGAGTACATGATACAGTTTCAATGAGTATAAGGATTTTTCGGAAGGTCAAAGATCAATGAAGTTGTTGATAAATTTACTGCTAATGTGGTGGAACATGAAAGGTTCCCCAGTAACAAAAACGTATATGCCAAAGTTACAAGTCTGAAAGGTCGTCGTTGACTGGTTGAACGGTTGATAATACTGGATACTTTTGGAAAGGAATTGCAAGGTTATTTTCAGTAATAACAATGCTAAAGGATCTTTCACATTTTTGAAGTCAAAGTATAGCTTTGAAAGATGTAGAGATCTAAGAATGATGTCACCCGTTAAATCTTGACTTGGATTATGATCCGTCAATATCAGAATATGTAATTGAATTTGTATGGAAACGATTGTATATCGCTGTGAGCATAGTTAATAATTTTTTTAATCAAAGTTGAAGAATGTACAGTGTAACATATTAATTGTGAACTTAAATATTTCCCGGGAATTACCTACCCGTTAAAGATTTCACAAGTAATATTTTGTACAAAAGAATTTTTATTACCGTCTTTATGAAAATATATGTATGTATATTTTCTTCAGATGTAATACAGATTTGATGAGTTAATATCATATTAATCTCATTTGATTTTTGACTTGAATTAGAAATGAATAAAACATTAAAGATTTAATAATCTTTACGGAGTATTTCACTAATGTAATCAATACTCAGTTTTATTGATATTTTCTCAGTGAATCATTTTGGTGCTCATGGAACTCTTGCTAACTTCGCAAGGTACGAATGATGTTTTCTAGAAAGTTTCGAATACATCGAAGATGAAAGTATAAAATCAACCATATAATTGAATAATATACTTAGTTTATTATGAAATGGAATTCATTGAGTTGGAAACAGAGATTGTAGTTAACGATGGTTAAGTCATTAACGAAGTATGTACATCATAGCATATTAGTAATATGAATTAACCGAGTAGTACCTACCAGTTAAGATTCACACGTAATAACTTGGTACGAAAAGATTTATTTTGATTTCAAAATTCATATATATTAAATATACATAAAATTTCTTCAGGGGAAATGAGTTAATACTTCATCGGTTATTGTTGCTGGTATTTCTTAGTAACTACGGTGCGTATGACATTGATGCTCGTGGAACAGATTGTGAAGTTGAGGTTTGCAATGCGGATGTTGTTGGTGGTGGTAATGGTACTGTTGGTGTTGTTGTCGGTGGTACTGTTGATGCCGGTGATGCTACTGCTGCTTGTAACCTTTGCACCATATTCTCCAAAGCCACTACCCGAGCGCGAAGTTCGTTGACTTCTTCTACTACACCGGGATGATTGTCGATTCGGACGAGCGGACGAATAAGATTTAGAATGTGAGATAGTATATAATCATGACTAGATACTCTGGAAATGAGAGAGAAAATGGTATTACGAACAGGTTCGCCGGTAAGTGCTTCAGGTTCTTCGCCAAGAGGGCAATGTGGTGGATGGAAGGGATCGCCTTCTTCTTGTCTCCAATAATTAAGTAGGCTACGAACCCATCCCCAATTCATCCAGAATAGATGATGGCTAGTTGGTTGATCCATTCCAGTTACACTTTCTTCAGAGTTCAGGAGAATATCCATATCGGAATAGCTGTCGGAATTTAAGGAATTTGAACTAGATACGGGATCCATCTTGTATAATTAGATAGATGATTTTTGATATGAAATAGATTATAGAATTTAGTTTGGTATTCTTCAATACATAATTTACATATGTATATATAATACCAAATTCCATAAATCACGGAGAAATTTTCGGAAGATGTCAGGAAAAGTTTACAGTAACAGATACGCTAAGATATGAATTTTTGTCTATACACTATTTATGCAATCAATGCAGCAAAACGTGTCTAGACTTAAGAATGATAAGCATGTAATTTTCGACAAAAAATGATAAGCAAAACTTTTAACATGCAGACACGGTCGAAGTCTAGACTTACTAATGCATCTTAACAACTATCAGTTAGACACATTCATGTAAGACCTGGTTCGCTAGGACCAACGCTCTGATACCAACTGTGACGATCGCTCCAAATCCATTTGGCCGAATACGTCATTCATTGATTTCATTGCGAGGTATTTGACCTCTATATGATACGTTTTATAAACATTGCATTCTTTTGAAAAGGCACACCATAAATGAATATTAAATCAAAGGTTTTCGACATCTGATGATTTCTACATATAAACAATCACCTTATATAATAGTTTACAACAGTACTTCCGTTGACAATGCAGTCTAAATAAGGTACATGGTGATGAATTGGTGAATGCAACGTTTTCTTGAAAAATATGCCATGTAAGACTCCATGCACATAGCTTGTCTATCATATAAGCAAACAGCGGAAGACTTCTAGGGAACCTGAGAATAAACATGCTAACAAGTGTCAACACAAAGGTTGGTGAGTTCATAATTTTAGTGTTTCGCATAATCTGCATATAAAAGTGGATAACAAGATTTCAGTTGTTTCATCCAGAAACGTTTATCAAAATATTCTACGAAATTGAGCACCCTGGTAACTAAACTTAACGTATATATAATTTGTTCCCTTTTTATAATCATCTTAATAATACACGTAAACCAACGTGTACGCTTCTCAAATAGCATACGTCCGTTAAAAGGCTAGTGCTCTAGCTCGGACGGGGATATCAAGCCCTATGGATCCATATACTACTACTCGCGCCCACCAGTTCTTATAACTGGCAGTTACTAGTTACCAAAGCTAAGGGATTTTCGGTTCAAACTCAGTGTAGAATTTAGTATGTACTTGTATCCATTGCGTTTAAAATAAAGTGCATGTATTCTCAGCCCAAAAATATATATTGCAAAAGCAATTAAAAAGGGAGCAAATGAAACTCACACATATAAATATTGTATATCAGTTAATAAAGCATTTGCATGTATTCTCAGCCCAAAAATGTAGAGAGTAAAAGGGATCTTATGAAACTCACCTTAGCAGCACATACAGTTGTTCATCGTAATGTGACCGAAACTCGGTATATCAAAGAATCGTAGATCTCAACCTAGAGAACATATGTTGGTCAATAAATGTCTATCAAGCTAGGTCAGGTCATAGTGTATCACAATCCTAATGCTCGAGATCGACATACAAAAGTTATCCAAAGTCGTTTCAAAAAGTCAATTTTGGCAATAGTTTAACAAAATGAGACGTGCCTTATATAAAGATTCATTTACTCGGTTAGCAATATTTAAAAATTCACTTAATCAATCTCGTAAACAAGTTGTTTAAATCTTAATTGTAGATTCAAAAGCAATTTCAATTAACGTCAATCATAATTCAGTTGACCATATCTTTTAATCCGTTCATCGAAACTATTCGGTGTCTAAATGAAAAGTTATCGATTTTTCGCCAGCTTTCCAAAAACATGTATATCATATACCTTTTACCAGTAATATATGGATTTAATTCGTGATTCATTATAAACTGTTTAACGACGAAATTTAGCATACAAGCATTTATAAATATATATACTCGAGTACTAGACATGGATACACTATTAATATATAATAGATAAAATATAAGTACTTACGTATTAATATTGAGATTCAATATTGTAGGAATGTACGTAGACGTAACGAGATGATAAACACTAGGTTTGATTCATAAATATATCCTCGAACATTACCCATAACCTCCTTGGCAATAACCCATAATTTCCTTAGCTCTATCCCGCTCTTAAAACCATTTTGAAAGTGACACACTCATAACCTCGTCGTAGTATTTTATGTATAATACTAATTAATAATATTAATAATAATAAGATTAATAATAATATTAATCTTAATAATAATAATAATAATAATAATAATAATAATAATAATAATAATAATAATAATAATAATAATAATAATAATAATAATATAAATATGGAGTATGATATGTATGTGTGTAAGACAGAGACCAAAATGCTTGAGCTTTTATAGGTGTGGCCTGATTCTGATGCCCATGCGATTGCATGGGTTTTATGCCTATTTGCCATGCGATCGCATGGCCGTCAGATCCAGCTCACATATTTTTTTGTAATTTTGTTTGTCGACATAATTTAATATAATATATATAATATATTTAATTTAAATAATTAATTATATATTATATTAAATTCACGTGCATAGTTGACTTGTAATTTTTGTTCCGATAAGTCGTACGTCATCACTCAACTTATGTCCCGGTTCCGGTTTTTCGAGTGTCTCTTCGTACGTTGAGAAAACTTGTACATTACGTTTCGCGACTCGTACCTTTGTCAAAATATAGTCTTAAATTATTCCTAAACTATACCACTCAAAGTATATCTTAAACTTTCGAGTATTTTGGTCATTTACTTCTATAAATCATCGTCTCGTTATTTGTTATTATATATATAATAACAGATTGTTTTATGACCAAGTTAATATTATATTTAAATATATATATTCAATATTTAATAAACACGTTTTTAAAATACATAACACAGGTTATTCATATATCTAATTCCAACAGTTAATATTCCTTATTATTGTATGTGTCCAAGTTACGTTATTTAAACAAACACTTTATCATTTGTTCCGAATACCGTTAAAAATGAATGATTTCTCAAATCAACGTGGACCTCTCAATAGAGACCCGTAATGATATCATAATCCTTAAGAGACTCAGTAAATGTCTTTTACTTGAATTGTTTGGCATAATCTTTTAACTCCGTAGTTAAATATATCAATCAGGTAATCAATCAAATAAGATTAATGCACAGTATCATATACCCAACACTTAGTTACGTTTTCAAGTTATAGTATATGTATCTATTTACATATAATTATTCGTGCATCATCGTGAATAAACGAAAGGTAATTGAATAGTTCAAGAATTTTGAGATTCAGTTTAACAGACTTTGCTTATCGTATCGAAATCATATAAGATTAAGTTTAAATTTGGTCAAAAATTTTCGGGTCATCACAATTAGTGTGTCTTATCGAGTTTGTTAGGATGCATTAGTGAGTCTGGACTTCGACCGTGTTTTCTTTAAAAATGATTGCTTAACATTTTTGTTGGAAACTATATATTATTAACATGTAAATATTATGTGATATATTAATCTCTTAACATGTTTGATATTGTGTGATAGATGTCTACCTCTAGCACAAATCCCATTGACTCACCTAATAATAACGAAGAGTCGAATATATATTGGCAAGATTCACAAGTTCCCGAAGAACCGGAAGAAGAGGAAACGGAACCGGAAGAAGAGGAACCCGAAGAAGAGGAACCAGAAGAAGAGGAACCGGAAGAAGAAGAGGTTCCAGAGGGGGGAATAGTAGGAACCACAGAAAACTGGTCAAATAAAATAAAATCCTCAACCAATGGACCAAAGTTAATAATGGTCAATGGTGTTTCCGCTAAAGAAGCAAAATATTGGGAAAATTACCAATTTTTTGATGAATCGGATCCTGATGAGGATTTCGATGATGTTATAGAAATTACCCCAACCCAATTTAATGAGGCAAAAGAAAATAATAAGGGAAAATGCATCAAAATAGAGAAATATGATTCCGACCCCGATGAACTTTATATGTACCGTCAACAGCCGTATTTTCAATATTGTGACAATAACCCGGGAACCTCTAAACCACCAGATTTTTCTAAACCAATGTGGAAAATGATGACTCGTATTAGAGGAACATCATATATCCCTAGAAGATTAGGAAAAAGAACCAAGTCCGAAGAAGAAGAAACCAGTGATTCAGATTAGAGGGGTGTAAGCATGTTGTGTAGTAAATGTATTGTAGTGTGCTTGTACTTTTATGTTCTATGTAAAAATTGCTTGTATTGTTTGTTATTACGAATCTAATCCTGGTCTATTTTACAGTATAAAAACAAAATGGACGTTAAGGGTAGACAACCGAATATTTTAGAAGACCTACCAGAGGATATGATTAAGGAAATCTTATCTAGAGTCGGTCAGAATTCATCAGCACATTTAGTTATGGCGAAATTAACTTGTCAAACATTTGAAAGACTTTCCAGAAATGCCTTAGTTTATAAAAGGCTTTCCTTTGATAAGTGGGGTATATCACATTGGGGAGACTTTAAGTTACGCCGTGTTTTCTTTAAAGCGTTAAATGCGGGGAACCCAAATGCAATTTTACGCTACGGGTTAAGAACCTATTTTGACTCAACATATCCCAACATAAGATTTTGTGAATTAGAAAGAGCTTCTAACATGCAACATAAAGAAGCATGTTATGCTTACGGGTTAGTGATGTTCGCTTCTTACCAAAGTGAGAAAAAGAACATCGGATTGCAGCTTTTAAATAAAACTTTCCCACAAGTGACGGATTCAGTAGTTGGGGTGAGAAACAAGGTTTTTAGATTATTACGGGGCTGTTGGACATTACGAAATCCTCGTCCTTTTGACGACATTACAACATGCTGCCTAGCTAATGGTCATAACGGTTATTTTCCACAAGACCAAGGATGGGAAGTCGTCTTAGTAAAACCAGAATGCATGACTTGTTTCTGGACTTATGAATTACGTGTCTTTATTTCCTTTGCTGAACAACTTACGTATTAACTAGATTTATCTTCAAAACTGTCCTGTATCATAGTGTACTATATTTCATGTTATATGTAATATAGCGAAGTTGTAAGTTTGAAGAATATTTGTATGTGATATATTATTATAATCAGTTTTTCATATGGAATTGTAGTAGTTGAATTGTATATTAGCTACTAAGTATGAACTTAACGGGTTGGTAGTACCCGAATTTAAACTTATAAAACGCTAATATGAAGAAAAAGCTTTTATAAATGAGTTCATATTATGCTACGAGATACTATTGACTACTCTTAATATTCTGTATGATTAAATTGTTTCATTTGACTATTTTGAAGGAAATGGCACCGACTACTCGACACACCTTGAATATGAGCGAAGAGGAATTTCGTGCCTTTCTTTCTTCAAACATAGCCGCAGTACAGGCCGCGCTACATACCAACAATAACTCTGAATCTAGCAATACAGCTAACGGCGCAAGAAATCATGTAGGATGCTACTACAAGGAATTCACTGCCTGCAAGCCTTCAGAATTTGATGGGACCGAAGGACCAATTGGATTGAAACGGTGGACCGAGAAAGTTGAATCGGTGTTTGCCATAAGTAAGTGTGCTGAAGGAGACAAAGTGAAGTACGCTACACATACCTTCACAGGTATTGCGTTAACATGGTGGAATACCTATCTAGAGCAAGTGGGACAAGATGCTGCTTACGTGCTACCGTGGTCAGCATTCAAGCACTTGATGAACGAGAAGTACCGTCCCAGAACCGAGGTTAATAAGCTCAAGTCAGAACTTAGAGGGTTACGAACACAGGGATTCGATATTACTTCGTACGAAAGACGATTCACAGAATTGTGCCTATTGTGTCCGAGAGCGTTCGAAGATGAGGAAGAGAAGATCGACGCGTTTGTGAAAGGGTTACCGGAGAGAATCCAAGAAGATATAAGTTCACACGAGCCTGCCTCCATACAAAAGGCATGTAGAATGGCTCACAAACTAGTGAACCAGATTGAGGGAAGAATTAAAGAACAGGCAGCCGAAGAGGCCAACGTGAAGTTAGTCAAAAGAAAGTGGGAGGAAAACGGTGATAAGAGTCACCAAAACAACAACACCTATTCCAACAATCGCAACATCAATCGCAACTACAACAAACGGCACAATAACAACAATAACTACAACAATCATCCCAACAACAATAACAACCGCAACAACAATAACAATCAGAAGCAGCTATGCCAAAGGTGTGAAAAGTATCACTCGGGGTTCTGCACCAAATTTTGCAACAAGTGTAAAAGAAATGGTCATAGCGTGGCGAAGTGTGAGGTCTACGGACCAGGGGTTAACAGAACGAAAGGAACAAATGGTGTCGGAACAAGTAATGGTGGAGCAAGTAGTGTCGGAGCAAGTTATGCCAATGTAGTTTCTTATAAATGTGGAAAACCGAGCCACATTATTAGAAATTGCCCGAACCAGGAGAACACGAATGGACAAGGCCGCGGAAGAGTCTTCAATATTAATGCGACAAAGGCACAGGAAGACCCGGAGCTTGTTACGGGTACGTTTCTTATTGACAATAAATCTGCTTACGTTTTATTTGATTCGGGTGCGGATAGAAGTTATATGAGTAGAGATTTTTGTGCTAAATTAAGTTGTCCATTGACGCCGTTGGATAGTAAATTTTTACTCGAATTAGCAAACGGTAAATTAATTTCAGCAGATTATATATGCCGGAATCGAGAAATTAAACTGGGTAGCGAAATATTTAAGATTGATTTGATACCAGTAGAGTTAGGGAGTTTTGATGTAATAGTTGGCATGGACTGGCTGAAGGAGATGAAAGCAGAGATCGTATGTTACAAAAATGCAATTCGCATTATACGAGAAGAAGGAGAACCCTTAATGGTGTACGGAGAAAAGGGCAACACGAAGCTACATCTTATTAGTAATTTGAAGGCATAAAAACTAATAAGAAAATGTTGCTATGCTGTTCTAGCACACGTCGAGAAAGTACAAACTGAAGAAAAGAGCATCAATGATGTTCCCATCGCAAAAGAATTTCCCGATGTATTTTCGAAAGAATTACCGGGACTACCTCCACATCGATCTATTGAATTTCAAATAGATCTTGTACCAGGAGCTGTACCAATAGCTCGTGCTCCTTACAGACTTGCACCCAGCGAGATGAAAGAACTGCAAAGCCAACTGACAGAACTATTAGAACGTGGTTTCATTCGACCAAGCACAACACCATGGGGAGCTCCTGTTTTATTTGTCAAGAAGAAGGATGGTACATTTAGGTTGTGTATTGACTACAGAGAGTTTAATAAACTTACCATCAAAAACCGTTATCCACTGCCGAGAATTGATGACTTATTTGATCAACTACAAGGCTCGTCGGTTTATTCAAAAATCGATTTACGTTCTGGATATCATCAAATGCGAGTAAAGGAGGATGATATTCCAAAAACTGCTTTTAGGACGCGTTATGGTCATTACGAGTTTATGGTTATGCCGTTTGGATTGACTAACGCACCAGCTATGTTCATGGACCTTATGAACCGAGTGTGTGGGCCATATCTTGACAAGTTTGTCATTATTTTCATCGATGACATACTTATTTACTCAAAGAATGATCAAGAGCACGAAGAACATTTGAGAAAAGTGCTAGAAGTATTGAGGAAAGAAAAAGTGTACGCTAAGTTTTCAAAGTGTGCATTTTGGTTGGAAGAAGTTCAATTCCTCGGTCACATAGTGAACAAAGAAGGTATCCAGGTGGACCCGGCAAAGATCGAAACCGTTGAAAAGTGGGAAACCCCAAAAACTCCGAAGCATATACCTCAATTTTTAGGATTGGCTGGTTACTCACGATTTGGAATTGGGTGCTGTTGTTTTTGCATTAAAGACTTGGAGGCATTATTTATATGGGGTCAAAAGTATTATATATACTGACCACAAAAGTCTCCAACATATATTTAATCAGAAGCAACTGAATATGAGACAACGCAGGTGGATTGAACTGTTGAATGATTATGATTTTGAGATTCGATACCACCCGGGGAAGGCGAATGTGGTAGCCGACGCTTTGATTAGAAAGGACAGAGAACCTATACGGGTAAAAGCTATGAATATAATTATTCGTACTAACCTTACTACTCAAATGAAGGAGGCACAACAGGGGGTTGTAAAAGAAGGAAAGTTGAAGAATGAGATACCCAAAGGATCAGAGAAACATCTTAATATTCAGGAAGACGGAACCCGATATAGGGCTGATAGAATTTGGGTACCAAGGTTTGGAGATGTGAGATAAATGGTACTTAAAGAAGCACATAAAACCAGATATTCAATACATCCCGAAGCGGGGAAGATGTATAAAGATCTCAAGAAACACTTTTGGTGGCCGGGTATGAAAGCCGATATTGCTAAATATGTAGGAGAATGTTTGACGTGTTCTAAGGTCAAAGCTGAACATCAGAAACCATCAGGTCTACTACAACAACCTGAAATCCCGGAATGAAAATGGGAAAACATTACCATGGATTTCATTACTAAATTGCCAAGGACTGCAAGTGGTTATGATACTATTTGGGTAATAGTTGATCGTCTCACCAAGTCAGCACACTTCCTGCCAATGAGAGAAGATGACAAAATGGAGAAATTGGCGCGATTATATTTGAAGGAGGTTGTCTCCAGACATGGAATACCCGTCTCTATTATCTCTGATAGGGATGGTAGATTTGTTTCAAGGTTCGGGCAGACGTTGCAACAAGCATTGGGGACTCGTCTAGATATGAGTACTGCCTATCATCCACAAACTAATGGGCAGAGCGAAAGGACGATACAAACACTTGAAGACATGCTACGAGCATGTGTTATTGATTTCGGAAACAGTTGGGATCGACACCTACCGTTAGCAGAATTTTCCTACAACAACAGTTATCATTCTAGTATTGAGATGGCGTCGTTTGAGGCACTTTATGGTAGAAAGTGTAGGTCTTCGATTTGTTGGAATGAAGTGAGGGATAGACAGATTACGGGTCCGGAGATAATACAAGAAACTACCGAGAAAATCATCCAAATTCAACAACAATTGAAAACCGCCCAGAGTCGACAAAAGAGCTACGCGGAAAGTAAAAGAAAAGATATAGAGTTTGAAATTGGAAAAATGGTCATGCTTAAGGTTTCACCTTGGAAAGGCGTTGTTCGATTTGGTAAACGGGAGAAACTAAATCCAAGGTACATTGGACCATTCAAGATTATAGATCGTGTTGGACCAGTAGCTTACGAACTGGAGCTACCTCAACAACTCGCGGCTGTACATAACACTTTTCACGTCTCGAATTTGAAGAAATGTTTTGCAAAAGAAAATCTCACTATTCCGTTGGACGAAATCTAAATCAATGAAAAACTTCAATTCATTGAAGAACCCGTCGAAATAATGGATCGTGAGGTTAAGAGACTTAAGCAAAACAAGATACTGATTGTTAAGGTTCGATGTTCACCTGGGAGCGTGAAGATCAGATGAAGAAGAAATACCCGCATCTATTTCCAGAAGATTCGTCAACACCTTCAACAGCTTAAAATTTCGGGACGAAATTTATTTAACGGGTAGGTACTGTAGTGACCCGAACTTTTCCATGTTTATATATATTAATTGAGATTGATATTTACATGACTAAATGTTTCCAACATGTTAAGCAATCAAACTTTTTAAGACTTGATTAAATGAAATAAGTTTCACATAGACAATTGATCACCCAAGTTGACCGGCGATTCACGAACGTTACAAAATTGTAAAAACTACATGTTGTGGTATATATATATATATATATGGTTGACATAAGATTATGATGAGTAAGTATCTCACTAAGTATATTCATAAGATTATGATGAGTAAGTATCTCACTAAGTATATTAACAATGTGTGATATACATAAGAAATGAGATTACTAAGTTAAGAAACTCGAAATGATATATAACGATTATCGTTATGATAACGTCTACTAAATACATATGTATCATATTAAGATATTGATACACTATATTTAACATGCTAAAATGATATTTAAATATATCATTAAGTGTGTTAACAATGAACTACATATGTAAAAACAAGACTACTAACTCAAGAATTATGAAACGAGACTTATATGTAACGATTATCGTTGTAACGATATTTTAATGTATATATCATATTAAGAGATATTCATACATCATAATATCATGATAATATAATAATTTAACATCTCATTTGATATAATAAACATTGGGTTAACAACATTAATTGAGATCGTTAACTTAAAGGTTTCAAAACAACACTTACATGTAACGACTAACGAAGACTTAACGACTCCATTAGAATGTATATACATGTTATGTTTTGATATGTATTCTTACACTTTTGAAAGACTTCAAGACACATATCAAAGTACTTCTACTTAACAAAAATTCTTACAATTACATCCTCGTTCAGTTTCATCAACAATTCTACTCGTATGCACCCGTATTCGTACTCGTACAATACACAGCTTTTAGATGTATGTACTATTGGTATATACACTCCAATAATCAGCTCTTAGAAGCCCATGTGAGTCACCTAACACATGTGGGAACCATCATTTGGCAACTAGCATGAAATATCTCATAAAATTACAAAAATATTAGTAATCATTCATGACTTATTTACATGAAAACAAAATTACATATCCTTTATATCTAATCCATATACCAATGACCAAAGACACCTACAAACACATTTATTCTTCAATTTTATTCATCTAATTGATCTCGTTCAAGTTTCATCTTCAAGTTCTAAGTGTTCTTCATAAATTCCATAAGTATAGTTTCATAAAAATCAAGAATACTTCCAAGTTTGCAAGTCTACTTCCAAGCTTTCTAATCCATTCCAAGTAATCATCTAAGATCAAGGAACTTTTGTTATTTACAGTAGGTTATCTTTCTAATTCAAGGTAATATTCATATTCAAACTTTGATTCAATTTCTACAACTATAACAATCTTATTTCGAGTGAAATTCTTACTTGAACTGTTTTCGTGTCATGATTCTGTTTCAAGAACTTTCAAGCCATCCAAGGATCCTTTGAAGCTATATCCATTTTTCACATTTCCAGTAGTTTTATCCAGAAAACTTGAGGTAGTAATTATGTTCATAACATCATTCGATTCATACATATAAAGCTATCTTATTCGAAGGTTTAAACTTGTAATCACTAGAACATAGTTTAGTTAATTCTAAACTTGTTCGCAAACAAAAGTTAATCCTTCTAACTTGACTTTTAAAATCAACTAAACACATGTTCTATATCTATATGATATGCTAACTTAATGATTTAAAACCTGGAAACACGATGAACACCATAAAATCGGATACACGCCGTCGTAGTGAAATCGGGGCCTGTTTTGGTTTGGATAATTAAAAACTATGATAAACTTTGATTTAAAAGTTGTTCTTCTGGGAAAATGATTTTTCATATGAACATGAAACTATATCCAAAAATCTTGGTTAAACTCAAAGTGAAAGTATGTTTTTCAAAATGGTCATCAAGATGTCGTTCTTTCGACGGAAATGGCTACCTCTTTAGTAATTGACATGTAACTTAAATTTCCCACTATAAACCTATACTTTTTCTGTTTGAATTCTTAAATTAGAGTTCAATATGAAACCATAGCAATTTGATTCACTCAAAACGGATTTAAAATGAAGAAGTTATAGGTAAAACAAGATTGGATATTTTTGATCTTTTTAGCTACGGGAAATGTTTAACAAATCTATACAAATCATATCCTAGCTAACTTATATTGTATTATACATGTGTTCTAATATATTATGTAATCTTGGGATACCATAGACACGTATGCAAATGTGTTGACATATCATATCGACCCATGTATATATATTATTTGGAACAACTATAGACACTCTATATGCAGTAATGTTGGAGTTAGCTATACAGGGTTGAGGTTGATTCCAAAAATATGTATACTTTGAGTTGTGATCTAGCCTGAGACGTGTATACAATGGGTCTTGGATTAATTCAAGATAATATATATCGATTTATTTCTGTACATCTAACTGTGGACAACTAGTTGTACGTTACTAACGAGGACAGCTGACTTAATACACTCAAATCTTTAAAATATAATAAAAATGGTTGTAATTATATATTGATCATACTTTGATATATATGTACATATTTGTATAGGTTCGTGAATCGATCCGTGGCCAAGTCTTATTTCCGAGGAAGGAAATATCTGTGAAAGTGAGTTATAGTCCCACTTTTAAAATCTAATATTTTTGGGATGAGAATACATGCAGGTTTTATAAATAATTTACAAAATAGACACAAGTACGTGAAAATACATTCTATGGTTGAATTATCGAAATCGAATATTCCCCTTTTTATTAAGTCTGGTAATCTAAGAATTAGGGAACAAACACCCTAATTGACGCGAATCCTAAAGATAGATCTATTGGGCCTAACAAACCCCATCCAAAGTACCGGATGCTTTAGTACTTTGAAATTTATATCATATCCGAAAGGTGTCCCGGAATGATGGGGATATTCTTATATATGCATCTTGTTAATGTCGGTTACCAGGTGTTCACCATATGAATGATTTTTATCTCTATGTATGGGATGTGTATTGAAATATGAAATCTTGTAGTCTATTATTACGATTTGATATATATAGGTTAAACCTATAACTCACTAACATTTTTGTTGACGTTTAAAGCATGTTTATTCTCAGGTGAATACTAAGAGCTTCCGCTGTTGCATACTAAAATAAGGACAAGATTTGGAGTCTATGTTTGTATGATATTGTGTAAAAACTGCATTCAAGAAACATATGTCGATGTAATATATTTCTATTGTAAACCATTATGTAATGGTCGTGTGTAAACAGTATATTTTAGATTATCATTATTTGATAATCTACGTAAATGTTTTTTTAAAACCTTTATTGATAAAATAAAGGTTATGATTGTTTTAAAAATGAATGCATTCTTTGAAAAACGTCTCATATAGAGGTCAAAACCTCGCAACGAAATCAATTAATATGGAACGTTTATAATCAATATGAACGGGATATTTCATTGCTTGTGTCTATCTCGTCAAACATTTATAAAACATTTCATGTATTCGCAGTTCAAAATGTATTTCAAAAGCATTTAATAAATCAGTTGTAAAAGTAGCGCATGTATTCTCAGTCTCAAAAATGTAAAGAGAAAAAGGGAATCAAATGAAACTCACGCATATAAATATTGTAAAACAGTTAATAAAGTATTTGCATGTATTCTCAGCCCAAAAATGTAAAGAGTAAAAGGGATTCAAATGAACTCACAATACTGTAATTTGTATTAAAAATACATATGACGAAACTAAACAATGCAGGGTTGACCTCAGATTCACGAACCTATATCAAGTATATATATATATATATATATATATATATATATATATATATATATATATATATATATATATATATATATATATATATATATATATATATATTAACACATATAATCGTAATTGAATAAGTTTATATATTAATATTAGTAATATATTTATATTTTCATTTTCTATCTTGTTAATAAATAATTAATATCTTTTCTTAACTTAAGTACGTTTTTAATATTAATATATCAAATAATTATTAAACTACTTTAATTAACTAATTTATTGATAATTGACATATATAATAAATATAATACATCAAACTTAATATTTGGCTGGTAGAAATAATAATAATAATACTTAAATAAAAAGTTGTATTATTTTTATAATAAAAACAATAATAGTGATAATAATACTTAAAAATAACATTTGATAATAATAATACTGATAATTATAATAACTATAAAACAAATAATTTTTCTGCTAATAATAATTATGATACTAGTTTAGTTGTAATATAATCCTAATGGTAAAAGTAGTAGAAATAATAATAATAATAATAATAATAATAATAATAATAATAATAATAATAATAATAATAATAATAATAATATTAATAATAAAAATAATAATAATAACAATAATAATAATAATAAATAGATAAATAACTACCTCAAGAAGTAGCCCTAAAAATAATGCCCAAGTCCGGGTTCAAACTCGCAACATCCTGCTAACCCGATAACAACCTAAACCATAACGTTGTCCTTGCTTTTTCTGTAATTATACCCCGTAATATTATACTTAATCTATATCTATTGGTATCTTTCCTTTTTCTTCAATCATCTATTATATACTTACAACATCATCATCGATTTTTAATCATCATCATTATGTCATATATTTCACTCGTGTCCATCACTATGTACATTATCCTAACCATCATCGTAATCACCATTAACTTAGTATTATCAATATCAACGACTCATCATCATAATCAATTCGTGAATCATCCTCATCATACCCCGTACATCATCATCCCTATACATTTTTGTATTCACGTACAAGAATAGAAGTAGCAACCATGTAATCCAGTTTTCACGGCCCACTTAAAGAATAGAAACATAAACCTAAGATCATGCCCATATTATCGAACCATTTACACTTAAATGGCCCAACAAAACAAATTAGGTGCCCACTTGCAAATTCGTGGTTTTTTTTGGGGTTTTGCTAATCCACCGAATACTTTATAATTGCTTCAAACAAAAAGCCATGTTAATGATTTATTTCTATTGGCCATAATGCTTCCACATATGCTGTACCATTTGCTTTAATATATATCAAGTGGGTTATAAATTAATACATATATGGAAGCACTAGTGAGATATTAATCATTCACAATTTATACGTCCCTCTTCATCATCAATCATAATATTTTTTTAACAGTCCTCATCATCTTTTTCGGCTCCAACTGTAATAGGAAATAGCAGGTTAGAGATAGTGTTTTGGGTGGTGGTTCAATAGAGAGGATAACAGTTGTAGTAGCAACCGAACATGAAAAGTTTGATTCCATGGTGATCGATTATCAAGTGGGTTTTGACATAAGATGATGATGGTAATTTGAAAAATATCTAGCGAGTTGTAAAAATAATGGAAAGGAGATGGTGTTGATGTTCTCGGTTATGTTGGCCGATGATGATGGATTTTGAAGTAGTGATCTTAGTGGTGTTTCAAACATAAAGGTGGTGCAAGGTGGCCGGTGGTGGTCTGATGTCAGCTGTGGGTGGTTATCGTTAGAGAAAACAACTCATCAAAGTAGTGGTAAAAGTCGATGGTGGTTTGAATTAGAAACAGAAAACTTGGCGATGGTTTAGGATGGTTGTACATGGTGACCAAAGTGGTGGTTTGTGACTTGGTTTCAAAACAGAAAAGATTGTAGTGATGGAAGTGGGTTGGTGATCATCAAATGTTAAGTGGTTTTCATCGTGAAGCAACAAATGTTTTTTGTTAAATGATGATCGAACAAGAAGCAACACTGAACTTGTTGGTGGTTTGTGGTGGAGATGGAAGTGGTTGAATAGTGATGAATATGGGATTCGAAGGTGGTGGTCTCTTGTTGAAGAAAGAAACTGTATATTAGCCAAGGTGATCGATGTCGTTTATATTGAGTGATGGTTTTATGGGTTGAAGTGGGTTTTGGTTTAGACACCAAGATAGAAATAGTAGGTATATGGTTGATGGTGGTTTGGTTTGAGTGATACGGTTACGGTGATGGCTCATGGATCGAACAGTAACCAGAAACAATGGTCTCGTGGCTGCCGTCGATGGTGCAACAACAACATGTTTGTGTGGTCGTGTGTTGATGGTTGAAGGAGTTAGCAGTTTAGAAGGTGGCCGTGGAAGATGAAGTGGGTGATAGCCGTTGGTTGATGAATGGAAGTAAGGTGGTTAATATGGTGATCAAGCAAAGAGTGGTGGAATGGAGATGATTGCTCTATTTTTCTGTAATCTATCTAATCTATATGTATATGTTATATATAGAATTCATATATGTATATAAATGTGTAGGATAGTGACTTAATATGGCACTTGGTAAGAGAGACATAAACGAGTAAATCAAGTGGGAAACATAACAAACTATTTCTCAATCATTCAATCAATTTGTCCACTAAAGTCACGGATATTATCAATTAGTTGAAAATAGAATTTTTAATAATATACTAATAAATAACGTGTTAAATAACCTAGCAGCCATCAATAATTCGAATTTCAATCTACCGACAGTTTTACGGGCTAATATATCGTACTCCGTTGTTTACTCAGTGGCGAATAAAAGTGTTCAGAAAAATCCCATATTTTTGCTTAAACTATATTTATTTATTTTGGTCATTATGGTATAAAATTCGATCCTTAATTAGTTAAATAAAAATTACATCAATTGTCCCTCTCAATTTTGGGTAAAATATAAAAAGTGTTAAAACTTAACAAATAGTTCCTAAATACATTTTTAATAAGCCTAAAATTTATAGAACTCATTTTCGAATCACCGTTTATTTTTAAATCATATAAGTTCGAAAATTAACTTGCTTACTATCAATCGAAACATCAAACGAGTATTACAATCATTTAATATTTATTTATAAAATACTTTATTTATATATAGATATGTTTTAAATAATAATTATTGTAATATCTTATTTTTATTTTATTTTATATAATTAAATTTTTAATAGCAACAACATATAATATTTCAAATTATATTTCCAATTATTATTTATATATATATACACATATCTATTTACAAATAGTGGTTCGTGAATCGTCGGGATCGGTCGAAGGTCAATTGAATAAATGAAACAGTTCAAACTTTTTGAGACTCAACCTTACAGACTTTGCTTATCGTGTCAAAAATATTTAATCGTATCGAAAGTTTGGTTTAAAATTAGTCAAAATTTTCCGGGTCACTACAGTACCTAACCGTTAAAGAAATTTCGTCCCGAAATTTGATCGAGGTTGTCATGGCTAACGATATGATGAATATGGGTTGATAAAAGGAGTTTTATCATCATCGAGTAAATGGATTACACAATTTGATTATGCGAAGAGTATAAGTGGAGTTATCACAAAAGAGTGAAAAGTTTCGTCTTAACTTTTTACGTAGTCATGGTTGATTTCCGAAATTTATGGAATTTAAGAAAATCTTCTAATCAGAAAGAAAATGTAATAACACGATTTATTAGCAACTGTTAGAATTACGGAAGAACAGAAATATCAAGGAAATAATTCCGTGATATGCTTAGAGATTAAGAAATTCAGCATGACTTACTGTAATATAACCACGTTGGCCTGACGTCATTATATTATACTAATTCATGCTTCAATTCTCAACACTTCTCCAGAAACCATTCATAATTCAAACTCGAATTTTAAAGAAATTTAGAAACTAAAATAGTTTCCCTTATGACGTAACACGGATAGCACGAAGAGATAGATAATTTCGAACAAAGATATTTATGATGGTATCTTCAGAAATATCTAAGATATTTATAACGAAAGATACGATGATATCTTAGAATTTAGAATATTTAAGATCAGAAGATGATCTGCAAGGATTTAGAGTAAGGAGCAAGGTATTCGCTAAAGATTTCATCAGCTTTTTTCAAAACTTAGAAAACCGATTCATAGGCTAAAGCGCTTTTCAGAAATTCAGAATTGAATTTTTGTAAATCCAGGAGATAGAATATATATATATATATATATATATATATATATATATATATATATATATATATATATATATATATATATATATATATATAATTGTTGTCGTATAATCGCTGAGGAATTTGAGATTATCGATTGATGCCTCTCAGTATTCGGTATGGTAATTATCGTTACAAGATGCCGATGAGTTCATGATAAGACTCCGATAGATAAATATAGTGATTTTTCGGAGAGATTTAAACTAAGGATCAACGAGGTTGCTGGTACGTCTGCTGATAATATGGTTAAATATAAAAGGTTCCCTGATAATAATGAACGAGCACGCATATATATTAAGGTTATAATAAGGTTATTTCGAATGAAAAGTCGAAGTTGACTTGCTGAAGCTGTGACAAAATTGGCTATCACGAACAGAAGTTGCAAGGTTATTTTCGGTAATAATAACGCTAAAGGAATTAGCACAGCTATATGTTAAACGTTTACTCAGTTTCAGAGCGTTTTTTAGGTGCATAACTATATGCATAAATCTTTTCTTCCGTAGATGAGATGTAGTTGGTTCATCCTCTCGATTGAGGTGTTTTCAAGAATTATGAAAGGTTTGAACGCAGATTGTAACCGTCAAAATACCAATGAGGTTTAAGACGAAATCAAGTGGCAAACTTGAAGAAATGTTTAGTTTCATATGTTATAATCAATATTTTAATTCATTTTAATTATCCAATGTTTTTAGTCCACAGTCGATAGTCCACTGGTTAACAGTCCAATAATTCATATATAGTTTAATATATAATATTCGAATTAATTAATACGTATCGTGACCCGTGTACATGTCTCAGACTCGATCACAACTCAAAGTATATATATTATTTGAGAATCAACCTCAACCCTGTATAGAGAACTCGATTATTACTGCATATAGAGTGTCTATGGTTATTCCAAATAATATATATAGATGCGTCGATATGATATGTCAAAACATTGTATACGTGTCCCGATATTTAAAGTGTGTAAAGTAAATAACAGAAATTAAATGACGATAAATAAAATTGCGAGAATTAAAATGCGATAAATAAATTGCGATAATTAAAATGTATAATAAGGAATTAGCAGTTAGCTAGGAACAGTTAGCTAGGATTTTGTTAACGTGGATTCTTAACAAATTTTCTCATAGTTAATTTGTGTGTTTCTAACAAATTTTATTTTTGTCCAATGTTTTCTTCATTATGCCACTTGTTGGATTCTGATAGGTCAAAATCCAAATATGAAATTGAATGAAAATGGTTATTCTGTGGTGAACGGATTCGTATATCTATGGATGTAAGTAGGATAGTAAATGATCGTTGAATCAGATTCGAAGAATGTACAGTGTAACTTATTAATGTGAAATCTAAATATTCCTCGGGTATTACCAACCCGTTAAAATATTTTCACCATTAACAGTTTGTACGAAAGAATTTTTAATTACAATCTTTATGAAAATATACTTACATATATATTTTCTTCAGATGTAATCATAGATTTAATGAGTTAATATAATATTAATCTCATTTGATTTACCGTTAGAACTAAAGTACATAATCTCTAAAACATTAGAGATTACATAATCGCCATGAAGAACGAAGATAATTGATGTATAATGATACGTAAAACGATGATTATACTCGAGGTACAGAATGAGATGTTGAGGCATGGATTGTTGATGGTACTGGTGCTGTTTATTGATGATACTGTTGGTGCCGATGATGTAGCTGAAGCTGGTAAATTTTGCACCATATTCTCCAAATTGATTTACTCGAGCGCGAAGTTCGTTGACTTCTTCTATTATTCCGGGATGATTGTCGGTCGGAACGAGCGGATGAATAAGGTTTAGAATTTTAGATAGAATATAATCACGGTGAGATATTCGGGAAATGAGGGTGAAAATGGTTTTTCGGACTGGTTCACCAGTAAGTGCTTCAGGTTCTTTGCCAAGAGATGGATTTGGTTGATGGAAAGGATCACCTTGTTTTTGTCTCCAATGATTAAGTAGGCTACAAACTCATCAAATGAATTGGTTGATTCATTCTGGTGACACTGCTTTCGGAGCTTAGGTGAAAACTCCATATCGAAATAGCTGTCGGAATCCGAGGAATTCGAACTGGTTGAGGGATTCATCTCGTACGATCAGATGAAGGATTTTCAATAAGAAATAGATTATATGATGTAGATTAGTACCCTGCAATACATAATTTACATGTGTATATATAAAACTAAAATCCCATAAGTTACGGAGGAATCTACGGAAGCTGTCAGGAAAAATCTACAGTAGCAGATACGCTAAGATATGAATTTTGTCTATACACTAGTCATGCAATCAATGCAGTAAGACGTGTCTAGACTAAGAATGATAAGTAGGTAATTTTCGACACTAAATAATAAGCAAAACTTTTGACATGCATACACGGTCGAAGTCCAGACCCACTAATGCATCTAAACAACTATCAGTTAGATACACTAATGCAAGACCTGGTTCGCTAAGACTACCGCTCTGATACCAACTCTAACGACCCGTCCTAATCCATCTGGATGAATACATTACATTTGGTTACATCGCGAGGTAATTGACCTCTATATGATACATTTTACAAACATTGCATTCGTTTTTAAAAGACAAACTTTCTTTACATTGAAAGTTGACGGCAAGCATACTATTTCATAATACTTCCACCTAAAATTGACTTAATAATAATCTTGATGAACTCGATGACTCTAATGCAACGTCTTTTGAAATATGTCATGAATGACTCCAAGTAATATCTCTAATATGAGCAAATGTACAGCGGAAGATTTCTTTCATACCTGAGAATAAACATGCTTTCAAGTGTCAACCAAAAGGTTGGTGAGTTCATAGGTTTATCATAAAATAATAAAATTCATCATTTTGATAGACCACAAGATTTAAATCCTGCATGGTACAAATGGGCCCGAATCCTATACCCACATGTAATGTACATGCGATATCTTTTAAATACAGTACACCTTTCTCGTGTACGAAATCATCTTTCATAAATCTTAGTAACCGTACACATATCTTGTGCACAAAAATAACATACACATAACCTATGTATAAAATCATTCTCTCGATACATAACATTCACTTTTCATTGCTTTCATAACTTGGCTTGGTAACCGACCTTAACATATAATGCGCATAATAATATCCCCAAAACAGAACATCTCGTCTGTATAATAATCATATAAACTTCGAAGTACTAAACACCACGCCCACTAGCCCTTCCGTCTAGTGAACATTCTGGGTGGGGGTGTTAAACCCGGTAGCTACCTTTAGGATTCGCATCAATTAGGCGTGCACTAATTCTAAAAATTAGTGATGTTCCCTAATTCTTAGGTTACCAAGCAATAATAATCAGGGGAAAAATATTCATATCATTTGTGGCAAGTATCACGTCCACATAATTCAATGGTGGCAATTATCACGTCCACATAATTCATTCGAGGAATGTTTTGCTTGTGTCTATCTCGTCAAACATTTATAAAATCATTTCATGTATTCGCAGTTCAAAATGTATTTCAAAAGCATTTAATAAAGCAGTTGTAAAAGTAGCGCATGTATTCTCTGTCCCAAAAATGTAAAGAGTAAAAGGGAATCAAATGAAACGCATATAAATATTGTAAAACAGTTAATAAAGTATTTGCATGTATTCTCAGCCCAAAAATGTAAAGAGTAAAAGGGATTCAAATGAACTCACAATACTGTATTTTGTAGTAAAAATACATATGACGAAACTGAACAATGCAGGGTTGACCTCAGATTCACGAACCTATATCAAGTATATATATATTAACACATATAATCGTAATTTAATAAGTTTATATATTAATATTAGTAATATATTTATATTTTCATTTTCTATCTTGTTAATAAATAATTAATATCTTTTCTTAACTTAAGTAAGTTTTTAATATTAATATATCAAATAATTATTAAACTACTTTAATTAACTAATTTATTGATAATTCATATATATAATAAATATAATACATCAAACTTAATATTTGTTTGGTAGAAATAATAATAATAATACTTAAATAAAAAGTTGTATTATTTTTACAATAAAAACAATAATAGTGATAATAATACTTAAAAATAACATTTGATAATAATAATACTGGTAATTATAATAACTATAAAACAAATAATTTTTCTGCTAATAATAATTATGATACTAGTTTAGTTGTAATATAATCCTAATGGTAAAAGTAGTAGTAGTAATAATAATAATAATAATAATAATAATAATAATAATAATAATAATAATAATAATAATAATAATAATAATAATAATAATAATAATAAATAGATAAATAACAACCTTAAGAAGTAGCCCTAAAAATAATGCCCAAGTCCGGATTCGAACTCGCAACGTCCTGGTAACCCGATAACAACCTAAACCATAACGTTGTCCTTGCTTTTTCTGTAATTATACCCCGTAATATTATACTTAATCTATATCTATTGGTATCTTTCCTTTTTCTTCAATCATCTATTATATACTTACGACATCATCATCGATTTTTAATCATCATCATTATGTCATATATTTCACTCGTGTCCATCACTATGTACATTATCCTAACCATCATCGTAATCACCATTAACTTAGTATTATCAATATCAACGACTCATAATCATAATCACTTCGTGAATCATCCACATCATACCCCGTACATCATCATCCCTATACATTTTTGTATTCACGTACAAGAATAGAAGTAGCAACCATGTAATCCAGTTTTCACGGCCCACTTAAAGAATAGAAACATAAACCTAAGATTATGCCCATATTATCGATCCATTTACACTTAAATGGCCCACCAAAACAAATTAGGTGCCCACTTGCAAATTCGTGGTTTTTTTTGGGGTTTTGCTAATCCACCGAATACTTTATAATTGCTTCAAACAAAAAGCCATGTTAATGATTTATTTCTGTTAGCCATAATGCTTCCACATATGCTGTACCATTTGCTTTAATATATATCAAGTGGGTTATAAATTAATACATATATGGAAGCACTAGTGAGGTATTAATCATTCACAATTTATACGTCCCTCTTCATCATCAATCATAATATTTTTTAACAGTCCTCATCATCTTTTTCGGCTCCAACTGTAACAGGAAATAGCAGGTTAGAGATAGTGTTTTGGGTGGTGGTTCAATAGAGAGGATAACAACTGTAGTAGCAACCGAACATGAAAAGTTTGATTCCATGGTGATCGATTATCAAGTGGGTTTTGACATAAGATGATGATGGTAATTTGAAAAATATCTAGCGAGTTGTAAAAATAATGGAAAGGAGATGGTTTTGATGTTCTCGGTTATGTTGGCCGATGATGATGGATTTTGAAGTAGTGATCTTAGTGGTGTTTCAAACATAAAGGTGGTGCAAGGTAGCCAGTGGTGGTCTGATGTCAGCTGTGGGTGGTTATCGTTGGAGAAAACAACTCATGAAAGTAGTGGTAAAAGTCGATGGTGGTTTGAATTAGAAACAGAAAACTTGGCGATGGTTTAGGATGGTTGTACATGGTGACCAAAGTGGTGGTTTGTGACTTGGTTTCAAAACAGAAAAGATTGTAGTGATGGAAGTGGGTTGGTGATCATCAAATGTTAAGTGGGTTTCATCGTGAAGCAACACATGTTTGTTGTTAAATGATGATCGAACAAGAAGCAACACTGAACTTGTTGGTGGTTTGTGGTGGAGATGGAAGTGGTTGAATATTGATGAATATGGGATTCGAAGGTGGTGGTCTCTTGTTGAAGAAAGAAACTGTATATTAGCCAAGGTGATCGATGTCGTTTATATTGAGAGATGGTTTTATGGGTTGAAGTGGGTTTTGGTTTAGACAGCAAGATAGAAATAGCGGGTATATGGTCGATGGTGGTTTGGTTTGAGTGATACGGTTATGGTGATGGCTCATGGACCGAACAGTAACCAGAAACAATGGTCTCGTGGCTGCCGTCAATGGTGCAACAGCAACATGTTTGTGTGGTCGTGTGTTGATGGTTGAAGGAGTTAGCGGTTTAGAAGGTGGCCGTGGAAGATGAAGTGGGTGATAGCCATTGGTTGATGAATGGAAGTAAGGTGGTTAATATGGTGATCAAGCAAAGAGTGGTGGAATGGAGATGGTTACTCTATTTTTCTGTAATCTATCTAATCTATATGTATATGTTATATATAGAATTCATATATGTATATAAATGTGTAGGATAGTGACTTAATATGGCACTTGGTAAGAGAGACATAAACGAGTAAATCAAGTGGGAACATAACAAACTATTTCTCAATCATTCAATCAATTTGTCCACTAAAGTCACGGATATTATCAATTAGTTGAAAACAGAATTTTTAATAATATACTAATAAATAATGTGTTAAATAACCTAGCAGCCATCAATAATTCGAATTTCCATCTACCGACAGTTTTACGGGCTAATATATCGTACTCCGTTGTTTACTCAGTGGCGAATAAAATTGTTCAGAAAAATCCCATATTTTTGATTTAACTATATTTATTTATTTTGGTCATTATGGTATAAAATTCGATCCTTAATTAGTTAAATAAAAATTACATCAATTGTCCCTCTCAATTTTGGTTAAAATATAAAAAGTGTTAAAACTTAACAAATAGTTCCTAAATACAATTTTAATAAGCCTAAAATTTATAGAACTCATTTTCGAATCACCGTTTATTTTTAAATCATATAAGTTCGTAAATTAACTTGCTTACTATCAATCGAAACATCAAACGAGTATTACAATCATTTAATATTTATTTATAAAATACTTTATTTATATATAGATATGTTTTAAATAATAATTATTGTAATATCCTATTTTTATTTTATTTTACATAATTAAATTTTTAATAGCAACAACATATAATATTTCAAATTATTATATATATATATATATATATATATATATATATATATATATATATATATATATATATATATATACATATCTATTTACAAATAGTGGTTCGTGAATCGTCGGGATCGGTCGAAGGTCAATTGAATAAATGAAACAGTTCAAACTTTTTGAGACTCAACCTTACAGACTTTGCCTATCGTGTCAAAAATATTTAATCGTATCGAAAGTTTGGTTTAAAATTAGTCGAAATTTTCTGGGTCACTACAGTACCTACCCGTTAAAGAAATTTCGTCCTGAAATTTGATCGAGGTCGTCATGGCTAACGATATGACGAATATGGGTTGATAAAAGGAGTTTTATCATCATCGAGTAAATGGATTAAACAATTTGATTATGCGAAGAGTATAAGTGGAGTTATCACAAAAGAGAGAAAAGTTTCGTCTTAACTTTTTACGTAGTCATGGTTGATTTCCGAAATTCAAGGAATTTAAGAAAATCTTCTAATCAGAAAGAAAATGTAATAGCACGATTTATTAGCAACTGTTGGATTTACAGAAGAACAGAAATATCAAGGAAATAATTCCGTGATATGCTTAGAGATTAAGTAGAATGAAAGAGTCATGTAACATGGCACATGATGAGGGTAAGATCTGTGAACCATCATCACGTTCCATTAGAAATTCAGCATGACTTACTGTAATATAACCACGATGGCCTGACGTCATTATATTATACTAACTCATGCTTCAATTCCCAACACTTCTCCAGAAACCATTCATAATTCAAACTCGAATTTTAAAGAAATTTAGAAACTAAAATAGTTTCCTTTATGACGTAACACGGATAGCACGAAGAGATAGATAATTTTGAATAAAGATATTTATGAAGGTATCTTCAGAAATATCTAAGATATTTATAACGAAAGATACGATGATATCTTAGAATTTAGAATATTTAAGATCAGAAGATGATGAAGAAATTCGTCTGCAAGGATTTAGAGTAAGGAGCAAGGTATTCGCTAAAGATTTCATCAGCTTTTTTCAAAACTCAAAAAACCGATTCATAGGTTAAAGCGCTTTTCAGAAATTCATATAATTGTTGTCGTATAATCGCTGAGGAATTTGAGATTATCAATTGATGCCTCTCAGTATTCGGTATGGTAATTATCGTTACAAGATGCCGATGAGTTCATGATAAGACTCCGATAGATAAATATAGTGATTTGTCGGAGAGATTTAAACTAAGGATCAACGAGGTTGCTGGTACGTCTGCTGGTAATATGGTTAAATATAAAAGGTTCCCTGATAATAATGAAAGAGCACGCATATATATCAAGGTTACAATAAGGTTATTTCGAATGAAAAGTTGAAGTAGACTTGCTGAAGCTGTGACAAAATTGGCTATCACGAACATAAGTTGCAAGGTTATTTTCGGTAATAATAACGCTAAAGGAATTAGCACAGCTATATGTTAAATGTTTACTCAGTTTCCGAGCGTTTTTTAGGTGCATAACTATATGCATAAATCTTTTCTTCTGTAGATGAGATGCAGTTGGTTCATCCTCTCGATTGAGGTGTTTTCAAGAATTATGAAAGGTTTGAACGCAGATTGTAAGCGTCAAAATACCAATGAGGTTTAAGACGAAATCAAGTGGCAAACTTGAAGAAATGTTTAGTTTCATATGTTATAATCAATATTTTAATTCATTTTAATTGTCCAATGTTTTTAGTCCAACGACTCCTCTGTCTGTCCCTATACACAGTCCATTTTCCTACATCAGCATCTTGCAAATATTTCCAAGCCTCAATACTAGCTTGTTTGATGGCTCTGAAGGCATTCTTGTAAAATATTTGATTTGTTGTTGAACCGACTATCCAACACAAGTGTTTGAGCGATTTCACTTTAGTGTATTTGCTCAACAAGTTGCTACGAATGTGGCGCAAGCAGTACCTATGTTCCCAACCATATGTTTGAGCACCCATTGCATGTAAGATACCTGGGTGTCGATCAGAGATGACACACAACTTTTCATTTCCAATAACATTTTCTTGGAGCATTTGCAAAAACCAAACCCAACTTTCGTTACTTTCTTCATCAACTAGTGCAAAGGCAATGGGTATAATTTGATTGTTAGCATTTTTGCCAATCGCTGTTAACAACTTACCCTTATAACTACCTTTCAAATGGGTGCCATCAATGCAAATCATTGGAATACACGATTTAAATGCTTTAATGGCTGGACCGAATGCCCAAAACACAAATTTAAAGGTGTCGAAACCTTCTTCAATTTCAGGTCCGTTTTCAAACACAACAATTGTGTCTGAATTGGTAGTAACTAATTTATTTATATAATTTGGTAAATGAATAAAATTACTTCCCAAGTTCCAAATAATCGTTCGATTGCAATACGCCTAGTATTCCATGCTTTGGCGTAACGGACATCCACATGCCATGTATTTTTTATTTGGGCTTGGATGTTTTTAACAAGATAAGTAACGTTTAAACATATTTGATTCTCAATTTCACTAGCAATTAAGCTAGAGGTTAAACAACGATTGTTGTTTTCCGATACGTGTCCATAACACGTGTGTTCATCTTTCCATTTTGTAATTTTCCATACCTTCGATCGATTGTGAGACGAACCACTAACACTCCATCAACAATGGTATCTTTCTTATGGACCCTTGTAACTTGAGCTAGTTGTTCTACAATGGGCTTGCCAATAACCTGGCTTGCTTTGTGTAACAACTATTTCACTATTATGGTCTATATTCCATTTTCGAACATCATATATAAGTTCGACTTTGTTCTGGAACACCATTCCTTTTGAAATAATACCGATCTCCTTATCATAAAAAACCCATGAAGCTTTTTGGTCATCATCAAATGGAAAACTATTACTACGCTCACCTTCATTAACAAACCCAAACCGTGAAACTGGGGCATGCTCCAATTGTGGTTCCACTTGCTCGTCTCTACCTTCATCACCGGAAACATTCTCTTCAACGCTATATTCAGAAACTGTACCGTCGGTTGCAGTAGACATACCATCATCTGGGTCTGCTACATTTTGTACTTCATCTCTTCATTCTTGTTCATCTTCAACAACTGTTGAATGGTAGTTTGATGTTGATGGACCACCCTCCAAAGTTTGAATAAGATCCATATAACCTGAACCTTGGGTGGTTGAAAAAACTTCCTCAAACTGAATTTCAATTTGAGCCTCGTAATTTGGATCATTCTGAGAATAAAAATATATTGTTTCCAAAGTGTTATCATCAGTAAGTTCACTTTTCCATTCATTTCCATTGAAAAGAACCCATAAGAACATTTTTAACGTGTGTGATCTTTGACTCACACCTACATAATTATACGCCATTTGGTTTAACTGCATACAGTTAACCTTGGTGTTCAACACAAAACTCATTCTAATCGTTGTGTTATCACAAGTAAGCTAACCATTTTGGAATGACATTTGGCCCCCCCAAAGAAAATGAACCATGAATGGACGAATTATAGACATTTTTGTAATTGTTGATGTATGAAACTGATTAAGATTAGTTTGAATTGTGTTGTTGGTGCTTGAAACTGACTTTAAAATGCTTGAATTGTGTTCTTGGTGATATTTGTGTTTGAGTCCATGATAATGGTGAAATAAATAAATGAAAAAAGATGATAAATCAGATTTTGACATGATAGGTTAGCAGGTTTCAGTCTATAATTGTGACTAGGGATGCAGGTTTCAGTCCATAATTGAGAGTGATGATGCATACTGCAAAACCGAAGTTTGAAACTTCGGTTTTAATGTTTTTCTGCAAAACCGAAGTTCCAAACTTCGGTTTAGGATTTCCACTGACACACAGGCCAAAACCGAAGTTTGAAACTTCGGATATGGTAAAACCGAAGTTTCAAACTTCGGTTTTACCATTTTTGCAACTAAATTTCCTTTTTTTCTATTTTTGCAACATGGATAAAAAAATTACTATTTTAAAAAAAAAAATCTGATTCTTGTGCAGTGCATGGCTTATGTGTTATATTAATTGATTTAAATTATTTAAATATTGTAAAAGTGTATTTGGTGATAGTATTTTTTGAGAGGGTATATTTTGGTGAAAAGTTTTGGTGAGAATTGTTTTGGAGGGAGTTTTGTGGAGGGAGTTTTGTAGAGTGAATTTTGAAGGGAAACTTGGTGGAGTTTTAGTATAAATATATGTAGTAGTATGTAGAGAAAAGTGGAGGAGTTTGAGAGAAAAAAATAAAGAATCTATGAGAGTCGTCGTACTCCGTCCCGTGAAGTGATCTCGGTGATTCAATAACGATGGGAGCAAATTCTGTTATTGTAATCTACCGTTCGTGAGAGGTGTTGAGAGATACGTGATAATATTCAAGAGTGTTGTAATGAGCGTTCATTCTTATAATATTGTTCGTATATAGTGAAATTTAAGTGGCCGCTGTTCCCGTGATTTTTACTCTCCCTTGAGAGGTTTTCCATGTAAAATGTTGTGTGCGTATAACTTTTATATTTTGTCGTTTAATTATTGACTTATACATGGTTGTGAGATTTTTAATGTGATGGGGATCGATCTTGAAAGTGATATGTGTGCGGGTTCGATCCCAACAAACTGGGATCAGAGCGGGGTTCATGGAGAAGAATCACATAACCGGGAGGAAGTCAATTCGTGAAGGAAAAAGAGTTCGGTTCGTCATATTCTGCGCAGCGACAAGAGAATTGACGGTATAGGTTCGTTAACCGTTGGATCGGTGTGAAATTTTCACTGTAGGTTCATAGAGGTAGATACACGATTTGACCATTGTGATCTTTGATTAGAGTGGTCGTTCGAGAGATATTATTGTCTCAAGTCTGCTGCAGTTTAGTTCGTCGATTTTAGCACAGTTGAGAAGAAATGGGTGTTGCAGATTCGTTAACCGTTGGATCGTTGTGATTCTTGGACAGCGGGTTCAAAACATTTCGATGTATATTGTGACCGAATTTTGTGGTGATCAGAAGTGTAGATTGGGAGATACATCTATCTGAAGTTGCTGCTGAAGTCGTACGAAATGAAGAAGTTCTTCAAGAGAGGTTCAAGATAAAGAGGCTCGGTGGAGAGTTGATTATGGAGAGTTCCTTATGTCGAAAGTCTTCCTAACAATGAGATTGTTCGGTGGTGTGTCCCGGTTAAAATAAAGTCGGCGGCAACAAGATGAAGATCAATAATCCACGTTCGAGATCGGGATTTAAAGAATTTGAATCAAGGGAGGATGTGTTATATTTATTGATTCAAATTATTTAAATATTGTAAAAGTGTATTTGGTTGGAGTATTTTTTGAGAGGGAATATTTTGGTGGGAATTGTTTTGGAGGGAGTTTTGTGGATGGAGTTTTGTAGAGTGAATTTTGGAGGGAAACTTGGTGGAGTTTTAGTATAAATATATGTAATAGTATGTAGAGAAAAGTGTAAGAGTTTGAGAGAAAAAATAGAGAATCTATGAGAGTCGTCTTACTCCGTCCCGTGAGGTGGTCTCGGTGATTCAATAACGATGGGAGCGAATTCCGTTATTGTAATCTATCGTCCGTGAGAGGTGTTGAGAGATACGTGATAATATTCAAGAGTGTTGTAATGAGCGTTCATTCTTGTAATATTGTTCGTATATAGTGAAATTTAAGCGGCCGCTGGTCCCGTGATTTTTACTCTCCCTTGAGAGGTTATCCACGTAAAATGTTGTGTGCGTATAACTTTTTATATTTTGTCGTTTAGTTATTGACTCATACATGGTTGTGTTATTCTTAATGTGATGGAGATCGATCTTGAAAGTAATATGTGTGCGGGTTCGATCCCAACATTATGCTTTTTTTTATTTGAACAACAAACACACACTCATATTAGGAATAGTACACTCACAAGACTCGAACTCACGACTTAGGTTGATTAGTTACCTCAATACCGCTAGGCCATAGGTGTTTTGGTTTAATTTTCTGGCAGATTTAGCTTTAGTTGGTTAGATACATGTTGCGTTACCTGAAAAGAAGTAACATCATTATAAAGTCTCGCAAGTAACCCCGTAGCTTCGAGGATTTTTGGATGACTGCCATACCAAGCCAAAGCTATTAAACTTTAAACAAGGAAAAAAACTGATCGTATTATTGATTTCTGGATTGATAATGCTTTTGAATTGGTTTTTACACAATGAGATACATCTCTATTTATACAATTACAGGGTCCTAAATAAGGCAAGGAGCCTAAGGATTCTAGTCGTTATCCTTCTGGAGGTTTGCTGTGATCTGCTGTCATTTGAGCTTATTTATGGAAATGATGAATAGGAATTCTATTCTGATCCTCCTTTGAATATTAACACTCCCCCGCACGTTGAACAGTGGGATTTCCGATGTTCAACTTGGCAAGTACTTCGTGAAAAGATCTTCTGTTGACTGATTTGGTTAGGATATCTGCGAGTTGATCTTCAGACCTGACGAACGGAAGGGAGATTATTTATGTTTCGAGTTTTTCTTTGATGAAGTGCCGGTCTATCTCAATATGTTTGGTTCGGTCATGTTGAACTGGATTTTCTAAAATTGAGATCGCTGCTTCATTATCACACATGATTTTGATGGGACCTTGAGGAGGAAAGCCGATTTCTGTTAAAAGTTTCTTGATCCATAAAGCCTCGGTTACACCTCTAGCGATTCCCCTAAATTCAGCTTCAGCACTCGAGAGGGCAACTACTTTTTGTTTTTTACTTCTTCATGTGACTAGATTTCCTCCTACCAGGGCAAAATATCCTGAAGTTGATTTTCTATCTCCTTTCTCCCCTCCATAACCAGCATCTGTAAATATTTGAGCTTCCAAGTGACGATTCTTTTTGAACAAAACTCCGTCCCCTGCGGTTCATTTTAGATATTTAATAATCCTCCAAACTGCGTCCATATGATGTTTTTGAGGTTGGTGCATGAACTGGCTGACAACTCCTACTGCGTGTGCTATGTCGGGACGAGTGTGAGCAAGGTAGATGAGTTTTCCCACGATTTGTTGATACTGGCTTCGGTCAGCTGGTTCGGCATCTTTTTCTATGTATAGTCTTTGATTCGGGATCATAGGAGTTTCAGCTGGTTTGCAATCGATCATTCCTGTTTCAGCAAGGATATCAAGGATATATTTCTTTTGACAAATAAAGATTCCCTGTTGGGATCGTAAGACTTCAATCCCCAAGAAATATTTGAGTCTCCCTAGGTCTTTCATTTCAAACTCTTTAAACAAATTTAATTTTAAGTTTGCAATTTCTTCTTGATCATTTCCTGTAATGATCATATCATCTACGTATATAATCAAACACGTAATTAAATGGTTTCTTTTTTTTAAAAATAACGTGTGATCGGAGTTACTTTGTTTAAAACCATATTTTTTCATTGCTACAGTAAAACGTCCAAACCAAGCCCGAGGGGATTGTTTTAACCCATAAAGAGATTTTTTAAGATGACACACTTCCCTTTCTTTGAAGTTTGACGTAAAGTCGGGAGGTCCTTCCATGTAGACTTCTTCTTTAAGTTCCCCATGAAGGAAAGCGTTTTTCATGTCAAATTGATAAAGTGGCCAATCTTTGTTAGCAGCAACTGAAAAAAGTACCCTGATGGTGTCGATTTTGGCTACTGGTGAGAATGTCTCAGAGTAGTCTATACCATAGGTTTGAGTGTATCCTTTGGCCACTAGTCGAGCTTTGTATTTTTCAATAGTACCGTCAGCTCTCTGTGTTTGATTGTGAATATCCATCGACAACCAACTGGTTTCTTTGATTGTGGAAGATCACATATTTCCCAAGTGTTGTTTGATTGAAGGGCTTTCATTTCTTCCTCCATTGCTTTTCTCTAGTGGGTAGAATTTAGGACCTGTTCTATTGTGTTTGGAATTTGCTCAGAGTACAATGCGGAAGTAAACTGTTTAGCTTCTGTTGAGAGATTTCCTTTCGCAATGTTTGCTATAGGATATCTTGATCTGCGGGGTTCCCTTTCGGGAGAGAACCTTTTCTGTGGGACTCCTCTGTTTATTCTCGGAGGAAGATTGTATTGTTGTTGAGTTTGCTCAGTTGGATTTTCAACTTGTTGTTCGGGTTCAGATGGTTGTTCATATTGTGGTTCGGGTTCTGATGATTGGCCTGTGGTACTTTCCTGTATTGACACATCTTCGTTTTCACGGTTAGCACTTTCCTGTACTGACACATCTTCATTTTCACGGTTAGAAGTATTACTAGTAGAAGCACTACTAGTTTCAAAAGATTCTGTGTTTACCTCATTACGGGGAAGATCCTCGTCGGTAGTGCTGACAGATGGAGTACTTTGTGGTTCGGTGGTATGAGTCACTTCTTCCGATGATGGTATATCTAGCCAACTTACAGTGTCGTTAGGTTCAGTCTCCCCCTGACTCGTGTGTTGGGTAGCATAGAAATATTCAGTTTCTAAAAAATCACAGTTCATAGTGACAAACATGTGTTTTTTTTCGGGCTATAACACCGATACCCTTTTTGATTGACACCGTAACCAACAAAGACACATTTCTCAACACACGCATCAAGTTTTGTTCGTTCGGTTTTAGGTATATGAACAAAAACCGAGCAACCAAAAATACGAGGTTTAAGAGTGAGAGTTGACGGGGGTTTGTAAAATTTGGTTAAGGCTTCGAGGGGATTTTTAAGTTCCAAAGCTCTAGTTGGTAGTCGGTTAACTAAATAAGTTGTCGTGGCAAGTGCTTCCGGCCAAAAAGATTTCGGAACATTTGATTCAATCATTAAAGCACGCGTTATTTCTAATAGAATTCGATTTTTCCTTTCGGAAACCCCATTTTATTGGGGAGTATGGGGACACGTGGTTTGATGAATAATACCATTTTTTTTGACAAAACGTTTTCATTTGGGTATTGACAAATTCTCCACCGTTATCGGATCTTAAAATTTGTATTTTACTTTATAATTGAGTTTGAACCATGGCAAAAAACTTAGTAAACATATCAAATACTTCAGATTTGTTTGTTAAGAAATATGTCCATGACATACGAGTGCAATCATCAATGAATAATAAAAAAATATCGGTAGTTGTGCCCCCCCATTGACCTTTGCCGGTCCCCATACATCAGAGTGAACTAAGGAAAACGGTCGTTCAGTTTTTGTATTGCTTTTTTTAAAAGATTTTTGATGGCTCTTAGCCAAGATACAAGTTTCACACTCAAACGTTTTATTCTTTGAAAATAAACTAGGAAATAAAATGTTTAAATAACCAGCAGACGGATGACCAAGACGTCTATGCCATAACCATGCTTGCCTCTCAGTGGTTCCATGAGCTAGCATAATATTACCATCTTGAGTGACTTCATCCACATAGTACAAACCATCACGTTCAGTACCACGACCAATTATCTCCCCCGTTCTGATGTCCTGAAAGATACAGAACGTTGGGTGTAATAAAACAGTGCAATTAAGTTCTTTGGTGACGTGGCTAACAGATAAAAGTTTATGAGATAAAGCAGGGACGTATAAACAATTTTTTAAATTTAAATTTTTTGATATTTCAACCATCCCTCCACCCTTAACTTGGATAACCCCACCATTCGCCGTTTTAATTTTATTTTTGTTAGGTTTTGATTGAATACAAATGTCGGTGTTGTCAAATGTCATCGTATCCGTTGCACCACTATCGATAATCCATCCATTATTTTTTATTTTATTTGAAACGACATTGGTGTAAGAGAAACAATGCTCGGGAATGGACTTTGGTTTTAAAACGGATTTTGTTTTAATTTTATCATAATTACAAAAATAAGGGGGATCATTTTGAGGGTCCATACCTGACTTAAAATAAGGGGGTCATTTAGTAAGTTAGGGTCAAGTTGAGGGTCCATCCCTGATTTAAAATGAGGGGGGTCATTTAGTGAATTAGGGTCAAATTGGGGGTTCATACCCGATTTAAAACAGGTCGGTCTTGGTGGGTTTAAAGGGTTCAACCCCTTTTCTATTCTCATTCGTAACAAGGGTTGGTGAAACCCTAACCCTGGCCCCAAATTGGGGTCTGATGTATACCCTAAATTACCTCCACCTTGTTGATCGGTTGCAAGTAATCCGAAGCTTCCAGTGGTAGAGGCACCGGAGTTGTTGGCCTCAGGGTTACCTCCGGTTGCTCCTGTCACCGCCACCATTGATGCTTTTCCTTTCTTATGGCCGTCGTTCCACCATTCCGGGTATCCGATTACCTTAAAGCATTGTTCTTTTGTGTGTCTTTTCATCCCACACTTGGTGCACTCGAGTTTGTCTTTGTCTCGAGATGCTTGTGAGTAATCAGGTCGACGGTGGTTTTTTGAGATGAGTCCATGACCATCTTGATCTTTTGTTTTTGATGCTACAAGGCCTGTTGCGATGCCGGAATGGGTAGGGACTTCGGTCTTAGTCCCAAAGATGGTCTGATGTGATCTTTATTTACGAATTGCAGCATATGCACTTTCAACGGTTGGTAAGGGATCTAATCTCAGTATTTCCCTTTTGATATTGTCGTGTTTGTGGTCTAAAGCATTTAAAAATTGGAATAATTTTTGTTCTGATCAAAGGTTGTTGTATTTGACAATATCATTAGGGTGTTCCATGGGATTTGGATCCCTCATTTCGATTTCACCCCAAATCCCTTGCATTTTTAACCATAATTCTTCTAAAGGCTTACCTTCTTGTCTGATGTTGTTGGCTTTGACGTGCAGATCGAAAGTTTGCAGGTTATCTTTGCCTGCACTGTATGTTGTGATGAGTGCATTCCATAGGGTTTTTGCAGTTGGGAATTGAGTCAGGTTGCTAGCAATTTGTGGCTCTATGTTCTGAATAATCCAAGAGAACACCACCAGGGCTTCTTGATTCCATTTGTTGTTTGTGATTGCTGGTGGGTCATCAGTCAGATGATTAAGGAGGGCATCGGATTTTCCTCCGATTGCAACCTTCATCATCCTTGACCATAAAGAAAAATTGGTATTGTTGAGACTTAAATTGATTTTCAAGGAATCTGGAAGTCTGTGTGCTTGTGATTCCATATTTGCATGAATTAACTTAGCCAATTGGCTAGTTAGTTCACTGATTTCACTGGTTTGAGTATGGCTGCTGTCTTCAGACATTGTAACCACTCAAACAACACTAGAAAACTAAAGAAAAAAGGCAGATGATTGAGATACAAAACGCGTGTACGGATCTTTAGATCCTACACCTTTTGCTCTGATGCCATATTAAACTTTAAACAAGGAAAAAACTGATCGTATTATTGATTTCTGGATTGATAATGCTTTTGAATTGGTTTTTACACAATGAGATACATCTCTATTTATACAATTAGAGGGTCCTAAATAAGGCAAGGAGCCTAAGGATTCTAGCCGTTATCCTTCTGGAGGTTTGCTGTAATCTGCTGTCATTTGAGCTTATTTATGGAAATGATGAATAGGAATTCTATTCTGATCCTCCTTTGAATATTTTCTAACAAAAGCCTCTTCCGTGACGATATCAGCCATAACCATCAAACAAGATTTTGAAATAACATTGTAGCTAGAAGTAATCATCCCATTCTTCGAATACTCCTGAAATGATGGCACTTGTTTTTTATGCCTCCATTCAGCCTCTTTAAGGTATCCTGTAGCTAGTTCTTGAAACTAGTTTCCGACAGATAAGAAAAACAACGCAATGAAGACAAGTAAATTATGAATGACACAAGTAATCTACGAATACAAAGTAGTATAAAAATACATTGCAAATAATAGAATGAAAGCTTACTGCTCTTTTTGCAGCGTTAACTATATAGGCTTTTCCAATTTTAGATAGTTGTATTTCGGATCAAAACGTGTTTCAAGTTGCATTGTGTATGCTCATTCAAGATAACTTTGTAAAAAGGCTTAATATATTCAGGAAGTTCATCCATAGCACTCAGTTCCCACCTGAATATGAATATGAGTTGGCCATGAAGGATCACTAAATTAGGCCTAATTTAAACAACCTAAAGATATATGAGAGGATAGCATCATAAGATTTAGAATTTAAGTTTAAAATTGCATAGCAGAAATATGCTTACTAATACCTGTTAATCGCATTTGTTAGAGCTTGAAGCTCCTCAAAAGTAGCATATGCATCATATGTATCATCTAATAGACAGATTAGTTGTACCATTTTTGAAGTTATGATTCTTGCTTGAGAGTAATGTGGCTCATAGTACATCCCTAAAGCCCATAGGTACAAGTCTGGTATTCTATCTCTTGCATAAGGAGTTATGATTTGAAACTCCATGTCTTTAGACCACCTGAAACAAAATAATAAGCTGCTTAAGTTAACTATCTCCTTGTTTCTATATTATTACACGTCTAATTATAGGCTACATGTGTTAAAATCTTGTGTTCTGTTTTTCAAAATGTTTTTCACAATGGTTAATGTGAATTATATGATACTATATCAATGAAATTATCTTTATATTTCCCTGATTTAGAACTTACTTTGTCATAATACGAAGTTCTTCTTTTTGCATTAGCTGCAAGTATTTGAAGTGTGCATTTGCAAGGTTTCGTAATGAGTCATATTTTGAACATTCTTCTTTATAGTAGGAGAAGTAAAACCTAGCTTCTACCATTTGTATTCCTTTATGAAAAGGACTCATCAATGCGTGATTCACCTGCATAGCAAGATTATCTTCTAGACGATCTACAAGACTCATAAGTTGAGTTTGCGTGAATACTAGCGCTTCATCTAAAATGCATTCCTTTGTTGTCCTTAATTGTGTAGATTCTTTAAAGCTTAGCATACCCTTCACATCATCCATTATATATTCTTTGAATTTATGAGAGCTAAGATCGTCCTTGAACTTGTTAAACACATCTGCAAGTACCATAGTAGGCAGTAAGCTATATGTTCCGCGTTACATAACATTCACTGCAAAAATAGTTTCATTTTTAACGGTTCCATTATCTTGACATGTTTTTGACCTTATAAGTGTCACAAAGTTTTTGACGCTTAAAAGCGAAAAAGGGAAGAAGAAAAAAAAAAAAAAAAAAAAAAACCAATGACACTTAAAAATGTCAAAATATAATATCACTTACATTTTTGACGCCATGTTTTTTCACTCATTAAAGTTTATAATGCCATAATTTTCCATGCATGTTTTTAAGTTATATAAATTCACACTTTCAAGTGTTAAAAGCTCATTTTATTCAAAATGTGTCAAAAACTACAAACTTAGTTTTAGTGTTTAGAAGAACACATATGTGTAATCATACTTGAGACATGTTTTGGAATTGCATACCGCAAGACAAATTATAACCGAGTTGTCTAAAAGCTTGAAAGTTAACTGAAATCGTATAAAGATCAGCAGCATCATAATCTATCATGTCAAACTCCTTTAAAAGTTTGTCAAGTTGACCTTCAATCTCTTCTCTAAAAAGATATGTCAAACCAAGACGATGAACAGAATTAATCAAACTTAATTTTTCGTTTGCATTCATGGATGTGTCGATTATCAATTTTCTGAGCTCTTCTTTTGGCTTCTCAATGGCTTTAGCATATGCCTTCCACTCCTAGTTTTTTAAAACAGTATCGCTATTAATTAAACCTTATTTACATACGAAGCTATAACAATGGGATCGAACTCTTACCAAATCGTCGATATTGAATGACAAGAAGCGATCAACCCATATAGATGGAGGGAAGTTGGCCAAAGGACGAATCGGTTGTGTGGCCGAGTTCATGTTTATTTTGATGGTATTGTTTGATTCATGTGTGGACATCTCTTGAAGATGAAATGCTCTACTGAAGCCTTCTGTTTTAAGTGAAGTTATATGGATCGTTAATGATATGTTACACATATTTATAATAAACAAATCCTACGTTCGTAACTATATTAAACATATACTCCATCCAGTCACAATTGAATTATCGTTACATAATACATACGTAGTTTAAGAAATATCATTGTTTTTATTATTTACTTAACAGTTTTATCTGTTAATTTTTACATATTTTAGCATCTTACATTATAACTTAAAAAATGTAAAAAAAGAAAAAGAAAAAAAAGCCTTTACTATGTTGTTCATCCCTATTTATGTAAATAGACAATTAAGTTGAGAGTGTTCTTAAAAAAATACCGGACATTTAATATGAGACGAAGAGATTAACTATTATCATAGACACTATGGATACATCTAAGGAGTTATGGGCGGCAATAAACGAAAACAAAAATTGAAAAATGAAACATCGTTTCACAATAAAAAAAACCTTAAATATAGTGTATAACACAAAGTAAAAAACATAAAAACGTACGAAAAAAGACATGAACCTTGACACGATTCATCGTTAACCATTTATTATACCAAAAGGGCTTCCGGCCTTGCGGTATCAAGGGAAGTCATCAATCTTGAAGCTTAAAGTTCGAGTTTTGTCATTGACAAAAAGGGTGTGTGTCTATTATTAAAAAGAATGGGATTGTGCTCGCGAGTTGCTGCTTATAGTATTTGCGATATATTTGTAATGCTACAACGTGTGACATAAGGTAATCGGAAAAAAATATGATGCATAAGATTGCCATTACAATTATTTTGTATTGCTATATGGAGTATCAAATAGACCATAGTTATAGTTCAGACTTGAAACTTTTATTTACCTATTTGTGTCAAATCGTCACATTAACTATTAATTAGAAGCAACTAAACTTATAAATTGTTCATTTTAAGGCTAAGATATATAATTAAATACATATTTGATTTATCATATAACTTTTTGGTAAAAGTAATGTCGTATAATACTGAATATATAAATAAATTTATGTAGTGTTTAGTGTAGCTAAAAATCTAATAACTATATACTTAAGAAGATGAAAAGAAAAAGAAAATGGAAAAGATTTAAAAAAAAAAAGAAAAAGAAAAGAGGATGACGATTTTATGATGGCATAATGATGTCATTATAGTTTTTATACATTTAAATGTAACTGTTCACATATAAATGTTAATTAATGCTCATTTCATTAAGAAACATATGTTCATTACCACAAATTACATGTTAAACTGTTAATTATATGAAATGTACACATGTTCACAAACAAATATGGACATGTGAACGACAAACTATATAATTGATTATATACGTAAAATATAAGTTTTTTTCAAACTATTTCATGTTCATTCTTACTCTCCATCAACATTTATAGGTGATTCATGTGACAACCCGGAAATTTCCGACCAAATTTAAACTTTAATCTTTATATATTCCCGACACGATAAGCAAAGTTTGTAAGTTGAATCTCAAGAATTTTAAACTGTGTTCATACATTCATTTAACCTCGACCAAATTCCAAAGATTAACGAACCATTATTGTGATAACCCGGAAATTTCCGATCAAATTTAAACTTAATTTCATATGATCTCGACACGATAAGCAAAGTCGGTAATGTTGAATCTCAAAATTTTTGAACTACTTTTCATAAATGCATTTGACCTTTGACCATTCCTGACGATTCACGAACATAGATTTATAATTTATATATATATATATATATATATATATATATATATATATATATATATATATATATATATATATATATATATATATATATATATATATATATATATATATATAATAAATATTAAAGATTCAATAAACTATATAATCGGTAAATATTATATAAAATGGTAATATATTAAACCTAACTTACAAGTTGAATATAATTATTATGTTAATACTATTATCAATATCATTATTATTATTAAGCAATATTATCAACAATATTAAATAGATTGTTATAATTATAATTAGTATCCATATTGTAATGCATAAATATTAAATATTAATTGTATGATTACATAATTAATAAAGTATAATGTCAAATTGTAATTACAAGTTAAAAACATAAATGTTATATTAATAATGTTATTATCACTTTCATTATAACTATTAAAAGTAACATTAATATTTGTACTATTATTTTTTATATAAAAATATATGAAATTTGATACATTTGTTTTGTTAATATATTTACTAATATTATTGTTATCATTATTAATAACATTCTTATTATTAGTAAAAATTTATGATCTTAGTTATTATTAGGATTATTATTATTATTATTACTTTTATAATTATTATTAGTATTTATTAGTATTATTATTTATTATTATTAATATAATTACTAATAAGTATCATAATTATTATTAATATATTTATTAATTATTAAGATTTATTAAATATAGAATATAACAGCAGACAATTACAAAAACTAGTAAGATATCAATCCCATTTTGTACGAATTCAATTATTCCCCTATGAGATAATCTTTTTTTTATATTTGTTTTGTTTTCTTCTTCCTAGTTAAAGAATCCGTCTGCTTATACATTGAATCCACAAACTTAATCAGTTATTATCTACATTAACCAAATATTTTTTCTATAAAAAAAAATCGTGGCTGCAGTTCGAAATTAAACAGGTTATACATATTTTTTTTCTTTATTCTTCTTTAGCGATATTTTCTCAATTTTATATTTTTTTACCAAATCAAGAAAACAAAATAATTGTTAAAATCTAAAATTGAAGAGTTATTAGGAATCATATATTGAAACTCTCTGTAAATTTTCAAGTCTCAAATCATCATATTGATTGTTAATTTTGGAGTCAAAGTTTAATGCTAAAAAGTCAAAATAAATGTTCTTGATGAAATTCGTAATCAAAAGGGATGTTTCAAGTTCAATTGATCACGGAGAAAGTTTTTAGGAGGTATTTCAAACTAGTTTCATTTAGGAATTTTGTTCTCAAACAGCTTCTACTTCGAAATCATAATCCATGTTTATTTATTTTTTTTTCTTTTCTTTCGCTAACTGCAGTAGCAGTATAAACTGTTTTATTTTTTATTTTTATTTTTTTCGAACATTAAACTTAATTATTTATGATTATGTTGAAGAATTTAAATAGGTTTAAACTTGAATCGTTGATGGAATCATCTTCTGATCGAATTTACTTTTGAAGAAGATGAACATGAGCACAGAATATTATACGGGTTATATACTTTTAGGTTTAGGATTATATCAGATAAACAGACATGGTCCGATGGTTGAGGGTGTTGTGGTGTGAGCGAGAGGTCTCGGGTTCGATTTCGGTTTGAGACATTTCTTTTTAGAAGAACCTTTGAGGTAGTTGTTAATTTTTAAAAATTATTATTATTACTATTATTATTATTATTATTATTATTGTTAATATTAATTTTATTATTGTTGTTATTGGTAATATAATTAATATTTGCTTGTATTATCATTATTGTTAGTATTATTAATATGCATAATGAAACTTAGGGTTGTTATTATGATTATCATTTTAAATTAGTGTTATTATTACAAGGATTATGACTATTATTATTATTATCATTATTATTAGAATAAATGTTATTATTATTATTATTATGATTAAAAATATTGTTATGATAAGTATTGTTACTACTAACATTAATATTAAGAATATTAGTATCATTAATAAGTAATATTGTCATTAGTATTATTATTATGACTAGCATTATCATAAAACAATATCTGTATTATTATTATTATTATTATTATTATTATTATTATTATTATTATTATTATTATTATTATTATTATTATTATTATTATTATATTATCACTAATATTATTATTATAATTAAACATTTATGAAAATAAAAGACGTTAATGATGACTAAAAGTTGAATACATGAAAAGGTTAGCGAAAGTAATATTAAAGATTATAGATAATAGTATAATCATGAGTACGAAAAATATGATACAAATATAGATAAACCATAACTATCGATAATAAATAATATAGGGAATATGTATGAAAACTAATTAAGTCTATAGATTATATACGTATGTATAACACATCTCCTATTATTGAAACTTTATTATAATTTTGATTAAAATTATAATTATTATCATTACAATAAATTTATTAATAATAATACTATTATTAATATTATTACTATTATCATCTCTTAGTTATCACTTTAACCTCATTAAAACTATCATTATTATTATTATTATTATTAGAATTATTAATACTTTTATTATCATTATTATCACTATTATCAATGTTACTATAAAAATTATTATTACTAGTACAATAAAAATTAGTCATTTTAAATATACATACAAATTAAATATATATATAATATATAATTTAAGATATAATATATAAAATTTATTCGATTACGATTTAATGTATTAAAATACATATGAATGATATAGGTTCGTGAATCCAAGGCCAACCCTACTCTTGTTATATGTCGTCATATGTATTTTTACTACAAAATACATTAGGTGAGTTTCATTTGCCTTTTTACCCTTTATATTTTTGGGCTGAGAATTCATGCGAATTTTTTATAAATGTTTTACGAAATAGACACAAGTAATCGAAACTACATTATATGGTTGAATGATCGAAGCCGAATATGCCCCTTTTGCTTGGTAGCCTAAGAATTAGTAAACCGATCTACTAATTGACGCGAATCCTAAAGATAGATCTATGGGCTCGACGAACCCCATCCAAAGTACCGGATGCTTTAGTACTTCGATGTTGTTTTATATCATGTCCGAAGGATTTCTCGAAATGATAGGGGATATTCTTATATGCATCTTGTTAATGTCGGTTACCAGGTGTTCAATCCATATGAATGATATTTTTGTCTCTATGCATGGGACGTATATTTATGAGAACTGGAAATGAAATTCTTGTGGTCTATTAAAATGATGAAAATGATCGTTTATGATAAACTAATGAACTCATCAACCTTTTGGTTGACACTTTAAAGCATGTTTATTCTCAGGTATGAAAGAAATCTTCCGCTGTGTATTTGCTCAATTTAAGGATATTACTTGGAGTCATTCATGACATATTTCAAAAGACGTTGCATTTGAGTTGTTGAGTTAATCAAGATTATTATTAAGTCAATTATAGTTGGATATATTATGAAATGGTATGCATGCTGTCAACTTTCGATGTAATGAAAGATTGTCTTTTCAAAAACGAATGCAATGTTTGTAAAATGTATCATATAGAGGTCAAGTAACTCGCGATGTAATCAATTGTAATGTATTCATCCGGATGGATTTGGATGGGTCGTTAGAGTTGGTATCAGAGCGGTGGTCTTAGCGAACCAGGTCTGCATTAGTGTGTCTAACTGATAAGTCGATAGGATGCATTAGTGAGTCTGGACTTCGACCGTGTCTGCATGTCAAAAGTTTTACTTATCATTTCGTGTCGAAAATTATTTGCTTATCATTCTTAAAGTCTAGACACATCTTACTGCATTGATTGCATAAACATTGTATAGATAAATTCATATTTTAGCATATCTGTTATTGTTACCTTTGCCTGACAGTTTCCGTAGATTCCTCCGTAACTTATGGGATTTTAGTATTATATATGCATATGTAAATTATATATTGCAGGGTACTAATCTACATCCTATAATCTGTTTCTTATCAAAAATTCTTCATCTGATCGTACGAGATGAATCCCTCAACCAGTTCGAGTCCCTCAGATTCTGATAGCTATTCCGATAGTTATTCCGACAGCTATTCCGACATGGATATTCACCTAAGCTTCGGAGGCAGCGTCACCAGAATAAATCAATCAATCAGCCATCCCCAATTCATCTGATGGGTTCGTAGTCAACTTAATCAATGGAGACGTGAAGAAGGCGATCCTTTCCACCAACTAAATTACCCTCTTGACGATGAACCTGAAGCACTTACCGGCGAACCTGTTCGAGCCACCATTTTCTCTCTCATTTCCAGAGTATCTCGTCACAATTATATTCTATCTACAATTCTAAACCTTATTCATCCATTCATTCTGACCGACAATCATCCCGGAATAATAGAAGAAGTCAACAAACTACATGCTCGAGTAATCAATTTGGAGAATATGGTGCAAAACTTACCAGCTTCAGCAACATCACCGGTACCAACAGTACCATCAGCAACAGCACCAGTATCATCAACAATCCATGCCTCAACATCTCATTCTGTACATTAAGCATAATCATCATTCTACATGATGTTCTACATCATTTATCCCCGTTCAACATGGCGATTAAGTAATCTCTAAAGTTTTGGAGATTATCCATTCTAATTCTAACAGTAAATCAAATGAGATTAATATCATATTAACTCATTAAATCCATGATTACATCTGAAGAAAATATATATGTAAGTATATTTTCATAAAGATTGTAATTAAAAATTCTTTTGTACAAACTGTTAATGGTGAAAATATTTTAACGGGTAGGTAATACCCGAGGAATATTTAGATTTTACATTAATAAGTTACACTGTACATTCTTCGAAACTGATTCAATAGTCGTTTACTATCCTACTTACATCCACCGATATACGTATCCGTTCACCGCAAAATAACCATTTTCATTCAATTTCATATTTGGATTTTTACCTATCAGAATCCAACAAGTGGCATAATGAAGAAAACATTGGACAAAAATAAAACTTGTTAGAAACAAACAATTTAATTATGAGAAGAATTTTGATAAGAATCCACGCTAACTGTTCCTAGCTAACTGATTACATTTTATTTATCGCAATTTAATTATCGCAATTTACATTCTCGCCATTTTAATTATCGTCATTTAATTTCTGTTATTTACTTTACGCACTTTATTTATCTTCATTTAATTTCTGTTATTTATTTTTACGCAATTTAAATATCGTAACACGTATACAAGGTTTTGACATATCATATCGACGCATATATATATATATATATATATATATATATATATATATATATATATATATATATATATATATATATATATATATTATTTGGAATAACCATAGACACTCTATATGCAGTAATGATCGAGTTCTCTATACAGGGTTGAGGTTGATTCTATAATAATATATATACTTTGAGTTGTGATCGAGTCTGAGACATGTACACGGGTCACGATACGTATTAATTAATTCGAATATTATATATTAAACTATATATGAATTATTGGACTGTCAACTGTGGACTATCGACTGTGGACTAATAACATTGGACAATTAAAATGAATTAAAATGAATTAAAATATTGATTATAATATATGAAACTAAACAATTCTTCAAGTTTGCCATTTGATTTCATCTTAAACCTCATTTGTATCTTGACGATTACGATCTGCATTCAAACCTTTCATGATTCTTGAAAACACTTCAATCGAGAGGATGAACCAACCGCACTTCATCTACGGAAGAAAATATTTATGCATATAGTTATGCACCTGAAAAACTCTCGAAACCTGAGCAAACATTTAACACGTATCCGCGTCAAATCCTTTGGCATTTATTAGCAAAAAAAAATGACTTTTCAATTCCTTTCTAAAGTAGTCAGTTTTGTCACAGCTCCAGCAAGTCAACCTCGATTTTTCAGTTGAAACAATCTTATTATAACCTCGATATACATGTTGTCCTTTCACCATCATTACCGGGGAACCGTTTATGTTCCACCACATTAGCAGTAAACTTACCAACAACTTCATTGATCTTTAAGCCTCTCCGAAAAAAATCACTGTACCTATTCATTGAAACCCTATCTACTCATATGCATCTGATAACGAGAATTGCCGTACCAAATACCGAGAATCAGTAATCAGTATTTTGAAATCTCGCAGCATGTCTACATCAACAGTTATATGTATACATATAACATTTACCTCTTAGAATTATGATCTTTCATTATGAAATTCTGAAAAGCACCCAGTCTACAAATTAATACTTCCAATTCTGAAAAAGCTGAATACAGTAGCAAAAACTGTACACGACTTTAACAGTCGTAAGTTTGATGATAAAGAATAGTATGTTGGCAAAGCTCAGAAATGTTGGAACTGGAAGACGGATTGAGAAAACCATGAAGGAGGCTGTGGACAAATCACAAAGACTAAATCTGCCTTCAAAGAATTCAAATAATTCAATGCCTGCTGAAGTCTTTAGCAAATATCTTGTTTCTAATTATTCTAAATCCTTGCGGAAGAATTTTATTCAGCATCCTTCGAACTTAGAAATTCCAAAATATCATCATAAATATCTTCGATATTTCTGAGGATATTTTCATAAATATTCCCGTCCGAAATTATATATCTTTTCGTGCTATCTGTATTACATCATATTGAAAACTGTTTTAGTTTTCAATATTCTGTAACATCTAAGTATAAATTATGAATGAATTCTGAAGAAGTGTTGGGAATTGAAGCATGAGTTAGGATAATATAATGACACTTGATCAACGTGATTATATTACAGTAAGTCATGCTGAGTTTCTAATGGAACGTGATGATTCACAGATCATAACGTCATCATGTGCCATGTTACATAACTCTTTCATTCTACTTAACTTCTGAACATATCAAAAAAGTATATTCTTGATAGTTCTATTCTCAGTGATTCAGGTAATTTGACAAATCAAATCGTGCGATTACGTTCTTTCTTGTTTAGAACATTAAGCACATTCGAAATTCCATACTTATGAATTCTGGACCGTTACTCGCTTTATTAGAGTTCGAGAAGATAATAAAAAGGCAAAGAACTCCAAAATATAAGAGAAAATATAAAGCCCAATAACAACACGAAAGTTACAAACCATGGATATTAATACGAATAGCAATATAAAGACACGGTATAATTAAGAATAGTATCATCCCAAGGTAATAGTAGAAGTAAACAGATTCTTCTGGTAGAAGATTAAAAAGAAGGATGACAGAAATTATAATTAGAAAAATATTAGGGATTAGAACAGGACTAAAGATTTTCACAATCTTTGGGATGTATGAACTAAGAAAGAAAGTATAGGAATGGTGAGAATAATGGAACAGAGGAGTTTAATTTATAATGGAAATATCAGACAGAGTAATCGAGGTAGATCACCGTATTTAATTATAGAGATATTAATCTCCTTATTCACCGAAGAATCAAATCTCCCTGATTTCGAAGATTTTCTTTAAATCCCTTGAATTCCGGAATTCAAACGCGACTACGTCAAAAGTTATGGAAAATCTCCATTTCTTCATCTCGATCTTTTGTGATAGCTTCACTCATACGCTTCGATTAATCGAATCATTTTATCCATATTACTCAATGATGATAAAACTCTATTTATCAACACATATTCGTCATGAAAACATTTTTATTGTTAACCATGACCACCTCACTCAAATTTCGGGACGAAATTTCTTTAACGGGTAGGTACTGTGATAACCCGAAAATTTCTGATCAAATTTAAACTTAATTTCATATGATCTCGACACGATAAGCAAAGTCGGTAATGTTGAGTCTCAAAATTTTTGACCTACTTTTCATAAATACATTTGACCTTTGACCATTCCCGACGATTCACGAACATAGATGTATAATTAAATATGTAATTATATATATATATATATATATATATATATATATATATATATATATATATATATATATATATATATATATATATATATATATATATATATATATATATATATATATATAGTTAATAAATATTAAAGATTCAATAAACTATATAATCGGTAAATATTATATAAAATGGTAATATATTAAACCTAACTTACAAGTTGAATATAATTATTATGTTAATACTATTATCAATATCAGTATTATTATTAAGCAATATTATCAACAATATTAAATAGATTGTTATTATTATAATTAGTATCCATATTGTAATGCATAAATATTAAATATTAATTGTATGATTACATAATTAATAAAGTATAATGTCAAATTGTAATTACAAGTTAAAAACATAAATGTTATATTAATAATGTTATTATCACTTTCATTATAACTATTAAAAGTAACATTAATATTTGTACTATTATTTTTGATATAAAAATATATGAAATTTGATATATTTGATTTGTTAATATATTTACTAATATTATTGTTATCATTATTAATAACATTCTTATTATTAGTAAAAATTTATGATCTTAGTTATTATTAGGATTATTAGTATTATTATTATTATTACTTTTATAATTATTATTAGTATTTATTAGTATTATTATTTATTATTATTAATATAATTATTAATAAGTATCATAATTATTATTAATATATTTATTAATTATTAAAATTTATTAAATATAGAATATAACAGTAGACAATTACAAAAACTAGTAAGATATCAATCTCATTTTGTACGAATTCAATTATTCCCCTATGAGATAATCTTTTTTTTTATATTTGTTTTGTTTTCTTCTTCCTAGTTAAAGAATCCGTCTACTTATACATTGAATCCACAAACTTAATCAATTATTATCTACATTAACCAAATATTTGTTCCATAAAACAAAATCGTGGCTGCAGTTCGAAATTAAACAGGTTATAAATTTTTTTTCTCTTTATTCTTCTTCAGCGATATTTTCTCTGTTTTATATTTTTTTTTTACCAAATCACGAAAATAAAATAATTGTTAAAATCTAAAATTGAAGAGTTATTAGGAATCATATATTGAAACTCTCTGTAAATTTTTAAGTCCCAAATCATCATATTGATTGTTAATTTTGGAGTCAAAGTTTAATGCTAAAAAGTCAAAATAAATGTTCTTGATGAAATTCGTAATCAAAAGGGATGTTTCAAGTTCAATTGATCACGGAGAAAGTTTCTAGGAGGTATTTCAAACTAGTTTCATTTAGGAATTTTGTTCTCAAACAGCTTCTACTTCGAAATCATAATCCATGTTTATTTTTTTTTCTTTCGCTAACTGCAGCAGTAGTATAAACTGTTTTATTTTTTATTTTTATTTTTTTTGAACATTAAACTTAATTATTTATGATTATGTTGAAGAATTTAAATAGGTTTAAACTTGAATCATTGATGGAATCATCTTCTGGTCGAATTTACTTTTAAAGAAGATGAACATGAGCACAGAATATTATACGGGTTATATACTTTTGGGTTTAGGATTATATCAGATAAACTGACATGGTCCGATGGTTGAGGGTGTTGTGGTGTGAGCGAGAGGTCTCGGGTTCGATTCCGGTCCGAGACATTTCTTTTTAGAAGAACCTTTGAGGTAGTTGTTAATTTTTAAAAATTATTATTATTACTATTATTATTATTATTGTTAATATTAATTTTATAATTGTTGTTATTGGTAATATAATTAATATTTGCTTGTATTATCATTATTGTTAGTATTATTAATATGCATAATGAAACTTAGGGTTGTTATTATGATTATCATTTTAAATTAGTGTTATTATTACAAGGATTATAGCTATTATTATTATTATCATTATTATTATTATTATTATTAGAATAAATGTTATTATTATTATTATTATTATTATGATTAAGAATATTGTTATGATAAGTATTGTTACTACTAACATTAATATTAAGAATATTAGTATCATTAATAAGTAATATTGTCATTAGTATTATTATTATGACTAGCATTATCATAAAACAATATCTGTATTATTATTATTATTATTATTATTAATATTATATTATCACTAATATTATTATTATAATTAAACGTTTATGAAAATAAAAGACGTTAATGATGACTAAAAGTTGAATACATGAAAAGGTTAGCGAAAGTAATATTAAAGATTATAGATAATAGTATAATCATGAGTACGAAAAATATGATACAAATATAGATAAACCATAACTATCGATAATAAATAATATAGGGAATATGTATGAAAACTAATTAAGTCTATAGATTATATACGTATGTATAACACATATCCTATTATTGAAACTTTATTATAATTTTGATTAAAATTATAATTATTATCATTACAATAAATTTATTAATAATAATACTATTATTAATATTATTACTATTATCATCTCTTAGTTATCACTTTAACTTCGTTAAAACTATCATTATTATTATTATTATTATTATTAGAATTATCAATACTTTTATTATCATTATTATCACTATTATCAATGTTACTATAAAAATTATTATTACTAGTACAATAAAAATTAGTCATTTTAAATATACATACAAATTAAATATATATAATATATAATTTAAGATATAATATATAAAATTTATTCGATTACGATTTAATGTATTAATATACATATGAATGATATAGGTTCGTGAATCCAAGGCCAACCCTACTCTTGTTAAATGTCGTCATATGTATTTTTACTACAAAATACATTAGGTGAGTTTCATTTGCCTTTTTACCCTTTATATTTTTGTGCTGAGAATACATGTTAATTTTTTATAAATGTTTTACGAAATAGACACAAGTAATCGAAACTACATTATATGGTTGAATGATCGAAGCCGAATATGCCCCTTTTCCTTGGTAGCCTAAGAATTAGTAAACCGATCTACTAATTGATGCGAATCCTAAAGATAGATCTATGGGCCCGACGAACCCCATCCAAAGTGCCGGATGCTTTAGTACTTCGATGTTGTTTTATATCATGTCCGAAGGATTTCCCGGAATGATAGGGGATATTCTTATATGCATCTTGTTAACTTCGGTTACCAGGAGTTCAATCCATATGAATGCTATTTTTGTCTCTATGCATGGGACGTATATTTATGAGAACTGAAAATGAAATTCTTTTGGTCTATTAAAATGATGAAAATGATCGTTTATGATAAACTAATGAACTCACCAACCTTTTGGTTGACACTTTAAAGCATGTTTATTCTCAGGTATAAAAGAAATCTTCCGCTGTGCATTTGCTCAATTTAAGGATATTACTTGGAGTCATTCATGACATATTTCAAAAGACGTTGCATTCGAGTCGTTGAGCTCATCAAGATTATTATTAAGTCAATTATAGTTGGATATATTATGAAATGGTATGCATGCTGTCAACTTTCGATGTAATGAAAGATTGTCTTTTCAAAAACGAATGCAATATTTGTAAAATGTATCATATAGAGGTCAAGTACCTCGCGATGTAATCAATTGTATTGTATTCGTCCGGATGGATTAGGACGGGTCGTTAGAATTATATGAATGAATATGATTATACATGTATAAATGTATATATATTATAACTTGAAAACGTTAGCAAGTATTAAACGTATAATACTTTATATAAACGTATTTGTTTCAAAATATATTCTAATAGTTATCAATGGAATTAGAAGATAAGATCAAATTATTAAATTATCAGATACATTGAATTATGATTACGAGTCCCTGTTGAGAGGTCCACTTTGATTTAAGAAATCTATTTTCTTTTTAACGGTATTCGAAAAATGGTAAAGTATTTTGCATATAAGAACAATGTGTCAAATATCGAGAGTTAGACAAAAGCTAGTGGAAGACTAAATTACATAATAATCAACTTATTTGATTTCAAATGTACGCAACACTTTTCGATATAATAGAACTAGATTATTAATGTCTATGTTTAAATAACGTAAATTGGAATATTAGTTGTTAGATATATAAATAATTTACAACGTGTATTTAAAACGTGTTCATTAAATATATACGTTTTTCAAATTAGTTAAGTACGCAATAGTAACACTCGCTTAGTAATTGCGATAGATATTTAAAAAGTTAGTACATAAATAAATTATATCTACTTAAGTTTTAAAATAAAAACGTTATGTGTTATAATATTTTTAAACGATTTTAAAACAAACTTTAAATTATAATTAGTTTTGAAAAACTAAATGTTATATTAAATAAATATTTTAACTACATACAATATGTACAAAATTATATTTTTAGTGAATACATATATATATATATATATATATATATATATATATATATATATATATATATATATATATATATATATATATATATATATATATATATATATATATATATATATATATATATATATATATATATATATATATATATATATATATATATATATTACAAAGTGATAGATATTATTTTAACTTAGTCATAAAATATCCTGATTTAAACTAATATATTTTGACAAACAACGAGCCACTGATTTATAGAAGCAAATGACCACAACGCTCAATTTTATAAGTTACATTTTTATAAGGTAATTTATTGATGAGTAAGTCAAATTATTAATAAGGGTACACGCCGCGTAACGTAAAAGGCTAGTTTTCTAAATGTACGAAAATGCGTTCGAAAAACCGAAAGTGGTACATGAGTCGAGTGACAACATACGAGTCATTTGGACAAAAATTACATTTTTACCATGCTCGTAAATATAATATATTATATAAATAATTACCTATATTAATATATATTAATATATATAAATATATAATATAAATATAAGTGTCGGCATAAGATTTAAAAGAGTGTGAGCTAGATCCAGACCTCATGCGATCGCATGAGGCCTCCCACACAATTCCATGCGGTCGCATGAGTGGTAATTGAGGTGAAGATACTATAAATTGCTCGATTTTGATTACAAGTGATTCATTCTTCATCAAGCACTCGCATACAAATATATATACATATAAATTATTAATATTATTATTATTATTATTATTAATATTAGTATTATTAGGAGTGATATTATTAGTATTATACATAAAATACTACGACGAAGTTCTGCTCGCGTGATTTCAAAATAAGTTTTCGAGTAGGATAGGGCTAAGGAAATATTGGGTTATAGCTATGGAGGTGATGAGTATGGTTCATGGGTATGCTCGTGAGGTCAATCTAGTGTTTATCATCTCCGTTGCATTTACGTACCTTTCCTGCAATATTGAATCTCAATATTGATACGTGAGCACTCATAACTTAACTTTTATATATTATTAGTGTATCCCTGACTAGTGCTCGAGTAATTAGGATTATGCATGCTTATACTTTTGATATTGCAATTAGATAGGTTATGTTGAATCTCGAATTAGTTACATATGCGATTGAGATAAGGTATAAGATATGCATGTCGTTGGAAAGCTAGCGAAAAATTAAGAACTTTTTTCATTTAGATATCGAATGATTTCGGTTAACGCATTAGAAGTTATAATCAATTGAATTTTTGTATTATTATTAAAATTAATTATTATTATCATCGTAATTATCGTCGTTATAGTTTTTATCTAATTATCATTATCATTATTATTATTATTATTATTATTATTATTATTATTATTATTATTATTATTATTATTATTATCAATAAAAGGTATTATCATTAATAATTATTATTACTATCGTTATTATCGTTAAAGTTATAATTAGTATTATTAATATTATTATTATCGTTAAAATAATTATTAGTATTATCATTATAATATTTATCATCATTAATATTATTATAATTAAAAATTAATATTAGTAACACCTAATTATTATGATTGCTATTATTATGATTGCTATTATTATTATTAAAATGAACGCGGTATAAAAGACGATTAAAAGCTATCAAACGAATCGATTAGGAAATAATGAGTATGGGTTTCATGATGAAATTTAAAATATCATAAGATGTTGATTTAAATAAAATTATTGTTTTTCGTTACTATTATTATCGTTAGTATTAAAACTACCATTGTAACAAAAATCATCATTTTAATAGAAATGTCATTTTTATTATGAAATGTCATTATTATTATTATCATTTTAAATAAAATTATTATTTTAAAGATAATATTAAAAAGTATTGTAAATATTAAAGTTATCATAATTAGAATTATCACTTTATCATAATATCATTTTTAAATATAAATATTGTTATTATTATTAATAGAATAATAATGATTATTATTACAAAATACTACAATTTCTTTTTACTTACTATTATTATTATCGATATTATTTTATCAAATAAATATGTAATACAAAGATGTTTTACTACATGTAACATAATTACATTAATACTACCTATCATATTATTTTTATGACGTTAAATGAACTTTATAAATTTTATTACTTAAGATATATAAAAGTATATTTTATATAAAATTTTATTTATTAATAAATGAAATATATTATTTACTCTAATAGATCTTTTAAAAATATTTAGAAATATAAAAACGACGATATTTAAACTATATATTAATTATGTATAGATTTTGGAAATCATTTTTAGTCAAATTGACTTTTGTTGACCTTTGCATATTAGTCTCGAGCATTAAGATTGTGATACACTATGACCTGACCTAAATTGTTAGACAATTATTGACCAACATATAAATATATATAATTAATATAGGTTCGTGAATCCGAGGCCAACTTTGCACTTGTTCAATGACGTTATATGTATTTTTACTACGAAATACAATAGGTGAGTTTCATTTGCCTTTTTACCCTTTATATTTTTGGGCTGAGAATACATGCGCAAATTTTATAAATGTTTTATGAAATAAACACAAGTAATTGAAACTACATTATATGGGTGAATGATCGAAGCAGAATATGCCCCTTTTTAGCTTGGTAGCCTGAGAATTTGGGAACAGACCCCCAAATTGACGCGAATCCTAAAGATAGATCTATTGGGCCCAACAAGCCCCATTCTGGAATTTGGAATGCTTTAGTACTTCGATTTTATCATGTCCGATGGGTGTCCTGGAATGATGGGGATATTCTATATGCATCTTGTTAATGTCGGTTACCAGGTGTTCACCATATGAATGATTTTTGTCTCTATGCATGGGACGTATATTATGAGAACTGGAAATGAAATTCTTGTGGTCTATTAAAATGATGAAAATGATCGTTTATGATAAACTAATGAACTCACCAACCTTTTGGTTGACACTTTAAAGCATGTTTATTCTCAGGTGTTAAAGAAATCTTCCGCTGTGCATTTGCTCATTTTAAAGATATTACTTGGAGTCATTTATGGCATATTTCAAAAGACGTTGCATTCAAGTTATTGAGTTCAGTAGAGATTATTATTAAGTAAATGACAGATTAGGTCATTTATAGTTGGACATTAAGAAATGGTATGCATGCCTATTAATTTTCGATGTAAAGAGAGTTTATCTTTTTAAAACGAATGCAATGTCTGAAAAATATATCATATAGAGGTCAAATACCTCGCGGTGTAATCAACTATTGAGAATCATTAATAATGTATATGAATGGGTCCCTTCAGTTGGTATCAGAGCGGTGGTCTTAGCGAACAAGTTCTGCATTAGTGTGACTAACTGATAAGTCGTTAGGATGCATTAGTGAGTCTGGACTTCGACCGTGTCTGCATGTCAAAAGTTTTGCTTATCATTTTTAGTCGGAAATCATCTGCTTATCATCCTTAGGAAATTACCTGCTTATCATTATTAGTCTAGACACGTCTTGCTACATTAATTGCATGAGTAGTGTATAGACAAAATTCATATCTTAGCGATCTGCTAAATTATATCTTATCGTATCTGTTACTTTAAACTTTGCCTGACATATCCCGCAAATTCCTCCGTAAGCTACGAAATCTTTTGTTCTATATCTATGGATATTCTATGTAATTAGAATACCATCCGATAACTGAAAATCATTTCATATCGAAAAATCCTTATTCAATCGTACGAAATGGAATTCATCATTAATTCAAGTTCCTCGGATTCCGAAATGGAATCCCACTCAAGCTCCGAAAGCAGTGTGACCGGAATGGATCAACCAATCAGTCATCATCTATTCTGGATGAATTGGGGATGAGTTCGTAGCCTCCTCAATCATTGGAGACAAGAAGAAGGCGATCCTTTCCATCCACCACATTGCCCTCTTGGCAGAGAACCTGAAGCACTTATCGACGAACCTGTTCGAGACACCATTTTCTCTCTCATTTCCAGGGTATCTCGTCACGATTATATACTACATCAAATACTAGATTTTATTTATCCACTCGTCCAAACCGACAATCACCCCGGTGTAATAGAAGAAGTCAACGAGCTTCGCGCTCGGGTAGTAGTTTTGGAGAACATGGTGCAAAGGTTACAAACACCAGCAGCAGCATCAGCAGCATAACCAGTACCACCATCATCAACACCAACAGTACCATTACCAACCCCAACCAAAACTGTGTCGCAAACCTCAACTTCACAATCTGTCCCACGAGCATCAACGTCATACGCACCATAGATACCAAGGAGTACCAATAACAATAACTGACAAAGTATTAATTCATAACTTCATTGGAGAAACATTCCGCGGCGATTATGTAATCTCTAAAGTCTTAGAGATTATCTAATCTAGCCCTAACCATAAACCAGTTAAGCGAACCAAAATGATAGAAGGAAGAGTAGAAACCCTACCAAAAATGGTGTGTGATTAACAAGCTAAACTTGTTTTACCAACAGCATCAACAGTACCGTCAGCGTCACCAGCATCGTCAGTACAGTCAACATCAGAATCAACAACACCTATAACATCACAAACTCCGTCAGTTCAAGAATCACTGTGGACATCATTACGAATCAATGACGCATATATTGTATCGACGAGTTATGAAGAATTAACTCATTCTCTCTGAAGAAATTATATGTATATTATATATATATATATATATATATATATATATATATATATATATATATATATATATATATATATATATATATATATATATATTTGAAATAAAAATAAATCTTTCCGTGCTAAGCTATTGTGTGTGAATTTTAACTACTCGGTTAATTCATACTACAAATATGCAATAATGTACGTCCTTCGCCCGCAACTTAACCATCGTTAACTACAATCTCTGTCTCAATTCAAAAAATTTAAAATTCATAATAAATCAAGGATATATTTGATTTTACACCCTCATCATTGATGTAACCGAAACTTTTCAGATACCATTATTCGTACTTTGCGAAATTCACAAGAATTTAACAAAAACCAACATCACGCCTCAACAAATAACGAAGTATTGATTCATAATTTCAATATTATTGAAGAAATACTTATGTAATCTGTAAAGCCTTCAAGGGACTATTCAATTCTAGTTTCAACCTTAAATCAAATGAGTTTAATTTAGTATTAACTCATTAAAATCTATGTTACATCTGAAGAGAATATATATACATATATATTTTCATAAAGACAGTAATAAAATTCTTTTGTACAAAATATTAATTGTGAAAATTTTTTAACCGGTAGGTAATACCCGAGATATATATATATATATATATATATATATATATATATATATATATATATATATATATATATATATATATATATATATATATATATATATTCACAATTAATATGTTACATTCTTCGAATTTGATTAAGCAAATTATCAACTATACTTCCTACTTTCACAATAATATACATTCTTTCATAGAAATCAGAACAACCATACTCATTCAAACTCAATTGCACATTCTGATTTTGAAACCTCAGAATTCAATTCGAGATCTAACCGGTACCATCACTTTTAGATTTCTACATCTTTCAAAGCTATACTTTGACTTCAAAACTATGTTAGAACATTAAATGTATATTAACGATTACAATTTGTGTTCAAACCCTTCGAAAATTTATGAAGACACTTCATATAATGAGCAATTGAGATGATGATCCAACCACATACTACCCACAATTATGTACTTAAAAAGCTCTCGAAACCAAAGTCATAATTCAACACAGATCTGTGTCAGATCCTTTGACATTTATTAGCAAAAATAACTTTGCAATTCCTTTTCAAAATAGCAAATTTTATCACAGCTCCAGCAAGACAACTTCGATTTTTCATTCGGAGTAGCCTTATCATAATCTTGATATATATGATTACCCTTTTGTTACCGGAGAACCTTTCATGTTTCACCAAATTAGCAATAAACTTAATCACAACTTCACTAATCTTTAACCTTCCGAAGAATCATTATAATTATCGAAACCCCATCATTTACTCATTTGCATCTTGTAACGAGAATTGCCATACGAATAATCGAAAATTAGCAATTAGTATTTTGAAATCTCGCAGCATGTCTATGCCAACAGTTAAATGTGTATATATAACGTTTATCTTCTGGACTTAATTTGAATGTGAAGATTCCGAAAAACACTCCGAACTACGAATTGGTTCTCCGAAAATGGAAAAATGATGATGAAGCAGCAAAGGCTATAAACGACTTTAACAGTAAAAGTTTGATGATAATGAAGAAGTGTGCTGGCAAAGCGCAGAAAAAGAGAGGTCTTGGAATTGGAAACCGGATTGAGCAAAGTATGAAGGAGGCTGTGGACAAATCACAAAGACTGAACCTGACTTCAAAAGATCCAAATGATTCAGTACCTGCTGAAGTCATTAACGAATACCTTGCTCCTGACTCTAAACCTCTGCAAACAATATTCTTCATCATCCTTTGATATTAGAAATTATAAGATATCATCGCATCTTTCATTATAAATATCCTCCATATTTCTGAAGATATTTCCATAATTATTCTTATCTGAAATCATTTACCTCTTAGTGCTATCTATATTACATCATAAAAGAAACTATTCTAGTTTCTGAATTCTGAAACCCTCAAGTTTAAAATAAGAATATTTTTGAAGTAGTGTTGGGAACTGAAGCATGAATTAGTATAATATAATGACACTTGATCAACGTGATTATATTACGATAATTCATGCTGAGTTTTTAAATGGAATGTGATGATTCACAGATCATAACATCATCATGTGCCACGTTATACGACTCTTGTATTCTATTTAACCTCTAAAATATCAAGAAAATATTTCTTGATGATTCGGTTTTTTTTTCGAGGTATTCTGGTAATTTGACAAGTCAAGATCGTGCCATTATAATTTCCTTCCTAGAACATTAACAATGTTCATTCCGAAATTCATATCTACGAATTCTGGACCATTACAAGCGGTGCTTAATCACAAGAAGAAGAAACGAAAGGACAAAATTCCGAAATAGAAATTAGGGTATAAATCGCAGCAATTAAAAGAGAGCATTAAATAGAGATGACAATGATTATGGGAGACAGAAGTAGAGACATCGAAATATAAGAGAAGATATAAATTCCAACAACCACCCAGAAATTATAAACCGTATATATCGATGCAAATAGCAATATAAAGACATGGAAGAACTAAAAACACTATAAACTCAAGGGTATAGTAAAAGTAAATAGATTCTTCCGACGGTAGATGAAAAAGAAGAATGATAGATATGAAGATAAGGAGTATATCAAGAATCAGAACTGGATGGAGCATATTGACAAATACTTTAAAGTATGAGCTGAGGGAGAAAGAAGAGAATGTGTGAGTTGTAAGGAAACGAAGGGAGTGGATTTATAGTAAAATATCCGACAGAGCAATCAAAATGGATGATCGCATTTAAAGCGGATCCTAATTTCCTTAATCAAATCCTATTACGAAGATTTTCTCCAAATCTCTTGAACTTGAAAATCAATCCTATCTACGTCAAAAGATATGATGAATCTATACCTACTCATTTCACTCTTTGGGTAATAGCTTCACTCGTACTCTTCACAAAAATCAAATGATTTTATCCATATTACTCAATGATGATAAAACCCTAATCTTCAGCTTATATGTGTCATGAAAACATACTTATTGTCAGCCATGACCATCTCAATCAAATTTTGGGACGAAATTTCTTTAACGGGTAGGTACTGTGACAACCTGGAAATTTCCGACCAAATTTAAACTTTAATCTTTATATATTCCCGATACGATAAGCAAAGTTTGTAAATTGAGTCTCAAGAATTTTAAACTGCGTTCATACATTCATTTAACCTCGACCAAATTCCAAAGATTCACGAACCATTATATGAACGAATATGATTATACATGTATAAATGTATATATATTATAACTTGAAAACGTTAGCAAGTATTAAACGTATAATACTTTATATAAACGTATTTGTTTCAAAATATATTCTAATAGTTATCAATGGAATTAGAAGATAAGATCAAATGATTGAATTATCAGATACTTTGCATTATGATTACGAGTCCCTGTTGAGAGGTCCACTTTGATTTAAAAAATCTATTTTCTTTTTAACGGTATTCGGAAAATGGTAAAGTGTTTTGCATATAAGAACAATGTGTCAAATATCGAGAGTTAGACAAAAGCTAGTGGAAGACTAAATTACATAATAATCAACTTATTTGATTTCAAATGTACGCAACACTTTTTGATATAATAGAACTAGATTACTAATGTCTATGTTTAAATAACGAAAATTGGAATATTAGTTGTTAGATATATAAATAATTTACAACGTATATTTAAAACGTGTTCATTAAATATATACATTTTTCAAATTAGTTATGTACGCAATAGTAACACTCGCTTAGTAATTGCGATAGATATTTAAAATGTTAGTACATAAATAAATTGTATCTACTTAAGTTTTAAAATAAAAACGTTATGTGTTATAATATTTTTAAACGATTTTAAAACAAACTTTAAATTATAATTAGTTTTGAAAAACTAAATGTTATATTAAATAAATATTTTAACTACATACAATATGTACAAAATTATATTTTTAGTGAATATATATATATATATATATATATATATATATATATATATATATATATATATATATATATATATATATATTAGAAAGTGATAGATATTATTTTAACTTAGTCATAAAATATCCCGATTTAAACTAATATATCTTGACAAACAACGAGCCACTAATTTATAGAAACAAATGAACACAACGCTCAATTTTATAAGTTACATTTTTATAATGTAATTTATTGATGAGTAAGTCAAATTATTAATAAGGGTACACGTCGCGTAACGTAAAAGGCTAGTTTTCTAAATGTACGAAAATGCGTTCGAAAAATCGAAAGTGGTACATGAGTCGAGTGACAACGTACGAGTCATTTGGACAAAAATTACATTTTGAACATGCTCGTAAATATAATATATTATATAAATAATTACGTATATTAATATATATTAATATATATAAATATATAATATAAATATAAGTGTTGGCATAAGATTTAAAAGAGTGTGAGCTGGATCCAAACCTCATGCGATCGTATGAGGCCTCCCACACAATTCCATGTGGTCGCATGAGTGGTAATTGAGGTGAAGATACTATAAATTGCTCGATTTTGATTACAAGTGATTCATTCTTCATCAAGCACTCGCATACAAATATATATACATATAAATTATTATTATTATTATTATTATTATTATTATTATTATTATTATTATTATTAAGATTATTAATATTAATCTTATTATTATTATTAAGATTATTAATATTAATCTTATTATTATTATTAATATTAGTATTATTAGGAGCGATATTATTAGTATTATACATAAAATACTACGACGAAGTTCTGCTCGCGTGATTTCAAAATGAGTTTTCGAGTAGGATAGGGCTAAGGAAATATTGGGTTATAGCTATGGAGGTGATGGGTATGGTTCATGGGTATGCTCGTGAGGTCAATCTAGTGTTTATCATCTCCGTTACATTTACGTACCTTTCCTGCAATATTGAATCTCAATATTGATACGTTTGCACTCATAACTTAACTTTTATATATTATTAGTGTATCCCTGACTAGTGCTAGAGTAATTAGGATTATGCATGCTTGTACTTTTGATATTGCAATTAAATAGGTTATGTTGAATCTCGAATTAGTTACATATGCGGTTGAGATAAGGTATAAGATATGCATGTCGTTGGAAAGCTAGCGAAAAATTAAGAACTTTTCATTTAGATATCGAATGATTTCGGTGAACGGATTAGAAGTTAAAATCAATTGAATTTTTGTATTATTATTAAAAATGATTATTATTATCGTCGTTATTATCGTCGTTATAGTTTTTATCTAATTATCATTAATATTATTATTATTATTATTATTATTATTATTATTATTATTATTATTATTATTATTATTATTATTATTATTATTATTATTATTATTATCAATAAAAGGTATTATCATTAATAATTATTATTACTATCGTTATTATCGTTAAAGTTATAATTAGTATTATTAATATTATTATTATCGTTAAAATAATTATTAGTATTATCATTATAATATTTATCATCATTAATATTATTATAATTAAAAATTAATATTAGTAACACCTAATTATTATGATTGCTATTATTATTATTATTAAAATGAACGCGGTATAAAAGACGATTAAAAGCTATCAAACGAATCGATTAGGAAATAATGAGTATGGGTTTCATGATGAAATTTAAAATATCATAAGATGTTGATTTAAATAAAATTATCGTTTTTCGTTACTATTATTATCGTTAGTATTAAAACTACCATTGTAACAAAAATCATCATTTTAATAGAAATGTCATTTTTATTATGAAATGTCATTATTATTATTATTATCATTTTAAATAAAATTATTATTTTAAAGATAATATTAAAAAGTATTGTAAATATTAAAGTTATCATAATTAGAATTATCACTTTATCATAATATCATTTTAAATATAAATATTGTTATTATTATTAATAGAATAATAATGATTATTATTACAAAATACTACAATTTCTTTTTACTTACTATTATTATTATCGATATTATTTTATCAAATAAATATGTAATACAAAGATGTTTTACTACGTGTAACATAATTACATTAATACTACCTATCATATTATTTTTATGACGTTAAATGAACTTTATAAATTTTATTACTTAAGATATATAAAAGTATATTTTATATAAAATTTTATTTATTAATAAATGAAATATATTATTTACTCTAATAGATCTTTTAAAAATATTTAGAAATATAAAAACGACGATATTTAAACTATATATTAATTATGTATAGATTTTGGAAATCATTTTGAGTCAAATTGACTTTTGTTGACCTTTGCATATTAGTCTCGAGCATTAAGATTGTGATACACTATGACCTGACCTAAATTGTTAGACAATTATTGACCAACATATAAATATATATAATTAATATAGGTTCGTGAATCCGAGGCCAACTTTGCACTTGTTCAATGACCTTATATGTATTTTTTACTACGAAATACAATATGTGAGTTTCATTTGCCTTTTTACCCTTTATATTTTTGGGCTGAGAATACATGTGCAAATTTTATAAATGTTTTACGAAATAGACACAAGTAATTGAAACTACATTATATGGGTGAATGATCGAAGCCGAATACGCCCCTTTTTAGCTTGGTAGCCTAAGAATTTGGAAACAGACCCCAAATTGACGCGAATCCTAAAGATAGATCTATTGGGCCCAACAAGCCCCATTCTGAAATTTGGAATGCTTTAGTACTTCAATTTTATCATGTCCGATGGGTGTCCCGGAATGATGGGGATATTCTATATGCATCCTGTTAATGTCGGTTACCAGGTGTTCACCATATGAATATGGGACGTATATTATGAAAACTGGAAATGAAATTCTTGTGGTCTATTAAAATGATGAAAATGATCGTTTATGATAAACTAATGAACTCACCAACCTTTTGGTTGACATTTTAAAGCATGTTTATTCTCAGGTGTTAAAGAAATCTTCCGCTGTGCATTTGCTCATTTTAAAGATATTACTTGGAGTCATTTATGGCATATTTCAAAAGACGTTGCATTCAAGTTATTGAGTTCAGTAGAGATTATTATTAAGTAAATGACAGATTAGGTCATTTATAGTTGGACATTAAGAAATGGTATGCATGCCTGTTAATTTTCGATGTAAAGAGAGTTTATCTTTTAAAAACGAATGCAATGTCTGAAAAATGTATCATATAGAGGTCAAATACCTCGCGATGTAATCAACTATTGAGAATCATTTATAATGTATTTGAACGGGTCCCTTCAATTCAATCTTCCCATGTATGAAAATCTTTATAAATAAAAGTTCTCGCAGTTCTCGCCTTTTTTGTGGTTCTCGTTTGAACTTTTTAATATATATATATATATATATATATATATATATATATATATATATATATATATATATATATATATATATATATATATATATAAGAATAACAGAAGGTGAAAAGAAAAAAAAATGGTAATGGAGTGCAACAGGTTTCTGCTGCGACTGAGAAAGAAAAACAACTGCAAGACACCATTAAAGCATTGTCAGAGAATGTGACGAAGCTAATGACAGAGCGAAACAACGCTCTTACTGCTAAAGCCTCTGCGGAACATGAGTTCACCAAGGTCCACCAACATCTCCCAGAACTGGCTAGAAAGATCCTCAATTCCAAACCCGTTTCTGTAAACTTTTCAACATTTGCTGCCGCGTTAAGGCTATGCGAGAGGGTTGAATTTATGGACGAGATTGCTATTCGCTGCCCACTGCCAGACCCGCTACCATCTGCATTAGCTAATCACCTTTGCTCACTGGAAGACGCGAAATCAGCATACACGGTTGCTCAACAGGGCATAGCTGAAATTCCTCTTCCCAAGATAACGGCAATAAGTGAGCAAGAAGATGCCACTGCAGATGACATCATCAAGCTCGACTTATCCAAAGATTAATACTTACATTGTATAACAGCACGCAGCTGCTTCTGCGACCTTATTAATAAAATTTCGCTTTTTCATATTTTTGCAAGTACTTCTATTTTTATAGCGCTTTCATTATCAATATTCATAACACAAACTTGTCCTTTGCAATTTCCAACATATATTATTGTGCACATAATAAATGCGTACTTTTGCGAAACAATCTGTATGCGTATATGCTTATACGTTATGAATCTTCTAAGTCCGCCGAAACGGTCCTTAGGCAATTAATTAGCATTGCGAAGCATCTAAGCATTGGCAAAATCAAACACTTAGGTTATAAAATTCCTTTCGCAATAATTCGCATGCATAAGTGGGCAATTTCATCACTTTGTTATTTAAATATTGCGAAATACTATAATCATTATGAAACAATCTTTAAAACATTTCATAACTATTCGCATTTCATATATAAATTTTTCGCATACTTTTACAAGTGTTTATTTTTGAAATTTCGTCAAGTGTGATCAAGACTTGCAAAAAATTAAAAACAAGAACACCTAATAAGTATATTAGCCATATGCTTTGTATCCAATTTCGCACGTTATACATATATATCTGATATTTTTCGCAAAACTATGCATAATACCGCTTTAATAAAACAGCATGCCACGCATTAGGTAAAACTCGCCCTTCCATATCTGCGAGCTTATATGAACTGCAGCATTAATTGCCACAATTTGATAAGGGCCTTCCCAATTAGGACCTAACTTGCCAAGCTTTTCTGCTCTGCTTGCTTCATTGTTTCGCAGTACCCATTCGCCTATAGCGAAAGACAAAGCACACACTCTTTTGTTATAATACTTAGCAATTTGCTGCTTATTATTCGCTTCTCTAATAGCAGCCATTAATCTCCGCTCTTCTATGAAATTTAGATTTTCGCTCAACGCAGCATCATTTGCTTCACCATCAAAGTTAGCAATTCGATGCGTTGGTACCAGAATTTCTGCGGGGATAACTGCCTCAGAACCATATACCAAACTAAAAGGTGTTTCGCCTGTACTCTTTTTGAAAGTAGTGCGATGTGCCCATAACACATTGGGTAATTCATCTACCCAACCAGTTCGCCTTTCGCATAACCTCTTTTTAATAGCACTCACAATATCACGGTCAGTTACTTCACACAACCCATTGGCTTGCGGGTGTGCCACTGACGTAAACTTTTTCATAATATTTAAATCAGTGCACCATGTCTTAAAAGGATCTTTTGCTATTTGAGCTCCATTATCACTAACCAATTCTCGCGGAATGCCAAATCGGCAAACAATGTATTCCCATACAAAATTTCGCACTGGCACACCAGTAATAGTGCGAACCGCCTTAGCTTCAACCCATTTGGTAAAGTAATCAATCGCGACAATCAGGAATTTAACATTTCCAGGGCCTGCAGGAAATGGCCCTACAATGTCAATAGCCCATTTATTAAACGGCCATGGTGAATTAACAGGAATCATATCATGCCGCGGCATTCGATTCTGCGGAGCATGCCTTTGGCAACTTTTACAGCGTTTGACAATTTTTGCTACATCGCGATATAGGGATGGCCAAAAGTATTCCATTCGCATAATTTTTGCTGCGATAGTTTTGTAGCCTGAATGCAGTGCTCAAGTACCATTATGCACTTCTTCAACAATCATTTCTGCCTCGATTGGGCTAACACATTGCATCATTGGTCCGCAGTATGATTTGCGATATAAGATATCATCTTGGATGATATACATCGGTGCTCGCTCTCTTACTAAGCGGGCTTCGCGACCATCATCTGGCAGAATATCACTGCGGATATATTGTAAAATTGGATCCATCCAATTTTGCTGATCTTTCGTAACAGATGCAACCATTAAGTCACTATCTATTGATTTACTTGGTAATTCCTCAACCCATACTTGTTTTTGAAAGTGCGAGAACGTTAAGGCAGCCAATTTGCTCAACGCATCCGCCTTTTTGTTTTGGCTTCTTGGCACTTGCGCGAGTTCGAAATGCTCAAATCGCATTGCTATTTCTTTCAACAACTGCAAGTATTTTTGCATAGAGGGATCGTGCGTGTCAAAAGATCCATTAAACTGATTCGCTACTAGCTGTGAATCCGTAAATGCACGCAACTTAACAATATTCATTTTCCGCGCAATATTTAAACCTGCAAGCAGTGCCTCATACTCTGCCTCATTATTTGTTACGTCAAAATTAAACCGCAGAGTATAAGTATGCTCTTCACCGCTTGAACTTGCCAAAACTAATCCCGCACCTGCACCTTCTGCGCACGAAGCACCATCAGTAAATAAATCCCAAGTTTCACCGTGTTCAGGTTTTAGTGCGGTTCTTTCGTTAATCACCTCCAACTCTCCAGACAGTTCAGCGAGATAATCCGCCATAACTTGCCCTTTTTCAACGCTACATGGAAGGTAAGATATTTGATAAGCACCTAATTCTACCGCCCATAATGGGAGTCTATCGGATATCTCTGGCTTTCTTAAGACTTACCTGATTGGTAGATTAGTTAATACATGCACGGGATGCCCTTGAAAATATCTTTGTAGCCTTCGCGTTGTTAAAATGAGCGCATACACAAACTTTTCAATCGGCGCATAGTTTATTTCACTTCCCGTAAGTGCTTTACTAACAAAATACACAGGCTTTTGTATTTTGTTCCTTTCTGCGATCAAAACTGAGCCAAAAGCTTCGTTTGCTACTGAGATATAAAGATAAAGAGTTTCGCCATAAACCGGCGCTGTTAGTGTAGGCAAAGTTTTTAACAACTTTTTCATCTCCTGAAACGCAGATTCTGCTTCACTGGACCAAACAAAATTCTTTTGCTTCAAACAACCTTTTAAGGTTTTGAAAAATGGCAACTGCCTTTCCGCGGCTTTAGACAAGAAACGCGTTAATGCGGCTAGCTTTCCCGTCAAACTTTGCACTTCCTTGACCGTTTTTGGTGCGGTCATATTTTCTATAGCCGCGATCTTTTTTAGATTAGCTTGAATACCTTGTTCTGTAACAAGATATCCCAAAAATTTCCATTCCGTTTCGCCAAAGCTACATTTTAGCGGATTAAGCTTCATGTTTATTTTTCGCAGTCTGTCAAATGTTTCTCGCATATCTTCAATGATTCGCTCTTGCGTTGTGCTTTTAATGACTAAATCATCTACATAAGCTTCAAGATTACGCCCTATTTGTTTATCAAACGCGGTATCAATCAACCGTTGATATGTCGCACCTGCATTGATTAAACCGAAAGGCATCATGATATAACAATATATGCCTTTGCCCGTATGAAATGCGGTTTTATCTGCGTCTTCTTGCGCCATAGGAATCTGATGATATCCTCTTGCCGCGTCCAAAAAACATTTATATGGAAAAGCATGTAAAGATTCCACTTTCAGATCAATTTCTGGAAGCGGATAGTTATCCTTCGGGCACGCTTTATTCAAATCTTTATAATCAATACACATTCTCCAAGAACCATCAGGTTTCTTCACCAATACTGGATTTGCAATCCATGATTGGTATTGGACTTCGCGCAAAATTCCGGCTCTCACCAGTTTTGTTACTTCTTCACACAACCATTTTACGCGGTCTGGAGCCATACCCCTTCGCTTTTTCACTACAGGTTTTAGAGCTGGATTCACATTAAGCCTGTGTTCTGCAATATGACGCAGAACACCAGTCATATCGTTTTCACACCAGGAAAAAACATCCATATATTGGACAAGTAATTGCACGATTTGTCTTCTAGTATCCGCACTAACATTACGTCCGACTTTGATTTTCTGTTCTGGATATGCGGGATTAATTATTTCCATAGCATCAACAGGTTCTTGCCCTGTGGTATTTACGTTAACAACCGCACAAATAGGCATAATGCTCATTGAACATATTGTGGCAATTCCCTTATACGTTGGAAACTTAATCATGCCATGAATTGTAGACGGGACAATCCCAAATTTATGTAACATCCCGTTTTTCCCGTACATATTGAAAGGTACATACTTAATCATTGTACGTTTGTAACTTGCTAGACTATGCGTAAATGTCTATATATATATACTTGATAATGTGTGCGAATACAAGTTTATACATGGGCTTTGTTAGCGTTAAGTCTTATGAGACTATTGTTGAAGGTTAGGCGAATATAGGAAGCGAGATTTAAGTGTACGAATTAAATAAAATCAAATTTTGTTTAAGGTTGTCGAAGTGTCCAGGTGACGGCCAATGCCGCGCCGCGACACATTGGGCCGCGCCGCGGCATATAAAGCAAATCCAGATCAGCAATTGGATTAAGAAGGGTCGATTTTCCCCTTATGTGTCGCGCCGCGACAAAGGGGTCCGCGCCGCGGCATTTCAAGCGAACCAGGTTCAGATAGTGGGTTAAGAGAGGTTGTTTTTCCTTCGTAATGTCGCGCCGCGACATATAGCGCCGCGCCGCGACAACTCTGCAGTTCTGACTCCGATTTTAGCTCAAATTGAATGACTTCAAGGGGCAAATTGGTAATTTCGCGTATAAATCAGATGGGAGCATTAAATCCCAACCACTCATCCATTTCATTTATTTCTTTTCTCTTTTCTTTCCAATTTCTCTCCCAAAACTTAAAACCCAATTGAATTAAAAGCAAGATTTGAGAGTGAAGGATTGAGGGTTGATCTTTGGAGCAAGAATTAAAGTTGTTCCTTGTGTCTCTAGCTACGCGTTGATAGTCTCGGTAAGTTCTAACTCTAAGTTTTGAGTTTTAATTAGTTTATGCTAGGGTGTTGTTCATTTGGAACTTATGTGACCCATTTGGGGTTAAAATGGGCGAACTTGGGTTGTGTTGAGGAAAGAAAACCCAAATGGCCATAACCTAGGGTTTGGTCTTATGATTTGGGGTTATAAATGTTAAATGGCGTTTTTAGTCACTAACACGCTTGTTAAAGTTGAAAGAGATGTTATTTGGGTCATGTTTGATAAGTTTGGTAGTGAAAGTGTTAAATGGATCCAAAATGGGCTAGTTGACCTAGTTTGGGTGAAATGGGTATGAATTAACCTAAGTTTGTGTTAGTTGATGTTAGTAGACTTAATTTACTAGCTTTAGTGATTAAAGTCGGATCTTGGCCATTTAAGGGCGGTTTTGGTATGGTTGAGTCATTTAATGCGAATTGGGTCATTAAATGCTCAAGTAAGTGTAATGTGGTTAATTCCACTAGTTGTGTAATCGAATGTGTACTTATGTAATTAGGTACTTTGCTTTGAAGCCTTCGGAAGCATTTAAATCACCACCGAAGTGTTAAGGTGAGTGGAATAATTATATGCGTAGGTATATAATATATTTATTTGTGGTAGCGTGAGATGTGAAGTGTCGAGGTGTTAAGACACCACGTTTCACGTGACGAGTGAAGCATCGAGGTGTTAAGATGCCACTCGAGGTGAAGCATCGAGGTGTTAAGATGCCACCTAGGAGTGAAGTGTCGAGGTGTTAAGACGCCACTCCATGTTAAAGGGTGAAGTGTCGAGGTGTTAAGACGCCACCCGAGGGTGAAGTATCGAGGTGTTAAGATGCCACCCGGGGGTTAGTGATACGAGGTGCTAAGTACACTAATGGATGTTATGAACACCAATGGGAAATTCGAGTACCATCCCTTGTACGATTGGTTAACCATGGTTATTGTGTTCTAGTGTAAGCATATTATATTGTACGGTTTGTATATATGCTATTGCATTGCTAGCTTCTGATATTGGAAGTTTATAGTTTATAATTGAGATGATAAGCTAATTGTGTTGCTAGCATGTATGCGGTATGTGTTTAAGTGTTTGCAAGTAAGTATATTATATATGTACGTGTATAATTATTGCATTCACTAAGCGTTAGCTTACCCCTCTCGTTGTTTATCTTTTTAGTCGCAGGTACGGATAAGGGCAAAGGGGTTATCGGGCATTAAGTGGCCCTTGATGATGTTTTGTTGAAGCTTGGAAGTTGGCCTAATGTTTTGGGTAGTTTAGTCCCAAACCATGCTCATGTGTCGTTTGGATTATAAACTATCATTTGTAGTAGGTCAAACTTGTATCACATTTATTAATGGCCTTCGTGCCTTTTGTAAACACTAAACTTGATGTATGTTTTAACAAAACGTGTGAAATGGTTTACACATTTAATTGGCGCGTAAATGTGTTGTATAAAAAAAAAATTTTATCGTATGGAATACGGGTTGGGTTGTTTCAAGTGGTATCAGAGCATGGTCTAAGGGATTTAGGCGACTTGAGATAGGCGCCTAGACTTAGACTTTATTGTGTATGCGCGTTATGCAGGACTTGTAGGAGACGGGTCGGACCGGGAGTTGATTAGTGCTTAGGTTTATGTGAACTAACCTTGCGCTAATTGTTTTGTGTGGTGTTATCAATCGTTAAGCAAGATAGACGTTGTACTAGCGAGTTAATGCGACGTGCTCGCGTAACAATGATTAGCTACCATTGTTACGGGTTCAAATCGTGTCAAACAAGCGATGTACGACGATTGTTGAGCAAGATGGGTTAGTGTGGTGTATATGTATATACTTATGTGTTAAATCCTTTTCGTCTCGTTGTTTAATCTATTCCGTTTTATAGAATGAAGATGAGAAACGGGCATGATATCAACGGCGGAGGTACTAGTGAAGAAGTCGAGTTTACGGCCAAGGTTGAGGCCATTTTGAAAAGGCATCATGAGGCTTTTCTCGAGGACGTTAAGAAGATGTTCCTAGATACGATTGACGAGCAATTAGTCAATGTGGTAAAGGAGCAAGTTAAGGCCGTTCTTCGCGAAGATAATGTGGGAAGACGGGACTTTTTCTATAAGAATTTCAAGGACTCTCAACCTCCCTCTTTTGATGGTGAAAGAGATCCTCTTAAGAGCGCCCGTTGGATCTCCGATATGGAGGGGGCCTTCCGTACTTGTGAATGTCCTCTCGATAAGAGGACAAGGTACGGGTGTAGTATGTTGAGGGGCGATGCCAAGTTGTGGTGGGACGCAAAGCTCCAAGTTTATGGTGAAGAGCAATGCATGGAATTCACTTGGAATGAATTCAAGTCCGAATTTTTCAAGGAATACCGAACTTCGGCCGATCTTACTAGGCTTAAGGACGAGTTACGTTCCTTGAGGCAAGGGTCGATGGATTTGAACACTCTCAAATCCGTGTTTTTGTCCAAGACCCAATTTTTCCCGGAGTACGTCGGGAATGATAAAATGTTGAAGGAAGATTTCTATCGAACCTTGAACGACAACTATCAAGATAAGATTAGTGTGAACGTAGTGAAAAGCTTTGATGAGTTGTTTGACATGGCCAAAGGTTTCGAGTCGCTCATCTTAAGGAAGAGTGGTTTTACTTTTGGCAAGAGAAAAAGTGAAGGTTCGAGCTATTCAAACTTTTCGAACAAAAAGAACAAGAAAAGTTCCGAAAGTGTCAATAGCGTGAAGAAGGGCGCTTCCGGTGGTTTTACTTTTACGTGCTATAATTGTGGGCAAGCGGGTCATATGGCTCGTGATTGTCCAAAACCATCTTCTGAAAACAAGCTCACTTGTTTTAATTGCGGTAAAGAAGGGCATAAGAAGCCGGAGTGTCCCGATTTGCGCAACGATAATGTTAAGTGTCTAGAGAAGGCGGCGGGTACGGCTAGGGGTCGCAACTATTTGATGACCAATGATGAGGCCAAGCAATCCAATGAAGTCGTCTCAGGTACTTTCATAGTTAACTCTAATCCGGCACGGATACTTTTTGATAGTGGGGCTAATTTGTCCTTTGTGTCGCCTCGATTTGTGCCTAAGTTAAATAAACCGCTAGTTAAGTTAAGTCATCCGGTAGAAGTTGAAATAGCGGATGGCAAGACGGCGCTAGTGGTTGATGTGTGTAAGAATTGTAATGTTGTATTTGGTTCCGAAACGTTTAAGATCGATCTTATTCCGATGACTTTGGGTGATTTTGATATTGTTATTGGTATGGATTGGCTCGATCTTAATAGAGCCGATATTGCATGCCATGATAAATTCATTCGGATGAAGACCCCAAGTGGAGGAGAATTAATTATTCATGGCGATAAGCGAAGGAGACTTGTACCGATATGCACTTTTGCACGGGCACGTCGTTTCCTTGTTAGTGGTGGCATGGCTTTTCTTGCCCATGTTGTTGATACTCGTGATGAGCCACCAACCATTCGTGAAATCCCTGTGGTTAATGAATTTGAAGACGTTTTTCCGGATGAGTTACCGGGTGTTCCGGCGGAAAGACAGGTTGAGTTTCGTATTGAGTTGGTTCCGGGAGCTACTCCCATTGCTAAAACTCCTTATCGTTTAGCACCAACGGAAATGAAAGAGTTGTTAAATCAAACCCAAGAGTTGCTCGAGAAGGGTTTTATTCGACCGAGTGCTTCGCCATGGGGCGCTCCGGTGTTATTTGTGAAGAAGAAAGATGGTAGTATGCGTATGTGCATTGATTACCGTGAGTTGAATAAAGTGACGATCAAGAATCGTTATCCATTACCTAGGATTGACGATTTATTTGATCAACTTCAAGGTGCAACGTATTTCTCTAAGATCGACCTACGGTCCGGCTATCACCAAATGCGGGTCCGTGAGGAAGACATAGAGAAGACGGCTTTTCGAACGCGTTACGGGCATTACGAGTTTGTAGTTATGCCCTTTGGTCTTACGAATGCACCGGCGGCATTCATGGATCTTATGAACCGAGTGTGCCAACCTATGTTGGACAAGTTGGTAATTGTGTTCACTGACGACATACTCGTTTATTCGAAGAGTATGAAGGAACATGAACATCATTTGCGGTGTGTGTTAAAGACGTTGCGGAAAGAGAAGTTGTGTCAAGCTCCGGTGTTAGTGTTGCCGGAAGGTGTAGAAGACATGACGGTCTATTGTGATGCGTCTTTAAATGGACTCGGGTGTGTTCTAATGCAAAGAGGTAAAGTCATCGCTTATGCCTCTCGACAATTAAAAGAACACGAAATGAGATATCCGACTCATGATCTTGAGTTGGCGGCGGTAGTGCATGCGTTGAAAATTTGGCGCCATTACTTGTACGGTGTCAAGTGTACGATTTATTCGGATCATAAGAGTTTGAAACATCTCTTTAATCAACGAGATTTGAATTATCGCCAACGTAGGTGGATGGATGTGGTGAAAGACTACGATTGTGAGATACTTTATCACCCGGGTAAGGCGAATGTGGTCGCGGATGCGTTGAGTCGAAAGAGTCAACATCCGGCGATAAAAGTGGGGTCGTTACGTTTGATTATTACCAACGATTTTCTTGAAAAGCTTGGTGAGATTCAAATAGAGGCTTATGTTCACAACAAGCATACGGAGCGAATCGTGGGCCAAACGGAGTTTATTACTTTGGGTTCGCGTGGTTTGTTGTCCTTCCAAGGAAGGGTGTGGGTGCCTAAGATGGGTGATTACCGACGAGTTCTACTTGATGAAGCACATAAGTCAAAATACTCCATTCATCCGGGCGCGACGAAAATGTATCTTGACTTGAAGAAAGATTATTGGTGGCCGGGCATGAAGCGTGATGTTGTGAAGTATGTTGAGCAATGCGTCACGTGTTTGCAAGTAAAAGCCGAACACCAAAAGCCGTATGGTAAATTACAACCGTTAGAAATCCCGAAATGGAAATGGGAGCACATTACCATGGATTTCATTACAAAGTTACCTAAAACGGCGAGAACCCAATTCGATTCGATTTGGGTTATAGTTGACCGATTGACAAAAAGCGCTTTGTTTCTTCCCATTAAAGAAGTGATATCGTCGGAGACCTTGGCTAAGTTGTTTATCAGGGAAGTGGTCTCTCGACATGGGGTTCCTATATCTGTTATTTCGGATCGAGATACCCGTTTTACATCTCGGTTTTGGGAAAAGTTTCATGAAGATATGGGTACACAATTGAAATTGAGCACGGCGTACCATCCTCAAACGGACGGTCAAACCGAACGTACGAATCAAACATTGGAGGATATGTTACGTGCGTGTATTATTGATTTTGGTGGTAGTTGGGACGAGCACTTACCTTTGGTGGAATTCTCGTACAATAATAGTTATCATACTAGTATCGAGATGCCACCGTATGAGATGCTTTATGGGCGAAGGTGTCGAACCCCGATTTGTTGGGGTGAAGTGGGTCAAAGGGAAATCGGGAGTACCGATTTGGTCTTAGAAACGAATAGCAAGATTGATATGATTCGAGAGCATTTGAAAAAGGCTCAAGATAGACAAAAGTCGTATGCTGACAAACGTAGACGAATGATCGAATTTCAAGAAGGTGACATGGTGATGCTTAAGGTTTCGCCATGGAAAGGTGTTATTCGGTTTCGAAAACGAGGAAAGTTAGCTCCTCGGTTTATCGGTCCGTTTAAGATTTTTGCTCGTGTTGGCGAAGTTGCCTATCGTTTGGAATTACCCGAAGAGCTTGCGGGGATCCATAATACATTTCATGTTTCCCATCTCCGTAAGTGTCTTGCGGATGATTCTTCATGGGTGCCTTTAGACGAGATCGAGCTACACAATAAGTTAGAGTATATTGAGAAGCTGATTGCTATACTCGATGAGAAGGTCAAAAGGTTGAGAAATAAAGAGGTTAGGACTTTTAAAGTTCAATGGCGTCGTAGTAAAGGTTCTGAGTTTACTTGGGAGCCCGAAGAATTTGTGTTGGTTTATCTTCCCTCTTGTCATGCGGCTTGGATCGCGAGGGCGCGCTCCGATTCAAGTGGGGGAGAGTTGTAACATCCCGTTTTTCCCGTACATATTGAAAGGTACATACTTAATCATTGTACGTTTGTAACTTGCTAGACTATGCGTAAATGTCTATATATATATACTTGATAATGTGTGCGAATACAAGTTTATACATGGGCTTTGTTAGCGTTAAGTCTTATGAGACTATTGTTGAAGGTTAGGCGAATATAGGAAGCGAGATTTAAGTGTACGAATTAAATAAAATCAAATTTTGTTTAAGGTTGTCGAAGTGTCCAGGTGACGGCCAATGCCGCGCCGCGACACATTGGGCCGCGCCGCGGCATATAAAGCAAATCCAGATCAGCAATTGGATTAAGAAGGGTCGATTTTCCCCTTATGTGTCGCGCCGCGACAAAGGGGTCCGCGCCGCGGCATTTCAAGCGAACCAGGTTCAGAAAGTGGGTTAAGAGAGGTTGTTTTTCCTTCGTAATGTCGCGCCGCGACATATAGCGCCGCGCCGCGACAACTCTGCAGTTCTGACTCCGATTTTAGCCCAAATTGAATGACTTCAAGGGGCAAATTGGTAATTTCGCGTATAAATCAGATGGGAGCATTAAATCCCAACCACTCATCCATTTCATTTATTTCTTTTCTCTTTTCTTTCCAATTTCTCTCCCAAAACTTAAAACCCAATTGAATTAAAAGCAAGATTTGAGAGTGAAGGATTGAGGGTCGCGTTGATAGTCTCGGTAAGTTCTAACTCTAAGTTTTGAGTTTTAATTAGTTTATGCTAGGGTGTTGTTCATTTGGAACTTATGTGACCCATTTGGGGTTAAAATGGGCGAACTTGGGTTGTGTTGAGGAAAGAAAACCCAAATGGCCATAACCTAGGGTTTGGTCTTATGATTTGGGGTTATAAATGTTAAATGGCGTTTTTAGTCACTAACACGCTTGTTAAAGTTGAAAGAGATGTTATTTGGGTCATGTTTGACAAGTTTGGTAGTGAAAGTGTTAAATGGATCCAAAATGGGCTAGTTGACCTAGTTTGGGTGAAATGGGTATGAATTAACCTAAGTTTGTGTTAGTTGATGTTAGTAGACTTAATTTACTAGCTTTAGTGATTAAAGTCGGATCTTGGCCATTTAAGGGCGGTTTTGGTATGGTTGAGTCATTTAATGCGAATTGGGTCATTAAATGCTCAAGTAAGTGTAATGTGGTTAATTCCACTAGTTGTGTAATCGAATGTGTACTTATGTAATTAGGTACTTTGCTTTGAAGCCTTCGGAAGCATTTAAATCACCACCGAAGTGTTAAGGTGAGTGGAATAATTATATGCGTAGGTATATAATATATTTATTTGTGGTAGCGTGAGATGTGAAGTGTCGAGGTGTTAAGACACCACGTTTCACGTGACGAGTGAAGCATCGAGGTGTTAAGATGCCACTCGAGGTGAAGCATCGAGGTGTTAAGATGCCACCTAGGAGTGAAGTGTCGAGGTGTTAAGACGCCACTCCATGTTAAAGGGTGAAGTGTCGAGGTGTTAAGACGCCACCCGAGGGTGAAGTATCGAGGTGTTAAGATGCCACCCGGGGGTTAGTGATACGAGGTGCTAAGTACACTAATGGATGTTATGAACACCAATGGGAAATTCGAGTACCATCCCTTGTACGATTGGTTAACCATGGTTATTGTGTTGTAGTGTAAGCATATTATATTGTACGGTTTGTATATATGCTATTGCATTGCTAGCTTGTGATATTGGAAGTTTATAGTTTATAATTGAGATGATAAGCTAATTGTGTTGCTAGCATGTATGCGGTATGTGTTTAAGTGTTTGCAAGTAAGTATATTATATATGTACGTGTATAATTATTGCATTCACTAAGCGTTAGCTTACCCCTCTCGTTGTTTATCTTTTTAGTCGCAGGTACGGATAAGGGCAAAGGGGTTATCGGGCATTAAGTGGCCCTTGATGATGTTTTGTTGAAGCTTGGAAGTTGGCCTAATGTTTTGGGTAGTTTAGTCCCAAACCATGCTCATGTGTCGTTTGGATTATAAACTATCATTTGTAGTAGGTCAAACTTGTATCACATTTATTAATGGCCTTCGTGCCTTTTGTAAACACTAAACTTGATGTATGTTTTAACGAAACGTGTGAAATGGTTTACACATTTAATTGGCGCGTAAATGTGTTGTATAAAAAAAAAATTTATCGTATGGAATACGGGTTGGGTTGTTTCAATTTACTTATAGCGGTTCTTCCCAACAGCATGTTATAGCGAGAAGAGGCTCGCATAACATAAAAATCTAATCGCGCTTGTCGCACCAAAGCGTCATCATTAACATCAGCTAACTCGATGTTTAATGACAAAACACCTATAGGTAATGAAGATTCTCCTGCAAAACCGGTTAGTGAAACTGCGGTTGTTTGCAGGTTTGTTTTAATACTTTCTGGCAATTGAGCGAAGCATTGTTCGTAAATAACATCAACGCTACTGCCGTTGTCGACGTGGACTTTCATGACTGTGATATCAGCTTCCGCGATTTTGCACGATATCATTATCGGCATTTCAGAAAAATCATCGCTCTGCATTTTCGGGAAACTAATTGGCGCAAATTGCCAATTATGATACATTTTTGCGGACTTTCGATTTTTTCCTCTTTTTTGGGCATTCGCTCGCACAGCGACCACTGCATCACTATCATTTCCAATATTACTCATAATTCTAAGCAATCAAGCAATTCACCGCTATTTTAGATGTATGCACCTGCAAATCATCACAACAAAAACACGATTGAAATTAAACCGTCGAATTAATTGTTTAACGGCGTAAAACAAAAAAATTTCAGTTTAATTTGTAAAATGTGTCCCACGGATGGCGCCAATTGATCAATCCATAATTAGCGATGTTACTTAATCACGGATCGAGTGCAATAAGATTGTAATGGAGGATGGGATGTTTGATGATTATTTTGGGCCCCGATGATCGTCTTTCACTTTAACTATCAAGTGATCAACCACCCCGAACCGGTCTTGATTGTTAATTAGCTTAATTCACATTTTCGCAATGTAAAAATCCCTTGGGCAAGATCACAAGTGAAAATTACAAAGGCTTAGGCAAAATGGCAGAGAATCAACAACCTATAAATGAGAGGCCAAGCTCTCTATTTATAGAATTCGAAATATTCGCGGTCTGCGAGTTACTTAACTATCCGCGGAAACTCAGCGGATTAAACCGCGATCTTGCATTAATGCGAAAACATAACCGCGGTACTCATTTTCAGCGAATATTGCACAGCTTTGCCTTATAATTCGCGTAGTTCTGCCTTTGGCTTTTAGCAAATAAAATATACATATACAATGCTATGTATATGATCAGCAAACATAAAAAAGAAGATGATGATGTCATAATAGCATCATCATTGTTACTATTGCCTCAATTGTCACACTAACTATTCATTAAAAGCAATTAATCTAATACATTGTTTATTTAAGGTTAATATATATAATTAAACACAAATTTAATTTATCGTATAACTTTTAGTAATAGAAATGTCGTATAATACTGAAAATATAATAAAGATATGTAGTATTTAGTGTAGCTAAAAATCTAAAAACTATAAATATAACAAAAAACGAAGATGAAAAGAAAACGAAGAATGAAAACAATAAAATGAAAAGATTGAAAAAAAGATGACGATGATTATCATGATGGCATCATCATAATCATCATCATGATATCATCATAGTTATCATTCACTTTTAGTATATATTAGTAGTAATAGTAATAGTAATGTAGTGTTTAGTGTAGTTAAAAATTTAAAATTATAAATATAAGGAGAATAAAAGATTAAAAGAAAAATGAAAAAATAAAATGGAAAGATTAAAAAAATAGAGTATAATGATATTATGATGGCATGACCATGAAGTGGGTGTGCGGGTATCTCATTTGGAGAAATCGGAATCAAAAGGTGTTCAAACTTAAATGTTGGACTCCTCCGGTCGCTTTAAATGAGATACAAATCTTGAACTATGAATGGATCTCAAAAAGATGTAAAAATTTAAAGATTGAATGGCAAAAATGGCTTCATGATCCGGCATCAGTTTTCAATATATCGTGAGGCTATTCCTACTATATTGCTTGTAGAATATGGATGCAATCTTTGCAACTAGTTCACTGTCTTAGGTAATATGAGTAGGACTAGATGTGAGACACCTTTGTTTGAGATACTCTTGTAATTCTTTGTTTATATTTGTGATTGAATAAAAGATTGCTTTTCAAAAAAAAAAAAAAAAAATATCACTTTGCCTCAAATTGTCACATTAACTATTAATTACAAGCAATTAATCTTATAAATTGTTCATTTTAAAGTTAAGATATATAATTAAATACATATCTGATTATCATATAACTTCTATAAAAAAATACCATATAAAACTGAAAATATAAATAAACTTATGTAATGTTTAGTGCAGCTAAAAATCTAAAAAATTTGAATATAAGGTTAATAAAGAAGATGAAAACAAAAATAAGAATGAAAACGAAAAATGAAAAGATTTAAAAAAGAGGATGAAATCATCATGATGTCAGCATAGTTACTTTTTACTTTTAGTATATAAAGTAATGTATTCACTTTTAGCATGCTCTGCCTGTTCAAGGGTTTTTACTGGGGATATTTTCGGGGATCACGCGGTGTCTTGTGCTGGTATGGTGGGTGTTAAGCATCGACATAATGTTGTTCGGGATTCCCTTGTTGATGTTTGTTATCGATCTGGGATTTCAGCGAGAAAGGAGGTTGACATTGGGTTGTTTGGAGGGAACGACAGGGCCCTCAGACCTGCAGATGTGTTACTTTATTCCTGAGATTGTGGTCGCGATGTTTGTGTTGACTTGACAGAGTCTTCTCCTTTGACACAGTCTGGGCTTTCTGACTTTGTCCCTGGACGTGCTGTGGTTGATGCGGCTCGTCGGAAGCGGGTCAAGTACGAATCTAGCTGTCAGGCGATTGGTTATGGTTTCATTCCTTTCTCATTTTCTTCCCTTGGGGAATTAGAAAAGGATGTTGTTTCTTTGCTAAAGCGGGTTCAGAAGAGTTCGATGGCGCAAGATATTGGTGCCGGTGCTGCTGCTCATATTTTTACTAGGATAGGTTTTGCTATTGCTAGAGGTGTGGGGGCCCAGATTATAATAATAATAATAATAATAATAATAATAATAATAATAATAATAATAATAATAACTAGTTTAAGACCCGCAAATTCGCGGGATCTTAAAAGAAAATTTGTTATAGTGGGTATTTTATCATTTATTTTGTTACTTACTGCACAATCTTTATATTGGTAGAAAAATAGAATCACCATCTCTGGACATATTTCTTGTAGTGTTTAAATTGATTTTGTCCATTTCTCTTGATTCTGACTTCAAAAATCTGCCCAAAAGAAGTTTCACATTGGTTGCAAAAATCAAGTTGAATCTACTCACTCACATAATTCGATTTTTACCAAACATTACAGATGTATGCATATGTAAATCATGATCACCTACATTTTACACTCATTTCACTAAAAAGTACCCAGATATATACTATGGGTCAAATTGACACATATAACAGATATCATTATTATCATACATTCATACTACATAAAGCTCAAGTCATTATAAATTTGAAAAAATATAATGATACATATTACTTCATATTTGGCTTGTGTCTTTGGTTCATAATATTAGGTCTGGTTGAACATTTCTTTGAGGGCATTTAACGCCATGGAGAAACGATAAGACCACTCCCTATGGTTAGTTACCCTCTCATTACCCGTAGTTACCCGTAATGAACCATAGGCACGGCTTAGTTACCCGCATTAGTTACCCGCACTCACCATGGATTTAATGGAAGAGTTTTGGTTAGTTATAGGAATTGTGGGTCCCAGTGACTTTTTATTGTTAGACTTGATGCTTTATTGCTTGTACGTTGTATATTAAGAGGAGTATTGTTTTAGCCATGATAGAGAGTTTTTAGTTATGAGTTAGTTATAGGATATTGATGTTGATGTGGCGCTGATGTGGAAGGTTAAGAGGATGAATAGTTTAGTTACGATAGGGAGTGACCTAAAAAGTAGATTTTAGAACCATGAAGAAATATTAGTTAGGTAATTACAGATTGTTCATGAGAATTTGTTTATGAAACGGATTAGAATATTGTTCTAGTTTGTAAATTGAACAAACATTTCATTTCAGCGATAGATTTAGGGATATCATAGAAGATTTACAAGGGCTCTTATTGTCATATACCCATTTTATCATGTGCCAATAACATATATACTGCAAAAAATCATTACCTAATATATATTATATATGTATTAGATATTCTCCGCAATTAAATGGAAAGCCACAAGTCTTATTTATTATTTTTTTAAGCCTTATTGATGTTTAAAACATATATACTGACAAAAAACTGACTAAACACGAATACAACACGAAGATGAATCACAAGCCTGGTGGTGGTTTCTCTTGTGGAAACTCATTGTTCAAGTTGTGCAGTAAGAGATGCCGTTAGTCGTTTCTCTTGTGGACCCTGAAATCATACAAAATACAGGTTCAAAGGTTCATATAATAATCGATAAGACAATAAAGGTACTTACCTCTTGTCTTCGAATCATTAAGAGTAATATATAAGTTAACCAATTTATCTTAGGGTAATCACAAGAACTTACCTCATATATTGGAAGAAAGGACGGATGAACAATATAATGAATTTTCTGAAGTCTTGAAAACCTCCTAAATTAATCTTTTAAGAATTTCAAATTATTATCGTAGCCTTAACTAACACAATTTATTTACAAAACTATATATACTACATAACACATTAATACGGAGTATTAATATCTTTATTATATTTATTAAAAAAACAGAATGAAGTAATATTAAGGATATGAAGGTTAGTCAACACTATCAAAAGGTTAGTCCAACTTAATAGGAATCCTGCATTACTATGAGACGGATTGTATTTACCAAGCTATTATAAACTATTTAATTTTTACTACCACGATCGATGTGGGATACAACACTATCCAACATAATTGAACATCGAACCATTGGATAATTTGTGCCTATAAAACACAATCCTTCAGTTATCAATTATTATTCGGCCAAAGAATGTTTTTAATCGGCTTGATATGTATGATTTCGACTTCATATATCAATATAATAATCTAATTAGACATGAAATACACAATTATTAACTGACTAAATGCGAGTTACCTAAATGTATAGTCCGTATTTATAGTATTGGTAATTATAGTATTGACATGTACCATACCAACAAAAATCTACTTAATAAATTGGAATATCAGATTATAATAATGTTCAAACTGATACAAATAATATAAGCCGCAAATTAGAATAATTAATTTGTGCTGTACATGATTAATAGAATGATTACTGGATATTACGTTACTAATCGGCTGATGAAATACATTGTAATAGAAAATACGAACCCTACTAAAATCGTTGTGTCAAATACACTATAAAAACAATAAACATGTAAGTAGATGTTTACGTTAAATTAGTATATAGAGATTTTCCTTTCACGATGAAAAGAAAAAACATGGATTCAAAAAATATACATTCACTATAAAAACAAAAAGTGTCTTTTAGACAAACATATATATAATGATATATGTACGGATATAATTGTGATTCAAGAATCTGTGTAATCATAACAAATATAGGAAGAGTCAATAAAAAAAGAATACTAATACATCTGTGTGTAATACCACAGTATCAAGGTTCGGGTTATAGAAAATAGGAATACTAATGCATATATATGTGTAATACCGCAGTATCAAGGTTCATGTTATGGAAAATAACTAACAGATAAGAGGCAGGTTCTCATGGAAATCGGGAAAATTGACTATCAATTGCACCTTCAGCATCAACAACCTCTAACCCACCTACATTCTTATGCAGACCCTGATGTCCCTCATCTTGCATTCATTCATTTTCACACTCAAATTTCTGATCTTGTGTAGCCACATAAGATTGCAATAGCAAGTTCAGTCTTGTACCAAAATCACATTAGAGAAGATGTGAGACTATTCCCATACAGTAACAACGTTTATTATGCAATTATCTCTGACTGCAACCCTTCTATCATCATCATCGTCAGATTCATTGAAAGTGTTACTGTTATCAACAGTGGCGGAACTTGAACTCTGTAACAGAGGGGACGAAACTATTATCAGAGTGGTAATAACTAAAAGAAGCGTAATTTTCTTATATAAGAAGTTGCACCATGAGACGACACGTCCTAATCCATAAGGACGAATACAATAACATATGATTACATCGCGAGGTATTTGACCTCTATATGATACATTTTACAAACATTGCATTCGTTTTTAAAAGACAAACTTTCTTTACATCGAAAGTTGACGGCATGCATACCATTTCATAATACATCCAACTATAATTGACTTAATAATAATCTTGATGAACTCAACGACTCGAATGCAACGTCTTTTGAAATATGTCATGAATGACTCCAAGTAATATCTCTAAAATGAGCAAATACACAGCGGAAGATTTCTTTTATACCTGAAAATAAACATGCTTTAAAGTGTCAACCAAAAGGTTGGTGAGTTCATAAGTTTATCATAATCGATCATTTCCATCACTTTAATAGACCACAAGATTTTCATTTCCATTTCTCATAAATATACGTCACATACATAGAGACAAAAATCATTCATATGGATTGAACATATGGTAATCGACATTCACAAGATGCATTTAGAATATCCCCATCATTCCGGGACTCCCTTCGGACATGATAAATTTCGAAGTACTAAAGAATCCGGTACTTTGGATGGGGCTTGTTGGGCCCAATAGATCTATCTTTAGGATTCGCGTCAATTAAGGTGTCTGTTCCCTAATTCTTAGATTACCAGACTAAAAAGGGGCATATTCGATTTCGATCATTCAACCATATAATGTAGTTTCAATTACTTGTGTCTATTTCATAAAACAGTTATAAAAGCAGCGCATGTATTCTCAATCCCAAAAATATATGTTGCAAAAACATTTAAAAAGGGAGCAAATGAAACTCACTCTACGATATTTTGTAGTAAAAATATTCATACGACGATACTGAATAATGTAGGGTTGGCCTCGGATTCACGAACCTATATATATATATATATATATATATATATATATATATATATATATATATATATATATATATATATATATATATATATATATTAACACATATAATGGTAATCGAACAAATTTATATATTATTAGTGATTTGATTGTTATTTTAATTAGGTTTTTCATTAATAACCTAATTAATTATATTTATATTAAAAATATTAATATTGTTACGTTATGTGTAGTAAATATAATTTTATATACTAATAGTTGTTTGATAAAATAATATTGATAATAATAATAAATAAAAGTTATTTTATTTTACAATAATAATAATAATAATAATAATAATAGTTATTATGATAATAATATTGATAATATAAAAAAAAATATTAATGTCAAAATAAGAATAATGATAGTAATAATAATAATTTTGATAAAAATGATAATTTCTCTAATAATGGTAATAATAATAGTAAAAATGATACTTTTAATATAAATGATAGTTTTTAATAAAAATGATACTAATAATAATAATATCAATGATATTATTAATAAAATTTTTAATAATAATAACAATAACAATAACAATAACAATAACAATAACAATAACAATAACAATAACAATAACAATAACAATAACAATAACAATAACAATAATAATAATAATAATAATAATAATAATAATAATAATAATAATAATAATAATAATAATAATAATAATAATAATAATAATAATAAAAAATAGATAAATAACTACCTCAAGGAAGTAGCCCCAAAAATAATGCCCAAGTCCGGGTTTGAACCCGCGACGTCTCGCTAACCCGATAATATCCTTAACCATTGCTACTAGATCGATCTTGGTTTAAACCCCATATTTATTTTATGTAACCCATCTTTCCAGCCTTAACTATATCTCTTAACTTAAAAAAAAAAAAAAAATGCCGCCCCCAAGTCTCAAACCCTTGACCTTTCGCTTAACAAATACCCTTCCATACCATCGAACCATTTATCTAATCTTGTTTTAATTCATTTGATTAAATATTTGTTAAACTCGAATCTGTTTACCTTCCTTCTTAAACTAAAACCCAAATTATCATCATCTAACCCTATTTGACTTGTTATCACAGATCTTCACCATCATCGTCATTAGATTATTATTATGATCATCTCATCATGATCATCGAACATCATTCATTGTAATACGTTCAGTCCAACAGCAAAAAAAAAAAAATTACGGATGTTGGATCACATCTCATCACAATAAACAGAAACGTGGCCCAACCAGAAACATGACAGCCCAATTCAAAGCCCAAAATAACAATTCACCAGGCCCAAAATATTTTAAATAGAATGATCGATGGATTGTGAGTACTGCAGCTCGTCTGGAAAGCAGAAACAAAAATAGGGCTGTAGCAGAAACCACACGAAGAAGATAGGAGAAGAAAAATTATAGCAGCAGTAATTATTCACTGTATCATTGCCTTCTACATATCATCATTATTCTCGTTGTTGTGTCAGGAAGGGATATAGAAAATATAACAAAAATAGTAGTAGCTAGGAATAAATGGTTGTTTGTGGGTTTGATTTATATAAAACAGAAACAATCGATGGGTTTGGGTTGGCTTTTAGTCTTGACACAAAACAGAAACAAACACTTAAGTTGAAATAAGTTGCAACTGGGTTTCGATGGAAACTGCAGTCGATTAGCAATAGTAATAAGTGGTTTCTAATTTGATTAAAGTTGAACAAGATGTTGTTGTTTGATGTTGTATTTTAATGGGTTCAGACATGAAATAGAAAATCATAGCGTAGCAGCAATAGCAAAACCTTCATAGTTACTGTTCATCATCATCAACAATGGTTTCGATGGTGGTGGTTTGGTATTGTGATCAAAACAGAAAAATAAGTTGTTGTTTTTGTTACTCGATCAAAATAGCAGTAACAATCCAACGGTACTTGGTTTGTGGTTTGATCAAAACAAAAGCATAGTAGTAGCAAGATTTGGTGGCGGTTCATGGTGGGTTGCAACAGAAAAAAAAATTAGCAACAGCTTTAGAAGTTGATGGTGATGTTAAGGTGATGGTGGCGGTGAACAAAACATAAGCATAAATAAGAAGTGTACCGCAGTAATTGGTGACGTTCAAAGGTGGTTTCCATTGGTCATCATGGTTGAGGAGGTGATCGTGGAGTTTGAAGATGGTGGCCGGAAGTGGAAGTGGTGATGGGTGTTTCGTGGGTGTTCGGTTTTAATCAGAATAGAACAAGCAATGGGGTTTGTGTGATTATATATGTTAGACATGTGTAGATGTATATATATAATGCAATTCATATATGAAGTAGACTAAAAACAGTAACCACAATTCAATATGTACAGTAAACCAATTAATCTTCAATTAGACACAGTAGAGAGACAAGTTGTAGTGGTGATCTGCATATTGGTATTCAATAACCATAAACGATTGATATAAAAGTCGTAAAGTTAATAATAATAATATAATAATAATTATAATAATCAAATGAAATTAAAACGTGTGATTAAGTTAGCCGTCGTTTACTATTTCATTTACGAACTTAAATTCGTGCTCCGTTGATAATCTGTGTGCGGATAAAAGTCTCCAGAAAATCCCTAAATTTTTACAATAATTATCTTTCTTTATTTCGTTCATTATGGTATAAAATTGGTCATTAATTTATTAAATAAAATTTACATCAACCGTCCCTCTCAATTCTGGGTAAAATATGAAAAGTGTTAAAACTTAACCAATAGTTCCTAAATACATTTTTAATAAGCCAAAAATTTATAGAACTCATTTTCGGATCACCATTTATTTTAAAATCACATATATTCTGTGACGACCCGGGAATTTCTGATCAAATTTAAACTTAATCTTAATATGGATTCGACACGATAAGCAAAATCTATAATGTTGAGTCACAAAACAATTTAAACTGTATTCATGTAATCATTCGAACCTCGACCAAATCCCGGCGATTCACGAACCGTTGTGTGTAAGTAAATATGTATGTATAAATATATATTTATATTTGTATATAAGTGTATATATAATATTTTAAAGCAATAAAATATACTTTAAACAATTTGAAATTAAGGAGGTAAAACAATATACAGAATAATTAAGAATTATTAAAAATGAATATATATATATATATATATATATATATATATATATATATATATATATATACATATGATATTATTATGAACCTATATGGATATAAATGATTTCTATTAATAAATATTATTATTTTGTATTACATATAAAATATATACATAATAAATATTCAATAAATGTTATCATACAATAACAGCTAATTAATAAATGGTAATGTTTATATATTACAAGACTAACTATAGTTGTTATATTTAATATTATTATTATTATTAATATTCATATTAATATTATTAGTATTATTAAACTTATAATGTGAAGTTGTTACATAAAATTTGCTATATTATTATTACTATTAGTATTAGTAGTATAAACATTTATGATATGATATTTATTATAAGTCTCCATCTATTTTTCTATATATATATATATATATATATATATATATATATATATATATATATATATACATACATATAAAATTCACATGCTTGATTAACCCACACACATACACACACGAGATATGCAATGTGCAAATCAACACCCACTTGAATTAATTTTATGTTATCTTTCCTTTTCTCAATCACTTTCTACTTTAATTTTTTTTCGTACAATCAAATAAACAATTCAATCATAATTCAATCATCCACACTACTCTCCTATTCCTAATTGACATCCCACCATCTATCTAATCTATATATTCTCTTTAGATAATAAAAACATACATATACAAATACATAAACTGCACACCCACCATCCTTTTCTCTTGTTTCTTATGTGAACCATCACCCATTAATCTCCAACCCTTGTTTGATGATCACCATAAAAATGCCATTACCACTTCCATTAGAGTCACCACCAACCCCACCTTCACACTACAACTGTCAATTCTGCTACGGCTAATTATTTGTTTGCTATTTGAAAACCCTCTGTAACCACCATAGCTCAAACACTCTCACCACCATCAAATAACCACGACTGCAAGATAACTGTTACTGCTGCTGCACTTTATATATTATGTTTCATTCAACTTCTGCTGCAACCATTCAATTTTTGGTTCACTGTTACCATCTATCACCAAGTCATTATTCATCTTTCACCCCATCGCCTAATACCACCGTAAGACCATTAAACTGGACTGGCAACTGTTTGTTTATAACTGCTACCCGAATCAGGCTGCAGGATAGCCTTCTTGCAGCTACAACTTGCTGCTATGTATGTGTTTCTACTGCAACTGCTATACATGTTATTGCTCAACATAATTAAATAATACAGTATATATTTACAATTCTAAAAGATCAAAATCATAAACAACTATATTTCCTTGATCCAACCATACATACATGAAGCTGTTTTAGTTATGTTTTGACCAAACCCGACCCACCTGCAATTAACACCCTACCAGCCACATGAACCGCTGTAAATTTCTACTAATATCAACCAGCAAGTCCACTTTTGCTATAATTAAATTATTCATACTTGCTGGACCACTTATCAACTAACCATCATATGACCACAAGTAATGTCATGTTCCTGTTGAAAATCGAAGCCCTGCAACAAATTACACTATAAATCCTCAAACCAAACATTAATACCTTCAAGTAAATCAATCCATTATTACTGATGATCATCTCCGTGCTTCAATAACCTGCAACCCATAAACGAGGATGATAGCCTATAATGACAAACATATTCATAAAAACCTGGTTACACTTATTCGATTACGCCACAACTGGTAGTTTTTAATTCCTGTTTGAACACACTTAATCTAGAAACCATAAACTACTGCACGAGTTCAATCCAATTAAAAGAACATAATATATATAATCGAATGAAGAAATTAGGAGTATCAACGAACCATTTACCCACTGGATTAATCGTTGAATCGATTACAAAGTTGATTGTAGAAGGATGATGATTGAATATATAAATTTAGACTGATGATGATGATTTGTTACCTGATGAATCAACCGAACCAAACCAATCCTTGTGGTGTGATCTGTAGCGAGTGGGGCATAGAATTGAATCCTGTGAATAGCTGATGATGAATGATGAATCAAACGACCTCCTTCACATCGATAATTATTGCTTGTTTGATTTATCTGTTGATGAATCGATGACCTGTTACACCTTGATGATGGTTGGATCGATCGATCGAGTAAAGAACCGAAGGTTCAATGAACTGTGTTATTTTCTCTGTATTTCGATCTGATTTGGGGAATATCACTACACTCGCTTCTTTTATTAGGTATTAAGATAAATACAATTATTATTATTATTATTATTATTATTATTATTATTATTATTATTATTATTATTATTATTATTATTATTATTATTATTATTATTATTATTATTATCATTATTATTATTATTATTATTATTAATATTATTATTATTATTATTATTATTATTATTATTATTATTATTAAAATTTATATCATAATTATTAGTATTATCATTAAATATTACTAGTATTATCATTACAAACATTATTATTACTAGTACTATCTTTATCATAAATATTAAAAACCTTTATTATTATTATTATTATTATTATTATTATTATTATTATTATTATTATTATTATTATTATTATTATTATTATTATTATTATTATTATTATTATTATTATTATTATTATTATTGTTATTAGAATTATCATAATTAGTATCATAATTAGTATTATTTTAATCATCATTATTATTAGTATTATTAATATATCAAATAAAGATTTTCTATAAAAAAAATATATATATATTTATGACATAAAACCTAAACATATTAATACTTTTATAGTAAATGTCAATTATCTATATAAGATAAATATATCTAATTAAATTATTAATAAGACATATTATATAAAATAACAAATAAAATCACTATTAATATATATAATTGTTCGATTACTATTACATGTATTAATATACATGATTGAATATAGGTTCGTGAATCCGAGGGCAACCCTACAATTGTTCAATGTCGTATTATGTATTTTTACTACAAAATACAATAGGTGAGTTTCATTTGCCTTTTTACCCTTTATATTTTTGGACTGAGAATACATGCGCTGCTTTTATAAATGCTTTACGAAATAGACACAAGTGATCAAAACTACATTATATGGTTGAATGATCGAAATCGAATATGCCCCTTTTTATTAAGTCTGGTAATCTAAGAATTAGGGAATAGACACCCTAATTGACGCGAACTCTAAAGATAGATCTATCGGGCCCAACAAGCCCCATCCAAAGTACCGGATGCTTTAGTACTTTGAAATTTATATCATGTCCGAAGGTGGATCCCGGAATGATGGGGATATTCTTATATGCATATTGTGAATGTCGGTTACCAGGTGTTCAATCCATATGAATGATATTTTTGTCTCTATGCATGGGACGTATGTTTATGAGAAATGGAAATATGAAATCTTGTGGTCTATTAAAATTATGAAATGATTATTTATGTTAAACTAATGAACTCACCAACCTTTTGGTTGACACTTTAAAGCATGTTTATTCTCAGGTACGAAAGAAATTTTCCGCTGTGCATTTGCTCATTCTAGAAATGAGTCATTCATGGCATATTTCAAAAGACGTTGCATTCGAGTCGTTGAGTTCATTAAGATTGTTATTTAATCAATTATAGTAAGATATGTTATGAAATGGTATGCATGTCGTCAACTTTAGATGAAATGAAAGATTGTCTTTTCAAAACGAATGCAATGTTTGTAAAATGTATCATATAGAGGTCAAGTACCTCGCGATGTAATCAACTGTTGTGAATCGTTTATAATCGATATGGACTTCGTCCAGATGGATTAGGACGGGTCTCTACAGTTGGTATCAGAGCGGTGGTCGTAGCGAACCAGGTCTTGCATTAGTGTGTCTAACTAGGAGTTGTTAGGATGCATTAGTGAGTCTGGACTTCGAATTAGTAGTTGTTAGGTTATATTAATAAGTCTGGACTTGAACCTGGTCTGCATGTCAAAAAGTTTTGCTTATCATTTGGTGTCGAAAATTATCTGCTTATCATTCTTAGTTTAGACACTTCTTGCTGCATTGATTGCATGAATAGTGCATAGAAAAAATTCATATCTTAGCATATCTGCTAATTCATATCTTAGCGTATCTGTTATTGTTAACTTTGCCTGTTGTATTCCGTAGATTCCTCCGTAATTTATGGGATTTTAGTATTATATATGCATATGTAAATTATGTATTACAGGGTACTAATCTACATCCTATAATCTAATTCTTGTAAAAAATCTTTCATCCGATCGTACGAGATGAATCCCTCAACCAGTTCGAGTTCCTCAGATTCCGATAGCTATTCCGATAGTTATTCAGGCAGCTATTCCGACACAGATGTTCACCTAAACTCCGAAAACAGCATCATCAGCATAAATCAACCAATCAGCCATTATCAATTCATCTGATGGGTTCGTAGTCGACTTAATCAATGGAAACGCACAGAAGACGATCCCTTCCAGCAACCGAATTCACCTCTTGACAATGAACCTGAAACGTTTACCGGCGAACCTGTTCGAGACACCATTTTCAGTCTCATTTCCAGGGTAACTCGACAAGATTATATTCTATCCACAATTCTGAACCTTATTCATCTGCTCGTTCCGACTGACAATCATCCTGGAGTAATAAGTCAACGAACTTCGCGCTCGAATAATCAATTCGGAGAATATGGTGCAAAATGTACCAGCTTCAGCAATATCACCGGCACCAACGGTACCATCAATAGCAGCACCAGTACCATCAACAATTCATGCTTCAATATCATCATCTGTACTTTGAGTATGATCTTCGTTCTACGTATCGTTCTACCTCATTTATCTTCGTTCGACATGACGAATATGTAATCTCTAAAGTTTTAGAGATTATTTATTCTAGTTCCAACCTAAAAGCAAATGATTTTAATATCATATTAACTCATTAAATCCATGAATACATCTGAAGAAAATATATATGTATATATGTTTTCATAAAGATTGTAATTAAAAAAAAAATTCTCTTGTACAAACTGTTAATGGTGAAAATATTTTAACGGGTAGGTAATACCCGAGAAATATTTAAATTTCACATTAATAAGTTACATTGTACGTTCTTCAAATCTGTTTCAACAGTCATATACTATCCTACTTACATCCACCGATATACGTATCCGTTCACCAAAGAATAACTATTTTCATTCAAATTCAAATTTCATATAAGGATTTTGACATATCAGAATCCAACAAGTGGCATAATGAAGAAAAATGGACACAATAAAAATTGATTAGAAACAGACTAATTAGCAATATGAAATATTGTTAAGAATCCACGCTAACAAAATCCTAGCTAACTATTCCTAGCTAACTGTTAATTCCGTATTACATTTATTTTATCGCAAATTAATTATCGCAATTTATTCTATCGCAATTTAATTCTCGCAATTTTATTTATTGTTATTTAATTTCTGTTATTTACTTTACGCACTTTATTTATCGTTATTTAATTTCTGTTATTTATTTTACGCACTTTAAATATCAGGACAAGTATTCAAGGTTTTGACATATCATATCGATGCATCTATATATATTATTTGGAATAACCATAGACACTTTATATGCAGTAATGATCGAGTTCTCTATACAGGGTTGAAGTTGATTCTATAAAAATATATAATTTGAATTGTGATCGAGTCTGAGACATATACACGGGTCACGATACGTATTAATTAATTCGAATATTATATATTAAACTATATATGAATTATTGGACTGTTAAGTGTGGGCTATCAACATTGGATAATTAAAATGAATTAAAAATTGATTATAACATATGAAACTAAACAATTCTTCAAGTTTGCCACTTGATTTCATTTTAAACCTCATTTGTATCTTGACGATTACAATCTGCGTTCAAACCTTTCATTAATCTTAAAAACACCTCAATCGAGAGGATGAATCAACCGCACTTCATCTACGGAAGGAAAGATTTATGCATATAGTTATGCACTTGAAAACACTCGGAACCTGAGTAAACGTTTAACACGTATCTGTGGTAGCTCCTTTGTCGTTGTTATTACTGAAAATAACTTTGTATTTCCTTTCCAAATTAGCCAATTTGGTCACAGCTCCAACAAGTCAACTTCAACTTTTCACTCGGATTAGCTTATTATAACCCTGATATATAAGTTACCTTTCATCATCGATACAAGAAAACCGTTTATATCTCACTACATTAGCAGTAAACTTACCAGCAACATCATTGATCTTTGACTTTATGAAAAGTTATTATATTCGTTGAAATCCTATTATCTACTCATCTGCATCTGATAACGAGAATTGTCGTACCAAACACCGAGAATCAGCAATCAATATTTTGAAATCCCGCAGCATTTCTACATCAATAGTTATATGTATACATATAACAACTACCTCCTAGAATTATGATCTTCAATTCTGAAATTTTGAAAAGGAACCCAGTTTACGAATCGATACTCTGAATGTTGAAAAAGTTGAATAAAGTAGCAGAAACTGTAGACAACCGTAAACGACCTTAGTCGTCAAAAGTTTGATGATAAAGAATAGTATGTTGGAAAAGCTCAGAAAAGTTGGAACTGGAAAACAGATTGAGCTAACCATGTAGGAGACCAAGGACAAATACAAGGACCAAACCCTATATTCAAAGAATTCAGGTAATTCTGAATCCGATGAAATCTTTAGAGAATATCTTGCTTCGAAGTCATGTTAAAATCTTGCGGAAAATCTTTCTCCATCAACCATCAAACTTAGAAATTCCAAAATATCATCATTAATATCTTCGATATTTCTGAGGATATTTTCAAAAATATTCTCGTCCGAAATTATATACCTCTTCGTGCTTCCTGTGTATCATTATATTGGAAACATTCAAGAGAAAATTTAGTACCGAAAAGCAGGTTATGCGAAACTATGAAGAAAGCCGTGGACAAATTACAAAGAATAAGTTTGACTTCAAAGAATCTAAATGATTCAATGTCCGTTGAAGTCTTTAGCGAATATTTACTCTAAACCCTTGCAAACAATAGTCTTCATCATTCTCTGATCTTAGATATTCAAAGATATTAGCGTATCTTTCATTATAAATATCCTCCATATTTTAGAAGATATTTTTAAAATTATTCTTATCTGAAATCATTAATCTCTTCGTGCTATCAGTGTTACATCATATAGAAACTGTTAGTTTCTATATTATGTAAACTTTCGAGTCTAAAATATAAATGTTTTTGAAGTAGTGTTGGGAACTGATGCACGAGTTAGTATAATATAATGACACTTGATCAACGTGATTATATTACAGTAAGTCATGCTGAGTTTCTAATGAAATGTGATGATGGTTCACAGTAGATCATACCGTCATCATGTGTCATGTTACATAACTCTTTCATTCTACTTAACTTCTGAACATATCAAGAAAGTGTATTCTTGATGGATCTATCTTCCGTCATGTTGATAAATTTGAAAATCAAATCGTGCTATCACATTCTTTCCTGCTTAGAACATTATAATCATTCAAAACTCTATATCTACGAATTCTGGACCATTATTCGCTTAATTTAAAGTCGGGAAGAGAAAATAAAAGAATGAATCTCCGAAATAGAAATGGGGGGTATAAATCACAGCAAATAGGAGAGAGCATTAACTGTGAATGACAATGATTATTAAAGACAGAAGCAGGGACTTTGAAATTTAAAGGAAAATATAAAGCCATATAACAACACATAAATTACAAACCGTGTATGTCAATGTTTATCGCAACATAAAGACACGGGAGAATTAAAAACACTATAACCCCAAGGGCGAAGTAGAAGAAAGCAGATTCCCCTGGTGGAAGTTGGAAAAGGAGAATGATTGTAGCAATAGAAAGGAGAAGGACAAGGATCAGAACTGGATTAAGCATTTTCACAATCTTTTGGATGTATGAATAATGGAACGGAAGAGCTTAATTGATAGTGGAAATATCAGACAGAGTAATCGAGGTAGATCACCGTATTTATTTAAAGAGATCTTAATTCCCATAAATCCCGAAGAATCGGATCTTATAGATTTCCAAGATTTTCTTTTAAATCTCTTGAATTCCAGAATTCAACCAAGACAACGTCAAAAGTTAAGACGCACCTTATTTTCTAAATTCAACCCTGACTCTGTCAAAAGTTAAGACGAATCTTTACTTTTCCTATTTCAATCTTTTACGATAGTTTCACACATACGCTTCAAGTAATTGAATCGTTTTATCCGAATTATTCAATGGTGATAAAACTCTATTTATCAACTCATATTCGTCATGAAAATATTTTTATTGTTAGCCATTACCACCTCACTCAAATTTCGGGACGAAATTTATTTAACGGGTAGGTACTGTAACGACCCGAGAATTTCTGATCAAATTTAAACTTAATCTTAATATGGATTCGACACGATAAGCAAAGTCTATAATGTTGAGTCACAAAACAATTTAAACTGTATTCATGTAATCATTCGAACCTCGACCAAATCCCGACGATTCACGAACCGTTGTGTGTAAGTAAATATCTATGTATAAATATATATTTATATTTGTATATAAGTGTATATATAATATTTTAAAGCAATAAAATATACTTTGAACAATTTGAAATTAAGGAGGTAAAACAATATACAGAATAATTAAGGATTATTAAAAATGAATATATATATATATATATATATATATATATATATATATATATAATATACATATGATATTATTATGAACCTATATGGATATAAATGATTTCTATTAATAAATATTATTATTTTGTATTACATATAAAATATATACATAATAAATATTCAATAAATGTTATCATACAATAATAGCTAATTAATAAATGGTAATGTTTATATATTACAAGACTAACTATAGTTGTTATATTTAATATTATCAATATTAATATTGATATTAATATTATTAGTATTATTAAACTTATAATGTGAAGTTGTTACATAAAATTTGCTATATTATTATTACTACTAGTATTAGTAGTATTAAAATTTATGATATGATATTTATTATAAGTCTCCATCTATTTTTCTATATATATATATATATATATATATATATATATATATATATATATATATATATATACATATAAAATTCACATGCTTGATTAACCCACACACAGACACACACGAGATATGCAATGTGCAAATCAACACCCACTTGAATTAATTTTATGTTATATTTCCTTTTCTCAATCACTTTCTACTTTAATTTTTTTTCGTACAATCAAATAAACAATTCAATCATAATTCAATCATCCACACTACTCTCCTGTTCCTAATTGACATCCCACCATCTATCGAATCTATATATTCTCTTTAGAGAATAAAAACATACATATACAAATACATAAACTGCACACCCACCATCCTTTTCTCTTGTTTCTTATGTGATCCATCACCCATTAATCTCCAACCGTTGTTTGATGATCACCATAAAAATGCCATTACCACTTCCATTAGAGTCACCACCAACCCCACCTTCACACTACAAATGTCAATTCTGCTACGGCTAATTGTTTGTTTGCTATTTGAAAACCCTCTGTAACCACCATAGCTCAAACACTCTCACCACCATCAAATAACCACGACTGCAAGATAACTTTTACTGCTAATGCACTTTATATATTATGTTTCATTCAACTTCTGCTGCAACCATTCAATTTTTGGTTCACTGTTATCATCTGTCACCAAGTCATTATTCATCTTTCACCCCATCGCCTAATACCACCGTAAGACCATTAAACTGGACTGGTAACTGTTTGTTTATAACTGCTACTCGAATCAGGCTGCAGGATAGCCTTCTTGCAGCTACAACTTGCTGCTATGTATGTGTTTCTACTGCAACTGCTATACATGTTATTGCTCAACATAATTAAATAATACAGTATATATTTACAATTCTAAAAGATCAAAATCATAAACGACTATATTTCCTTGATCCAACCATACATACGTGAAGCTGTTTTAGTTATGTTTTGACCAAACCCAACCCACCTGCAATTAACACCCTACCAGCCACATGAACCACTGTAAATTTCTACTAATATCAACCAGCAAGTCCACTTTTGCTATAATTAAATTATTCATACTTGCTGGACCACTTATCAACTAACCATCATATGACCACAAGTAATGTCATGTTCCTGTTGAAAATCGAAGCCCTGCAACAAATTACACTATAAATCCTCAAACCAAACATTAATACCTTCAAGCAAATCAATCCATTATTACTGATGATCATCTCCATGCTTCAATAACCTGCAACCCATAAACGAGGATGATAGCATATAATGACAAACATATTCATAAATACTTGGTTACTCTTATTCGATTACACCACAACTGGTAGTTTTTAATTCCTGTTTGAACACACTCAATCTAGAAACCATAAACTACTGCACGAGTTCAATCCAATTAAAAGAACAGAATATATATAATCGAATGAAGAAATTAAGAGTATAAACGAACCATTTACCCACTGGATTAATCGTTGAATCGATTACAAAGTTGATTGTAGAAGGATGATGATTGAATATATAAATTTAGACTGATGATGATGATTTGTTACCTGATGAATCAACCGAACCGAACCAATCCTTGTGGTGTGATCTGCAGCGAGTGGGACATAGAATTGAATCCTGTGAATAGCTGATGATGAATGATGAATCAAACGACCTCCTTCACATCGATAATTATTGCTTGTTTGATTGATCTGTTGATGAATCGATGACCTGTTACACCTTGATGATGGTTGGATCGATCGATCGAGTAAAGAACCGATGGTTCAATGAACTGTGTTATTTTCTCTGTATTTCGATCTGATTGGGGGAATATCACTACACTCGCTTCTTTTATTAGGTATTAAGATAAATACAATTATTATTATTATTATTATTATTATTATTATTATTATTATTATTATTATTATTATTATTATTATCATCATCATTATTATTATTATTATTATTATTATTATTATTATTATTATTATTATTAATATTATTATTATTATTATTATTAAAATTTATATCATAATTATTAGTATTATCAATAAATATTACTAGTATTATCATTACAAACATTATTATTACAAGTACTATCTTTATCATAAATATTAAAAACCTTTATTATTATTATTATTATTATTATTATTATTATTATTATTATTATTATTATTATTATTATTATTATTATTATTATTAGAATTATCATAATTAGTATCATAATTAGTATTATTTTAATCATCATTATTATTAGTATTATTAATATATCAAATGAAGATTTTCTATTAAAAAAAATATATTTATGACATAAAACCTAACCATATTAATACTTTTATAGTAAATGTCAATTATCTATATAAGTTAAATATATCTAATTAAATTATTAATAAGACATATTATATAAAATAACAAATAAAATCACTATTAATATATATAATTGTTCGATTACTATTACATGTATTAATATACATGATTGAATATAGGTTCGTGAATCCGAGGTCAACCCTACAATTGTTCAATGCCGTATTATGTATTTTTACTACAAAATACAATAGGTGAGTTTCATTTGCCTTTTTACCCTTTATATTTTTGGACTGAGAATACATGCGCTGCTTTTATAAATGCTTTACGAAATAGACACAAGTGATCAAAACTACATTATATGGTTGAATGATCGAAATCGAATATGCCCCTTTTTATTAAGTCTGGTAATCTAACAATTAGGGAACAGACACCCTAATTGACGCGAACTCTAAAGATATATCTATCGGGCCCAACAAGCCCCATCTAAAGTACCGGATGCTTTAGTACTTCGAAATTTATATCATGTCCGAAGGAGGATCCTGGAATGATGGGGATATTCTTATATGCATATTGTGAATGTCGGTTACCAGGTGTTCAATCCATATGAATGATATTTTTGTCTCTATGCATGGGACGTATGTTTATGAGAAATAGAAATATGAAATCTTGTGGTCTATTAAAATTATGAAATGATTATTTATGTTAAACTAATGAACTCACCAACCTTTTGGTTGACACTTTAAAGCATGTTTATTCTCAGTACGAAAGAAATTTTCCGCTGTGCATTTGCTCATTCTAGAAATGAGTCATTCATGGCATATTTCAAAAGACGTTGCATTCGAGTCGTTGAGTTCATCAAGATTGTTATTTAATCAATTATAGTAAGATATGTTATGAAATGGTATGCATGTCGTCAACTTTAGATGAAATGAAAGATTGTCTTTTCAAAACGAATGCAATGTTTGTAAAATGTATCATATAGAGGTCAAGTACCTCGCGATGTAATCAACTGTTGTGAATCGTTTATAATCGATATGGACTTCGTCCGGATGGATTAGGACGGGTCTCTACATATTCATTTTTAACTCGTTTAATATCGATCGAATTATAATTGAGCGTTACTGTCGATTACAAAATAAATTCGAATATATATATATATATATATATATATATATATATATATATATATATATATATATATATATATATATATATATATATATATATATATATATATATATATAATATACTTCATTTACATATATAGATACCTTTTAAATAATAATTATTATATATTATTTTATTTTACATTATTAGTTCTAACAATTACGTCATATAATATTTCAATTTATATTTCAAATTCATATATTTAAATATATATGTATCTATTTACAAATAGTGGTTCGTGAATCATCGAGAGCAGTCGAAGGTCAATGAATTCATGAAAACGGTTCAAAAATCTTGAGACTCAACATTACAGACTTTTCTTATCATGTCGAAATTATATAAAGATTAAGTTTAAATTTGGTCGGAAATTTTCGGGTCGTCACAGTACCTACCCGTTAAAGAAATTTCGTCCCAAAATTTGATTGGGATCATCATAGCTGACAATAAGTATGTTTTCATGACGCATATGAGTTGATAAAATAGAATTTTATTACCATAGAGTAATATGGATAAAATGATTCGATTACTCAAAGCGTATGAGTGAAGCTATCACAAAAGACTGAAATGAGATAATAAAGATTTTTCTTAACCTCTGACGTAGTCAAGGCTGATTTCTGGAATCTCAGGGATTTAAAGATAATCTTCGAAATCTATATAAGATTTGATTCTTCGGTAATTCAGGGAATTAGGATCTCCTTTGCTTAAATGCAATAATCTGTTTTGATTGCTCTATCGGATATTTCACTATAAATCCATCCTCTCCATTTCCTTTATATTTCGGAGTTCCATACTTTTGTTTTCTCTTCCAGACTTTAAGTCAAGCGAATAATGGTCCAAAATTTGTAGGTATGGAGTTTCGAGTGAACATGACTATCGTTCTAAGAGAGAAATTGTAATAGCACGATCTTGATTGGTTAATTTACCAGAATTCCAGAGAGAAGATAGAACTATTAAGAAAATATGTTCTCGATATTTTTGGAGATTAGGTAGAATGTAAGAGTCGTGTAAAATACCACATGATGACGTTATGGTCTGTGAATCATCACGTTCCATTAGAAACTCAGCATGACTTACTGTAATATAATCACGTTGATCAAGTGTCATTATATTTACTAACTCATGCATCAATTTCCAACACTACTTCAAAACATTCATATTTTAAATTTGAAGATTTACAGAATATAGAAACTAAAACAGTTTCCTTTTATGAAATAACACAGACAGTGCGGAGAGATAATTAATATCGGACGAGAATATTTATGAAGATATCTTCAAAAATATTGAGGATATTTATAATGAAAGATATCATGATATCTAAAAATTTTTAGAACCAAAGTGTGATGAAGAAATTCATTCACAATGATTTGGAATGATTAAGGAGTAAGGTAATCGCCAAAGATTTCATCAGAAACATAATCATCAAGATTCTTTATGTACAAGTTTAGTCCTTGTGATTTTTTCAGAGTTTCCTTCATGGTTTTCTCAATTCTTTATTATCAAACTTTTGACTGTTAAGGTAGTCTCCAGTTTTCACTGCTTCATCAGCTTTTTCAAAACTCAGAAAACTGATTCATAGGTTAAAACGCTTTTCAGAAATTTTAGAATTGAAGTTCGTAAATCCAGGAGATAAAGGTTATATATATATATATATATATATATATATATATATATATATATATATATATATATATATATATATATATATATATATATATAATTGTTGTCGTAGAATCGCTGAGAAATTCGAGATTATCGATTGATGCCTCTCGATATTTGGTATGGTAATTATCGTTACAAGATGCCGATGAGTTCATGATAAGACTTCAATAGATAAGTATAGTGATTTGTCGAAGAGATTTAAGCCAAGGAGCAACGAGGTTGATGGTACGCCTGCTGGTAATATGGTGAATACAAAAGGTTCCCAGGTAACAATAAAAGAGCATGCGTATATATCAAGGTTATAATAAGGTTGTTTCGAACGAAAAGTCGAAGTTGACTTGCTGGAGCTGGGACAAAATTGGCTAATTTGGAGAGGGGTTGTAAAGTTATTTTCGGTAATAACAATGTCAAGGGAGCTAACACAGATACGTGTTAAATGTTTACTCAGTTTTCGAGAGTTTTTCAGGTGCATAACTATATGCAACAATTTTTTCTTCCATAGATGAAGTGCAGTTGGTTCATCCTTTCGATTGAGGTGTTTTCAAGATTCATGAAAGGTTTGAACGTAGATTGTAATCGTCAAGATACAAATGAGGTTTAACATGAAATCAAGTGGCAAACTTGAAGAAATGTTTAGTTTCATATGTTATAATCAATATTTTAATTCATTATAATTGTCCAATGTTAGTAGTCCACAGTTGATAGTCCACAGTTAGCAGTTCAATAATTCATATATAGTTTAATATATTATATTCAAATTAATTAATACGTGTCGTGACCCATTGTATACAAGTCTCAGACTCGATCACAACTCAAAGTATATATATTATTTGAGAATCAACCTCAACCCTGTATAGCTAACTCGAACATTACCGCATATATAGTGTCTATGGTTATTCCAAATAATATATATAGATGACGTCGATATGATATGTCAAAACATTGTATATGTATCCCGATATTTAAAATGTGTAATCAACAGTATTTAAATGACGATAACTAAAGTGCGTAAATTAAATGACGATAAATAAAACTGCGAGAATTAAATTGCGATAAAATAAATTGTGATAATTAAAATGTAATAAGGAATTAACAGTTAGCTAGGATTTTGTTAGCGTGGATTCTTAACAAAATTTCTCATAGTTAATTTGTTTGTTTCTAACAAATTTTATTTTGTCAAATATTTTCTTCATTATGCCACTTGTTGGATTCTGATAGGTCAAAATCCGAATGTGAAATTGAATGAAAATGGTTATTCTGCGGTGAACGGATTCGTATATCTGTGGATGTAAGTAGGATAGTAAATGACTGTTGAATCAGATTGGAAGAATGTACAGTGTAACTTATTAATGTGAAATCTAAATATTTCTAGGGCATTACCTACCCGTTAAAATATTTTCACCATTAACAGTCTGTACAAGAGAATTTTTAATTACAATCTTTATGAAAACATATATACATATATATTTTCTTCATATGTGACCATGGAATTAATGAGTCAATATGATATTAAACTCATTTGATTTACCGTTAGAACAAGAGTATATAATCTCTAAAACATTAGAGATTACATAATCACCATGTCGAACGAAGATAAATGATGTAGAACGATACGTAGAACGATGATTATACTCGAGGTACATAATGAGATGTTGAGGAGTGTGATGTTGAAACTTGGGTTGTTGGTGGTACTGTTGGTGCTGGTGATGTTGCTGAAGCTGGTAGGTTTTGCACCAAGTTTTCTAAATTGATTACTCGGACGCGAAGCTCATTGACTTCTTCCATTATTCTGGGATTATTGGCGATTGGAACGAGCGGATGAATAAGGTTTAGAATTTGAAATAGTATATAATCATGACAAGATACTCTAGAAATGAGAGAGAAAATGGTATTACGAACAGGTTCGCAGGTAACTTCTTCAGGTTCTTCACCAAGAGGTGAATTCGGTTGGTGGAAGGGATCGCCTTCTTCGCGTCTCCATGGATTAAGTCGACTACGAACCCATCAGATGAATTGGGGATGGCTGATTGGTTGATTCATTCTGGTGACGCTGCTTCCGGAGCTTAGGTGAACATCCATGTCGGAATAGCTGTCGGGTTTCGAAGAACTTGAACTAGTGACGAGTTCTATTTCGTACGATTAAGTAAAGAATTTTTCGATAGGAAATGATTTTCGGCTATTGGATGGTATTCTAATTACATAGAATATCTATATATATAGAACAATAGATTTCATAGATTACGGAGGAGTTCACGGAATATGTCAGGCGAAGTTTACAATAACATATACGCTAAGATATGAATTAGCAGATATGCTAAGATAAGAATTTTGTCTATACACTATTCATGCAATAAATGCAGTAAGATGTGTCTAGACTAAGAGTAATAAGTAGGTAATTTCCTAAGGATGATAAGCTGATGATTTTCGACTAGAAATGATAAGCAAAACTTTTGACATGCAGACACGGTCGAATTCCAGACTCACTAATGCATCTAAGCAACTATCAGTTAGACACACTAATGCAAGACCTGGTTCGCTAAGACCACCGCTCAGATACCACATGAGACATGTGGGGACGCATCCCACTCAGTGCCTTCCCAGCTAACCGTCTGGTGACCACTGAGCATACCTCAGAGACACTGTTTTTACTGCCCCGCCTCTCGGCAAAGCCAACCATAATCGGACCGCGAGGAGTAAGAGCCAACGCTTCGTTACAGGTAACACTGTGAGAACCCCCTCTACGATTAAGCCGATTAAACAGCTTAAACCAGCTCTGATACCATTTTTACCACCGCTCTGATACCACATGAGACGACCCGTCCTAATCCATAAGGACGAATACAATAACATATGATTACATCGTGAGGTATTTGACCTCTATATGATACATCCAACTATAATTGACTTAATAATAATCTTGATGAACTCAACGACTCGAATGCAACGTCTTTTAAAATATGTCATGAATGACTCCAAGTAATATCTCTAAAATGAGCAAATGCACAGCAGAAGATTTCTTTCATACCTGAAAATAAACATGCTTTAAAGTGTCAACCAAAAGGTTGGTGAGTTCATAAGTTTATCATAATCGATCATTTCCATCATTTTAATAGACCACAAGATTTTCATTTCCATTTCTCATAGATATACGTCCCATACATAGAGACAAAAATCATTCATATGGATTGAACACATGGTAATCGACATTCACAAGATGCATATAGAATATCCCCATCATTCCGGGACTCCCTTCGGACATGATAAATTTCGAAGTACTAAAGCATCCGGTAATTTGGATGGGGCTTGTTGGGCCCAATAGATCTATCTTTAGGATTCGCGTCAATTAGGGTGTCTGTTCCCTAATTCTTAGATTACCAGACTAAAAAGGGGCATATTCGATTTCGATCATTTAACCATATAATGTAGTTTCAATTACTTGTGTCTATTTCGTAAAACAGTTATAAAAGCAGCGCATGTATTCTCAGTCCCAAAAATATATATTACAAAAGCATTTAAAAATGGAGCAAATGAAACTCACTCTACGATATTTTGTAGTAAAAATATTCATACGACGATACTGAATAATGCAGGGTTGGCCTCAGATTCACGAACCTATATCATTTATATATATATATATATATATATATATATATATATATATATATATGTATATATATATGAATATGTATATGTATATGTATATATATATATGTATATATATATATGTATGTATATATATGTATGTATATATATATATATATATATATATATATGAAAGGACCCGTTCATATACATTATAAACGATTCACAATAGTTGATTACATCGCAAGGTATTTGACCTCTATATGATACATTTTACAAACATTGCATTCGTTTTTAAAAGACAAACTTTCTTTACAACGAAAGTTGACGGCATGCACACCATTTCATAATACATTCAACTATAATTGGCTTAATAATAATCTTGATGAACTCAATGACTCGAATGCAACGTCTTTCAAAATATGCCATGAATGACTCCAAGTAATATCCTTAAAATGAGCTAATGCACAGCGGAAGATTTCTTTAATACCTGAGAATAAACATGCTTTAAAGTGTCAACCAAAAGGTTGGTGAGTTCATAGGTTTATCATAACAATCATTTCAATATATTAATAGACCACAAGATTTTCATTTATAAATATATGTACACTCGCAAGTGTATAAAAGTATTCTATAAGTTGTAGGCACCCGGTAACAAGCCTTAACGTTCATGTTTTACCCTCTGAAGTACACCAGATCAGGTGTGTTTAAACTAACCTCGAAGTACTAAAGCATCCCATAGTCAGGATGGGGTTTGTCAGGCCCAATAGATCTATCTTTAGGATTCGCGCCTACCGTACATAGACAAGTAGTTTAATGTTACCAAGCTAAGGGTATATTTCTGGTTTAAACCCACGTAGAATTAGTTTTAGTACTTGTGCCTATTTCGTAAAATATTTATAAAACAGCGCATGTATTCTCAGCCCAAAAATATATATTGCAAAAGCAATTAAAAAGGGAGCAAATGAAACTCACTATACTGTATTTCGTAGTAAAAATACATATAACGTCATTTAACAAGTGCAAGGTTGGCCTCGGATTCACGAACGTATCAATATTGAGATTCAATATTGCAAGAAAGTACGTAGACGCAACGGAGATGATAAACACTAGATTGACCTCACGAGCATACCCATGAACCATACCCATCACCTCCATAGCTATAACCCATAATTTTCTTAGCTTCGACTCATTCAAAAAAACTATTTTGAAATCACTCGGACAGCACTCCGTCGTAATATTTTATGTATACTAATAATATCTTGAAATAATACAAAGAAAATATATATATGTAATTCGATTGAGAGAGTTTAGAGAAATATATTTTCAAGTTTCTATGAAATAATGAAACCTATTGAATTCTATTTATAACAGATTTTTGAATTATTAAAGTGAATTATTAAAGTATGAATTATTAAAGTGAATTATTAAAGTGAATTATTAAAGTATGAATTATTAAAGTGAATTATTAAAGTATGAATTATTAAAGTGAATTATTAAAGTATGAATTATTAAATTGAATTATTAAAGTATGAATTATTAAAGTTAAAGTAAAATAAAAGTAAAGTAAAGGTAAAGTTAAAGTATAGTAAAAGTATAAAACTATATACGTATAATACGCGTATAAGTATATATAATATTAATTTAAATCGTTATATATATTTAATAAAATAAAATATAAATATCGTTATCTTTATCATACTGGTTAAGTAATGAGTTGTCAAAAGTGGTTCTAGATATTTATAAAAGATATATACGTTTTAATAATAAAGTTCTTTTTAAACTGAAAACGTTTTTTGTACTTTTGAAACTAAATTAATAGAATATTATGGAAACCAATTCTCCACTAACTTTTGTCTAACTTTCGTAAATGACACTTTTTGTTTTTATTTATAAATAGCTTTACAGATTATTCTGAATATCGTTAAGAGGAATAGATTTTCTCAAATCATAGTGGACCTCTCAACAGAGACTTGTAATCATAATTCAATGTTTCTGATAATTCAATCATTTAATATATATATATTTTTTTAATTTCGTGGAAAATCATATTGAAACAAATACGTTCGTGTAAAGTATTATACGTTTAATACTTTATTAATATTCTCAAGTTATAATATATATATACATAACATATCTATTTATATATAACGGTTCGTGAATCGTCTGAATTTGGTCGAGGTTATAATGAATGTATGAACACAGTTTAAAATTCTTGAGATTTAACTTAACAAACTTTGCTTATCGTGTCGGAATAATATAAAGATTAAAGTTTAAATTTTGTCGGAAATTTCCGGGTCGTCACAGTACCTACCCGTTAAAGAAATTTCGTCCCCGAAATTTGATAGAGGTCGTCATGACTAACAATGAGAATGTTATTATAACGATTATAGAGTTTTATCATGTTCAAGAAGAATGGATAAAATAATTCGATTACTCGAAGCGTGTGAGTGAAGTTATCGTGAATGAAATAAGATAATAGTGATTCGTTGTATCTTTTAACGTCATCACGATTTATCTCCGAAAAGAAAATCTTTGTAATCTATATTGGATTTGATTATTCGGCGATTAAGGAAATTATGATCCTCTTCGAATTAATGCGATAATCTATTTTGATTTCTCTGTCGGATATTTCACTATAAATCCACCTTATTTGTTTTCTTACAAATCACACCTTCTCAACTCATATTTTAAAGTATTTGTCAATATACTTCATCCAGTGCTGATTCTTGATATACTCCTCACTTTCATATCTGTCGCTCTTCTTTTTCATCTGCCTCCGGAAGAATCTATTTACTTCTACTATACTCTTGGTTTTATAGTGTTTTTAGTTCTCCCGTGTCTTTATATTGCTATATGCATTGATATATATGGTTTGTGATTTCTGGGTTGTTGTTGGGTTTTATATCTTCCCTTATATTTCAAAGTCCTTACTTCTTCTATAATCATTGTCATCCACAGTTAATGCTCTCTTCTATTTGCTATGATTTATACTCCCATTTCTTGTTCGGAGCTTTGTCCTTTCGTTTCTTCTTCTTGCGATTAAGCACCGCTTGTAATGGTCCAGAATTCGTAGATATAAATTTCGGAATGAACATTGTTAATGTTCTAGGAAGGAAATTGTAATGACACGATCTTGACTTGTCAAATTACCAGAATACCTCGGAAAAGGCCGAATCATCAAGAAATATTTTCTTGATATTTAGAGATCAAAGAAAATACAAGAGTCGTGTAACATAGCACATGATGACGTTATGATCTGTGAATCATCATGTTCCATTTAGAAACTCAGCATGAATTACTGTAATATAATCACGTTGATCAAGTGTCATTATATTATACTAACTCATGTTTCAGCTCCCAACACTTCTTCAAGAATATTCCTATTTTAAACTCGAATGTTTCAGAATTTAGAAACTAAAATAGTTTCTTTTATGATATAATACAGATAGCGCGAAGAGGTAAATGATTTCAGATAAGAATAATTATAAAAATATCTTCAGAAGTATGGATGATATTTATAATGAAAGATACGATGATATCTTAGAATGTCTAATATCAGAGGATGATGAAGGATATTATCCGCAGGGATTTAGAGTCAGGAGCAAGGTATTCGTTAATGACTTCAGCAAGTACTGAATCATTTGGATTCTTTGAAGGCAGGTTCAGCCTTTGTGATTTGTCCACAGCCTCCTTCATACTTTGCTCAATCCGTTTTCCAGTTCCAAAGCTTCTCTTTTTCTGAGCTTTGCAAATATACTATCCTTTATCATCCAACTTTTTACTGTTAAGGTAGTTTACAGTTTTTGCTGCTTCATCGGCATTTTTCAAAATTTTGAGAACTGGTTCGCAGTTTAGGGTGTTTTTCAAAAATTTCTCATTCAAAGAATGTAAGTCTTGGAGGTAGACGTTGTGTGTATATGTAATTGTTGATGTAGACATGCTGCGTGGTTTCAAAATACTGATTGCTGATTCTCAATAATTGGTATGGCAATTCTTGTTATAAGGTACGAATGAGTATATGATAGGGTTTCGATAATTATAATGATTTTTTTTTTTTTTTGAAAGTCAAAGATCAGTGAAGTTGTTGGTAAGTTTATTGCTAATGTGGTGAATATAAACGATTACCCGGTAACGTTGGCGAAAGGGCAACGTATCTATTGAGGTCATAATAAGACTGTTTTGATTGAGAAGTCGAAGTTGACTTGCTGGAGATGTGACAAAACTGTCTATTTTGAAACGGAATTGAAAAGTTATTTTATCTAGTAAATGCCAAAGGGTCTAACACGGATACGTGTCGAATTATGACTTGGGTTTTGAGAGTTTTTCAGGTGTATAACTGTGGGTAACATGTGGTTGGATCATCATCTTGATTGTTCCTTAGTTGAAGTGTCTTCATGAATTTCGAAGGGTTTGAGCACATATTGTAATCGTTAATACATATGATGTTCTAACACAGTTTTGAAGTCAAAGTATAGCTTTGAAAGATATAGGAATCTAAGAGTGATGATACTGGTTATATTTCGAATTGAATTATGCGATTTCAAAATCAGAATATGTAATTGAATTTGAATGAGTATGATTGTTTTGATTTATATGAAAGAATGGATATTGTTGTGAAAGTAGGGAGTATAGTTGATGATTGCTGAATCAGTTTCAAAAAATGTAATATATTAATTGTGAATTTATATATCTCTCGGGTATTACCTACCCGTTAAAAAAATTTTCACAATTAATATTTTGTACAAAAGAAGTTTATTACAGTCTTTATGAAAATATATGTGTATATTTTCTTTAGATGTAATATAGATTTAATGAGTTAATATTAAATTAAACTCATTTGTTTTATGGTTGGAACTAGAATTGAGTAATCCCTAAAACTTTATAAATTGCATAAGTATTTCTTCAATAATATTGAAATTATGAGTCATTACTTTGTTATTTGTTGGTTTTCGTGAAATTCTTGTGAACTTCGCAAGGTACGAATGATGTTATTTGAAAAGTTTCGAGTACATCGATGATGAAAGTGTAAAATCAAACATATATTCGAATAATACACTTGATTTATTATGAATTGGATTTTTATTGAATTGAGACAGAGATTGTAATTAACGATGGTTAAGTTGCGAACGAAGGACGTACATCATTGCATATTTGTAATATGAATTAACTGAGTAGTTAAGATTCACACATAATAGCTTAGTACGGGAAGATTTATTATGGTTTAAAAATTTATACATATAAAATATACATATAAATCTTTCGATTGGAAATGAGTTAATACTTCATAACTCGTTGATACAATATATTTGTTGTTGATTCGTAATGATGTCCACAATGATTCTTGAACTGACAGAGTTTGTGATGTTACAGGTGCTGTTGATTCTGACGATACTGACGGCACTGACTGTGTTGATGATGCTACGGTTCTGTTGATGCTGTTGGTAAAACAAATCTAGCTTGTAAATCGTACACCATTTTCGATCAAAGTTTCTACTCTACCATCTCCGTTCATTCATCCGATTTACGGTTAGAATTAAATAATCTCTAAGATTTTGGAGATTACATAACTGCCGCAGAGATATCTCTTCAATGAAGTTTATGAATTAATACTTCATCGTTTGTTGTTGTTGATATTCCTGGATATTTACAGGGGGTATGACGTTGATGTTTGAGATACAGATTGTGATGTTGCGGTGTGGGATGTGGATGTTGTTATTGGTGGTGGTGATGGTACTGTTGGTGTTGCTGATGGTGGTACTGTTTATGCTACTGGTGCTGCTGCTGGTGTTTGTAACCTTTGCACCATATTCTCCAAAGCCACTACCCAAGCGCGAAGCTCGTTGACTTCTTCTATTACACCGGGGTGATTGTCGGTTCGGACGAGCGGATAAATAAAATCTAGAATTTGGTTTAGTATGTAATCGTGACGAGATACTCTAGAAATAAGAGAGAAAATGGTGTTTTGGATAGGTTCGCCGGTAAGTGCTTCAGGTTCTTCGCCAAGAGGGCAATGTGGTGGATGGAAGGGATCGCCTTCTTCTTGTCTCCAATGATTTAGGAGGCTACGAACCCATCCCCAATTCATCCAGAATAGATGATGACTAATTGGTTGATCCATTCCAGTCACACTGCTTTCGGAACTTGAGTGGGATTCCATTTCGGAATTCGAGGGACTTGAACTAATGACGAATTCCATTTCGTACGATTGAATAAAGAATTTTTTTTTTGATATGAAATGATTTTCCAGCTATCGGGTGGTATTCTAATTATATAGAGCAAAAGGTTTCGTAGATTACGGAGGAATTTACGGAATATGTCAGGCAAAGTTTACAGTAACAGATACGCTAAGATATGAATTAGCAGATACGCTAAGATATGAATTTTCTCTATACACTATTCATGCAATCAATGCAATAAGATGTGTCTAGACTAAGAATGATAAGCAGGTAATTTCCGACAAGAATGATGAGCAAAACTTTTGAAATGCAGACACGGTCGAAGTCCAGACTCACTAATGCATCCTAACGACTATCAGTTAGACACACTAATGCAGACCTGGTTCGCTAAGACCACCGCTCTGATACCAACTGAAAGTTGGGGACGCATCCCACTCAGTGCCTTCTCAGCTAACCGCCTGTGACCACTGAGCGTACCTCAGACACTGATTTTACGGCCCGCCTCTCGGCAGTACAGCCAACCCTAATAGGGACCGCGAGGAGTAAGAGCCAATGCTTCGTCACAGGTAACACTGTGAGAACCCCCTCTACGATTAACCCGCTAATAAACGGCATTAAACCAGCTCTGATACCAACTGAAAGGGCCCGTTCATATACATTATAAACGATTCACAATAGTTGATTACATCGCAATGTATTTGACCTCTATATGATACATTTTACAAACATTGCATTCGTTTTTAAAAGACAAACTTTCTTTACAACGAAAGTTGACGGCATGCACACCATTTCATAATACATCCAACTATAATTGGCTTAATAATAATCTTGATGAACTCAATGACTCGAATGCAACGTCTTTCAAAATATGCCATGAATGACTCCAAGTAATATCCTTAAAATGAGCTAATGCACAGCGAAAGATTTCTTTAATACCTGAGAATAAACATGCTTTAAAGTGTCAACCAAAAGGTTGGTGAGTTCATAGGTTTATCATAACAATCATTTCAATATATTAATAGACCACAAGATTTTCGTTTATAAATATATGTACACTCGCAAGTGTATAAAAGTATTCTATAAGTTGTAGGCACCCGGTAACAAGCCTTAACGTTCATGTTTTACCCTCTGAAGTACACCAGATCAGGTGTGTTTAAACTAACCTCGAAGTACTAAAGCATCCCATAGTCAGGATGGGGTTTGTCAGGCCCAATAGATCTATCTTTAGGATTCGCGCCTACCGTACATAGACAAGTAGTTTAATGTTACCAAGCTAAGGGTATATTTCTGGTTTAAACCCACGTAGAATTAGTTTTAGTACTTGTGCCTATTTCGTAAAATATTTATAAAACAGCGCATGTATTCTCAGCCCAAAAATATATATTGCAAAAGCAATTAAAAAGGGAGCAAATGAAACTCACAATACTGTATTTCGTAGTAAAAATACATATAACGTCATTTAACAAGTGCAAGGTTGGCCTCGGATTCACGAACGTATCAATATTGAGATTCAATATTGCAAGAAAGTACGTAGACGCAACGGAGATGATAAACACTAGATTGACCTCACGAGCATACCCATGAACCATACCCATCACCTCCATAGCTATAACCCATAATTTTCTTAGCTTCGACTCATTCAAAAAAAACTATTTTGAAATCACTCGGACAGCACTCCGTCGTAATATTTTATGTATACTAATAATATCTTGAAATAATACAAAGAAAATATATATATGTAATTCGATTGAGAGAGTTTAGAGAAATATATTTTCAAGTTTCTATGAAATAATGAAACCTATTGAATTCTATTTATAACAGATTTTTGAATTATTAAAGTGAATTATTAAAGTATGAATTATTAAAGTGAATTATTAAAGTGAATTATTAAAGTATGAATTATTAAAGTGAATTATTAAAGTATGAATTATTAAAGTGAATTATTAAAGTATGAATTATTAAATTGAATTATTAAAGTATAATTTATTAAAGTTAAAGTAAAATAAAAGTAAAGTAAAGGTAAAGTTAAAGTATAGTAAAAGTATAAAATTATATACGTATAATACGCGTATAAGTATATATAATATTAATTTAAATCGTTATATATATTTAATAAAATAAAATATAAATATCGTTATCTTTATCATACTGGTTAAGTAATGAGTTGTCAAAAGTGGTTCTAGATATTTATAAAAGATATATACGTTTTAATAATAAAGTTCTTTTTAAACTGAAAACGTTTTTTGTACTTTTGAAATTAAATTAAAAGAATATTATGGAAACCAATTCTCCACTAACTTTTGTCTAACTTTCGTAAATGACACTTTTTGTTTTTATTTATAAATAGCTTTACAAATTATTCTGAATATCGTTAAGAGGAATAGATTTTCTCAAATCATAGTGGACCTCTCAACAGAGACTTGTAATCATAATTCAATGTTTCTGATAATTCAATCATTTAATATATATATATATTTTTAATTTCGTGGAAAATCATATTGAAACAAATACGTTCGTGTAAAGTATTATACGTTTAATACTTTATTAATATTCTCAAGTTATAATATATATATACATAACATATCTATTTATATATAACGGTTCGTGAATCGTCTGAGTTTGGTCGAGGTTATAATGAATGTATGAACACAGTTTAAAATTCTTGAGATTTAACTTAACAAACTTTGCTTATCGTGTCGGAATAATATAAAGATTAAAGTTTAAATTTTGTCGGAAATTTTCGGGTCGTCACAATATATATATATATATATATATATATATATATATATATATATATATATATATATATATATATATATATATATATATATATATATATATATATATATATATATATATATATATTAACACATATAATGGTGATCGAACAAATTTATATATTATTAATGATTTAATTGTTATTTTAATTAGGTTTTTCATTAATAACCTTATTAATTATATTTATTAATATTTATATTAAAAATATTAATATAGTTATGTTATGTATAGTAAATATAATTTTATATAACTAATAGTAATTTGATTAAATAATATTGATAATAATAATAAATAAAAGTTGTTTTATTTTACAATAATAATAATAATAGTTATTATGATAATAATATTGATAATATAAAAAAAAATATTAATGCCAAAATAATAATAATGATAGTAATAATAATAATTTTGATAAAAATGATAATTTCTCTAATAATGGTAATAATAATAATAGTAAAAATGATACTTTTAATATAAATGATAGTTTTTAATAAAAATGATACTTTTAATATAAATGATAGTTTTTAATAAAAATGATACTAATAATAATATCAATGATATTATTAATAATAATAACAATAACAATAACAATAACAGTAACAATAACAATAACAATAACAATAACAATAATAATAACAATAACAATAACAATAACAATAACAATAACAATAACAACAACAATAACAATAATAATAACAATAACAATAATAATTAGATAAATAACTACCTCAAGGAAGTAGCCCCAAAAATAATGCCCAAGTCTGGGTTTGAACCCGCGACGTCCCGCTAACCCGATAATATCCTTAACCATTGCTACTAGATCGATCTTGGTTTAAACCCCATATTTATTTTATGTAACCCATCTTTCCAGCCTTAACTATATCTCTTAACATAAAAAAAAATGGCGCCCCCAAGTCTCGAACCCTTGACCTTTCGCTTAACAAATACCCTTCTATACCATCGAACCATTTATCTAATCTTGTTTTAATTCATTTGATTAAATATGTATTAAGCTCGAATCTGTTTACCTTCCTTCTTAAACTAAAACCTAAATTATCATCATCTAACCCTATTTAACTTGTTATCACAGATCTTCACCATCATCGTCATTAGATTATTATTATGATCATCTCATCATGATCATCGAACATCATTCATTGCAATACGTTCAGTCCAACAGCAAAAAAAAAAAAAAAAAAAATACGGATGCTGAATCACATCTCATCACAATAAACAGAAACGTGGCCCAACCAGAAACATGACAGCCCAATTCAAAGCCCAAAATAACAATTCACCAGGCCCAAAATATTTTAAATAGAATGATCGATGGATTGTGAGTATTGTAGCTTGTCTGGAAAGCAGAAACAAAAATAGGGCTGTAGCAGAAACCATACGAAAAAGATAGGAGAAGAAAAATTATAGCAGCAGTAATTATTCACTTTATCATCGTCTTCTACATATCATCATTATTCTCGTTGTTGTGTCAGGAAGGGATATAGAAAAGATAACAAAAATAGTAGTAGCTAGGAATAAATGGTTGTTTGTGGGTTTGATTTATATAAAACAGAAATAATCGATGGGTTTGGGTTGGCTTTTAGTCTTGACACAAAACATAAACGAACACTTAAGTAGAAATAAGTTGCAGCTGGGTTTCGATGGAAACTGCAGTCGATTAGCAATAGTAATAAGTGTTATCTATTTTGATTAAAGTTGAAAAAGATGTTGTGGTTTGATGTTGCAGTTTAATGGGTTCGGACATGAAATAGAAAATCATAGCGTAGCAGCAATAGCAAAACCTTCATAGTTACTATTCATCGGCATCAACAATGGTTTCGATGGTGGTGGTTTGGTATTGTGATCAAAACAAAAAAATAAGTTGTTGTTTTTGTTACTCGATCAGAATTGCAGTAACAATCCAACGGTACTTGGTTTGTGGTTTGATTAAAACAAAAGCATAGTAGTAGCAAGATTTGGTGGCGGCTCATGGTGGGTTGCAACAGAAAAAAAAAATTAGCAACAGCTTTAGAAGTTGATGGTGATGTTAAGCTGTTGGTGGTGGTGAACAAAACAGAAGCATAAACAAGAAGTGTACCGCAGTAATTGGTGACGTTCAAAGGTGGTTTCCATTGGTCATCATGGTGGTGGAAGTGAACGTGGAGTTTGAAGATGGTGGTCAGAAGTGGAAGTGGTGATCGGTGTTTCGTGGGTGTTCGGTTTTAATCAGAAATAGAACAAGCAATGGGGTTTGTGTGATTATATATGTTAGACATGTGTAGATGTATATATATAATGCAATTCATATATGAAGTAGACTAAAAACAGTAACCACAATTCAATATGTACAGTAAACCAATTAATCTTCAATTAGACACAGTAGGGAGACAAGTTGTAGTGGTGATCTGCATATTGGTATTCAATAACCATAAACGATTGATATAAAAGTCGTAAAGTTAATAATAATAATATAATAATAATTATAATAATCAAATGAAATTAAAACGTGTGATTAAGTTAGCCTTCGTTTACTATTTCATTTACGGACTTAAATTCGTACTCCGTTGATAATCTGTGGCGGATAAAAGTCTCCAGAAAATCCCTAAATTTTTACAATAATTATCTTTCTTTATTTCGTTCATTATGGTATAAAATTGGTCATTAATTTATTAAATAAAATTATATCAACTGTCCCTCTCAATTCTGGGTAAAATATGAAAAGTGTTAAAACTTAACCAATAGTTCCTAAATACATTTTTTATAAGCCTAAAATTTATAGACATCTTTTTGGATCACCATTTATTTTAAAATCACATATATTCGTTTTTAACTCGTTTAATATCGATCGAATTACAATTGAGCGTTACTGTCGATTACAAAATAAATTCGAAAAAATTTATATATATATATATATATATATATATATATATATATATATATATATATATATATATATATATATATATATATATATATATATATATATATATAATATACTTCATTTACATATATAGATACCTTTTAAATAATAGTTATTATATATTATTTTATTTTACATTATTAGTTCTAACAATTACGTCATATAATATTTCAATTTATATTTCAAATTCATATATTTAAATATATATGTATCTATTTACAAATAGTGGTTCGTGAATCGTCGAGAGCAGTCGAAGGACAATGAATTCATGAAAACGATTCAAAAATCTTGAGACTCAACATTACAGACTTTGCTTATCATGTCGAAATTATATAAAGATTAAGTTTAAATTTGGTCGGAAATTTCCGGGTCGTCACACACCATACCAGCTTTCTGTGGTGTCTTCCAGATTTATTATTATAGTCACCTGCAAACGGTATCACGCCCATCTTCTTCAATTGATTTGAATTTATTAATGCCACTGCCCAACAATTAAGAAACATTTTCACTTCGTCTTTTTTCCATCTTCAGTTTCTCCATTTCTTCATTGCTCCTACCATTTTAATTGTTGAGTGTTTGATTGGTGATGTACCTAAAATCTCAAAAGCACTGTTAAGGTACTCTTTTACAATCAAACATACTATAACAGAATCAAACAAAAGAGTACCTTATTTCAAATACAAATTGTGTTACTTTCTGGAACAAAACAATCACACTCGATACATCCAAAAACACACCTTAGATTTAATTCACCAAGATCATTTCAACTATCAAAATGAGATACGTTGAATCTTCAAAAACAATGTTTAGAAAATACTGATATTCAAAAAATTTTCATCTAACCCAAAAATACCAAATGGGGACACCATTGCAATATTTACTAAAAATAGCCAGGCATAAATATATAACAAAAAGGTAATTCAAATACCAAAGGATCATAAATCTTAGACTCATTAAAGTACTTATTTACATTTGAAAGGTGACAGAAAAGGTCGCAAATTATGAGATCAAGACATTCAAATTATTAGAGAAACAACATATTAGCTAAAGGCAAGCTTATAATGAGAAGATTAACAGAATTTGTGCAATTGCAATTTGGATTCATTTCGATTAAGTTCATGATCCAGACATACAACTACATATATACCAGCTCTCTACTCTAACTGCTACTAACAAACCCTAACAACTTCTAACAAACCTAAATATAAAATTGACAGAACAGGCCCTTACACTATAGCATAAATACAAGATCAGCCCCTGTACCTATCAACATTTGAAAATGTGCAATAAAAGACCCTGTACATCAAATCAGCTTCAATACTCCCCTTCAAGTTAAGAGTGATGCATTTAACGAACTCCTAACTTGCCAAGAAGCTTATGATGTTGATCAACGGTAACAATTTTAGTGAAAACATCAGCCAATTGAGACTTTGTGTGAACATAAGAAGGTTTAACCAAACCACTTTTAATCTGATCTCGAACAAAGTGACAATCTACCTCTATATGTTTTGTACGAGCATGAAATACAGGATTAGCAGCAATATGAAGAGCTGCTTGATTATCACAATGTAGCTCAACTGGACCTAAATCAGTCAATTCCAAATCTTTTAATAGAGACACAAGCCAAGTAACCTCACAACAAGTCAATGTCATTGCTCTATACTCTGCCTCAGTAGAAGATCTGGAAACAACACCTTGTTTCTTTGATTTCCATGATACAGGTGAATCACCTAAAAGAATACAATAACCTGTAGTTGACCTTCTTATCATAAGACAACTTGCCTAATCTGAATCACAATAAGCTTTAAGTTGGACAGAAGAATTCTTTGCAAGAAGAACACCTTGAGATGGAGCATTTAACAAATACCTCAAAAGATGTTTAGCAGCCTGAAAATGAACAGATGTGGGAGATTGCATAAACTGACTTAGCAATTGAACACTGTAACAGATATCAGGTCTAGTGACAGTCAAATAGATGAGCTGACCAATGAGCCTTCTATAAACTTCAGGATCAGACATAGGAGTGCCAACATCAGCCTACAACTTGGCATTTGGATCTAATGGCAGTTTGTAGGGTCTATTGTTTAATACACCATTTTCTTTTAAAAGATCTATTGTATACTTTTTCTGAGAGATAAACACCCATTGATCTGTTTTAGAAACTTCCAATCCCAAGAAATAACTATGCTCACCTAAGTCTTTCATATAAAATATTGACTTCAAATTGTCCTTTAACTATTGAATATGAACTGAACTTTTTCCAGTGATTAGCAAATCATCCACATAACACAAAACAACTGTAAATTGTGAATCATCTTTCTTAGTGAATAAGCATTAATCTGCTTTTGATTGAACATAGCCAAAAGACAATAAAGCAGATGAAAGCTTTGTAAACCATTATCTAGGACCCTGTTTAAGCCCATACAAAGACTTTTTAAGTTTTCAAACTTTTGACTTTTCTGCTGGAATATTCTGTATATGCTCCCCTTTTCCAGGATATCCAAGTGGCATTTTCATCTAAACTTCTTCTAGCAAATCACCATGTAAGAATGCATTGGATACATCCATTTGACATAAAGGCCAATCATACATTGCAGCAATTACAAGAAGAGATCTTACTGTTACCATTTTTGCAACAGGTGCAAAGGTCTCTTCATAATCTATCCCAAACCTTTGTCTATTACCATCTACAACCAGTCTTGCCTTCTTCTTATCAATTGAGCCATCAGACTTCAATTTTGTTTTATAAATCCAATGACACTATATAGCTTTCTTTCTAGTGGTAATTCTGTAATATCCCAAGTATCATTGAGTTCAAGAGCAGTCAGTTCTGCATCCATGGCTTTGCACCATTCTGGATCACAAATGGCTTGTTGAAATATAGTTGGATCACTACTTGCCATTAATGCAGTCACATACCTCTTAAAATTCTCATCTAAACACTGAGTAGAAACTTGGTTTTCCCTTGGAATATGACCTAAGGAGGTCACATAATCCTTATGCCATATGGGTACATTTGACTGTCTACTAGATCTTCTTACAGGGACAGAAGTAGAAGTAGTCTCAATTGGCACATTGTGTAAGGGAATATCACCAATAGTTGACTCAGTTTGACTTTCTATTGACTCTGGTTGACTTGCTTCAACAGATGAACTAGGATTTGCTATAGGTATATCATAATCAACAAAGGAGTGTGGCATTTCAATAGGGACAGGCTTTAGCAACTTGTTGATTGTATCTTTGTGAAATGGAAAAATTTGTTCTTTGAAATCAACATCTCTTGAAACAAAAGTAGTCTTATCCATCAGATTGTAAAGAACATATCCATTTTGATGTAGATATCCCAAGAATACACAAGGAACACCTCTAGGACTAAATTTATCCACATTTCTACTGGGATTACTAGCAAAAGCTAAGCAGCCAAAAACTCTTAGATTATCATATGAAGGTGGATAACCTAATAGAATTTCATGAGGAGTTTTATTTCCCAGAACAGAAGAAGGTATTCTATTTATGAGATAAACAGCTGTACTCACACAATATCCCCAAAAACTTAATGACAATTGTGCTTGAAATCTTAATGCCCTTGCAACTTCTAAAATATGCCTATGTTTTCTTTCAACCCTACCATTCTGCTGAGGCCTATCTGCACAAGAAGTTTGCTGCACTATACCTAAGCTAGTTAGGTATGCACCTAATTTTCCTTTAATAAACTCTAGTGCATTATCAGATCTTACAATTTTGACAGACTTATTGAACTGAGTTTTCACAAACTGCAGAAACCTTTTAAAAGCATCAAAACAACTATTTTTATGTTCTAAAAGATACACCCAAGTGGCTCTACTGCAATCATCCACAATAGTCAAGAAATAGTTGTATTTGCCTTGAGTTTTCACATTATATGGACCCCAGATATCTATATGCACTAAATGAAAGATAGTATCTGAATGTGAATCACTCAAATTATAAGGCAACTTTGTAAGTTTAGCCAATGGACAAGTAACACAAACAGTCTCATTATCTGAAACCAATTTAGAACCACAAACAGATGGAATGTATTTCATTTTAGAATCAGATACATGTCCTAGCCTATGATGCCACAAACTGTAAGACATTACAAGCTTAGATGAATGAGCACAATACCCTTCTTTTATTGAAAACAAACAAGAATCTGTAACAGAAGCAGATATGAGTTTCACCAGCCTTTTATCCACTTGATCCATTGGAACATTCACCAAGTAGTATAGATCATCTTTCCTTTCACCCAGCCCTATCACCTTCTGTGTTCTCAAGTCCTGAATCAAACAGAACAAAGTATAGAAAATACTATACATTGACTGTCTCTTGTTAGTTTTGACACATACATGAGATTTAGCTTAAAAGAAGGTACTACAAGTACTTCTTTTAACATCATCTGATTTTTTATTTTCACTTGTCCAATATGAGAGATAACAGAAGTATTACCATTTGGTAATCTTATATAGGGTTTAACAACTAAAGACTTTAGATTACTTAGGCCATTAACATCTGAAGTCATGTGATCTGTTGCCCCTGTATCAAGAATCCATTGATTAACAGAATTATGTTTAGAGAGTATACCTGCAGCAAAATGATTGTCAAGCTCATCATCAGATTTAGTAACTTGACAAATAGCATCATTTTATGCAATGGTAGGTAAACATTTCCACAACTGCTCAAATTGTTCAGTAGTGAACACAACATTATTTCCTTGAACAGTGGCTGCAGTCTTCTTGACAGCATTATAGTTCACATTCTTCTTGACTTGAGTAGGTTTGACCTGAGCTGACCTTTTAGCATTCAATCTCCCCTTGTAATGCCAAGGAGGATAGCCAATTTTCTCCCAACACTTATCTGGTGAATGCCACTTATGACCACAAAAGGTACATTTATCATCACTAGTAGTTGACTTGCTAAACAAAGCAGTCATCTCTTGATTTTGAACAGAAGTAAACATCTCTCTTTGAGATTCCTCTTATTGCAACATAGAACGAGCCACCTCAACACTAGGTAAAGGACTCATTAGCAACAACTGACTCCTCAAAGCAGAAAATTGTTCATCTAAACCATTAAGAAACTGAAATAGATGTTCTTCTTCCTTCTGTTTTGTCAAAGCATTCAGAAAATTAGTAATCTCAGGAGAAACATTAGTAACCCTAGGCAGTTCACTCATTGAGTCAATTTCTTCCCAAATACACTTCATTTTGGTATAATGCTCACTAACAGAAATGCCATTTTGATCACAAGAATATGTATCTTTATGCAGTTTATATTTTCTGGAACCATTACTTAAAGCAAACCTTTTCTCCAATTGCTTCCAGATAGCAGATGCAGTATCAACAAACATAATAGACTTCACTATGGATTCAGAAGCAGAACTCATGATCCAGCTGATCACCATATTGTTGCAAGTATCCCAAAGTTCAGTCTGATTAAAATCATTAGCTGGACGGATTACAGATCCAGTAACAAACCCTAGCTTACGCTTTGTGGATAGAGCAATTTCCATTGATCTACGCCATGATCGATAGTTTTGAGCTCCAGATAGCTTCTCTTGAATCGAAAGTGAACCAGGTCCATCTGACGAATGCAAATACAATGGATTTTGAAAAAGTTGTTGTTGCTGTTGTGGATCCATTTGAAATTGAAATAAGCGGAAGCAAAATTACTTGAAATTGAAACAAAAAATTGCAATTGAAGATCGTTAATCTAAGAATTGATCTGATACCATGAGAAGATTAATAGAATTTGTGCAATTGCAATTTAGATTCATTTCGATTAAGTTCATGATCCAGACATACATCTACATATATACCAACTCTCTACTCTAACTTCTACTAAAAAACCCTAACAACTTCTAACAAACCTAAATACAAAATTGACAGAACAGGCCCTTACACTATAGCATAAATACAAGATCAGCCCCTGTACCTATCAACATTTGAAAATGTGTAATAAAAGACCCTGTACATCAAATCAGCTTCAATATATAACATATATAAAGTTAAAAGTGGCAAGATTAAAATAGATATTATAGTTAAACCCTTTCACATACTCATCTTTTACGAACCACTTTTTGAGTCTACTTCTTTACCGAACCGGGTAATTAATTTAAGAGAATTAAGAGTATATTCCATCGTAAGTTTTAATAGATTATTTTTAGTTACTGGCTAACTAACTGACATAGTAAGTCGAGTAGAGTTGGCTACCCTTTTACGGGGTTTAGCATCAAACATACACATTAGAATACACTGAATATCAAATTCTCTTTAACTATTAATTAGAAAGAAATTAATCTTATAGATTGTTCATTTAAAGTTAATATATATAATTATATACATATTTGATTTATGGGCAAATGGCCCGAAAGGGTAACCTATGTTGTCAAATTTGACAATCAAGGTAACCCCCAATTTCATTAAGCCCAAAAAGGACTCAATTTTAATTTTTGATCGCGAAAAGGACTGCGTGTTCAAATTTTTTAAAATTGAGGTAATATGAGACGATTTTTTTTAAATCGCGAATTACTTCAAATTAAGACTTGGAACAGATTCCTAATGCTCCGAATTTCATTTTTTGTGAAGCGATTAGATCCAAAACATCACGAAAAATGTTGAATCGACTTTTTCATCTCGACTCGTTCAAACGACTTGTTCATCTCGATTCATTACCGTAACATCCTCAAGTGGGTCTACTTGTAAGATTACTAGTTTGCCCTTAAGTTTATATTGTGCTATTATATGCTTTTATTTTAATTTAACATTTATGATTATTTGATGATGTGGTTAGGACCAGTTTGTGACAAGGGTCACAGAACAAGTTTGTTTATTAAATTTGGACTTCGTTTGGGTTGCCAAATGATGTACGAAAATTATTAGATAACTGATAAATACCGTGTATCGCACAGTGTAGGAATTAACCTAAATTAAGTGGCTAGTGTACTGTGTTCTTACTCCCATTTCTAGATTTTTCCACACGCACACCGTACCTTCATCTCCTTCACCTAATCAAATCCTAATCTTGAATCTTTGATCTAGAGCTCAAATTAATCATATCTTCTTATTCTCTGTAATTTTGTGATCATTTTAAGGTAAGCTTCTCATAGATTCATGTAGTGATTCTTGCTCAAATTGGGTTTTTGTGTTCATATGGGTTTTTGATGATATTAAGCTTGATTTTTGATCTAAAGTGTTTGATATGTTCAATTGATGTTAGAAATATGTTTTATATAGTTTATATGATATTTTGGAAGTGGTTTTGGTGTTAGATCTTGCAAAAATCGAGTTTTTGAGCCAAAATGGCAAAAATCAGCGAGCTGGAATGTTCTAACAGCTCCCACACTTCTGACAGGTCACTCGTACGAGTGACCATGCATTTGAGGCTTAACCACGTGGTTGAGGACTCACTCGCACGAGTGAGGTCTCGTCTGCGCGAGTGAGCACTGGTCAGTTTTTGGTAAAATTGAAAAGGCTGTAACTTTCAAACCGTAACTCTGTTTTCGATGAATAAACTATCGTTGGACTCATCTTGAAGTTTACTATCCAATGATAAGGTTTTAAAAAGCTAGGTCAAACTTTATTTTGGTCAGAAGAAGGGATTTTCTTGTGTATGTCTAGTTTAGTACTCATTTAGTGTCGTTATTGATTGAGTTTATGATGTAGGCTTATCCTATAGTGAATAGATGATGATATGTGTTAATTTACTGTATGTATTGATGTTTATGTTGTACATTTTTAGTGGAAACCCGTTTAAACAACTGCTGCTACTGTTCTTCATCATTCGCACGAGTGAGCCTTCACTCGTACGGTTGGGGTGGTCAACCATGTCATGAATTATGCGAGTGAGTGGATATGGAGAACTATTGTTTTAGGTAAGATGATACGTACAGTTGGGATGTGACTCGTACGAGTCACTGGTCACTCGTGTGGTGAACCGTACGGATCATTTAATTCTTTGATGGGTGTTCAGTCATAGACCAAACATACAAGTAAGTTGTCAACCGCACGGTTGAGTGTTCTCAAACGTGCGAGTGAGAGTGTTACTCGTACGGTTGGTGAACCAGTTGTTAAGTGCTTAAGTGTTGGTATTAGGTGTTATTGTTTTATTGTCGGGTTGTTATCGAGACATTATAACTAACTTGTGTATATGTCTTTCTCAGGAGAAAAGGAGAAAGAGAAGGTTCAGTGATTAGACAACTGAACACCTTCTCATTTGCTGGTAATCGGTGAGTGGGACTAACTAGAGAACATAGTATAGAGTAGCATGTTATATTACGATTGTCATGCTTGTTAGCTATACTTAATGATACATTTAGTTAGTACATTGTGATGACTGCATGTTGGTTAATGATTGTCTGCTGGAGCCCCGTGCGTTCCTATTGTGTGGTCGCCTCGGTAGGAGAGATCAACCTGCGGGTTTGGTTCCTCATGTGGTGGCATAGACAATCGTGGTGTATATATATGTGAATGATGCGTCCGTCGCGTGTGGATTATATATATACAACACGGTGGTAGAGGAACTTCTGGTAAGCCCCAGTCCGATCAGCTGGTGGTTAATGGTTTGGCCGAGCCGCCAGAGTCTCTGTAGACGGCACTTGGGTGATGTTTATGTGTTAAATTTTGTGACATGATTAGTATGACAGTTCATGTATACTATTGTCTGTAGTTAGTCGTACTCACTTAGCTTCATGCTAATTCCCCTCCATCTCCTCCCTGCAGGTTGTAGCTTTGTAGATATTACTTTTGGGAGAAGACGGGCATGCCAATGTTATGTTTGACAGTGTTTAACTCTGATGAAGTCTTTTATCATATGAATTGTGTTCTTTTGTAAACCGAATGTAATTATGTCTCTTCGTTTAAAACATGTATTTTGATATGATCACGTGACATTGTTAAAGTGTATTTGGTAATTAATAAATAAATGCTTCCGCCACGTATTTTAAAAAAATAGCGGTGTCACAATTACTTTTCGTGATGTTTTGGATCTAGTTGCTTCACAAAAAATGAAATTCGGAGCATTAGGAATCTGTTCCAAGTCTCAATTTGAAGTAATTCGCGATTTTTTTAAAAAACATTCGTCTAATATTACCTCAATTTTAAAAAATTTGAACACACAGTCCTTTTTGCGAGTAAAAATTAAAATTGAGTCCTTTTTGGGCTTAATGAAATTGGGGGTTACCTTGATTGTCAAATTTGACAACATAGGTTACCCTTTCGTGCCATTTGCCCTTGATTTATCATATACTCCGTAACTTTTAGTTGAAAAATGCTATTTAAAACTTATCAGTTTGAGCCTAATATTTATCCTATATATCATGTTCGTATGGATAGCCCGGTAACAATGTGGAGAAGAACCAAAACGAAATGCTTCCGCTTGATTGAGCTCCTACTCTTACAACAATATCCAGTGCGTAAATGAAATCATATCTCAAGAATTGAAAACATAAATAAAGTTATGTATTATTTAATGTAGCTGAAAATCTAAAAACTTTGAATATAATGAGGATAAAAAAAAAGATGAAAAATAAGAATGAAAAAAATTAAATAAAAATATTCAAAAAAAGATGTTTACATTATGATGACATCATCATGATGCCATGATGATATCATCATGATGTCATCATAGTTACAATTCACTTTTAGTATATATAGTAATGTATTTAATTTTAGTATATATAGTAATAAAAAAAGGTCATTACTATACCTTAACGGATAGCAAACAACACCTTAATATACCTCAAACGCTAATAATCTCCGTGCCTAATATATATATACAATGTAGTGTTTAGTGTTGCTAAAAATCTAAAAACTATATATATATATATATATATATATATATATATATATATATATATATATATATATATATATATATATATATATATATATATATATATATATATATATATATATATGGAGAATAAAAGAAGATGAAAAGAAAATTAATAATAAAAAATATGAAATAAAAAGATAAAAAAAAATGAGAATGATGAAATCATTATTTTAATTATTAGGAAGTACTATATACTCCCTTACGACAGGTTGTGAGCTGACCCATACATATATTAACCCATTTGCAAAGGGAGATGATACTCATGTTACAATAAAGTAATGCAAAATGATGTGGACACTTATGCCCATGTTCTATGATCTACTTTTCATGAGTATGTTAGTTGTCACCTTTACTTTATTAGGTGTATTAGTTGGTGTGATGATCATTATGTTTGTGATCTATCTAGTATTTAAACATGTCCATTGTAACCATTTGATATACCTTTGATTAATTATCTATTACACATTATAACTTAAGGTTCCATCATCTCATGTCATTTCCTACACTTCTCATTTATAGCAAATAGCTTTTTCTACATGGTATCAGAGCCGGGTTCGGCGATTGCTTCTTGGTTTAGAAGCATTCTTCTTTGTGTTCTTATACTCAAAGAAGGTTGAAGAAAAGCATTGTTCTTGCTAGCAATAATGGAGGTCGCATATGGAAATATTGGAAGCATGAAATTGGAGATGGAGAAACTTGTTGGTGATTACAAGTTTTGGTGTATGTGCATGGAGGTGTATTATCAAGGTCAAGATTTGTGGAAATTTGTTGCCATGCACCCATGCAACAATTTCTATGAATGTCCTGGAGCAAGGATCACGAAGGAAATGGATGATCAAGTGTACTAAGGGTCTCGTTGTGTTGGAGACGTCAATTAGCAAAGAGTGTGTTGATCATGTCCGTGATGAAGGCTCATCAAGGGAGGTTTAGGAAGTTCATAAGAATTTGTATCATTCAAATGTCACAAGAACAAATGTGACTTAAACAAGCAATGATCGAAATTTTGCATTAAGGGGGAGTGTTACAATAAAGTAATGCAAAATGATGTGGATACTTATGCCCATGTTCTATGATCTACTTTTCATGAGTGTGTTAGTTGTCACCTTTACTTTATTAGGTGTATTAGTTGGTGTGATGATCATTATGTTTGTGATCTATCTAGTATTTAAACATGTCCATTGTAACCATTTGATGTACCTTTGATTAGTTATCTATTACACATTATAACTTAAGGTTCCATCATCTCATGTCATTTCCTACACTTCTCATTTATAGCAAATAGCTTTTTCTACAACTCACACACCAATAATTGATCCATACACACCAACTTATTATTATACCCTTAATTTACATTTATGGAGGTTCAAATCTCTAGATAAACTTAGGGTTATAACTGTCAATTTTGTGTTAAAAAGTGTGGATGGATCAATTTCGGGTGTGTGAGTATCACCTCCCATTTGCAAAGTACTACTTTTTTATATATTACTATTTCTCCGTACGTATCGATTGGAAACAAACAGTCCAAATGAACGTTTTTTAACAATATATTTAGAAAAATATTTATTAACAAATTCACCAACAAATATATAATATATCAAATGTTACGTAGGTTTCTGTCGTTTGACTAAGTCAAACAACATTTTTATTTGTTAATTATTACTGTAGTTATTATTATGTACTTCCTTGAGGCAGAATGTGAGCTGGCCCATATAAATTAAGAAAATTGCAAGGTACTACAAATTATTAGTTATTATGTTTTCAAATATTACAATTTTCCCCGTACGTGAGGATCTGAAACAAACTGTCCAAATGAACGTTTTTCTATAATATATTTAGACAAATATTTATTAACAAATGTACCAACAAATATATAATATACTAAAAGTTACGTAGGTTTCTGCCGTTTAACTGTCAGACGGAAGTTTCATTTGTTAATTACGAGTGAGGGATAACCCGCACATTATTGCGAAAAATGGTTTCACTTCATATGTATATAATTACAATCTGCACATCGACGATTAATACAAATCTTTTATTAAATGGAATGTAAAATAAATATACTCCACTAAACTTTATAAACATAAAGTTGGAACAAATTCTACATAAATAAACATAAACATGTTTAAAGAGGCTACGGTAAATAATTTATTTTTATATCACGTGAACGATTGGTACATATAATAATGATAATGATAATTATGTTTATAATAATAATAATGAACTAATATTATTATTATTAATGTTAATTAATTACAATAATAATATAACATAATTATATTTATTAATAATTACTAATAAAAAGAATAATATAAAAATAATATAATAATAAATATAAATAAATAATAATAATAAAATAAGAGTGGTTAATACATGATAGTCTGTTACATGGTGGTGGTGTCGTTAGTTTAGCTCAAACGACAAAGCTATGAATGTCTTTTAGTATAATAAGCATAATTAGTTATGATAGTGCTCCAAATGAACATATATTTAGGCACAATATCCTTCCAATATGTAAAGCTTTTAGTTGTAATTGTTCTATTTTTATGTAATATTTGTTTAAATAAATAAGTGAGAAGATAAAAGAAGAAAACGACGATTTGAAGACGCAAATGACCAAAAAGCTCAAATGTACAAGATATAATTCAAGTGGTTCCATTTATTGATGAGAAACATCTAAAATTGACAAGATTACAAGCTGCAGAATGCAAAGTACAAGATATCTACGCGTACGAAAGGACGTTCGAAAATCCAGAACCGGGACCGGAGCCAACTATCAACGCGCGACGCAACGGACCTAAAATTACAAGTCAACTATGCACAAGAATATAATATAATATATACATAATTAATATAAATTATCTATATATTATATATATATATAATAATATGTCGACAAGCAAGAAAACAAAAAATATGTGAGCTGGATCTGACGGCCATGCGATCGCATGGGAAATAGGCATAAAACTCATGCGAGTGCATGAGGTTTGCACTGAAACTCCATGCACTCGCATGGGCACCAAAATCTGGCCAAGTCCTATAAATACCACGATTTCAGACGAGTTCTTTACACCTTAATTTTTCTTTCATTCTCACTGTAAGATATATTTATATTTATAATTATAATTATAATTTTAATTTATGTTTAATAATAATTGGGTTATTGTAAGAAATGTTTTACGGGTTTTAAAGTCGAAACTCTGTCCGTGTAACGCTACGCGATTAATCACCACTGTAAGCTATGTTCTTCCTTTTTAAATCAATGTCTCGTAACTAAGTTATTATTATACTTATTTGAGCCAAAGTAATCGTGATGTTAGACTAAATATTAAGACGAGGTTATTAGATTTTGTACCATAATTAAGGTTTGGACAAAAGACCGACACTTGTGGACATTGGACTATTGACTATTAATAGATAAGGGGTATTGTCTAATCGAATGACAACTCATTAGAATCTGTCGAACCTATCTTCAAATTAGTTAATCTAATAATTATTAAAATGATTATGTATGTTCTATTTAGTGACGTTTATACGACATCTTTTACGATCATTTATTTAATTATTCGGGTTGGGTAATTGATTATTCATTCTGATCAAGTGGGTAAATTAATATTCATATCTCATTAAAACAGGGGTGGATTACATACAAGGATAATTGGTGTAATTATTAACAAAGTAATAAAACCTTGGATTACACGCAGTCGATAACCTGGTGTAATCATTAAACAAAGTATTAAAACCTTGTTATAGTTCGAATTCCTAATTAGTTGGAATATTTGACTTTGGGAATAAGGTTAATTTGACGAGCATTTTATAATTATGACCGATGGACTATTATGGACAAAAACCAAATAGGTATCAAATAATCTAGGGCAAAGGACAATTAACCCGGGTAACAATTAATCAAAACGTCAAACATCATGATTACGGAAGTTTAAATAAGCATAATTCTTTTATTTCATATTTCATCGTACCTTTATTTACTGTCATTTTAATTACTGCAATTTACTTTATCGCAATTTAAATTCTGTCATTTATATTATCGTCATTTATCTTTACGCTTTATTTAAAATCGACAAACCGGTCATTAAACGGTAAAAACCCCCTTTTATAATAATATTACTATATATAATTATATATATTTTATTCAAATATAGTTTTTAAAATATAGCGTTAAACTTAGCCAGCTTCCTGTGGAACGAATCGGACTTACTAAAAACTACACTACTCTACGATTAGGTACACTGCCTATAAGTGTTCTAGCAAGGTTTAGGTATATCCACTCTATAAATAAATAAATAACTTGTGTAAAATTGTATCGTATTTAATAGTATTTCGTAACAAAAATATAACTATTTCGTATACACCGCTGCACACATCAAGTTTTTGGCGCCGCTGCCAGGGACCCGGCGAAACGCTATATTTTTACGCTATATTTTAGTAAAATTATATCTTTTTAAAAATATATTATCTCTTATTTCGTAAAAATATTTTGTATTTATAATAAGTAAAAAAAATTATAAAAAGAAAAAATATATATATATATATTTTTAAGATTTTATATATAATATTAACAAGTACTTTTATTTTTAGATTTAAAATATAAGTTTATTTTAAATTATATAAATATATTTTTAATATTTTTAAAATTGAAAAAAATCAAATTAAAAAATTAAAATTAAATTTGGGCCGAAACTGGTACCAGCCCGAATCAATTCTGGAAAATTGGGCCATGCGATCGCATGAGCCCAACACAATAAACTCATGCGGTCGCATTAGGGGTGCTGACAGGAAACCTAGGAGCATTTATTAAGTGTTTATGGTTTAATTTTATAATTAATATTATTAGGGTTTTTATTTAATAATATTTAGTTTTAGTTTTTAAATTTGTATTTTAAGTTTTAGTATTTATTATTTACTTATATAGATTAATATTTTTATATAATAATAATATAAAAATAATATTTTTATATAAATTTTATTTTTAGTTTATATCTTTTATTAATTGTACCTTTTTAGTCGTATCATTTGTAATTAGTTTTAAGTGTAGTTTTTACCGTAGTTATTTTTATTTCTAGATTTTTAGGCTTTGCCGTAAAATCTCTTAAGTACTTTTTCTTTAGACTAAGATTTAGGTGCTTTAAAATTTTGCGACGCCATTTTAAAATTTTAGTACTTTTTAAGTTATTACCGTTTTGGATATAGAATTCCTTCTAAGCTTTAATACCTTTAGATGTAACTTTTAATGTTTAGTTTTTAGACTTTTATTTTTCGACGCTTATTTTTCGACCTTTTATTTTTCGACGTTTTTCGACGCGCTCTTTTTCTTTCTTATTTCTCGACGCTCTAGTTTTTAGGACATAGAATTTTCTATTTCTTCTCTAAAATTTCGAAAAAAAAAATTATTTTAAGCGGTTAAATTGATAGACATCCAAAATTTTCTGGTTCGTAGTAATAGTTGGATTTGTTAGTGGCGATTTGTGGGCTTTCGATTTAAAGGGTCCTGGCTACCTGCTGCATCTATTGGCTATTCGAAACGTGGACAAAATCAGAAAAGTCTATTAATTTGATAACTTATATAATTTTTTATTTTTATAACTAATAGGATATTCAGTGAATGCACCGAGCAAAACGTTCACCACCTTTCATACGTTCGCCACCTGTAACTCGATCAAGACATCTAGCCAATATTGTCGCCGTTGATTTTTCTTTAGAATCGTCATCAAATAGAACAAGTACTCCAATTCAAATTTCCGATAATCCATTTTTTGAACCCGACTTCACAATTGAGAATCCGGAGGATATTCAAGGACAATTCCAAGATCCTGAAACACTAATCATTCCTCCTGAACTACAAACCGTTAAATCAGAATCCTCTAGTGATTCAGATTCAACAAATTCAATTATGGAAGTAACAGAACCTCTAAGTATGGAAGATCGAATGAGAGCCACACGCACTGGCCAAGGTCACGCCATTATTAAACCAGACATTAATGCGCCAGATTATGAAATCAAGGGACAAATCCTACACATGGTAACTAATCAATGCCAATATAGTAGTACACCAAAAGAAGATCCAAATGAACATCTTCGAACCTTTAATAGGATCTGTACTCTATTCAAAATCAGAGAAGTTGAGGATGAACAGATCTATCTCATGTTGTTTCCCTAAACTTTAAAGGGAGAAGCCAAAGATTGGTTGGAATCATTACCTGAAGGAGCGATTGATACACGGGATGAGTTAGTTGAAAAATTTCTTAAACAATTCTTTCCGGCATCCAAAGCCGTGAGACTTCAAGGAGAAATTGTTACATTCACGCAGAAGCCAAATGAAACTTTATATGAGGTGTGGACAAGATTTGGAAAGTTGTTAAGAGGATGTCCTCAACATGGTTTAGACACTTATCAAATAGTACAAATATTCTACCAAGGATGCGACATCACTACACGAAAAGACATCGATATAGCAGCTGGTGGTTGCATTATGAAGAAAACCGCAACCGAAGCTCACAAAATTATTGATAACACAGCCTCACACTCACATGAGTGGCATCAGGAAAAAGATATCTTTCGTTCATCTAATGAGGCTAGAGCCGATTCTAGCCATGACTTTGATTCCGTTTTCGCAAAAATAGATGCTTTCGAGAGACGAATGGAAAAGATGAATAAAGATATTCACGCAATACGAATCAGTTGTGAGCAATGCGGTGGACCACACTTAATGAAAGATTGTCACATTAAGCAAACGATGGAACAACGATAGAATGTTTCCTACATGAACCAAAGGCCGGGAAATAATTATCAGAATAATTATCAACCGGCAAGGCCAAACTTCAATTGAAATCAAAACATTCTTTACAATCCAAATGGACCCAACAATAACTCGTACAACCAACAAGGTCTGAATAACCAACCAACTCAAAACAACACTTTCAATCAACAAAGACCTGGCTTGTATAAACCACCACAACAAACCGAAGAGAAAAAGCCAAATCTAGAAGAAATGATGGCAAAGCTAATGGAATCTCAAACACAATTTATTACATCTCAAACTCAAACGAATGAGAGGTTTGATCAGTCATTTAGAACTCAACAAGCTTCCATTTTGAATCTAGAAAAACATTGTAACAACCCAAACCAAACCACGAATAACCCGCGATTAAATATCAAAAAAAAGAAAAATTCTGTGTTCAGCTGGTGGCACGGCGCGCCAAGCATTTGCGCGACGCGCAGAATGCCCTGGACAGGCTGCTGTCCCAAAAAGTAAAAAACACGAAAATGTTTGACCGTTTCCCGACACAATTAGACAAAACGCTTTTCACCACATATTCAAATATGTAACACTAACACGTTCCATTAATAAAAAGGGTTTTACGACACCGGGACCACATATGCCCAAATTACCCCTTTAAGTACAAAATACGAGTTTTCGACCACAAGACTTTTAATACAAATAAAGCCGAGCATGGCGATTGGGGATATGCTACCCAATCCTAATCAATCCAAAAGCAAGCCTTCTAAAGCAACTACGCGAGTCACTAGTTCCCACGCTTACCCGAGCCCCCTCATCCAAGCAAATCTATAAAAAAAGTAAACAACGAGAGGGTAAGCTAACGCTTAGTGAGTGATAACATACTACATACATATATATGTATAAAATGGACACGCCACACAAATATCAAATACCGCATACCGAAGCATCCCTGTATAAGGCAACTACGCTAAGCATACCGTACGATCTCTAAGCAACAAGCTAAAGATATCAACAAGTAAGTTCACCAACGACGATGTGAACAACGCCAATAAGCTACACTCGGAGGGTTAGCTACAACACAACAATACATTAATATATATAACAATATATATACGACCAAGGTTAACCCTTTAACCCAATACCGAGAACCAAGTACCAAAATGAAGATTGGCCGAACTACACGAGCCTTAGTTATCCGAAACCACACGAGATTACTATCTTCACGACATCGAGCTTGGCCGAACTACACGAGCCTTAGTAATCCGAAACCACACTAGATTACTACCTCAATAAGATGACCGAACTACACGCGTCATCATGAATCCGAACTACACGTGATTCACTTCTCCAACACCAAAACCCACGGTCACGGGATTATAAAATCCACCACATCGGGGTTATCCAAAACCACATCACAATATATGTGATAACGTACACACAAGTGTACACCTCGCCAAAAGTAGGTCAACCAAAATGAACTACCGTGCCAATTGGACCTATACACAAGTTCATCAAATCCACCTATATATGAAGTGAGCTCTATAACCGAGAACCACTTCACCCGACCCACACCCATCCTACACATACATATGCACATAGGATATTAATACTCACCTTGTCGCCTTGATGAATGCTTCCGAAATAATCCGCAACTCGCCGAAGGAATGTAGCTATTCCATTATCATAAATACCACAACACAATTAGGATGAATTTACAAACCAACTCAATTCGACACTTTGTGCAATTTCGACCCAATTGCACTTCCAAGCACAAACCGTGCCCAAACTAATCAATAATCACTAACACAAGTGATAATGGTCCTAATATGCCAATTAAACCCGAACACAAGTGTTAAACACTTATCGTTCTCAAAATTGCCCATAAACCCTAATTTTGACCCATAAAGTCAAAATCTCACCAATTACAAGTTTTGACACCAAAACATATTTAACTCAGTTTTATACTTCAACTTAATCCATTTTAAGTTTATAAGCCTCATCGAATCGACATTCGGGTCATAATCATCAACAAACCCTAACTTTGACTCTAGTCAAAATTAGTCAACCACAAGAACCCTAAAGGTCTTCAATACATCAATAATCACTAATACTAGTGATTATACACCATTCTCAAGTCTTAAACATGGTTAAATCATTAACCAACCCAAAACCCGCCTTTTAACACTTATAAACCCGAATCTTGGTGTTAATCTTCAATTAACAACTAAATGGGTTCCATCTATGAATCATAAAAATCAAAAGCCCCAAATTTGAATGATGAACACGAAAACGAAATTCGGAGTTAGAGCTTACCACTAGTATCACCGCGTAGCTAAGAACGAGGAGAACAAACTTGTCTACTACGCCAAAGATCAAAACCCGCTTCTTCCTTTCCAAAAATCCCTTAGAATCAAATGGGTGTTTGAGTTCTTGAGAGAAATATGAAAAGAAAAGGAAAAAGAAATGAATAAGTGAAATGGGTGGAGGAGGTTAAGTCCTCAAATCTGGCGCAAACGAGAAAAGACCGAAATGCCCTTTTAAAAACTCTAAAATAACAAAAGGGTTCTGCCAGCGACATATGGCGCGGCGCGCCATAACCCCGCGCGGCGCGCGACTGGGCAGAATCAGAATCCAGGTCTTACAACTCTCCCCCACTTAAAATCGATCACGTCCTCGTGATCTTCACTACTTAACCATTCCGGACCTACTCAACGGTCCTCAATCATAAGTCCCAATCTGAACTTTCCTAGACAATTCTTCCCAACAAATCGCATCTAACAACTAAAATCGTCACCCTCGATTTATCAAACCCGTAATCCCGAGCACTAAAACCATGCTCAATCCCTCACACCGGGAAATACTCAACCAGTTTCGAACCTAGATATCAACCCCTAGCATACCATACCAAGTACATCGCTAGTAACCACCGCACATCAAAATAAAGTCAACCATCTAAATCGACGAAGACCGAAAAGAAGCGAATCCTTACGGATTACCCTTAACACTAAACATCCCTTGTAGTGCGCAATGCGACCAATACGCAACTACCGTAACATCATAATCCAATGGTTAAAACCGATAGCGCCCAAAACGATTATGGAAATGCTAGATCCCAAGGTGTACAAAATCGAATATTGTCACACCCGTAACAACATGTGAGCGAAACACGGCTATCGCATCACTAAACATACAACATGGCCCTCGCGACCCCACCATTGGCGTATCAAACGACCAATAGATCAAACATCATGGTCCTTACGACCCCACCATCGGTGTATAAAACAACCGATCGATCACACAACACGGTCCTTACGACCCCACCATTGGTGTATAAAACAACCAAGAGATCAACATCATGGTCCTTACGACCCACCATCGGTGTATAAAACAACCGATAGATTACACAACACGAAGGCTGGCCGAAAAGTACACGCGCCTTAGTGAATCCGAAACTACACGCGACTCACTACCTTCACCTTAACAACAATCGGGATTGGCCGAACTACACGCGCCTTAGTGAATCCGAACTACACGAGAGTCACTATCCCAGAGGAATGACCGAACTACATGAGTCATTTGTGAATCCGAACTACACGAGACTCACTCCTCAATACCATGACCGAAACCACACGAGTCATTTGTGAATCCGAACTACACGAGATTCATTTCCACAATAAGATGACCGAAACCACACGCGTCATCGTGAATCCGAAACCACACGCGATCCACTACCATGAAGAAGTCAACGGACTCCGAAGGTCATGCTTCACCAATCTCAACACCGGATGAAGTCAGCGGACCCCGAAAGTAATGCTTCACCGATATAACACTACGCCTATGATGAAGTCAGCGGACCCCGAAGGTCATGCTCCACCAATCACGTACTCCCATGATGAAGTCAGCGGACCCCGAAGGTCATGCTCCACCAATCAACAATACCATGATGAAGTCAGCGGACCCCGAAGGTCATGCTCCACCAATCAACAATACCATGATAAAGTCAGCGGACCCCGAAGGTCATGCTTCACCAATCAATGCCCTTTTAGCCTCGAACAACGAGTAGCATAACATCGCGCTCTGCTACGCCATAGTGAATCCTAACGGATACCATTAACCATTCCCACAATCGAGCAAGAACCGCCTATATCAAACATAGGTACCCAACAATCGTTCTCTAAAAGAGGATCCGATACGCACATCCCTTAACCGAGGGATTTCACCTTGCTTGCCCAACACGCCCATTATCTCTCAACGAGAATTACCACATTACCACTTCGGTGATAATTTAAATCCAAACCATAAGTACAATTTAACCGAAATTGTACCCTACCACAATTTGACCAAAACTAGTGAAATGTCCCATTCTTATTGATTAAAAATGTTCCATATTAATTGATTTCGTTACGAGGTTTTGACCTCTATATGAGACGTTTTTCAAAGACTGCATTCATTTTAAAACAAACCATAACCTTTATTTCATCAATAAAGGTTTAAAAAACTTTACGTAGATTATCAAATAATGATAATCTAAAATATCCTGTTTACACACGACTATTACATAATGGTTTACAATACAAATATGTTACAACGAAATAAGTTTCTTGAATGCAGTTTTTCACAATATCATACAAGCATGGACTCCAAATCTTGTCCGTATTTAAGTATGCGACAGTGGAAGCTCTTAATAATCAACTGAGAATAAACACATTTAAAACGTCAACAAAAAATGTTGGTGAGTTATAGGTTTAACCTATATATATCAAATCGTAACAATAGACCACAAGATTTCATATTTCAATATACATCCCATACATAGAGATAAAAATCATTCATATGGTGAACACCTGGTAACCGACATTAAAAAGATGCATATATAAGAATATCCCCATCATTTCAGGACACCCTTCGAATATGATATAAATTTCGAAGTACTAAAGCATCCGGTACTTTGGATGGGATTTGTTGGGCCCAATAGATCTATCTTTAGAATTCGCGTCAATTAGGGTGTCTGTTCCCTAATTCTTAGATTACCAGACTTAATAAAAAGGGGCATATTCGATTTCGATAATTCAACCATAGAATGTAATTTCACGTACTTGTGTCTATTTTGTAAATCATTTATAAAACCCGCATGTATTCTCATCCCAAAAATATTAGATTTTAAAAGTGGGACTATAACTCATTTTCACAGATTTTTACTTCGTCGGGAAGTAAGACTTGGCCACTGGTCGATTCACGAACCTATAACAAATATGTACATATATATCAAAGTATGTTCAAAATATATTTACAACACTTTAAATACATTTTGATGTTTTAAGTTCATTAAGTCAGCTGTCCTCATTAGTAACCTACAACTAGTTGTCCAAAGTTAGATGTACAGAAAAAAATTGATATATATTATCTTGAATCAATCCACGACCCAGTGTATACACGTCTCAGGCTAGATCACAACTCAAAGTATATATATTTTTGGAATCAACCTCAACCCTGTATAGCTAACTCCCACATTACTGCATATAGAGTGTCTATGGTTGTTCCAAATAATATATACACATGGGTCGATATGATATGTCAAAACATTTGCATACGTGTCTATGGTATCTCAAGATTACATAATATATTAGAATACATGTATAATACAATATAAGTTAGCTAGGATATGATTAATATAGATTTGTTACCAATTTTCACGTAGCTACAACAAGAAAAATTATCCAATCTTGTTTTACCCATAACTTTTTCGTTTTAAATCCGTTTTGAGTGAATCAAATTGCTATGGTTTTATATTGAACTCTATTTTATGAATCTAAACATAAAAAGTATAGGTTTATAGTCGGAAATATAAGTTACAAGTCATTTTTGTAAGAGGTAATCATTACAGTCGAAAGAACGACGTCTTGATGACCATTTTGAAAAACATACTTCCACTTTGAGTTTAACCATGATTTTTGGATATAGTTTCATGTTCATAAGAAAAATCATTTTCCCAGAAGAACAACTTTTAAATCAAATTTTATCATAGTTTTTAATTAACTAACCCAAAACAGCCCGCGGTGTTACTACGACGGCGTAAATCTGGTTTTACGGTGTTTTTCGTGTTTTCAGGTTTTAAATCATTAAGTTAGCATATCGTATAGATATAGAACATATGTTTAGTTGATTTTAAAAGTCAAGTTAGAAGGATTAACTTTTGTTTGCGAACAAGTTTAGAATTAACTAAACTATGTTCTAGTGATTACAAGTTTAAACCTTCGAATAAGATAGCTTTATATGTATGAATCGAATGATGTTATGAATATCATTACTACCTCAACTTTTCTGGATAAAGCTACTGGAAATGAGAAAAATGGATCTAGCTTCAAAGGATCCTTGGATGGCTTGAAAGTTCTAGAAGCATAATCATGACTCGAAAACAGTTCAAGTAAGATTTTCACTCGAAAGAAGATTGTTATAGTTATAGAAATTGAATCAAAGTTTGAATATGAGTATTACCTTATATTAGAAAGATATCTTACTGTAAATAAGAAAGATTTCTTGAGGTTGGATGATCACTCGACAAGATTAGAAGTAAGCTAGCAAACTTGGAAGTATTCTTGATTTTATGAAACTAGAACTTGTAGAATTTATGATGAACACTTAGAACTTGAAGATAGAACTTGAGAGAGATCAATTAGATGAAGAAAATTAAAGAATGAAAGTGTTTGTAGGTGTTTTTGGTCGTTGGTGTATGGATTAGATATAAAGGATATGTAATTTTATTTTCATGTAAATAAGTCATGAATGATTACTCATATTTTTGTAATTTTATGAGATATTTCATGCTAGTTGCCAAATGATAGTTCCCACATGTGTTAGGTGACTCACATGGGCTGCTAAGATCTAATCATTGGAGTATATATACCAATAGTACATACATCTAAAAGTTGTGTATTGTACAAGTACGAATACGGGTGCATACGAGTAGAATTGTTGATGAAACTGAACGAGGATGTAATTGTAAGCATTTTTGTTAAGTAGAAGTATTTTGATATGTGTCTTGAAGTCTTTCAAAATTGTATGAATACATATTAAAACACTACATGTATATACATTTTAACTGAGTCGTTAAGTCATCGTTAGTCGTTACATGTAAGTGTTGTTTTGAAACCTTTAGGTTAACGATCTTGTTAAATGTTGTTAACCCAATGTTTATAATATCAAATGAGATTTTAAATTATTATATTATCATGATATTATAATGTACGAATATCTCTTAATATGATATATATACATTAAATGTCATTACAACGATAATCGTTACATATATGTCTCGTTTCAAAATCATTAAGTTAGTAGTCTTGTTTTTACATATGTAGTTCATTATTAATATACTTAATGATATGTTTACTTATCATAATATCATGTTAACTATATATATAACCATATATATGTCATCATATAGTTTTTACAAGTTTTAACGTTCGTGAATCACCGGTCAACTTGGGTGGTCAATTGTCTATATGAAACCTATTTCAATTAATCAAGTCTTAACAAGTTTGATTGCTCAACATGTTGGAAATACTTAATCATGTAAATAACAATTTCATTTAATATATATATAAACATGGAAAAGTTCGGGTCACTACAGTACCTACCAGTTAAATAAATTTTGTCCCGAAATTTTAAGCAGTTGGAGGTGTTGACGTATCTTCTAGAAATAAATGCGGGTATTTCTTCTTCATCTGATCTTCTCGTTCCCAGGTGAACTCAGGTCCTCTACGAGCATTCCTTCGAACCTTAACAATTGGTATCTTGTTTTGCTTAAGTCTTTTAACCTCACGATCCATTATTTCGACGGGTTCTTCGATGAATTGAAGTTTTTCATTGATTTGGATTTCATCTAACGGAATAGTGAGATCTTCTTTAGCAAAACATTTCTTCAAATTCGAGACGTGGAAAGTGTTATGTACAGCTGCGAGTTATTGAGGTAACTCAAGTCGGTAAGCTACTGGTCCGACACGATCAATAATCTTGAATGGTCCGATATACCTTGGATTTAATTTCCCCTGTTTACCAAATCGAACAATGCCTTTCCAAGGTACAACTTTAAGCATGACCATCTCTCCAATTTCAAATTCTATATTTTTTTTTTAATGTCAGCGTAGCTCTTTTGTCGACTTTGGGCGGTTTTCAACCGTTGTTGAAGTTGGATGATCTTCTTGGTAGTTTCTTGTATTATCTCCGGACCCATAATCTGTCTATCCCCCACTTCACTCCAACAAATCATAGACCTGCACTTTCTACAATAAAGTGCTTCAAACAGCACCATCTCAATGCTTGAATGGTAGCTGTTGTTGTAGGAAAATTCTGCTAACGGTAGATGTCGATCCCAACTGTTTCCGAAATCAATAACACATGCTCGTAGCATGTCTTCAAGCGTTTGTATCGTCCTTTCGCTCTGCCCATCAGTTTGTGGATGATAGGCAGTACTCATGTCTAGACGAGTTCCTAATGCTTGCTGTAATGTCTGCCAGAATCTTGAAATAAATCTGCCATCCCTATCAGAGATAATAGAGATTGGTATTCCATGTCTGGAGACGACTTCCTTCAAATACAGTCGTGCTAACTTCTCCATCTTGTCATCTTCTCTTATTGGCAGGAAGTGTGCTGATTTGGTGAGACGATCAACTATTACCCAAATAGTATCAAAACCACTTGCAGTTCTTGGCAATTTAGTGATGAAATCCATGGTAATGTTTTCCCATTTCCATTCTGGGATTTCGGGTTGTTGAAGTAGACGTGATGGTTTCTGATGCTTAGCTTTGACCTTAGAACACGTCAAACATTCTCCTACGTATGTAGCAACATTGGCTTTCATACCCGGCCACCAAAAATGTTTCTTAAGATCCTTGTACATCTTCCCCGTTCCAGGATGTATTGAGTATCTGGTTTTATGAGCTTCTCTAAGTACCATTTCTCTCATATCTCCAAATTTTGGTACCCAAATCCTTTCAGCCCTATACCGGGTTCCGTCTTCCCAAATATTAAGATGCTTCTCCGATCCTTTGGGTATTTCATCCTTTAAATTTTCCTCTTTTAAAACTCCTTGTTGCCCCTCCTTTATTTGAGTAGTAAGGTTATTGTGAATCATTATATTCATAGATTTTACTCGAATGGGTTCTCTGTCCTTCCTACTCAAGGCGTCGGCTACCACATTTGCCTTCCCCGGGTGGTAACGAATCTCAAAGTCATAATCATTCAGTAATTCAATCCACCTACGCTGCCTCATATTCAGTTGTTTCTGATTAAATATGTGTTGAAGACTTTTGTGGTCGGTATATATAATACTTTTGACCCCATATAAGTAGTGCCTCCACGTATTTAATGCAAAAGCAACCGCGCCTAATTCCAAATCATGCGTCGTATAATTTAGTTCGTGAATCTTCAATTGTCTAGATGCATAAGCAATCACCTTCGTTCGTTGCATTAATACACAACCGAGACCTCGCTTTGATGCGTCATAATAAATCACAAAATCATCATTCCCTTTAGGCAATGACAATATAGGTGTCGTAGTTAGCTTTTTCTTCAATAACTGAAACGCTTTCTCTTGTTCATCCTTCCATTCAAATTTCTTCCCTTTATACGTTAATGCAGTCAAGGGTTTTGCTATTCTGGAAAAGTCTTGGATGAACCTTCTGTAGTAACCAGCTAGTCCAAAAAACTGGCGTATGTGTTTCCGAGTTTTTGGGGTTTCCCACTTTTCAACAGTTTCTATCTTTGCCGGATCCACCTTAATACCTTCTTTGTTCACTATGTGACCGAGGAATTGAACTTCTTCCAACCAAAATGCACACTTTGAAAACTTAGAGTACAATTCTTCCTTCCTCAATACTGAAATGTCCAGTTCTTATTGATTAAAACTGTTCCATATTAATTGATTTCGTTGCGAGGTTTTGACCTCTATATGAGACGTTTTTCAAAGACTGCATTCATTTTAAAACAAACCATAACCTTTATTTCATAAATAAAGGTTTAAAAAGCTTTACGTAGATTATCAAATAATGATAATCTAAAATATCCTGTTTACACACGACCATTACATAATGGTTTACAATACAAATATGTTACATCAAAATCAGTTTCTTGAATGCAGTTTTTACACAATATCATACAAACATGGACTCCAAATCTTGTCCTTATTTTAGTATGCAACAGCGTAAGCTCTTAGTATTCACCTGAGAATAAACATGCTTTAAACGTCAACAAAAATGTTGGTAAGTTATAGGTTTAACCTATATATATCAAATCGTAACAATAGACCACAAGATTTCATATTTCAATACACATCCATACATAGAGATAAAAATCATTCATATGGTGAACACCTGGTAACCGACATTAACAAGATGCATATATAAGAATATCCCCATCATTTCGGGACACCCTTCGGATATGATATAAATTTCGAAGTACTAAAGCATCCGGTACTTTGGATGGGGTTTGTTGGGCCCAATAGATCTATCTTTAGGATTCGCGTCAATTAGGGTGTGTGTTCCCTAATTCTTAGATTACCAGACTTAATAAAAAGGGGCATATTCGATTTCGATAATTCAACCATAGAATGTAATTTCACGTACTTGTGTCTGTTTTGTAAATCATTTATAAAACCTGCATGTATTCTCATCCCAAAAATATTAGATTTTAAAAGTGGGACTATAACTCACTTTCACAGATTTTTTTACTTCGTCGGGAAGTAAGAATTGGCCACTGGTTGATTCACGAACCTATAACAAATATGTACATATATATCAAAGTATGTTCAAAATATATTTACAACACTTTTAATACATTTTGATGTTTTAAGTTTATTAAGTCAGCTGTCCTCGTTAGTAACCTACAACTAGTTGTCCACAGTTAGATGTACAGAAATAAATCGATATATATTATCTTGAATCAATCCACGACCCAGTGTATACATATCTCAGTATTGATCACAATTCAAACTATATATATTTTGGAATCAATCTCAACTCTGTATAGCTAACTCCAACATTCACATATTGAGTGTCTATGGTTGTTCCGAAATATATATAGATGTGTCGACATGATAGGTTGAAACATTGTATACGTGTCTATGGCATCTCAAGATTACATAATATACAATACAAGTTGATTAAGTTATGGTTGGAATAGATTTATTACTAACTTTCACGTAGGTAAAATGAGTAGTTTTTATCAATCTTGTTTTACTCGCCATTTCTTCGTTTCTAATCCTTTTTGAGTGATTCCAGTGGCCACGGTTTCGTATTGAACTTAACTTTATGAATCTAAATAGAAAAAGTATAAGTTTATAGTTGGAAATACAAGTTACAAGTCGTTTTTGAAAGAGGTAGTCATTTTCGTCGAAAGAACGACATTTTGATGACCATTTTGAAAAACATACTTTCACTTTGAGTTTAACCATGATTTTTGGATATAGTTTCATGTTCATAAGAAAAATCATTTTTCCAGAAGAATATCTTTTAAATCAAAGTTCTTCTTAGCTTTTAATTATCCCAACCAAAACAGCCCCCGGTTTTACTACGACGGCGTATATCCAGTTTTATGGTGTTTATCGTGTTTTCGGCTTTTAAATCATTAAGTTAGCATATCATATAGATATAGAACATGTGTTTAGTTGATTTTAAAAGTCTAGTTATAAGGATTAACTTTATTTGCAAACAAGTTTAGAATTAACTAAACTATGTTCTAGTGATTACAAGTTTATAACGTTGAATAAGACAGCTTTTTATGTATGAATCGAATGATCTTATGAATATCATTACTACCTCAAGTTCCTTGGATAAACCTACTAGAAATAAGAAAAATAGATCTAGCTTCAAAGGATCCTTGGATGGCTTGAAAGTTCTTGAAGCAGAATCATGACACGAAAACAATTTCAAGTAAGATTTCCACTCGAAATAAGATTGTTATAGTTATAGAAATTGAATTAAAGTTTGAATATGATTATTACCTTGTATTAGAAAGATAACCTACTATAAGTAACAAAGGTTTCTTGATCTTGGATGATTACTTGGAATGGATTTAGAAAACTTGGAAGTAAACTTGCAATCTTGGAAGTATTCTTGATTTTATAAAACTAGAACTTTTGGAATTTATGAAGAACACTTAGAACTTGAAGATAGAACTTGAGAGAGATCAATTAGATGAAGAAAATTGAAGAATGAAAGTGTTTGTAGGTGTTTTTGGTCGTTGGTGTATGGATTAGATATAAAGGATATGTAATTTTTGTTTTCATGTAAATAAGTCATGAATGATTACTCATATTTTTGTAATTTTATGAGATATTTCATGCTAGTTGCCAAATGATGGTTCCCACATGTGTTAGGTGACTCACATGGGCTACTAAGAGCTGATCATTGGAGTGTATATACCAATAGTACATACATCTAAAAGCTGTGTATTGTACGAGTACGAATACGGGTACATACGAGTAGAATTGTTGATGAAACTGAACGAGGATGTAATTGTAAGCATTTTTGTTAAGTAGAAGTATTTTGATAAGTGTCTTGAAGTCTTTCAAAAGTGTATGAATACATATTAAAACACTACATGTATATACATTTTAACTGAGTTGTTAAGTCATCGTTAGTCGTTACATGTAAGTGTTGTTTTGAGACCTTTAGGTTAACAATCTTGTTAAATGTTATTAACCCAAAGTTTATAATATCAAATGAGATTTTAAATTATTATATTATCATGATATTATGATATATTAATATATCTTAATATGATATATACATTTAAATGTCGTTACAACGATAATCGTTACATATATGTCTCGTTTCGAAATCCTTAAGTTAGTAGTCTTGTTTTTACTTATGTAGTTCATTGTTAATACACTTAATGATATATTTAATTATCATATTATCATGTTATATATAATATAACAATGTATTAATATTCTTCATATATATTTAGTAAAACGTGGTTATAACGATAATCGTTATATGTATCGTTTCGAGTTTCATACGTCAATAGTCTCCTTTTTAAGTATATAACTTATTGTTACTATTTTTAGTGAGATACTTTATAATCATTATATCATGTTAAACATATATATTTATTCATTTATGTATCATCATGTCATATACAACTTATAGCGTTCGTGAATCATTGGTCAAACTGGGTAATCAGACGTTTACAAAATTTCCGTTTCAATTAACCAAGTCTTAACAAGTTTGATTGCTTAACATGTTGGAAATATTTAATCATGTATATATAGTTTTCATTAAACATATAATCATAGAAAGGTTCGGAAAAGTTCGGGTCACTACAGTACCTACCCGTTAAATAAATTTCTTCCCGAAATTTTAAGCAGTTGGAGGTGTTGACGTATCTTTTGGAAATAAATGCGGGTATTTCTTCTTCATCTGATCTTCTCGTTCCCAGGTGAACTCGGGTCCTCTACGATCATTCCATCGAACCTTAACAATTGGTATCTTGTTTTGCTTAAGTCTTTTAACCTCACGATCCATTATTTCGACGGGTTCTTCGATGAATTAAAGTTTTTCGTTGATTTGGATTTCATCTAATGGAATAGTGAGATCTTCTTTAGCAAAACATTTCTTCAAATTCGAGACGTGGAAAGTATTATGTACAGCCGCGAGTTGTTGAGGTAATTCAAGTCGGTAAGCTACTGGTCCGACACGATCAATAATCTTGAATGGTTCAATATACCTTGGATTTAATTTCCCTCGTTTACCAAATCGAACAACGCCTTTCCAAGGTGCAACTTTAAGCATGACCATATCTCCAATTTCAAATTCTATATCTTTTCTTTTAATGTCAGCGTAGCTCTTTTGTCGACTTTGGGCAGTTTTCAACCGTTGTTGAATTTGGATGATCTTCTCGCTAGTTTCTTGTATTATCTTCGGACCCGTAATCTGTCTATCCCCCACTTCACTCCAACAAATCGGAGACCTGCACTTTCTATCATAAAGTGCTTCAAACGGAGCCATCTCAATGCTTGAATGGTAGCTGTTGTTGTAGGAAAATTCTGCTAACGGTAGATGTCGATCCCAACTGTTTCCAAAATCAATAACACATGCTCGTAGCATGTATTCAAGCGTTTGTATCATCCTTTCGCTCTGCCCATCAGTTTGTGGATGATAGGCAGTACTCATGTCTAGACGAGTTCCTAATGCTTGCTGTAATGTCTGTCAGAATCTTGAAATAAATCTGCCATTCCTATCAGAGATAATAGAGATTGATATTCCATGTCTGGAGACGACTTCCTTCAAATACAGTCGTGCTAACTTCTCCATCTTATCATCTTCTCTTATTAGCAGGAAGTGTGCTGATTTGGTGAGACGATCAACTATTACCCAAATAGTATCAAAACCACTTGCAGTCCTTGGCAATTTAGTGATGAAATCCATGGTAATGTTTTCCCATTTCCATTCCGGGATTTCGGGTTGTTGAAGTAGACCTGATGGTTTCTGATGCTCAGCTTTGACCTTAGAACACGTCAAACATTCTCCTACGTATTTAGCAACATCGGTTTTCATACCTGGCCACCAAAAATGTTTCTTGAGATCCTTGTACATCTTCCCCGTTCCAAGATGTATTGAGTATCTGGTTTTATGAGCTTCTCTAAGTACCATTTCTCTCATATTTCCAAATTTTGGTACCCAAATCCTTTCAGCCCTATACTGGGTTCCGTCTTCCCGAATATTAAGATGCTTCTCCGATCCTTTGGGTATTTCATCCTTTAAATTTCCCTCTTTTAAAACTCCTTGTTGCGCCTCCTTTATTTGAGTAGTAAGGTTATTGTGAATCATTATATTCATAGATTTTACTCGAATGGGTTCTCTGTCCTTCCTGCTCAAGGCTTCGGCTACCACATTTGCCTTCCCCGGGTGGTAACGAATCTCAAAGTCGTAATCATTCAACAATTCAATCCACCTACGCTGCCTCATATTCACTTGTTTCTGATTAAATATGTGTTGAAGACTTTTGTGGTAGGTATATATAATACTTTTAACCCCATATAAGTAGTGCCTCCAAGTCTTTAATGCAAAAATAACCGCGCCTAATTCCAAATCAAGCGTCGTATAATTTTGTTCGTGAATCTTCAATTGTCTAGACGCATAAGCAATCACCTTCGTTCGTTGCATTAATACACAACCGAGACCTTGCTTTGATGCGTCACAATAAATCACAAAATCATCATTCCCTTCAGGCAATGACAATATAAGTGCCGTAGTTAGCTTTTCTTCAATAACTGAAACGCTTTCTCTTGTTCATCCTTCCATTCAAATTTCTTCCCTTTATGCGTTAATGCAGTCAAGGGTTTTGCTATTCTGGAAAAGTCTTGGATGAACCTTCTGTAGTAACCAGCTAGTCCTAAAAACTGGCGTATGTGTTTCAGAGTTTTCGGGGTTTCCCACTTTTCAACAGTTTCTATCTTTGCCGGATCCACCTTAATACCTTCTTTGTTCACTATGTGACCAAGGAATTGAACTTCTTCCAACCAAAATGCACATTTTGAAAACTTAGCGTACAATTCTTCCTTCCTCAATACTTCTAACACCTTTCTTAAATGTTCACCTTGTTCTTGGTCATTCTTTGAGTAAATAAGTATGTCATCAATGAAAACAATGACAAACTTGTCAAGGTATGGTCCACACACTCGGTTCATAAGGTCCATGAACACAGCTGGTGCATTAGTTAAACCAAACGGCATGACCATAAACTTGTAATGACCGTAACGTGTTTTGAAAGCAGTCTTTGGAATATCATCTTCTTTCACCCGCATTTGATGATACCCGGAACGTAAGTCAATCTTTGAATAAACAGACGAGCCTTGTAGTTGATCAAATAAGTCGTCGATTCTCGGTAGTGGGTAGCGGTTCTTGATGGTAAGTTTGTTCAACTCTCGATAGTCGATACACAACCTGAATGTACCATCTTTCTTCTTGACAAACAAAACAGGAGCTCCCCACGGTGATGTGCTTGGTCGAATGATACCACGCTCTAAAAGTTCTTGTAATTGGCTTTGCAATTCTTTCATCTCGCTGGGTGCGAGTCTGTAAGGAGCACGAGCTATTGGTGCAGCTCCTGGTACAAGATCTATTTGAAATTCAACAGATCGATGTGGAGGTAGTCCCGGTAATTCTTTCAGAAATACATCGGGAAATTCTTTTGCGATAAAAACATCATTGATGCTCTTTTCTTCAGTTTGTACTTTCTCGACATGTGCTAAAACAGCATAGCAACCTTTTCTTATTAGTTTTTGTGCCTTCAAATTACTAATAAGATGTAGCTTCGTGTTGCCCTTTTCTCTGTACACCATTAAGGGTTCTCATTCTTCTCGTACAATGCGAATTGTATTTTTATAACATACCATCTCTAATTTCACCTTCTTCAGCCAGTCCATGCCAACTATTACATCAAAACTCCCTAACTCTACTGGTATCAAATCAATCTTAAATATTTCGCTACCCAGTTTAATTTCTCGATTCTGGCATAATTAATCTGCTGAAATTAATTTACCGTTTGCTAATTCGAGTAAAAATTTACTATCCAATGGCATCAATGGACAACTTAATTTAGCACAAAAATCTCTACTCATATAGCTTCTATCCGCACCCGAATTAAATAAAACGTAAGCAGATTTATTGTCAATAAGAAACGTACCCGTAACAAGCTCCGGGTCTTCCTGTGTCTCTGCCGCATTAATATTGAAAACTCTTCCGTGGCCTTGTCCATTCGTGTTCTCCTGGTTCGGGCAATTTCTAATAATGTGGCCCGGTTTTCCACATTTATAACAAACTACATTGGCATAACTTGCTCCGACACTACTTGCTCCGCCATTACTCGTTCCGACACCATTTGTTCCTTTCGTTCTGTTAACCCCTGGTCCGTAGACCTCACACTTCGCCGCGCTATGACCATTTCTTTTACACTTGTTGCAAAATTTGGTGCAAAACCCCGAGTGATACTTTTCACACCTTTGGCATAGCTGCTTCTGATTGTTGTTGTTGTTATTGTTTTTGTTGCGGTTGTTATTGTTGTTGGGATGATTGTTGTAGTTGCTGCTGTTGTTGTTGTTGTTGTTGTTGGGCCGTTTGTTGTAGTTGCGATTGATGTTGCGATTGTTGGGATAATTGTTGCGATTATTGTTGTAATTGCTGTTGTTGTTGTATTGGTGATTCTTATCACCGTTTTCCTCCCACTTTCTTTTGACTTGCTTCACATTGGCCTCTTCAGCAGTCTGTTCTTTAATTCTTTCTTCAATCTAGTTCACTAGTTTGTGAACCATTCTACATGCCTGTTGTATGGAGGCGGGCTCGTGTGAACTTATATCTTCTTGGATTCTTTCCGGTAATCCTTTCACAAACGCGTCGATCTTCTCTTCCTCATCTTCGAACGCTCCCGGACACAATAGGCATAATTCTGTGAATCGTCTTTCGTACATGGTAATATCAAATCCTTGGGTTCGTAACCCTCTAAGTTCTGTCTTGAGCTTATTGACCTCGGTTCTGGGACGGTACTTCTCGTTCATCAAGTGCTTGAATGCTGACCACGGTAGTGCGTAAGCATCATCTTGTCCCACTTGCTCTAGATAGGTATTCCACCATGTTAACGCAGAACCTGTGAAGGTATGCGTAGCGTACTTCACTTTGTCCTCTTCAGTACACTTACTTATGGCAAACACCGATTCGACCTTCTCGATCCACCGTTTCAATCCGATCGGTCCTTCGGTTCCATCAAATTCTAAAGGTTTGCAGGTAGTGAATTCTTTGTAGGTGCATCCTACACGATTTCCTGTACTGCTAGATCCAAGGTTATTGTTGGTATGTAGCGCAGCCTGTACTGCGGCTATGTTTGAAGCTATAAAAGTACGGAATTCCTCTTCATTCATATTCACGGTGTGTCGAGTAGTCAGTGTCATTTCCTTCAAAATAGTCAAATGGAACAAGTTAATCATACAGAATATTAAGAGTAGTTAATAGTATTTCGTAGCATAATATGAACTCATTTATAAAAGCTTTTTCTTCATATTAACGTTTTATAAGTTTAAATTCGGGTAGTACCTACCCGTTAAGTTCATACTTAGTAGCTAATATACAATTCAACTACTACAATTCTATATGAAAAACTGATTAAAATGATATTTCGCGTTCAAACTTTTATACAATATTTTACAAACTTACAATACCGCTTATTTTACATAAAGCATGAAATATAGCACACAATAACTTTGATACAAGATAGTTGTGAAGATAATTCTAGCTAGTACACAAGTCGTTCAGCAAAGGCAATAAAGACACGTAATTCATACGTCCAGAAACAAGTCATGCATTCTTGTTTTACTAGGACTACTTTCCATCCTTGGTCTTGTGGAACATAACCGTTATGGCCGTTGATAAGATAGCGTGTTGTAACGTCGTCAAAGGGACGAGGTTTACGTAATGTCCAACAGTCCTGTAACAATCTAAAAACCTCATTTCTTACCCCAATTACCGACTCCGTCACTTGTGGAAACGTTTTGTTTAATAGTTGTAGCCCGATGTTCTTGTTCTCACTTTGGTGAGAAGCGAACATTACTAACCCGTAAGCATAACATGCTTCTTTATGTTGCATGTTAGCCACTTTTTCTAAATCACGAAGTCCTATATTTGGATATATTGAGTCAAAATAATTTCTTAACCCGTTACGTAAAATAGCATTTGGGTTCCCCGCAATATATGCGTCAAAGTAAACACATCGTAACTTATGGATTTCCCAATGTGATATCCCCCATCTTTCGAACGAAAGCCTTTTATAAACCAAGGCATTCTTGGAACGTTCTTCGAATGTCTTACAAACTGATCTCGCCTTAAATAGTTGTGCCGAGGAATTCTGACCGACTCTAGACAAGATTTCATCAATCATGTCTCCGGGTAGGTCTCTTAAAATATTGGGTTGTCTATCCATTTTGTGTTTTTATACTGTAAAATAGACAAGAGTTAGATTCATAAAAAAAAATACTTATTAATACAAGCAATTTTTACATATATCATAAAGCATAAGCACACTATATTACATATATTACACCACACGAATACAACTATCTTATTCCGACTAGCTCGTTTCTTCTTCTTCGGTTTTGGTTCATTTTGCCAAGTTTCTAGGGATATATGATGTTCCCCTAATACGAGCCGTCGTTTTCCACATTGGTTTAAAAAAACCTGGTGGTTTAGAGGTTCCCGGGTTATTGTCACAACTTAAGAAATACGAGTGTTGATGATACATATAAAGTTCATCGGGTTTGGAATCAAATTTCTCTATTTTTATTCCCTTTCCCTTATTGTTCTCTTTTGCCTTATTAAATTGTGTTGGGGTAATTTCTATAACATCATCGGAATCCTTGTCGGGATCCGATTCATCGGAGAATTGGTAATCCTCCCAATACCTTGCTTCCTTGGCGGAAACACCATTGACCATATTTAACTTTGGTCGGTTGGTTGAGGATTTTCTTCTACTTAACCGTTTTATTATTTCCCCCACTGGTTCTATTTCTTCTTCCGGTTCCGATTCTTCTTCCGGTTCCGATTCTTCTTCCGGTTCCGACTCTTCTTCCGGTTCCTCTTCGGGAACTTGTGAATCAGTCCACGAATCATTCCAATTTACATTTGACTCTTCATTATTATTAGGTTAGTCAATGGGACTTGTTCTAGAGGTAGACATCTATCACATAATATCAAACACGTTAAGAGATTAATATATCACATAATATTCACATGTTAAAAATATATAGTTTCCAACAAAATTTGTTAAGCAACCATTTTTCAAGTAAACACGGACGAAGTCCAGACTCACTAATGCATCCTAACAAACTCGATAAGACACACTAATGCAAAATTCTGGTTCTCTAAGACCAACGCTCGGATACCAACTGAAATGTCCCGTTCTTATTGATTAAAAACGTTCCATATTAATTGATTTCGTTGCGAGGTTTTGACCTCTATATGAGACGTTTTTCAAAGACTGCATTCATTTTAAAACAAACCATAAACTTTATTTCATAAATAAAGGTTTAAAAAGCTTTACGTAGATTATCAAATAATGATAATCTAAAATATCCTGTTTACACACGACCATTACATAATGGTTTACAATACAAATATGTTACATCGAAATCAGTTTCTTGAATGCAGTTTTTACACAATATCATACAAACATGGACTCCAAATCTTGTCCTTATTTTAGTATGCAACAGCGGAAAGCTCTTAGTATTCACCTGAGAATAAACATGCTTTAAACGTCAACAAAAATGTTGGTGAGTTATAGGTTTAACCTATATATATCAAATCGTAACAATAGACCACAAGATTTCATATTTCAATACACATCCCATACATAGAGATAAAAATCATTCATATGGTGAACAACTGGTAACCGACATTAACAAGATGCATATATAAGAATATCCCCATCATTCCGGGACACCCTTCGGATATGATATAAATTTCGAAGTACTAAAGCATCCGGTACTTTGGATGGGGTTTGTTAGGCCCAATAGATCTATCTTTAGGATTCGCGTCAATTAGAGTGTCTGTTCCCTAATTCTTAGATTACCAGACTTAATAAAAAGGGGCATATTCGATTTCGATAATTCAACCATAGAATATAGTTTCACGTACTTGTGTCTATTTTGTAAATCATTTATAAAACCTGCATGTATTCTCATCCCAAAAATATTAGATTTTAAAAGTGGGACTATAACTCACTTTCACAGATTTTTTTACTTCGTCGGGAAGTAAGAATTGGCCACTGGTTGATTCACGAACCTATAACAAATATGTAAATATATATCAAAGTATGTTCAAAATATATTTACAACACTTTTAATACATTTTGATGTTTTAAGTTTATTAAGTCAGCTGTCCTCGTTAGTAACCTACAACTAGTTGTCCACAGTTAGATGTACAGAAAAAAATTGATATATATTATCTTGAATCAATCCACGATCCAGTGTATACACGTCTCAGGCTAGATCACAACTCAAAGTATATATATTTTTGGAATCAACCTCAACCCTGTATAGCTAACTCCCACATTACTGCATATAGAGTGTTTATGGTTGTTCCAAATAATATATACACATGGGTCGATATGATATGTCAAAACATTTGCATACGTGTCTATGGTATCCCAAGATTACATAATATATTAGAATACATGTATAATACAATATAAGTTAGCTAGGATATGATTAATATAGATTTGTTACCAATTTTCACGTAGCTACAACAAGAAAAATTATCCAATCTTGTTTTACCCATAACTTCTTCATTTTAAATCCGTTTTGAGTAAATCAAATTGCTATGGTTTCATATTGAACTCTATTTTATGAATCTAAACAGAAAAATTATAGGTTTATAGTTGGAAATATAAGTTACAAGTCATTTTTGTAAGAGGTAGTCATTTCAGTCGAAAGAACGACGTCTTGATGACCATTTTGAAAAACATACTTCCACTTTGAGTTTAACCATGATTTTTGGATATAGTTTCATGTTCATAAGAAAAATCATTTTCCCAGAAGAACAACTTTTAAATCAAATTTTATCATAGTTTTTAATTAACTAACCCAAAACAGCCCGCGGTGTTACTTGGCGTAAATCCGGTTTTACGGTGTTTTTCGTGTTTCCAGGTTTTAAATCATTAAGTTAGCATATCATATAGATATAGAACATGTGTTTAGTTGATTTTAAAAGTCAAGTTAGAAGGATTAACTTTTGTTTGGGAACAAGTTTAGAATAAACTAAACTATGTTCTAGTGATTACAAGTTTAAACCTTCGAATAAGATAGCTTTATATGTATGAATCGAATGATGTTATGAACATCATTACTACCTCAAGTTTTCTGGATAAAGCTACTAGAAATGAAAAAAATGGATCTAGCTTCAAAGGATCCTTGGATGGCTTGAAAGTTCTTGAAGCAGAATCATGACACGAAAACAGTTCAAGTAAGATTTTCACTCGAAAGAAGATTGTTATAGTTATAGAAATTGAATCAAAGTTTGAATATGAGTATTACCTTGTATTAGAAAGATATCTTACTGTAAATAAGAAAGATTTCTTGAGGTTGGATGATCACTCTACAAGATTGGAAGTAAGCTAGCAAACTTGGAAGTATTCTTGATTTTATGAAACTAGAACTTGTAGAATTTATGAAGAACACTTAGTACTTGAAGATAGAACTTGAGAGAGATCAATTAGATGAAGAAAATTGAAGAATGAAAGTGTTTGTAGGTGTGTTTGGTCGTTGGTGTATGGATTAGATATAAAGGATATGTAATTTTGTTTTCATGTAAATAAGTCTTGAATGATTACTCATATTTTTGTAATTTTATGAGATATTTCATGCTAGTTGCCAAATGATGGTTCCCACATGTGTTAGGTGACTCACATGGGCTGCTAAGAGCTGATCATTGGAGTGTATATACCAATAGTACATACATCTAAAAGCTGTGTATTGTACGAGTACGAATACGGGTGCATACGAGTAGAATTGTTGATGAAACTGAACGAGGATGTAATTGTAAGCATTTTTGTTAAGTAGAAGTATTTTGATAAGTGACTTGAAGTCTTTAAAAAGTGTATGAATACATATTAAAACACTACATGTATATACATTTTAACTAAGTCGTTAAGTCATCGTTAGTCGTTACATGTAAGTGTTGTTTTGAAACCTTTAGGTTAACGATCTTGTTAAATGCTGTTAACACTACATGATATTATGATGTACAAATATCTCTTAATATGATATATATACATTAAATGTCGTTACAACGATAATCGTTACATATATGTCTCGTTTCAAAATCATTAAGTTAGTAGTCTTGTTTTTACATATGTAGTTCATTATTAATATACTTAAATGATATGTTTACTTATCATAATATCATGTTAAATATATATATAACCATATATATGTCATCATATAGTTTTTACAAGTTTTAACGTTCGTGAATCACCGGTCAACTTGGGTGGTCAATTGTCTATATGAAACCTATTTCAATTAATCAAGTCTTAACAAGTTTGATTGCTTAACATGTTGGAAGCACTTAATCATGTAAATAAAAATTTCATTTAATATATATATATAAACATGGAAAAGTTCGGGTCACTACAACTAGTCCCAACACAATTTTTGGATCTTACTAAAATGTCATCCGAAATCTCACACTAGAACTTCCTCGGGCGAGAGTGTAACTCCCCCACTTGGAACTACGTCTCATAACCGCATCTCGTACAACCGTACCATGCTACCAAAGGTAGACTTTACCAACAATTGGGTTCACATGACCCATCACCATATCTTGCTCCCACCTTGAGCATACGAAGGATTTCAACCAATCCTTAAACACTTCAAACGAAAAGTGTACCGCAAATTACACCACTCTACTCTCGCAATCATCCAATTGCTTTAGTTTGTCAAATTTGACCCGATCACTCATGTACCTAAGGGTTTCACGTCGGTACCTTAAGTACAATGTAACCGCAACACAATCGGAGTTGAACACCACGCTAGTAGGTATAAAAGAGGCACCTAATGTTGCGTCACGTAGACTCCTTTACCAACATACATCGAGATCAAACACTCGATCTTTTTCGGGTTCTAATCCACCCGACGAACCTCATGGTTCATCAACTTCCACACTATAGCGAACACGCGCTTAACAATCGAACACCAAAACCCATTTTCATGGCTTGGTAGAAACATTTCCAAATACTAAAACATTTCCAAATACTAAGGAATGCTTGGTTGCACCAAATCTTACGCCCTTCGCCCATTAATCAAAACATCACCATAGGGTACTTCCATTAGGAACGTCACCCATAACAACAATATGCACAACACAGGGCATTTTACAAACTCAAATTCAACGGCCCTTAATAAATAATCAAAGGACATATTTATTAAAACGAAACGTACCTTAACGTGCCGCACCCGTCCCCGCTAACTTGGGAGATTCCGACTTACGATGTCCTTCTTCTTGGCAATTGAAGCACACCATGCCATCACTCTTTGGTACCGAACATTCCCAAGACTTGTGACCCCTCACGCCACAATTGTAACATCTAGGCACACTAGAATCCAATATACTCGTCCGCGTACCACCCGTGCTCACGCTCGTACCCTTAGTCCTCTTACTTGGAGCACCATACGAAACAACCCTTCTTTCACTTGAAGGTTCACTCTTCTTGGATCGTGAATACGACTCGAAACCTCTAGCCAATGCGAATAATTCCGCAAACAATTTCGCTTGACCCAGGCTAATTTTACTCTTCAAGTCATCATTCAAGGTCCGATAGAAATCTTGCATCAACAAATGATCATTCCCCAAATACTCCGGGCAAAAACGAGCCTTCGCCATAAAGGTCGTCTTGAGAGTATTCAAATGCATAGAACCCTGTTGCAAAATTCGCAACTCATTACGCATTTCCGACAAATCGGCTGAAGTTCGGAACTCCTCAAAGAATTCCTTCTTAAACTCATCCCATGATAACGCCATAAACGGTTCACCACCGAAAAGATCAATCTTACCATCCAACCAATCCTTTGCCCTACCCCGCAACAAACTAGTAGCGAGTCTTGTCCTCTTCTCAGGAGGGCATTCAATAGTACGAAAACACCCTTCGACATCCGAGATCCAAGTTGTGCTTATCAAAGGATCCGGTTTTCCATCGTACATCGGGGGTTTAGTCCTCATGAAGCTCTTAAGACAACGCTCCATTCCACTACTACCTTGAAGTTCGGAATACTTCCTATCCATTTCTTCTCGAAAGGCACTCATTTGCTCCGCAAAGACGGCCGCAACTCTAGCGTTAAACTCCACGTCGTTCATCTCGATCCCATTTTCCGTTGCCATTCTAAGGAATGCAAAGTGATTAGATCACGAACGTATAAAGCACACACACAATACCGCCCCCATCTTTCTAAACACTCGTCGTACATCACTTGCTAGACACGATTTGCACCCGTAATATGGTTTGCAAGTCCTTATTACGCACACACACCGTATCAACTCGTTAGTACAACGACCGCTTCGCTCGATGATATAGACAAACACAAACAAAATTCTACGCGATTTAAACACACGCGAGAATTACACCACAACACAATAATATATTAATAATATTCGCATTACTAATATAAAAGTTAATCCACTTACAAACAAGGCACTAACTATAACCCATTCCGACCCGTACTCCTACAAGTCCCGCAACAAATAAGCACACACAAAAGTCTAAGTCTAGGCACCTATCTCAAGTCACCTAAATCCCTTAGACCATGCTCTGATACCACTTGTAACAACCCAAACCAAACCACGAACAACCCGCGATTAAATGTCAAAATAAAAAAAAAATTCTGTGTTCAGCTGGTGGCGCTGTGCGCCAAGCATTTGCGCGGCTCGAAGAATGCCCTGGACAGGCTGCTGTCCCAAAAAGTCAAAAACACAAAAATGTTTGACCGTTTCCCGACACAATTAGACAAAACGCTTTTCACCACATATTAAAATATGTAACACTAACACGTTCCATTAATAAAAAGGGTTTTACGACACCGGGCCCACATATGCCCAAATTACCCCTTTAAGTACAAAATACAAGTTTTCGACCACAAGACTTTTAATACAAATAAAGCCTAGCATGGCGATTGGGGATATGCTACCAAATCCTAATCAATCCAAAAGCAAGCCTTCTAAAGCAACTACGCGAGTCACTAGTTCCCACGCTTACCCGAGCCACCTTATCCAAGCAAATCTATAAAAAAGTAAATAACGAGAGGGTAAGCTAACGCTTAGTGAGTGATAACATACTACATACATATATATGTATAAAATGGACACGCCACACAAATATCAAATACCGCATACCGAAGCATCCCTGTATAAGGCAACTACGCTAAGCATACCGTACGATCTCTAAGCAACAAGCTAAAGATATCAACAAGTAAGCTCACCAATGACGATGTGAACAACGCCAATAAGCTACACCCGGAGGGTTAGCTACAACACAACAATACATTAATATATATAACAATATATATACGACCAAGGTTAACCCTTTAACCCAATACCGAGAACCAAGTACCACAATGAAGATTGGCCGAACTACACGAGCCTTAGTAATCCGAAACCACACGAGATTACTATCTTCACGACATCGAGGTTGGCCGAACTACACGAGCCTTAGTAATCCGAAACCACACGACATTACTACCTCAATAAGATGACCGAACTATACGCGTCATCATGAATCCGAACTACATGCAATTCACTTCTCCAACACCAAAACCCACGGTCACGGGATTATAAAATCCACCACATCGGGGTTATCCAAAACCACATCACAATATATGTGATAACGTACACACAAGTGTATACCTCACCAAAAGAAGGTCAACCAGAACGCACAACCGTGCCAATTGGACCTATACACAAGTCCATCAAATCCACCTATATGTGAAGTGAGCTCTATAACCGAGAACCACTTCACCCGACCCACACCCATCCTACACATACATATGCACATAGGATATTAACACTCACCTTGTCGCCTTGATGAACACTTCCGAAATAATCCGTACCTCGCCGAAGGAATGTACCTATTCCATTATCATAAATACCACAACACAATTAGGATGGATTTACAAACCAACCCAATTCGACACTTAGTGCAATTTCGACCCAATTGCACTTCCAAGCACAAACCGTGCCCAAACTAACCAATAATCACTAACACAAGTGATAATGGTCCTAATATGCCAATTAAACCCGAACACAAGTGTTAAACACTTATCGTTCTCAAAATCGCCCATAAACCCTAATTTTGACCCATAAAGTCAAAATCTCACCAATTACAAGTTTTGACACCAAAACATATTTAACTCGGTTTTATACTTCAACTAAATCAATTTTAAGTTTATAAACCTCATCGAATCGACTTTCGGGTCATAATCATCAACAAACCCTAACTTTGACTCTAGTCAAAATTAGTCAACCACAAGAACCCTAAAGGTCTCCAATATATCAATAATCACTAATACTAGTGATTATACACCATTATCAAGTCTTAAACATGGTTAAATCATTAACCAACCCAAAACCCGCCTTTTAACACTTATAAACCCGAATCTTGGTGTTAATCTTCAATTAACAACTAAATGGGTTCCATCTATGAATCATAAAAATCAAAAGGCCCAAATTTGAATGATGAACACGAAAATGAAATTCAAAGTTAGAGCTTACCACTAGTATCACCGCGTAGCTAAGAACGAGAAGAACAAACTTGTCTACTACGCCAAAGATCAAAACCCCTTCTTCATTTTCAAAAATCCCTTAGAATCAAATGGGTGTTTGAGTTCTTGAGAGAAATATGAAAAGAAAAGGAAAAAGAAATGAATAAGTGAAATGGGTGGAGGAGGTTAAGTCCTCAAATCTGGCTCAAACGCGAAAAGACCAAAATGCCCTTTTAAAAACTCTAAAATAACAAAAGGGGTCTGCCAGCGACATATGGCGCGGCGCGCCATGACCCCGGGCGGCGCGCGACTGGGCAGAATCAGAATCCAGGTCTTACAAACATGTAGGCACTCTTGCTAGCATGATGAGTAAGAGGGAACAAGGAAAGCTACCGAGTGATACTGAAGTAAATCCTCGGAATGAGAATGTTAATATGGTTTCAACGAATTCTGAAAAAACAGCATCAGAAGATGGGAAGGTTTTAGATGTGAGTAACAATGAAAAAGTTACACCACCACCACCACCTGAGTATGTAAAACCAGTGGTGTCACCATACAGACCACCCATCCCGTTCCCAAGAAAAGGAGTTGAGTATGAGCAAGTGATAGGTAATAAAGTTTGTGATACCTCTGGAAAGAAGAAGAAGAATAAGAAAGTGCAAGAAACAAAAACCCTAAAGATAAACCCGGTGAAGACAGTTCCACCAAAACCTCCACCCAGGGTGGGTGATCCGGGTGAATTTATTGTTCCTTATCTACTTAGTGATTGTGTCATGTATGATGCACTAGCAGATTTAGGTGCAAGTGTGAGTGTTATGCCTCTTTCATTATATAAAAGATTAGGAGTAGGTGAGTTAAGTCCAACAGAGATGAGTGTGCGACTCTTTGATCAAACCATTAGGCACCCAGTTGGAATTGCTGACAACCTACCGGTTCAAGTGGGTAATTTAACCTTTCTAGTTGAATTTATTGTCATTGACATAGAAGAGGACCCAAACATTCCTCTAATTTTAGGTCGACCATTCTTAGCGTCCACCGAGGCGTTATTTGATGTAAGAAAAGGTAGAATGACACTTAGTGATGGTGACAAATCGGTCACCTTTGTGATTCGAAAGACTAAATCTCCACCAACCAAAACCGTTGAACCGATAAAAATGATTGGTAAGAACCATATTGTTTTACCAACTCCAACGGTAGGGTTTAACAATAATAAAATGCCTAAGTGTGGGGAAGATGAAGTAACACCTGATGATGACTTGATAACAAAGAACTCCGTTGTTGATGCGAAATTAAATGACCCCGTTATTAATAGTTCAATGAAGAAACTTATTAAACGGATTCGCGATGCTAGAACCAAGGGGAACTTTAATTTATGTAACCGGTTAGTATCCAATCTATCGCCTAAAGAAAAGGCAAAACTAGTTGAATTTGTGGATATTACACAGGAATCCGACCAATGGCTTAAAGCAAAAGTCACAGATATGCAAGTTGATTATGGTTCAAGAGAAATTGACGATGAAGTTAATCACAATTTTGACACCACAACTACCTAAGTGTGGGGAGATTCAAATGTTCTAAGAAATAATGCTTTCTAGGGTTAGTTGTTTTGTTCTAGTGTAGTTTCGAGAATGGAATCCGATTGGTCTTTTCTGCTAGCAGACACTAAAGAACTAGTTTTCTCCCCCCATTCTGAATTTTTGTTTTGTAAGTTTTGTATATGCATTTTTAAATTTAATTTTTGTGTGATTTTAAAAAAATAAAAATTACTTTATTTCATTAAGTTTAATAAAATGATTTCTAAAATTCATCGTAAGTTGAAGACTAGGTCATGGAACCGAAATTGCTTTACCCGAGGGCGGGGCGAAAAATTTTGTTATCATTATTTTTAATTTTATTGATCTAAAGTATACCAAAAAAAAAAAATTTAAAAAACCCAAAAATCTTTGCTTTTAAAACAATCGCTTTAACGACAAATTTTAAATTTTGTCGAGGGACGGACTAGGTAAACATACCGAAACTACCTAAAGTAAAAGGAAACAAAATTTTAAAAAAGTATTCATTTACATTATTTTAATAAATAAAGGTTTTATAAAAAAAATATATATAATAAAAATATTATGTATGTTTGTAGTTTATCTTATGTACAAAACTGGGTAAAACAGCGCATTTTCAAAGACTGACATTAAAGTTCAGCAAAAGCTACTAATTTTGACGATAAGACGCAAAACATATGTGAAATTACAACAAAAGGAATGAACGATGAGGCACGCCATCTATCATTCGACGACCTTAGTAATTACAAACTCGGTATTTTTAATCACTTTTCTACAATAATCACCCTCATGAATTTATAATTATAGTCTGATTTCATACAAATGAGGACATTGCATGATATCAAGTGTGGGGAAGGGTTATAAATTCTCTCGGGTTTACACTTAGTTTAATTGGCAAATTTTGTGAAAATTTGAAAAATTTTCAAATAAATGAATTCAAAATCATGTTAATACATATTTATGAATGATAAAACTAGGTGTTAATACCGAAATTATTGTTACCTCGGAGAGAACATAAATGGAGAAACAACCCAAAACGTTAGAATTCATTTAAATTGGAATAGAGGAGAATAAAAAGGCAAATAAAAGAATAAATAAAAGCTAAGTATGGGAAGAATTTACCAAGTTCTTTAAAACACATATTACATATTTGGTACAAGATTATTGCAGGTACTTTTGTTTTGGACGATACTAATCAGTTTTACCCGATTTACTGTAATATATTCGAAAGAAAGATGGATCTACACGATGAATCAATTCCATCATTAAAAGGAAGTAAAGTCTTCCGAAAAAGACACGCGCTTCTTGATTTAGGTCAGGAAGTTGTCGTCCAGACCAGCTGTAGGTTGACGAAAAATCTAGAAAAGTCATCTCTAAAATCAGCAGGAAATCCACGGACCTCAGCATCAAACAGGGTCATCATGTGGTCAGACTTATCCTAACCATGAGAGGATCTGTCTCGTAAAATGGGGAGGGCGCCGTGCAAATTAGCTTGATAAGACTAATGAATCAGACCCCCAGGAAGGATAATCTCCTTAAAGATTAAAAATCAGCTTTTAAGACTGATATTACTCAATCCTTGAGATTGACTTTAAAGATTGAGAATTCAAACTCATGGAATTCAATGATATCTAAACTCGAGCTTGAACGAGAAAATATTTTGATCAAAAATAAAACCGATTTGTTTTCTGAAAACCTATTTTCATTGCGTTCGTTACCATTGAACGTAAAATCCTGAGAATTCACTAGAATTCATTAGGTCACCTGAAGCAAATCGGGTGTCAACCGTAAGAACGGTGGTTGCATAGCATGGTCGAAGACAGGACCTTGTGCTAGACCAAAAAACTATAGGGTGATCTTTACTATTGCTCCTACAAAGGATAGTAATTGCATCCGACACCTTATAGACCATAATCAAAAGCATGTCACGGGACATTGCCTTAACAGTTGCTTGTTCAACGCTTTCCTTTACAATCGGATGGTAGTTTACCGAAAGGTAATATACGGAGCAAGTATACTGGACGTGTTGCTTTCCTAATACAAGGTTAGCAAGTGGGTGACAAAAACCACAAGTTTTGAGCTAAAATTTTCAAACCTGAAACCCACAAAACCCACAAAAATATTTTGCAAACACCGGTGAAGGGTTATTCCAGAAAACTTATCTAGGGTAAAAGCTAGAATGAATTTTCAAAAGATCAAATGTTTTCATAAAGATCCAATTTCCTTAAAGGATCTAAATTTTCATAGTCATGTGGGACTGTAAACCACATCGTTACTATCATTGTTTATACCGTCGTATCAAAATCACTGATGTATAAAGTGTGAGAATAAAAAAAGTGATTCGAGTGAAGTGTAATTTTATTTTAAGTTCTGTATTGCTTGAGGACAAGCAACGCTCAAGTGTGGGGATATTTAATAGTGCTCCAAATGAACATATATTTAGGCACAATATCCTTCCAATATGTAAAGCTTTTAGTTGTAATTGTTCTATTTTTATGTAATATTCATTTAAATAAATAAGTGCGAAGACAAAAGAAGAAAACGACGATTTGAAGACGCAAATGGCCAAAAAGCTCAAATGTACAAAATATAATTCAAGTGGTTCTATTTATTGATGAGAAACGTCTAAAATTGACAAGAGTACAAGCCGCGGAATGCAAAGTACAAGATATCTACGCGTACGAAAGGACGTTCGAAAATCCAGAACCGGGACCTGAGCCAACTATCAACGTACAACGCAACGGGCCTAAAATTACAAGTCAACTATGCACAAAAAATATAATATAATATATATAATTAATATAAATTATATATATAAATTATATATATAATAATATGTCGACAAGCAAGAAAACAAAAAATATGTGAGCTGGATCTGACGGCCATGCGATCGCATGGGAAATAGGAATATAACTCATGCGAGTGCATGAGTCCATGCGAGTGCATGAGATTTGCACTGAAACCCCATGCACTCGCATGGGCACCAAAATCTGGCCAAGTCCTATAAATACCACGATTTCAGACGAGTTCTTTACACCTTAATTTTTCTTTCCTTCTCTCTGTAAGATATATTTATATTTATAATTTTAATTTTAATTTTAATTTAAGTTTAATAATAATTGGGTTATTGTAAGAAATGTTTTACGGGTTTTAAAGTCGAAACTCTGCCCGTGTAACGCTACGCGATTAATCACCACTGTAAGCTATGTTCTTCCTTTTTAAATTAATGTCTCGTAACTAAGTTATTATTATACTTATTTGAGCCAAAGTAATCGTGATGTTAGACTAAATATTAAGACAGGGTTATTAGATTTTGTACCATAAGTAAGGTTTGGACAAAAGACTGACACTTGTGTACATTGGACTATTGACTATTAATAGATAGGGGGTATTGTCTAATCGAATGACAACTCATTAGAATCTGTCGAACCTATCTTCAAATTAGTTAATCTAATAATTATTAAAATGATTATGTATGTTCTATTTAGTGACGTTTATACGACATCTTTTACGATCATTTATTTAATTATTCGGGTTGGGTAATTGATTATTCATTCTGATCATGTGGGTAAATTAATATTCATATCTCATTAAAACAGGGGTGGATTACATACAAGGATAATTGGTGTAATTATTAACAAAGTAATAAAACCTTGGATTACACACAGTCGATAACCTGGTGTAATCATTAAACAAAGTATTAAAACCTTGTTATAGTTCGAATCCCTAATTAGTTGGAATATTTGACTTCGGGAATAAGGTTAATTTGACGAGCATTTTATAATTATGACCGATGGACTATTATGGACAAAAACCAAATAGGTATCAAATAATCCAGGATAAAGGACAATTAACCCGGGTAACAATTAATCAAAACGTCAAACATCATGATTACGGAAGTTTAAATAAGCATAATTCTTTTATTTCATATTTCATCGTACCTTTATTTACTGTCATTTTAATTACTGCAATTTTCTTTATCGCAATTTAAATTATGTCATTTATATTATTGTCATTTATCTTTACGCTTTATTTAAAATCAACAAACCGGTCATTAAACGGTAAAAACCCCCTTTTATAATAATATTACTATATATAATTATATATATTTTATACAAATATAGTTTTTAAAATATAGCGTTAAACTTAGCCAGCTCCCTGTGGAACGAACCGGACTTACTAAAAACTACACTACTCTACGATTAGGTACACTGCCTATAAGTGTTGTAGCAAGGTTTAGGTATATCCACTCTATAAATAAATAAATAACTTGTGTAAAATTGTATCGTATTTAATAGTATTTCGTAACAAAAATATAACTATTTCGTATACACCGCTGCACACATCAAGTTTTTGGCAAACCCCATGCACTCGCATGGGCACCAAAATCTGGCCAAGTCCTATAAATACCACGATTTCAGACGAGTTCTTTACACCTTAATTTTTCTTTCCTTCTCTTTGTAAGATATATTTATATTTAAAATTATAATTTTAATTTTAATTTAAGTTTAATAATAATTGGTTTATTGTAAGAAATGTTTTACGGGTTTTAAAGTCGAAACTCTGTCCGTGTAACGCTACGCGATTAATCACCACTGTAAGCTATGTTCTTCCTTTTTAAATTAATGTCTCGTAACTAAGTTATTATTATGCTTATTTGAGCCAAAGTAATCGTGATGTTGGACTAAATATTAAGACGGGGTTATTAGATTTTGTACCATAATTAAGGTTTGGACAAAAGACCGACACTTGTGGACATTGGACTATTGACTATTAATAGATAGGGGGTATTGTCTAATCGAATGACAACTCATTAGAATGTGTCGAACCTATCTTCAAATTAGTTAATGTAATAATTATTAAAATGATTATGTATGTTCTATTTAGTAACGTTTATACGACATCTTTTACGATCATTTATTTAATTATTCGGGTTGGGTAATTGATTATTCATTCTGATCAAGTGGGTAAATTAATATTCATATCTCATTAAAACAGGGGTGGATTACATACAAGGATAATTGGTGTAATTGTTAACAAAGTAATAAAACCTTGGATTACACACAGTCGATAACCTGGTGTAATCATTAAACAAAGTATTAAAACCTTGTTACAGTTCGAATCCCTAATTAGTTGGAATATTTGACTTCGGGAATAAGGTTAATTTGACGAGCATTTTATAATTATGACCGATGGACTATTATGGACAAAAACCAAAATAGGTATCAAATAATCAAGGAGAAAGGACAATTAACCCGGGTAACAATTAATCAAAACTTCAAACATCATGATTACGGAAGTTTAAATAAGCATAATTCTTTTATTTCATATTTCATCGTACCTTTATTTACTGTCATTTTAATTACTGCAATTTACTTTATCGCAATTTAAATTCTGTCATTTATATTATTGTCATTTATCTTTACGCTTTATTTAAAATCGACAAACCGGTCATTAAACGGTAAAAATCCCCTTTTATAATAATATTACTATATATAATTATATATATTTTATACAAATATAGTTTTTAAAATATAGCGTTAAACTTAGCCAGCTCCCTGTGGAACGAACCGGACTTACTAAAAACTACACCACTCTATGATTAGGTACACTGCCTATAAGTGTTGTAGCAAGGTTTAGGTGTATCCACTCTATAAATAAATAAATAACTTGTGTAAAATTGTATCGTATTTAATAGTATTTCGTAACAAAAATATAACTATTTCGTATACACCGCTGCACACATCAAGTTATCACTATATACTCTCTTACGACAAATTGTGAACTGACCCATTTAAATTAACCTAATTATAAAGTACTACAAATGAATCATACGTTATTACTTTTAAATTTATTACTATTACTCTGTACGTATGTATCTGAACCAGACACTTAATTCAATGTTTTTGTACTAAATGAATGTTTTTGTACAATATATGTAAATAAATATTTATTAACAAATTCCTCGACAACACCAATGTTATATAATAATAAAGTAAATATTATTTTATATATAGTAAATAAAAATAAAAATAACATATAATAATAATAATAATTAATATGTGTAAAAGTGTGCAAAGTGCTTAGTTTGTTCTCTACATTTAAGTTTATATTATCTAAATTATTATATTACTTTTAACAAATTACATGCAACAATCCTGAAGTGTAGTATAGTAAATCCTAATTTAGGGTATCGTCCCAAGAGACGCGGAGTGAATTTAAGTTGTATTTCATTCTTTGGTCTAATCCTTAGGAAAGAATTAGAAGTATTTATTGTTATAATAGATAATAATTATCTTTTGGTAAGACTATCTTAGAAAAGATAAAATATGAGTTGATTTTAATTCAAATGTATTTAAAAGGGTGGTTACTCGGTCTTTCGAGTCATAAGAGATTTCAATTAGTTAGTTTTATAACTTATATTGATAATTAACAAAATAACTATTATAGACCGATTGTTATTCTTTATTAAAAAGGTTAAACTAATTATCACAAAAAGATCACATATTAGGACTTAAACATATATTAACTAAGTTGTTGTGCAAAGCTAATATCCTAACTTACAGCATTCATATAATTGTATGAAAAACATTATCTAAATTGTGTGGCGAGGATAAAGATAACATTCAATTAGACTGATAAATATATAAGCTAATAAACCTAATAAGATTAACTTTTAGTGATGTACTAATAATTAACCTTAATCAGATTCTCATGCAATTGACAAATAAATTCACATAAACTAGGGTTCTTTTGAATAAGCCTAACAAAGTGATTTTACTATATAAGTGCAATTAATGTTAATCAATTTATTATTACTAATAATTCTTAGCTAGATTTCATGCAATTTAAACACCTTATGGTTAATCTTAAAAGTTGAATAAATCTAGCAAACGAATACTTAATTACACAGTTCTGGTCGAATCCAGATCATTAAGCACCTAATTGTTAAGCATGATAAATACAGATCCAAATCATAGCATTAATAAACATAATAAACACAATCACAGAACATAATTACTCAGTTCTGGTCAGATCCAGATAACTGTGCAAAATCAGCATCAAAACCGTCGGCTTTGTGGGAGTCCAGTCGGTGGCTATAAACCCTTTAGCCGGCGGCTTCATCTTAAAATCTCAGATTATTCAGCTTTCGTCCAAATAATCACTATGAACGTTTAGTTCATAGTTGGAGACGAACAGTAACAATCAACACTACATATAGAGACAATTAAAATATATGCAATAAAGTTAAAGTAAATGTACCTTAATAAAGCAAGTAGATAATAAGAACTTTGAATAAACTTGAATAGAACTTGAACCAATGAAAAGAAATAACTTTAACTTGAAAGTAAACTCTAAAAACCAAATAATTCAGAATTATTTCGTGGCTAACCCTAAAATCGAATGTATATCTGAGACTGAGAAATTCGACCTCTATTTATAGATTTTGAAAACGACTTAGCCGGCAGCTTTAATTGTTTTAGACGACGGATACCGACTCAAATAAACCCCAATCGGACTTTTTCTTTGTCTTCAAGCACAAGTAATTCATTTTTAGCTTCCAAAGCCGACGAATTTATATGATCTAGCCGGCGGGCTCCATATCTACAATCCCATTCAGATTTAGTTTCCTTAATAATCTCGACTTGAGCTTTACGTACAAGAAACAGGTCTTTCTAGTCGGTGGCTTCGTTTACTTTAGCCGGCGGCTCTTGGTGCTTTTACTTGATCTCCAAGTTTCTTCAATTTCTGGCTCAATTCTGGAACTTTCCGGAACTTCTTGCCCTAGCCGACGACTTTAATGCTTCCCAGCCAGTGGCTTTGATCAAATTTCTGCCTTTTCCTGTTTTAATCCCGTTAATCACATTTTTCTAAAGAATGACATTAAAAATACCTTTTTATACGAAATAATAACTTTTCGTTATAAAAGTACTTTAAAATGATGTTTAAATACCAAGATAACGTTTTAAAATTCTTATAAAAATATGCATAATCTAAGCGTTATCAGATTCTCCACACTTAAGTTTTTACTTGCCCTCAAGTAAACAAAACTTTTTATTAATCAAAAGATGTTTTACAATAATACTTAGACTTTGATCAAAAAGATTTTCTTTTCATTTTATCATATCTTTTAAGAGATCACAAATTTAACTTTTATTTATTAATTTTACACCTTAGTAATCTATCAAAAGAAATATTAAATTAAGTATTTTGTTAGATTTTGGTTAATCAAGGTAGTCATGACACGAATAAAATTGGGTTTAAAAAGTGGTTAGGAATAGTAAATCAATCTAACGTTATAGAATTGTATATATGTTTGTGTATTTGTCCACTTTAACTTTTTCACTAGTCAACCCATACCCTTATCTACATTAATAATAAAGTGCATAAGGATTAAGTTAAGATTAATTAGTGAAGTGTAGAATGTTTTGAGAATGTAGCATTTAAACGCGATGAGAACGAACCTTATACCTTCATTGGTCCATGCTTTATACGGCACTAGTGTCACAATATTTGGCATTTTTATGATCACCTTACTTTAAGACAGTAACTTCCTTGATCCATGTAGTGAACTTTCGACCAACTGATCCTAAACTGAAAAAAGGTTTTAGGTGGTTAGATGATCTAGCACCCCATAGGAACTAATTTCCCGAATCTAAGAGACTACAACTTTAAGCTTAGCTTTAAATTTTTTTTCTTTAGGATCGTCTCATGTATGAGTGTGTAATATTCTTCAAAGAATAGTGCTAAGTATCATGTTTTCAGATATATGATCCTTAGAGATTGATCAACATGATTAATGATATGATGGATGTATGATATGCTATGATTATTATTATTTATGCACTTTAAATATTAATGAGTAAATCGTAGTTTCCAATGTGGAACCAAGAAACCACTCTGGGTCAAACTTAATTAAAAAGCCATAAACACTAAAATAGAATAGTTAATTATAATTGAAAGTCTAATTTAAACCAATTATTTCTTTGCAAAAACTAGTATTTGAACAAAACCTAAACAAGATAAAGTAAGATTAAAATTTAATATTTATAACCTAAAATACGGTAGGAATTGGATTAAGGTTTTTATTTGGTTTTTTTAAAGGTTAAGGCTTCTAAGGGTAATTTCTAATAATTTAACGAGCTTGGTACTAGTTAAAATTCGGGTAAAGAAAAAGGTTGAAAATAATTAAAAAGAATCGTAGAAAAATTTGACTTTATAGGACCCTTTCGTCTTGGACCCCGTTAAAAAAGGGTCCTAAGCAACCAAAAAATTCGACGGGGCAATTTATCGGGTCCTATATCATTCAGGCAAAAGAAGTGGGGTCCTAAAACGCGATACACTTATAAAGTGGGGCCCTAAAAAGATATAGAATAGGATACATGATTTTTGGGTCCCTTTATGCCTTACGCTTATAAACCTGTGTCCTAAAAAACTGTTTAATATGACACATAATTTGTTGGGGTCCTATTATTCCATATTTCTATAGGACACAGAGAAGGTGAGTCGCATGGTGTCAAAAAATCTATATGATAGAACACATAATTTTTTGGTCCTATTATCATAGGTGTTCATAGGACACTTGATATGTTTTATAGGACACTTTATTTGTGAGTCTTATTATACTGCAACGTGTTGGGTAACTTTTATAATAAGGTCAAAAAATAAGATACTTGTGTATTTGAGGTCCTAATTATCAAATGACTATATAGGACCCTTAAATTTGTGGTTGCATAAAAATGTACTAATAGGACATTATCTTGTTGGTGTCTCATAATGATCAACCAAGAAGATAACAAGGTCACAAAAATAGGACACTTGGGTATTTGAGGTCCTAATTATCATATGACTATTAGGACCCTTAAATTTGTGGTTGCATAAAAATGTACTTAAAAGGACATTATCTTGTTGGTGTCTCATAATGATCAACAAACAAGATAATAAGGTCACAAAAATAGGACGCTTGGCATTTGAGGTCCTAATTATCATATGACTATTAGGACCTTTAGATTTATGGTTGCATAAAAATGTACTTAATATGACATTATCTTGTTGGTGTCTTATAATGATCAACCAACAAGATAATAAGGTCACAAAAATAGGACGCTTGGTATTTGAGGTCCTAATTATCACATGACTATTAGGAACCTTCGATTTGTGGTTGCATAAAAATGTACTTAATAAGATATTATCATGTTGGTGTCTCATAATGAACAAGATAATAAGGTCATAAAAATAGGACGCTTGGGTATCTGAGGTCCTAATTATCATATGAAACATATTAGGACCTTTACTAAAGTCTTATTATTTCACTTTTGCTACAAAAATTATTCAAGTATTATATAAGTGAACTTTCATTGATTATTCAAGACCATTGATAGCGTATTGGCTTGTGTGTGATCTTTTTAACTGATTGACCTAAGTTCAATAGCAGATCGGACTTTCAGCTAGGAATTGTGGTTGGGCCATATTTAATGGATTCATTTTTTATTAAGCATTGTTAACAGATCGGGCTTTCAGCTGGGAATTGTAGTTGGGGTCATATTTAATGAATTCATTTTTTATTTGTTTAGCCCAAAAAACATGGTTTGTTATATATATTTTTATTTACTCCATACTTTTCCAACCTACCTAACTCAAGTCTGAAACCTTGGCTGCTTATTCGTACTCTTCAAACAACACGAATCCATTGCCAGGAAGAAAATATTGTGATTGTAGTTATCCAATATTTGATGGAATTGCATGGACTCGAGCAAACCCAGGAAGAAGATTCGTCGTGTGTCCAATATATGTAATTGCTCAATTTGCCCTAATTTTAAGTTTTTAAATTTTTTCCCCAATTGATTGTTTCTTTGGCAGGATAAACAAAAAAAAATGTAAATTTTTTATGTTTCTTGATGATGAGCTTCCAAACTAACATTACAAAGATCTGTTATACAAAATGCATTTGCAAACTATGAAATTGAACCCTCGAATTCATGATGTTGAAGATTCAAAACTCACAAAAGAATTAGCTATTTTCAAGACAAAGCTGGAAGTTTATGATAAGTTGTTTTTAGCTATGATAGAAATTGTGGCTGTCTTATGTGTAGTAGTTGCTATTTCGATAGTTAGATAAATGTATTTGACTGTTCTTGTTCTTATGTCTTTTGGCTTCAAATTATGTGCTTCAATGTTGACAATTAGTGAAGAAATTGGTAACAACAAGATGAACTAAGAAAGGTTTGCGACTCTTTCAATGCATATTTATTGTACATTCAGTTTACATTGCAAAGTAACTCACCCAAACAATACAAAAAAGTAACTCACATATATTTAATGATGTATTTAATGATGTTAGTTAATGATCTAATGATGTAAATTGAATACTACCCCTTTTTCCATTTACTTTGAATAGAATTACCAGCACTGAATTGAATTCTGCATTTAAGAAAATAAAAGAATAATGTATTACTATAGTAATGGAATTCTTCCTTTTAAGGTAGTTAAAGTTTGGATCAGAAGAAAGTGTTCTCCATCATATCCAAATATAGCAAGGAACTAATGGTGAAAGTTGTAAGCAACAGCAAGTCAACAGAAAAGTGCAGACTGATCAATCCTAAATTAGACTGATCATATATATAGGCATATATGTGACAACCCGGAAATTTCCAACCAAATTTAAACTTTATCTTTATATTATTCCGACACGATAAGCAAAGTTTGTTAAGTTAAATCTTAAGAATTTTAAATTGTGTTCATATATTCATTATAACCTTGACCAAATTTCGACGATTCACGAACCGTTATATATAAATAAATATGTATATATATGTATATATATATTATAACTTGAGAATATTAATAAAGTATTAAGCGTACAATACTTTACATGAACGTATTTGTTTCAATATGTTTATCGATGGAATTAGAAGATAATATCAAATGATTGATTTATCAGATACATTGTGATATGATTACGGGTCTATGTTATGAAGTCCACTGTGATTTAAGAAATCTATTCTTTTTGACAACATTTGGAAAATGGTAAAGTGATTTATAAGTAAGAACGTAGAGTGTAAATAACTTAGATGTTGGATATCGACAAGTTAAGTAACTCGACATTTTTCATTAAGATGATTTCATATGTTTATTTAACCTTTGAACTTTATCGCATGCTTCACCAACAGACTGTAATTTAAAAACTTGAAACCTATTATGAATATATATGATTTACTTTTCTAAAACATTTTATGATATAACGATTTCCATTATTTTAATCTTTAAACAAAATGATTCTTAAATATATTTAGTTTTGGAAAAAAAATTATCATATTTATTTGATTTAGTTTCAAACGTACAAAAACGTTTTCAGTTTAAAAAGAACTTTATTATTAAAACGTATATAACTTTTATAAATATCTAGAACCACTTTTGACAACTCATTACTTAACCAGTATGATAAAGATAACGATATTTATATTTTATTTTATTAAATATATATAACGATTTAAATCAATATTATTTATATCTATACGCGTATCATACGTACATAGTTTTATACTTTTACTATACTTAAACTTTACCTTTACTTTATTTTTACTTTACTTTAACTTTAATAATTCACTTTAATAATTCATACTTTAATAATTCACTTTAATAATTCATACTTTAATAATTCACTTTAATAATTCACTTTAATAATTCATACTTTAATAATTTACTTTAATAATTAATACTTTAATAATTCACTTTAATAATTCATACTTTATTAATTCATACTTTAATAATTCACTTTAATAATTCAAAAATCTATTATAAATAGAATTCAATAGGTTTCATTATTTCATAGAAACTTGAAAATATTTTTCTCTAAACTCCCTCAATCGATTAACATATATATATTTACTTCATATTATTTCAAGATATTATTAGTATACATAAAATATTACGACGGAGTGCTGTCTGAGTGATTTTGAAATTGTTTTTCGAGTGGGATAGAGCTAAGGAAAGTATGGATTATAGCTATGGAGGTTATGGGTATGGTTCGGGAGTATTGCTCGTGAGTCAAACTAGTGTTTATCATCTCCGTTGCATCTACGTACTTTTCCTGCAATATTGAATCTCAATATTGATAGGTGAGCACTCATAACTTAACTTTTATATATTATTAGTGTATCCCTGACTAGTGCTCGAGTATATAGAATTATGCATGCTTATACGTTCGTTATTGTCGTTAGATAGGCTATGTCGAATCTTGAATTAAATACATATGCTATTAAGATAAGGTATATGATATGCATGTCGTTGGAAAGCTAGCGAAAAATTGAGAACTTTTCATTTAGATATCGAATGGTTTCGATGAACGGTTTAGAAGTTATAGTTAATTGAATTTTTGTATTATTATTAAAAATGATTATTATTATCGTCGTTATTATCGTCGTTATAATCTAATTATTATTATTATTATTATTATTATTATTATTATTATTATTATTATTATTATTATTATTATTATTATTATTATTATTATTATTATTATTATTATTATTATTATTATTATTATTATTATTATTGTCGTTATTAATAAAAGATATTATTGTTATTTTTATTATTATTTCTATCGTTATTATCGTTAAGGTTATTATTATTATTATTATTATTATTATTATTATTATTATTATTATTATTATTATTATTATTATTATTATTATTATTATTACTATTATCATTCAAATAGTTATTAGTATTATCATTAACATTATTATTATTAGTATTATTATAATTAAAACTAATATTAGTAACATCTAATTATTATGATTACTATTATTATTATTAATATGAACGCGATATAAAAGATGACTAAAAGCTATTAAACGAAGCGATTAGGAAATAATGAGTATGAGTATCATGATGAAATTAAGATATTATAAGATATTGATTTAGAGGAAAAATATCGTTTTCATTATTTTACTATTATTATTATTAAAAGTATTATTAATATTAAAACTATTATTTTTACTAAAATTATTATTTTTAATAAAAATATCATTGTTAATATGAAACATCATTATTATTATCATTTTAATACTATTGTTAATAAAAATTATCATTTTATCATTTTTGGAAAATATAATTATTGTTATTTTTATTAGTAGAATAATAATAATTATTACAAAATAATACAACTTTTACTTATTATTATTATTATCAATATTATTTTATCAAATAAATATGTGATACAAAGATATTTTACTACGTATAATATAATTACATTAAAAATACCTATTATATTATTTTTATGATATTAAATGAACTTTATAAATTTTATTACTTAAGATATATAAAAGTATATTTTTATTATATAAATTTTAATATAAAATTTTATTTATTAATAAAAGAACTATATTATTTACTTTAATAAAATCTATTAAAAATATTTAAATAAATAAAACGACTATATTTAAACTATATAATAATCATGTATAAATTTTGGAAGACATTTTGGTCAATATGACTTTTGTTGACTTTTGCATATTTAGTCTCGAGCATTAGGATTGTGGTACACTACGACTTGACCTAAATTGTTAGACAGATATTGATCAAACATATAAATATATATAATTAATATAGGTTCGTGAATCCAAGGCCAACATTGCACTTGTTCAATGACGTCATATGTATTTTTACTACAAAATACAGTATTGTGAGTTCATTTGATCCCTTTTTACTCATTACATTTTTGGGCTGAGAATACATGCAAATGCTTTATCAACTGTTTTACAATATTTATATGCGTGAGTTTCATTTGCTCCTTTTTAAATGCTTTTGCAATATATATTTTTGGGACTGAGAATACATGCGCTGCTTTTATAAATGTTTTACGAAATAGAGACAAGTAATCGAAACTACATTCTGTGGTTGGATTATCGAAATCGAATATCACCTCTTTAGCTTGGTAACCTAAGAATTAGGGAACAATACCCCTAATTGACGTGAATCTAAAAGATAGATCTATGTGCCTAACAAGCCCCATCCGAGGTACGGATGATTTAGTACTTCGATTTTTATACAGATGAGAGGATTCTGTTATACAGACGAGAGGATTCTGTTTTGGGGATATTCTATATGCATCTTGTTAATGTCGGTTACCAGGTGTTCACCATATGAATAATTTTACCTTAATGCAGACGAGAGGATTCTGCTTGAGGATTATGTTTATGAAAAATGAAAATCTTGTGGTCTATTATATTATTGGAAATTATTTTACCTTTATGCAGACTAGAGGATTTTGCTATTGGAATTATGTTTAATAAAAATCTTGTGGTTTATTAAAATAATGGAAATGAATGATTATGATAAACTAATGAACTCACCAACCTTTTGGTTGACACTTGAAAGCATGTATATTCTCAGGTTTGAAAGGAATCTTTCGCTATGCATTAGCTCATTTTAAGGATATTACTTGGAGTCATTCATGGCATATTTCGAAAGACGTTGCATTCGAGTCATTGAGTTCATCAAGATTATTATTAAATTATAGTTGGATGTATTATGAAATGGTATGCATGCCGTCAACTTTAGATGTGAAGAAAGTTTGTCTTTTAAAAACGAATGCAATGTTTGTAAAATGTATCATATAGAGGTCAAAATACCTCGCGATGTAATCAACTATTGTGAATCATTTAAAATGTATATGAACGGGTCCTTTCAATATATATGTATATTTTAAGTGCAAAAGGCAACTCAAATATAAAAGCATACAGAAACGCAGAGATAAGAGAGTAATTGTGCGCTGAGTTTAAACACTGCGGAACCATGCACAGAGAATATCTGCGAAAGTGTCCCGCACAATTACTGCAAATATGTCGGTGTTGCGCGGGTATCAACTCCGTGGAAATCCAAAGCCTATAAATATGGAGCTTGGCCTCTCATTTTGGGTTGTTGATTCTGTGCAATTACTAAGGTTTTTATGGTTCGCTTGTGAATACGCCCAAGCCTTAATCATAATTAAACCAAGGTAATTCGATCAAGACCGGGACCTGGTGATTGATCACTTGAATCTAAGTGAAAGACGATCATAAGGTCCCAAAAATATTATCAACACCATCATCCACCCCTCATTGCACTCAACTCCTAAATTAGATCTTAGCATCTAATTTAGGATTGATCAATTGGCGCCATCCGTGGGACATGAATTAAAATTGAATTCAATAAATATATTCTGTGTAATCGAATGATTTAATTGCGAATTTAATTATAGTCATGTTCTTGTTTCATGATTTGCAGGTTTCTACGTTTAATTGAAAGCGTTAAGCTAAAACAACAACACACAGCAAAAAGAAGAGCAATAACACAGCTGATATCTGTGATTTTAGAAATTCAACGTCGTTCGATTTTCAAACAAGTCCTGAGATCAGCAAACAAACAAAAGATTTGCTTGCTAAATCATCAGGAAATCTTATTGCTAATGAAGGAACGCGACAAAATGCTGTAGTTGAAAAAGCGATTGCAGTTATTTCTACAAATCCTCAAGGGAATGTAGACAAAAATTCGGCGAATGAAATCACTACGAATGTTGCTAATAAAATCGCAGAAAAAGATGCAGCAAATAAAACTATAAAGCGTGTAATACTGCCTTTAGAGGTAAGGCAATTGCTTCAAGAGAAAGGTCTTGATCTTCATATTCCGCTAAACTATGAATGGCCGCTAAATGATACCTTGTCGTAAAAGCAACAATTAGTCATAAATAGCAGCTATGCTTTAACTGATGATGTGCGTGATTGTAACGCGTTTGGATCGCCTGTTCTGCTTTTAAAGAAAGCAAAGCATTCAAAAATACAGCGTCAAGTCTCTGATAATTCAGAGAGTGATCCGCTAAAATGCAGAAGGCCTGGAACACCAATTCCACGATATATGGAAGAAGGTGAAACTTCGCATGTTGCAGAAAAGGAAAATGCGCAATTATTTTTAGCAGACATATTTCGCAAAATTTTGCCGAAAGATATGCAACATAAATTTGATCAACCTGATGTGATTCAAAAGATGACTGAAGGATATTGTGCAGAAACAAAAGAAACGCGAACTAAAACCGAGACAGAAATTACTTCGGCGACAGATAAATTTGTTCCGCATATTTCTGATTATCCAATCACAACACCGCCAATTGTGCCTGCAACTTTGGGCTTGTATTCAGGCTTAACTAATCCGCTAGATTTCTTACAGTGGTTTGAAGGAGTCGTGAGTACATATAATTGGGATGAACCTGTCGCATGCAGAGTTTTCCCTATGGTTTTACAAGGCTTAGCGCGAGAATGGTTCCACAATTTGAATGCGCGAAGCATTGCTGGCTTCATTGATCTGCTTGAAAAATTCCGTTTGCATTTTCAAAACTTGCTGCCGCAGAGAAAGACGCACATTGAGTGCCATGCTATCAAGCAAGGGTTTAAAGAAACGCTAGGTGTCTTGCTTACACGCTATGTTTATGAATGTCAGAAGATACCAACTTTGTTTGAAGACTAAAAAATCTGTAGTTTTGTTCATGCGATTAACCCGCAGAAACATCCCACATTAGTGCGAAGATTGCGTAGAGATGTGCCGTAAACCTTTGCAAAGGTAATGCAAGAAACTTATGATTATATACGATGTGGGGAAGACAGCAACATTACGCAAATTTGCAATTGGGGAAAGGAAAGAAGTTGGAGAGATGATCATGATTATTATCGAGACGGTAATCAAGATAATTACCCTGATAATAATCGTGGATCAGGTTATCAGCGAAGAAACAATAATGGCGGTTATCGGTGCAATAATGGTGATAATGGTAAGCATGGGTACAACAATCGCAATTCATCAAGAAAGTGGAGTAATGATTCATTCAATAAAATTCAGGCGTTATCTAAAACGCCAAAAAATATTTTGATGCAAGAGATGATTGCGAAAGCTTTCCCAGATCCACCACCGCGGTCAAAAAACAACAGACGCGATAAATCTAAGTTTTGTATTTTTCATGATGATTACGGTCATGATTGTGATGACCCGAGAATTTCCGACTAAATTTAAACTTAATCTCTATATGAATTCGACACGATAAGCAAAGTCTGTAATGTTGAGTCTCAAAATTTTTGAACTGTTTTCATATATGCAATTTACCCCTCGACTGTTCCCGACGATTCACGAACTATTATTGTTAATAAACAATGTATATATATAGATATATATTTACATATATACAAACATCAATATAAGTATATATAATGTGAATTAATGAAATACAATTTAACCATTCGAATTAAAACTGTAAGATAATATATAAAATAACTATGATGTTATTAAAATGAATCCACATATAAATATATAAGATTTTTATACATAATTATTATATGTACAATGTATATGTATTAAAATGTATAAGAACTTAATACTCAATATAAGTTATTACATAATAGATACTATATAGTTATATTATTTAATCAATAAGATGTAATACCAATATAATAAATTTAATTATAAATATAGTTGTTAAAATAATATTATTAGTAATATCAAAACTAGTGTTATTAACATTATTATTTTAGATATATAATCTATAGATATGATTTTGAGATATATAAATTCTTGTAGTATTATTAGTATGCATATTATTATTCTCATCAATAATATTGATATTGTTATAACTAATATCATTATCATTATTAGTATCATTATGGTTAGTATTATTATTGTTATTATTAATATTATTGTATTAAGTTTAATATTTATATTATTATTATTATTATTATTATTATTATTATTATTATTATTATTATTATTATTATTATTATTATTATTATTATTATTATTATAATTATTATTAATATATTTAGTAATTATTAAAATTTGTTAATTATAAAAATTTATCAGATAAATGACAAAAGCTGTTGCCTTTCGCTATCTGTTTTATTTTTTATTTCATTTTTTTTGTTTACATCTTCTGCTCGATGAATACTCTGGTCGACCACTCATAACTACAAAACAATCCTTGTGAATTATTACTACTTTATCAATTAATCACAAGCTCAGAATATATGATCAACTTATTAATAGCTGTAGAAGAAAAGCAAAACAGACAAAATGCTCGACACCTCTGTATGAGTTCATTTTTCCAAAACTTTGATTTCGAGTGAAATTGCAAAATGTAATAATGAGGATATGTTATGAATCTTGTATTCAATCTATCTGTAAGTTTTCGCGTCCCAATTCTTTGTATTAATGTTGAATTTCGAAGTCAAAGTTTAAATTCAAAAAGTCAAAGTTTTTGTTCATCATGAAATTCGAATTCTAGTTGAGGTTTTTAGATCAATTAACGATTCATAAAGTTTCTAGGATGTATTTACTATATAATTTATATTATAATTTTAGTCTAAAACATTCCTAATTTCTTAATCAATAATTGAGTTAGTGTTCTTGAACTAAGAAAAGTCAATTGCTCGGTTTCGAATTAATTTTCAAATTCTAAAAATGCAAATGTGTTAGGAATCTCTTAGTGAATCTTTCTGAAAAGTTTCAGCTTTCAATTCCTCAAAACGATTTCGAATTTAGGAGTCAAACTTTTAAAAATCAAAAGTCAAACTTTGTTCTAAGATCAAATTAAAAAGTTTTATGATGATTCGAGTTAAATGGATGATTTTAATAGTTTCTATTATTAATTTACAAACTATTTCATGTTATTACCATATATGTTTACTTGATTAAAATCGAAAATGCAAAAAAAAAAAAAAAAAAAAATTTTGGAGATTGTCGAACAGCAGCGGCTCCAGCATATATTTTTTTTATTTTTTTTTCTTTTTTTTTCTTTCTAAAGTAATAAAATTAGCTGATGTTAAATGTTATAATTAATTGTTGTATAAAAAGAAAAATCGATGTAGTGTTTGGGAACTAGCTTTTAGTCGATTAAATATTGTGAAGAAGATGCAACAGTGAGTTCGGATCATATATTCTAACTGTTAGAATAATTCAGAAAAATAAGGAGCAGAGGAATGGTTTGAGGGTTGGTCGCTGAGCGGGAGGTCACGGGTTCAAGCCTCGTCCGTGTCAATATTTTTAGGGAAAAGCTATTAAGGTAGTTTCACTTATTATTATTATTATCATTATTATTATTATTGTTATTATTATTAGTATTAATTATAACTTTTATTATTGTTATTATTTTTAATACAAGTATTAAGTATCATTTATGGTTAATGTGATTATAGTTACAATTAGGACTTTTATTATATTTAGTATCGATATCATTATCATTATTGTAGTTATTATTATTATTTTTGTTATTATTATTGTTAGTACTAATTATTATTATTATAATTATTATTATTACTAAAGTTATTATAATTACTTAGTATTATCATTAGTATTAAGTATTAGGATTATTATTATTATTATTATTAGGAGCATAAAAAAAAGTTATCATTATAAACATTATAATTAGTGACAAAATAATGCAACTTGTTATTATCTTTGTAAATATTAGTAATTGTACCATTTTTAGTAATATTATTATTATTATGAATATGTTTAGGATTATTATTATTGTTATTATAAAACAATACAAGTTATTACTACTCTCACTAATATTAGTATAAATATCATTTTCGTCATTATTAGTTTTACTATTATTATTATTATTATTAACATAAGTATCAATTTTAACAATATCGTTATTAATGTATTATCAATATTAAGAAGGTTATTATTATTAATAAATCATTATTACCAAAACTAACATTTTCATTACAAATAAATATTTTGTACCTAAAATATACTTAATACATATATTATAATCATATTAATAGTTTATATATCACATATCAAATATAATAACATTATCTATATAAATACTTATATATATATAACGAATTAAGAATATTTTCATATAATACTAACTATACATATATAGAGATATAATAATAACCAAATATATAAATATTAAACATTTTAAATATATATACAAACTAAATAAGTATAATATATAATTCAAGTTATAATATATAAACTTGTTCGAATACGTTTATACATTTTAATATATATACAAATGATATAGGTTCGTGAATCCGAGGCCAACCCTGCATTGTTCATTGATGTCATATGTATTTTACTACAAAATACATTAGGTGAGTTTCATTTACCTTTTTACCCTTTATAATTTTGGGCTGAGAATACATGCGCAACTTTTTATAACTGTTTTATGAAATAGACACAAGTAATTGAAACTACATTATATGGTTGAATGATCGAAATCGAATATGCCCCTTTATAGTCTGGTAATCTAAGAATTAGGTAACAGACACCCTAATTGACGCGAACTCTAAAGATAGATCTATCGGGCCCAACAAGCCCCATCCAAAGTACCGGATGCTTTAGTACTTCGAAATTTATATCATGTCCGAAGGAGGATCCTGGAATGATGGGTATATTCTTATATGTATATTGTGAATGTCGGTTACCAGGTGTTCAATCCATATGAATGATATTTTTGTCTCTATGAATGAGACGTATGTTTATGAGAAATGGAAATATGAAATCTTGTGGTCTATTAAAACTGTGAAATGATTATTTATGTTAAACTAATGAACTCACCAACCTTTTAGTTGACACTTTAAAGCATGTTTATTCTCAGGTATGAAAGAAATCTTCCGCTATGTAATTGCTCACTTTAAAGATATTACTTGGAGTCATTCATGACATATTTCAAAAGACATTGCATTATAGTCGTTGAGTTCATCAAGATTATTATTAAGTTAATTATAGATAGATATATTATGAAATGATATGCATGCTGTCAGCCTTAGATGTAATGAAAGATTATCTTTTCAAAAACGAATGCAATGTTTGTAAAATGTATCATATAGAGGTCAAGTACCTCGTGATGTAATCAACTGTTGTGAATCGTTTATAATCGATATGGACTTCGTCCGGATGGATTAGGACAGGTCCTTTCAGTTGGTATCAGAGCGGTGGTCGTAGCGAACCAGGTCTTGCATTAGTGTGTCTAACTAGGAGTTGTTAGGGTGCATTAATGAGTCTGGACTTCGACCTAGTAGTTGTTAGGTTATATTAATGAGTCTGGACTTGAACCTGGTCTGCATGTCAAAAAGTTTTGCTTATCATTTCATGTCGAAAATTATCTGTTTATCATTCTTAGTCTAGACACATCTTACTCCATTGATTGCATGAAAGGTGTATAGACAAATTCATATCTTAGCGAATCTGCTAATCCATATCTTAGCGTATCTGCTACTGTAGACTTTATTTGACACGTTTTCTTAATTCCCTCAGTAATTTACGGGATCTTCTATACTATGTATAGGTATTCTATGTAATTAGAATATCATCCAATATCCGAAAATCATTTCATATCGAAAATCCTTTATCTAACCATACAAGATGAAACTCGCAACTAGTTCAAGTTCTTCAGAATTCGACAGCTATTCTAACATGGAATCCCATTCAAGCTCCGAAAGCAGTGTAACCGGAATGGATCAACCGATTAGCCATCATCTATTCTGGATGAATTGGGGTTGGGTTCGTAGCCTACTTAGTCATTGGAGACACGAAGAAGGTGATCCCTTCCATCCACCACATTGTCCTGTTGGCGAAGGACCTGAAGCACTTACCGGCGAACCTGTTCGAAACACCATTTTCTCTCTTATTTCCAGAATATCTCGTCACGATCATATACTACACCAAATTCTAGATCTTATTTATCTGCTCGTCCAAACCGACAGTCATCCTGGAATAATAGAAGAAATCAACGAGCTTCGTGCTCGGGTAGTGGCTTTAGAGAATATGGTGCGAAGGTTACAAACACCAGCAGCAGCACCAGCAGCATAAACATTACCACCATCAGTAACACCAACAGTACCACCACCAACAGCAACATCCGTGTTCCACATCTCAACATCACAAATTGTCCCACAAGCATCAATATCACACGTACCATAGATACCGAGGAGTACCAACAACAATGAACAATGAAGTAGTGATCCCTAACTTCATTGATATTCTGCGAAGAATATGTGGTTCCTAATAGTTTTAGAGATTACTTATTCTAGCTCAAATCAAAAAGCAAATGAGTTTAATATCATATTAACTCATTAAATCCATGATTGCATCTGAAGAAAATATATATGTAAGAATATTTGTATAAAGATTGTAATTAACAATTCTTTTGTACAAACTGTTAATGGTGAAAATATTTTAACGGGTAGGTAATACCCGAGGAATATTTAGATTTCACATTGAAAAGTTACACTATACATTCTGCGAATCTGATTCAACAGACATTTCCTATTCTACTTACATCCACAGATATATGAATCCGTTCATCACAGAATAACCATTTTCATTCAATTTTATATTTAGTTTTTTTTTTTTGACTTATCAGCATCCAACAAGTGGCATAATGAAGAACACATTTGACAAAATAAAAATTTGATAGAAACAAACAAATTAACTATGAATAATTTTGTAAGAATCCACGCTAAAGGTTCCTAGCTAACTGTTCCTAGCTAACTGTTAATTTTGTATTACATTTTATTTTATCACAATTTAATTATCGAAATTTATTTTATAACAATTTTAATTCTCGCAATTTTATTTATCGTCATTTAATTTCTGTTATTTATTTTACGCACTTTAAATATCGGGACACGTATACAAGGTTTTGACATATCATATCGACGCATCTATATATATATTATTTGGAATCACCATAGACACTCTATATGCAGTAATGACCGAGTTCTCTATACAGGGTTGAGGTTGATTCTCAAATAATATATATACTTTGAGTTATGATCGAGTCTGAGACATGTACACGGGTCACGATATTTATTAATTAATTCGAATATTATATATTAAACTATATATAAATTGTTGGACTGTTAACTGTGGACTATCGACTGTGGACTGCCAATATTGGACAATTAAAATGAATTAAAATATTGATTATAACATATGAAACTAAACATTTCTTCAAGTTTGCCACTTGATTTCATCTTAAACCTCATTTATATCTTGACGATTACAATCTACGTTCAAACCTTTCATGATTCTTGAAAACACCTCAATCGAGAGGATGAACCAACTGCACTTCATTTAAGGGAGAAAATATTGATGCATATAGTATGCACCTGAAAACACTCGGAACCTGAGTAAACGTTTAACATGTAGCTGTGTTAATTCCTTTAGCGTTATTATTACCGAAAATAACTTTGCATCTGCTATTCGAGATAGCCAGTTTTGTCACAGCTCCAGCAAAACAACTTCAACGTTTCGTACGAAACAACCTTATTATAACGTTGATATATACGCATGCTCTTTTATTGTTACCAGTGAACCTTTCATATTCCACCATACTACCATCAGCGTTTAATCAGCTAAAAACACAATTTTTCCTGAAACCACCTCGGATTAATAACCGATGACTTAGATATCATAGCATTAAATGCAGAGGAAACAGAAAAATGGTAGATGGTCTAAACGACCAAAAGTTTGATGATAAAGAAAGGAGTGTTAGGAACGCTCGATAGAAGATTGAGTATTGAAAAACAGATTGAGCTACCAATGAAGGAGACCAAGGACAAATACAAGGACCAAACCCTATATTTAAAGGATTCAGGTAATTCTGGATCCGTTGAAATCTTTAGAGAATATCCTACTCCGAGGTCATGTTAAAATCTTGCGAAAAAATCTTTCTCCATCATCCATCGAACTTAGAAATTCCAAAATATCATCATCAATATCTTCGATATTTCTGAGGATATTTTCATAAATATTCTCGTCCGAAATTATATACCTCCTCATGCTTCCTGTGTATCATTATATTGGAAACATTCAATAGAAAATTTAGCACCGAAAAGCAGAATATGCGAAACTATGAAGAAAGCCGTGGACAAATCACAAGGAATAAGTTTGACTTCAAAGAATCCAAATGATTCAATGCCTGCTGAAGTCTTTAGCGAATATCTTGCTCCTTACTCTAAATCCTTGCGGACAATAGTTTTCGTCATTCTCTGATCTTAGATATCCAAAGATATTATTGTATCTTTCATTTTAAATATCTTCAATATTTCTGAAGATATTTTCATAACTCATATTATCTGAAATCATTTATCTCTTTGAACTATCAGTGTTACATCACATGAGAAACTATTAGTTTCTATATTCTGTAAACTTTTGAACTTAAAATATGATTGTTATTGAAGTAATGTTGGGAATTGATGCATAAGTTAGTATAATATAATGACACTTGATCAACGTGATTATATTACAGTAAGTTATGCTGAGTTTCTAATGAGACGTGATGATTCACAGATCATAACGTCATCATGTGCCATGTTACATAACTCTGTCATTCTGCTTAACTTCTGAACATATCAAGAAAGTATATTCTTGATAGTTCCATTCTCAATGAATCTGGTAATTTGTCAAATCAAATCGTGCTATTATGTTCCTTCTTATTTAGAACATTAACAATGTTCATTCTGAAACTTATATCTGCGAATTCTGGACCATTACAAGAGATTGCCAAATCGCCAGAAGAAGAAATAGAGGGACAAAGCTCTGAAATAGAAATTGGAGTATAAATCGCAGCAAATAGGAGGGAGTATTAACTGTGGATGTTAATGATTATAGGAAACAGAAATGGGGACACTGAAATATAAGGGGAGATATAAAGCCCGATAAAAACGCATAAATTACAAACCGTGTATATCAATGTTTATCGCAACATAAAGACACGGGAGAATTAAAAGCACTATAACCCCAAGAGCAAAGTAGAAGTAAGCAGATTCCTCGGGTGGAAGTTGGAAAAGGAGAATGATTGTTACGATAGTAAGGATAAGGATAAGGATAAGGATAAGGATTAGAACTGGATTAAGCATTTCCACAATCTTTTGGATAAATGAACTAAGAAGAAAAATATAGAAATGGTGAGAATAATGGAACGGAAGAGCTTAATTTATAATGGAAATATCAGACAGAGAAATCGAGGCAGATCACCGTATTTAATTATAGATATCTTAATCTCCTAATTCGCCGAAGAATCAAATCTTTTAGATTTCGAAGATTTTCTTTAAATCCCTTGGATTCCGGAATTCAACCCCGACCCTATCAAAAGTTAAGACAAATCTTTATCCTTTCATTTCACTATTTTGTGATAGCTTCATTCGTACTCTTTGAATAATCGAATTATTTTATCTGTGTTATTCAATAATGATAAAACTCTATTTATCAGCTCATATTCGTCAGGAAAACATATTTATTGTTAGCCATGACGAGCTCACTCAAATTTCGGGACGAAATTTCTTTAACGGGTAGGTACTGTGATGACCCGAGAATTTCCGACTAAATTTAAACTTAATCTCTATATGAATTCGACACGATAAGCAAAGTCTGTAATGTTAAGTCTCAAAATTTTTGAACTGTTTTCATATATGCAATTTACCCCTCGACTGTTCCCGACGATTCACGAACTATTATTGTTAATAAACAATGTATATATATAGATATATATTTACATATATACAAACATCAATATAAGTATATATAATGTGAATTAATGAAATACAATTTAACCATTCGAATTAAAATTGTAAGATAATATATAAAATAACTATGATGTTATTAAAATGAATCCACATATAAATATATAAGATTTTTATACATAATTAATATATGTATAATGTATATGTATTAAAATGTATAAGAACTTAATACTCAATATAAGTTATTACATAATAGATACTATATAGTTATATTATTTAATCAATAAGATGTAATACCAATATAATAAATTTAATTATAAATATAGTTGTTAAAATAATATTATTAGTAATATCAAAACTAGTGTTATTAACATTATTATTTTAGATATATAATCTATAGATATGATTTTGAGATATATAAATTCTTGTAGTATTATTAGTATGCATATTATTATTCTCATCAATAATATTGATATTGTTATAACTAATATCATTATTAGTATCATTATGGTTAGTATTATTATTGTTATTATTAATATTATTGTATTAAGTTTAATATTTATATTATTATTATTATTATTATTATTATTATTATTATTATTATTATTATTATTATTATTATTATTATTATAATTATTATTAATATATTTAGTAATTATTAAAATTTGTTAATTATAAAAATTTATCAGATAAATGACAAAAGCTGTTGCCTTTCGCTATCTGTTTTATTTTTTATTTCATTTTTTTGTTTACATCTTCTGCTCGATGAATACTCTGGTCGACCACTCATAAATACAAAACAATCCTTGTGAATTATTACTACTTTATCAATTAATCACAAGCTCAGAATATATGATCAACTTATTAATAGCTGTAGAAGAAAAGCAAAACAGACAAAATGCTCGACACCTCTGTATGAGTTCATTTTTCCAAAACTTTGATTTCGGGTGAAATTGCAAAATGTAATAATGAGGATATGTTATGAATCTTGTATTCAATCTATCTGTAAGTTTTCGCGTCCCAATTCTTTGTATTAATGTTGAATTTCGAAGTCAAAGTTTAAATTCAAAAAGTCAAAGTTTTTGTTCATCATGAAATTCGAATTCTAGTTGAGGTTTTTAGATCAATTAACGATTCATAAAGTTTCTAGGATGTATTTACTATATAATTCATATTATAATTTTAGTCTAAAACATTCCTAATTTCTTAATCAATAATTGAGTTAGTGTTCTTGAACTAAGAAAAGTCAATTGCTCGGTTTCGAATTAATTTTCAAATTCTAAAAATGCAAATGTGTTAGGAATCTCTCAGTGAATCTTTCTGAAAAGTTTCAGCTTTCAATTCCTCAAAACGATTTCGAATTTAGGAGTCAAACTTTTAAAAATCAAAAGTCAAACTTTGTTCTAAGATCAAATTAAAAAGTTTTATGATGATTCAAGTTAAATGGATGATTTTAATAGTTTCTATTATTAATTTACAAACTATTTCATGTTATTACCATATATGTTTACTTGATTAAAATCGAAAATGCAAAAAAAAAAAAAAAAAAAAAAATTTGGAGACAGTCGAACAGCAGCGGCTCCAGCATATATTTTTTTTATTTTTTTTCTTTTTTTTTCTTTCTAAAGTAATAAAATTAGCTGATGTTAAATGTTATAATTAATTGTTGTATAAAAATAAAAATCGATGTAGTGTTTGGGAACTAGCTTTTAGTCGATTAAATATTGTGAAGAAGATGCAACAGTGAGTTCGGATCATATATTCTAACAGTTAGAATAATTCAGAAAAATAAGGAGCAGAGGAATGGTTTGAGGGTTGGTCGCTGAGCGGGAGGTCACGGGTTCAAGCCTCGTCCGTGTCAATATTTTTAGGGAAAAGCTATTAAGGTAGTTTCACTTATTATTATTATTATCATTATTGTTATTATTATTAGTATTAATTATAACTTTTATTATTGTTATTATTTTTAATACAAGTATTAAGTATCATTTATGGTTAATGTGATTATAGTTACAATTAGGACTTTTATTATATTTAGTATCGATATCATTATCATTATTGTAGTTATTATTATTATTTTTGTTATTATTATTGTTAGTACTAATTATTATTGTTATAATTATTATTATTACTAAAGTTATTATAATTACTTAGTATTATCATTAGTATTAAGTATTAGGATTATTATTATTATTATTATTATTATTATTATTATTATTATTATTATTATTATTATTATTATTATTATTATTATTATTATTATTATTATTATTATTATTATTATTATTATTATTATTATTATTATTATTATTATTATTATTAGGAGCATAAAAGAAGATATCATTATAAACATTATAATTAGTGAAAAAATAATGCAACTTGTTATTATCTTTGTAAATATTAATAATTGTACCATTTTTAGTAATATTATTATTATTATGAATATGTTTAGGATTATTATTATTGTTATTATAAAACAATACAAGTTATTACTACTCTCACTAATATTAGTATAAATATCATTTTCGTCATTATTAGTTTTACTATTATTATTATTATTATTAACATAAGTATCAATTTTAACAATATCGTTATTAATGTATTATCAATATTAAGAAGGTTATTATTATTAATAAATCATTATTACCAAAACTAACATTTTCATTACAAATAAATATTTTGTACCTAAAATATACTTAATACATATATTATAATCATATTAATAGTTTATATATCACATATCAAATATAATAACATTATCTATATAAATACTTATATATATATATAACGAATTAAGAACATTTTCATATAATACTAACTATATATATATAGAGATATATTAATAACCAAATATATAAATATTAAACATTTTAAATATATATACAAACTAAATAAGTATAATATATAATTCAAGGTATAATATATAAACTTGTTCGAATACGTTTATACATTTTAATATATATACAAATGATACAGGTTCGTGAATCCGAGGCCAACCCTGCATTGTTCATTGATGTCATATGTATTTTACTACAAAATACATTAGGTGAGTTTCATTTACCTTTTTACCCTTTATAATTTTAGGCTGAGAATACATGCGCAACTTTTTATAACTGTTTTACGAAATAGACACAAGTAATTGAAACTACATTATATGGTTGAATGATCAAAATCGAATATGCCCCTTTATAGTCTGGTAATCTAAGAATTAGGGAACAGACACCCTAATTGACGCGAACTCTAAAGATAGATCTATCGGGTCCAACAAGCCCCATCCAAAGCACCGGATGCTTTAGTACTTCGAAATTTATATCATGTCCGAAGGAGGATCCCGGAATGATGGTTACCAGGTGTTCAATCCATATGAATGATATTTTTGTCTCTATGCATGAGACGTATATTTATAAGAAATGGAAATATGAAATCTTGTGGTCTATTAAAACTGTGAAATGATTATTTATGTTAAACTAATGAACTCACCAACCTTTTGGTTGACACTTTAAAGCATGTTTATTCTCAGGTATGAAAGAAATCTTCCGCTATGTAATTGCTCACTTTAAAGATATTACTTGGAGTCATTCATGACATATTTCAAAAGACATTGCATTATAGTCGTTGAGTTCATCAAGATTATTATTAAGTTAATTATAGATAGATATATTATGAAATGATATGCATGCTGTCAGCCTTAGATGTAATGAAAGATTATCTTTTTAAAAACGAATGCAATGTTTGTAAAATGTATCATATAGAGGTCAAGTACCTCGCGATGTAATCAACTGTTGTGAATCGTTTATAATTGATATGGACTTCGTCTGGATGGATTAGGACAGGTCCTTTCAATGACACAAACATATGCCGCGATCTGGTTGAATTAATTGCAGAAGCAACAATGCAAGGCAAATTGAATCACTTGTTAATTGATAAAACAACAAGTTCTACAGATGCAATGATTGCGCCATGTTTGAATAACACACCTAAGACGCCAAATGTCAGCGCAACTTTTCAACAAGAGCGAAAGGCTCCCGCTTTCAAAATTTTGGGTGCAAAAGTTGTTGGAAAGAAGGAAAATTTGCAGGAAATTAAAGTGATTAATATGGTGCAAATAAACAATGTCGCGCAGAAAAGAAAAGCTGGCGAGATTCTTGAGAAATGGCAATTTGCGCCAATAACTTTTCCACCAGTACAACATTGCGGATGGTCAGATGAGCCTATAATCATCTCATGTAAAATTGCGGATTCAACAATTCTTAGCAGGAAAGTGCATATTGACACTGAAAGCAGTGTTGATGTCATGTATGAGCAATGTTTCAATAAATTGCGAGACGACATTAAATCAAAACTGCTACCAACCGCAGTATCGCTCTCTGGATTTTCGGGCAAAGCAACATGGCCTTTGGGGCAACTGGAATTAGATGTTGAATTAACTGATGAGGTGGACGCACAAAGGGCGCGAAAGGTGACTTTAAATTTATATGTTATGCGGTCCACTTCACGTTTTAATATCCTACTAGAACGCACTGCGCTATGTAATTTGGGTGTTATTTCATCCACAATTCATGGAATGGTTAAGTTTGCAACATGCATAGGAATAGCGACAGTGACATCTGCAGAAAGCGAGCCAATTTGTGCGTTAATCACTGCACAGGAAAATGTGGGTATTGAAGGTCATGGGGTTGTGACCAACTGCATTTTTCTAAAGCAAAGTGATGATAGCTCAAGTGAGAATGTAAACCAACAAATAATGGCAATTGAGCATACCATGCGTAATACGGTTAACTATGCTAAAAATGTGCCAAGTGTAGATGGCAATAACAGTTTAACAGCGACAACTTTTATGTGTATGATACATGCTACTGCAGAAAGATTGCGCAGATTTAAAAGGATCATTTGCATGGTCAGGCATGAATTGAAAATTGATGAGTAACAATGGCAAGGTTTCGCACTTCATTGCAGTATACGTAAAAACAATTGCAGCATTATTGCAGAAAGGAAAATTGTGAAAAAATTTGAAAAATTGTTGCCCTATGCGAAGGGTATTTGTATGATTTTTTTTCATGCTTGGTGTAAGGATTTTGTGCTTAAGGCACGTACGTATAATAAGGAAATTGTTTGGCAAACATTATTGCGTATTACTTTCATAATAAACTCTGCATATTAAAGTGTCGTAGTAGTAATATAGCGATGGAAAAGCCCACTAAAATTGGAACAAGTATTTAATTAAGTGTTTGCGAAATGATGGGAACTTATATATATATTAAATTCCTAAGTTGTGAACTTGCCCAACTTAGATGCTTCGCAATGACACAGTTAGCGTATTTTAAACGCAATATTTTTCCCAAGGATCGTTTCGGCGGACTTGAAAGATTCGCAAGGTATATTGATAATTATACAAGTAAGAGATTGTTTCGCTAAAGTAAATCTTTATTATGTGCACAATAATAAATGATTGAAAATGCAAAAGACAAGTCTAGCGATTGTGAATATTAAATGGAACTAAGCACTATATAAATATAACAGTTGCAACTAAAATTTACAAAAGGGGGAACTTTATTCAATAATACGCAAAAGAATTGCGTCAAAAAGATTGTTAGAAAAATAAGCGCGTATACATGCGCAGATAACAGCACAAAACAACAGAAAAGTTTACAATTTCAATTTTATAATATCTTCTGCTTTTATGTCTTCTCTGCGACTAGCTTCTGATAGTGCAGGAATGTCAATCTTCTCAATATCTGCTGCGCATTCCTTATATTCTTCACGGGCATCCTCTAGTGAGCATATTTCGTCTTGCACCTCTTTAGGCAATGGTGTAGCAAGATTTGTAACTTTAAGCAGCAGCTCTAAAAACTCGCATTTTGAAACAATGTTTGAAGCCTGTTGATAGTTGTGAAATTTGTCAGTAACAGGCGCCGAATCCATGATTTTTTGGCTTAGCTCAGGCAGATCCTTGACTAGCTTGATAAATTGCTCTTCTGCTTGCTTAGTTTCCTCGGATGGTTAAGGAATAGCGGCAGAAAGTAGCGCATTAGCCTCTTGAGTTTCTTTTAGTGCGGTTTGAGACTTTTCAGGATTCCAAGCTAGTTGTGCCTTATCTTGCTCAAGTTGGCAAATTTAAGAGCGTAAAACATCATTAGTTGCCTTTTCAGCGCCAAGTGCTGCTAGGGTAGCTTCGCGGCGTCTAACGCCATCAACCATTGAACAAACAAAATTAAAGCAATTTTGAATGCTTGTATTTTCTGCAGCAAGGTTATTAAGTCTTCGATATTCATTTTGAAAATCTTGCGGTATTGCATCTTGTAAATGCTTGAGCTGATCTGCAGCTGCATCATCGCTAACATTTAAACTTGCCATAAAAGTATCAATATGAATTGATTTGATAGGATTAAATGGCTAACAAAAGATGTTTTGAAATTATGGGTCACTGAATTCTTCATCTGGAAGATCATGGCTAATGAACGCTTCCTCTGTGGTTTCTTCTGTAATTGCTGTTAGATCAACAGGATCTGCTGCAATATAATGAACAAAATCAATTGATATAAAAGTAAAATATCAAATATAATAGCGTGCATATATGACGTGAAAAAGAAACATACTTTGATTCTTGCCTTTGCCTGAAACTTCCTCTTAAATTAGAGTAATGCGTGGAAATTTGCGCCTACTTTCTTGCACAGAGGGGGCACTTGTGCTGCTGCTCTTTTGCTTGCCTTCTGAAATAGTTAACGAATTTAGAACTGGTTCTTCAACAGAAACAATAGTACTGCTGCATTCTTTAGGGCGACAGATGGCCTTGCAGCAAGAAGCATCCTCTAGTACCATTAGATCAGAAAGAAAGATCTCTGCAAAAAGTAAAATGCATTAATATATAATGCGCAAAAAAGTACATAAGTGTTGTGCAAAGATAATACCATTATATTATACCTCTATTGGTTGCATCATGGAGAGTAACATTATAATTACTCCATGGCCAATATGTGGATATTCGCCCTAAGTACAGTGAAATATGGTTGTATTGGCGAACTACCAAATGTACATTTTTAACTTCGACCAATAATTCTTTGTCGATCTGATCAAGATCATTGCGTTCATGTGCGCTCTGATTCAGCTCCATTGTCCAGCAAAGTAAATTTTTATATCCGCGGATTGCTTCAGCTTTCATGAAGAAGAATGATCTACGCCAGTTACCAATAGACGCTTTGGGAGTTGTAATAACTCCATAACGTGACTTGAATGTAAACCATCCGCGGTCAGATGGTATGATGGTATTAAAATTGCGAAACACTTCAATTAAAGGTTGTTTGTTGATCTCCCTGCAATACATTTCAAATAAAAATTTTTTAGCAACAGCGTATGGATGTAATTGCGCGATGGCGATGTTGTATGAATTGCAGATGCCTAAAAAGAAGTCAGTTGGCAGAAATCTCAGATTTCCTTGATACATTGATGTTTCATAGACAGTAATCATCCCTTTGGGAGAATTTTTAGCTCTCTCATTTTGAGCAGGAGCAATGGGTGTAAACTGATCCAATAATGGATAGTTGATTTTTAATTGCTCAATCTTCTTATTAGTCATGTATGATGAAAACTTATCTGTAGATACGGCGGAAGAAGACTGAGGAGTAGATGGAGATGCCATATTGAATGTATAAAAGATTTAAAATTAAAGTGAGTAAGGAGATAATGAAGGAAGAAAGTGAATGATAATCGTCAGAAAGTTGCAAGTATTGATCTGCGTGGTTAATCCTTTAATAGAAAGATAGATGAATGCGAATGAGTAAAGTGAAATTGAATTGCAATTGATCCTATTTATAGTGGTAGTTGAGGGGATCAAGGTTATTCGCAATGATTATAACCAACGGCTATAATTTAGCAGCAATCTATCAACGGCTAGAAAAGAGCCGTTAGACAATCCTGATGGGACACGCACAGCTTGTCAGACGCAATATAATATGCTATATGCATAATGGAATAAAATTTGCAGACTGTTAGAGAAGTGCATTTTTAACCACATTTTTTTAGAGTTTATTATGTTATATTTTTTACGTAAATATAACACAATAAACTGGGGGGGACTTGATCATATATATAGGCATATATATGTATATTTTAAGTGCAAAAGGCAACTCAAATATAAAAGCATACAGAACCACATAGATAGCAAAGTAATTGTGCGCTGAGTTTAAACACTGCGGAACCATGCGCAAAGAATATCTGCGAATGTGTCCCGTGCAATTACTGCGGATATGTCGGTGCTGCGCGGTTATCAACTCCGCGGAAATCCGATGTGAAGACCCGTCCTAATCCATCCGGACGAAGTCCATATTGATTATAAACGATTCACAACAGTTGATTACATCGCGAGGTACTTGACCTCTATATGATACATTTTACAAACATTGCATTCGTTTTTGAAAAGACAAACTTTCATTACATCGAAAGTTGACAGGCATGCATACCATTTCATAATATATCCAACTATAATTGACTTGATAATAATCTTGATGAACTCGACGACTCGAATGCAACGTCTTTTGAAATATGCCATGAATGACTCCAAGTAATATCTATAAAATGAGCAAATACACAGCGGAAGATTTCTTTCGTACATGAGAATAAACATGCTTTAAAGTGTCAACCAAAAGGTTGGCGAGTTCATTAGTTTAACTTAAACAATCGTTTCCATCATTTTAATAGACCACAAGATTTCAGATTTCCATTTCTCATAAACATACGTCCCATGCATAGAGACAAAAATATCATTCATATGGATTGAACACCTGGTAACCGACATTAACAATATGTATATATAAGAATATCCCCATCATTCCGGGATCCTCCTTCGGACATGATATAAATTTCGAAGTACTAAAACATCCGGTACTTTGGATGGGGCTTGTTGGGCCCGATAGATCTATCTTTAGGATTCGCGTCAATTAGGGTGTCTGTTCACTAAATCTTAGATTACCAGACTTAATAAAAAGGGGCATATTCGACTTCGATAATCCAACCATAGAATGTAGTTTCACGTACTTGTGTCAATTTCGTAAAACAGTTATAAAAGTTGCGCATGTATTCTCAGCCCAAAAATATAAAGGGTAAAAAGACAAATGAAACTCACGATACTGTATTTTGTAGTAAAAATACATATGACGTCATTGAACAATGCAGGGTTGGCCTCGGATTCACGAACCTATATCAATTGTGTATATATTAATACGTATAATGTAAGTTACAAAATTTCATTTATTAATATGTATTATTTATATATTATAGTTTTGTAGAATTTATTCTAACCTTTATTTTAAAACGTATACTTATATTATATTTTAAGTTATATTTTCTATATATATATATATATATCTATTTTATGTATATATATCTATAATGATTTATGTTTATATAAATAGTGAAATTAATATATTTATATACATATATTTGTGGTTAGTATTGTATTTATGAAATTTTATTAGTTTGTTATGTGAATTATTAATACAATCATAGTATATACCATAAGTATATATATAGTGTACAAAAGATTTATTTGTTAAAATAATAATTTAGATAATAATGATTTACTAATAATAATAATAATTTTATTAATAATGATAATACTAATAGCAAAAAAAATGAAAATGATAACTGTTAATGATACTAATAATAATAACTCTAAAATAATATTAATACTAATACCATACTTATGTTAATAATAAGGGTTCTAATATTTATAAAATGATAAATGATAATCATAATAATACTAATAAATATTAATGATGATACTGATAAATATGATATTATTAATTGTAAATGTACTGATGATACTATTATTTATAAACCGGTACAAATTCTAATATTGATGATAATAATATATTTTTATTTCCTTCATAATAATAATAATGATAATCATAATCATAATCCTAATGATGATAAAATACTAAAATGATAAGTTTATTACTAATAATAATATTATTAATACCTATCATAATAATAATAGTAATGTCTATAATACTTTCAAATATGATAACAAGTATGATACTAATAATAACAATAACAATAACAATCAAAACAATCACAATAATAATAATAATACTAATAATAATTAATATATAATAACAATAATAAAATTAGAAAAGAAAACTACCTCACATGAAAAGAGTTTCAAAAAAAAAAAAGAAACTACCGTCCTCTGGACTCGATCTCGTGACCACATGCTCACACGCAAACACTCTCGACCATCCCACCAATTCTGATTCTCTGTACTAATATCGAATTTAAATTTTATATATAAACTGTTTTTCTTCTATTCCTCTTCTTCTCCACAAGTCTCATGGATTCAACAAAACATCAATAACCAAAAAAAAAATCGGGGTTCCCTTTAAAGCTTCAAAACATTACAGAAAAAAAAATAATTTGGGTTCTAAAATATAAAAAAAAATACTAAAGGCCTACTGCAGCATCGGTTCTTGGAATAAAACAAAAAAAATTGATTTCGTAATAGATAACATTATAGATAATGTTTATAACACGAAATAGTTTTCTAAACATGTATAAAAACTACTGGAATCGTCAATTTGATCAGAAACATATACACGAACGCGAATTTGTCTCAAGAACAATTGTTGACTTTTTTAAACTAAACTTTGACTTCAAAATTCAAGATCGATATAAAGATTTGAGAGTTGAGATTTTGCAGATAGATTCAAAGAAAGATTTCTAACCTTTCTGCATTTTTAGATTTTGAAACTTTATTCGAAATTGAATTAAGAGAAAAAAAAAATTGGAGCGTGCAGAGAAGAAGAAAAAAAAAATATCGCTGTGCTCTTTAATCCCATTGGATTTCCTTTTTATTTGATTTGCAATTATACATAATCATGTTGTAATAATAGAGATCGGTTGATAAAAAATGGAGAAAATGTCAACACAGGTTCACGAGTTGGGAGCAGGAAAGAAACAAAAAAAATAATAATAATAGAGATAAAGGATACAGAGGTCACGCGTATAATATAGATCCCTACTGTTTTTTTTTTTAATTAATAATAATAATATATAATAACAATACTATTAATATCTAATAATATTAATAAAATTAATAATAATGATAAATATAATATTAAAGATAATAATAATTGTAAAAATGATAATAATAATAATAATAATACCATACTAATTATGATAATATTAATATTTTATCGATAATAATAATATTAGTAATAATAATCTAATTTATACATCCAATTTCATCTTTATATGATATAAAGTGATATTATGAATACAAATATTGATATTTGACGATACAAATAACATTACTACAACAACTATATTTGTATTTAAATTTAATTTATTAATATCATCTATTATTATGTAATATTTAATAATTATGTAATATGTATTGTAACATATACTGAATATTATATATTTATGCATTTTAATATAAATATATTATAATATTTATTTACATACTAATTATATTATACTTATGTATGTAATTATGAAAAATATAAATGTTTTATATATGTAAGTATTATATATATTTATTAAAATAGTACATTATTTCATCATAGATATATTATAAATTTCTACATATACATAATATAATAATTATGTATAAAATCATATATATATATAGTTATATTTATGTATATATGTATACTACCATATATATAAAATCATGTTTTAAATGTTGAGTAGATGATTAATTATGTATATTAAACAATTAACTACAAAGTATAACATTGTACATTTAATATTTTGATAACGTTGGTAAAATATGTTTGAATCATTTATATACAATATACTATATATATTCAAAATGAAAATCTTTAGTTATTAAATGTTATCTTTTATAATAACAAAATTACTTAATAGTTCATTAATACTAATATAATTAGTTTTATATATAATTATTTATATTTACATTCTTAGTTACAATTAAAGGTTCGTGAATCGTCGGAAATAGTTAAAGGTCAAATGTTATCATGAAATAGTTCAAACATAATGAGACTCGGTTTAATAGACTTTGCTTATCGAGTCGAATCATATAAGATTATGCTTAAATTTGGTCGGAAATTCCCGGGTCATCACAGTACCTACCCGTTAAAGAAATTTCGTCCCGAAATTTGAGTGAGGTCGTCATAGCTAACAATAAATATGTTTTCCTGACGAATATGAGTTGATAACTTGAGTTTTATCATCATTGAGTAATATGGATAAAAATAATTCGATTATTCGAAGAGTGCGAATGAAGCTATTCACAAAAGGATGAAATGAGAAACAAAGATTTGTTTTTAACTTTTGACGTAGTCAGGTTTGAATTTAGAAAATAAGGCGCGTCTTAACTTTTGACATTGCCTTGGGTGAATTCCGGAATTTAAGGGATTTAAAGAAAATCTTGAAGATCTATAAAATCTGATTCTTCGGGATTTATGGAAATTAAGATCTCTTTAATTAAATACGGTGATCTGCCCCGATTACTACGTCTGATATTTCCAGTATAAATTAAGCTCTTCCTTTCCATTATTCTCACCATTCTTATACTTTCTTTCTTAGTTCATACATCCAAAAGATTCTGAAAATGATTAATCCAGTTCTGATCCTTGTCCTCATCCTTACTATCGCAACAATCATTCTCCTTTTCCAACTTCCACCAGAGAAATCTGCTTTCTTCTACTTCGCCCTCGGGATTATAATGTTTTTAATTCTCCCGTGTCTTTATGTTGCGATAAACATTGATATACACGGTTTGTAATTTATGTGTTGTTATCGGACTTTATATTCTCCCTTATATTTCAAAGCTCTATGCTTTTGTTTTCTCTTCCCGACTTCAAGTCAAGCGAATAATGGTCCAGAATTTATAGATATAGAGTTTCGAATGATTATAATGTTCTAAGCATGAAGGAACGTGATAGCACGATTTGATTTTCAAATTTATCAACATCACGGAAGATAGAACCATCAAGAATACATTTTCTTGATTTGTTACGGAGTTAAGTGGGATGAAAGAGTTATGTAACATGGCACATGATGACGTTATGATCTGTGAATCATCACGTTTCATTTAGAAACTCAGCATGACTTACTGTAATATAATCACGTTGATCAAGTGTCATTATATTATACTAACTCATGCATCAGTTCCCATCATTACTACAATAACATTCATATTTTAAGCTTGAAAATTTACAGAATATAGAAACTAACAGTTTCTATATGATGTAATACTGATAGCACGAAAAGATTAATGATTTCAGATAAGAATAGTTATAAAAATATCTCCAGAAATATGGAGGATATTTATAATGAAAGGTACGATAATATCTCAGAATATCTAAGATCAGAGGATGATAGAAACTATTGTCTGCAAGGGTTTAGAGTAAGGAGCAAGTTATTCACTATAGACTTTAGCAGACATTGAATTATTTGGATTCTTTGAAGTCAAACTTATTCTTTGTGATTTATCCACGGCTTTCTTCATAGTTTCGCATAATCTGCTTTTCGGTACTATATTTTCTATTGAATGTTTCCAATATATTGATACACTGGAAGCACGAAGAGGTATATAATTTCGGACGAGAATATTTATGAAAATATCCTCAGAAATATCAAAGATATTGATGATGATATTTTGGAATTTCTAAGTTCGACGGTTGATGGAGAAAGATTTTCCGCAAGATTTTAACATGACTTCGGAGCAAGATATTCTCTAAAGATTTCAACGGATCCAGAATTACCTGAATCCTTTGAATATAGGATTTGGTCCTTGTATTTGTCCTTGGTCTCCTTCATGGGTAACTCAATCTGTTTTTCAATACCCAATTTTCTATCGAGCGTTCCTAACACTCCTTTCTTTATCATCAAACTTTTGTCCGTTTAGACCATCTACCATTTTTCTGTTTCCTCTGCATTTAATGCTATGATATCTGAATCATCGGTTATTAATCCGAGGTGGTTTCAGGAGAATTGTGTTTTTAGATGATTAAACGCTGATGGTAATATGATGGAATATGAAAGGTTACCTGGTAACAATAAAAGAGCACGCGTATATATAAACGTTATAATAAGGTTGTTTCGTACGAAAAGTCGAAGTTGACTTGTTGGAGCTGTGACAAAATTGGCTAATTTTGAAAAGGGATCGCAAAGTTGTTTTTGTTAATAAATGCCAAAGGATCTGACGCGGCTACGTGTTGAACTTTTACTCAATTACCGAGAGTTTCTCAGGTGCATAACTATATGCATAAATCTTTCCTTCCGTAGATGAAGTGCGGTTGATTCATCCTATCGATTGAGGTGTTTTCAAGAATCATGAAAGGTTTGAACGCAGAATGTAATCGTGAAGATACAAATGAGGTTTAAGACGAAATCAAGTGGCAAACTTGAAGAATTATTTAGTTTCATATGTTATATTCAATATTTTAATTCATTTTAGTTGTCCAATGTTATTAGTCCACAGTCGATAGTCCACAGTTGACAGTGCAATCATTCATATATAGTTTAATATATAATATTTGAATTAATTAATACGTATCGTGACCCGTGTACATGTCTCAGACTCGATCACAACTCAAAGTATATATATTATTATAGAATCAACCTCAACCCTGTATAGAGAACTCGATCATTACTGCATATAGAGTGTCTATGGTGATTCCAAATAATATATATAGATGTGTCGATATGATATGTCAAAACCTTGTATACGTGTCCCGATATTTAAAGTGCGTAAAATAAATAACGGAAATTAAATGACGATAAATAAAGTGCGTAAAGTAAATAACAGAAATTAAATGACAATAAATAAAATTGCGAGAATATAAATTGCGATAAATAAATTGCGATAAATAAAATGTAATACGGAATTAACAGTTAGCTAGGAACAGTTAGCTAGGATTTTGTTAGCGTGGTTTCTTAATAAAATTTAATATTGTTAATTAGTCTATTTCTAATCAATTTTTATTGTGTCCATTATTTCTTCATTATGCCACTTGTTGGATTCTGATAGGTCAAAATTCAAATATGAAATTGAATTTGAATGAAAATAGTTATTCTTTGGTGAATGGATAAGTATCCCGGTGGTTGTAAATAGGATAGTGAATAACTGTTGAATCAGATTCGAAGAATATACAGTGTAACTTATTAATGTGAAATTTAAATATTCCTCGGGTATTACCTACCCGTTAAAATATTTTTATTATTAACAGTTTGTACAAAAGAATTTTTAATTACAATCTTTATGAAAACATATATACATATATATTTTCTTCAAATGTAATCATGAATTTAATGAGTTAACATGATATTAAACTCATTTAGTTTTCAGTTGGAACTAGAATAAATAATCTCTAAAACATTAGAGATTACATAATCACCATGTCGAACGAAGATAACTGATGTAGAATGTCATGTAGAATGATGATTATACTAGAGGTATAGATTGAGATGTTGAGGCATGTGATGTCAAAGCAGAGGGGTATAAAATACTATTAAATTTTAGCAGAAAATACTATTAAATACGATACAATTTTACACAAGATATTTATTTATTTATAGAATGGATATACTTAAACCTTGCTACAACACTTATAGGCAGTGTACCTAATCGTACAGTAGTGTAGTTTTTAGTAAGTCCGGTTCGTTCCACAGGGAAATCTTTAAACAAAGCTCAACGCTATATTAGTTTACTTTTATAAAAATACAAATATATATATAAGTGATATTATTATTATAAAGGGGGGTTTTTACCGTTTAATGACCGGTTTGTCGATTTTAAAACTTTAGTCGCAGTTAAAACCTAATGTAAAATATAAAATAAATACAAGACTTTAAATTAAAGCGTAAAGTAAATACGATAATGAAATTGCGAATAATAAAAATGCGATAAAATTAAATTGCGATAATTAAAAGTGTGATTAAATAAAATAACAATAAATAAAAGTGCGATAATTAGAAGTGCAATTAAATATAAAATAAAGGAAATTAAATATGAAATAAAAGAATTATGCTTATTTAAACTTCCGTAATCATGATGTTTGACGTGTTGATTTTAGTTTTATGCCCATAGGTTAATTGTCCTTTGTCCTGGATTATTCAATAAGTCCGTCTGGTTTTCGTCCATAACAGTCCATCAGTCATAAATATAAATTGCAAGTGTCCTTGTCAAATTATTATTATACCCGAAGATAAATATTCCAACTAATTGGGGATTCGAATTGTAACAAGGTTTTAATACTTTGTTTAATGAATACACCAGGTTATCGACTGCGTGTAAACCAAGGTTTTACTACTTTGTTAACAATTACACCAATTACCCTTGAATGTAATTTCACCCCTGTTTTAATTATTCTAGTGGCTATTAATCCATTCCCGTGTCCGGTTAAATGAACGATTATTCGTACATATAAATACCCCGCCCATCGTGTCCGATCGAGTGTATATGGTAATTTATAGGGACGCCCAATTGTAAATCTTTATATTAACATTAACAAACTTTCATTTAGTTAAACAAATATAAAGCCCATTATTAGCCCATAGTCTAGTTTCCACAAGTGTCGTTCTTTTGTCCAAACCCCAATTATGGTACAAAGCCCAATTACCCAATTTTAGTAATTAGCCCAACATCATGATTACTTCGTTTTAAATAAGCATAATAATAACTTAGCTACGAGACATTAATATAAAAAGGTTGAACATAACTTACAATGATTAAAAATAGCGTAGCGTTACACGGACAGAATTTCGACTTACACCCTTACAACATTCGCTAACATACCCTTATTATTAGAATTATAATTAAAATTAAAATATAAATTATAAATATAAATATATTACGTATATATTGAGAGAGATTGAGAAATAAGATGTTAAAATTCGATCAGAATTCGGTTGGCTTTATAGCCAGAAGTGAATTTTGGGGCTCCGCGACTCGCGGCAAAATGCCCCTCAAACTCCGCGAGTCGCGGAGAGGTATTTACAATTCACTCCCTTGGAGTTTCCTGCTGCCGACGTTTTTTATTATATATATATAATATATATATAATTAATATAATTAATTATATATTATATTATATTTATATACATAGTTAACTTGTACTTTTTAGTCCGTTGCGTCGAGCGTTAAGAGTTGACTCTAGTCCCGGTTCCGGATTTTCGAACGTCCTTGCGTACAATTTAATATCTTGTACTTTGCGTTTTGAATCTTGTACTTCTGTGATTTCGAGACGTTTCTTATCAATAATTGGAACCTTTTTGATTGTCTTTTGTACTTTTGAGCTTTTTGGTCGTTTGCGTCTTCAATTCGTCGAATCTGTCTTTTGTCTTCACCTTTTATTATTTAAACGAATATCACTTGTAAATAGAACAATTGCAACTAAAAGCTTGTCTTTCTTGAGGAATAATGCTATGAAATATATGTTCGTTTTTAGCATTATCAAATATTCCCACACTTGAGCGTTGCTTGTCCTCAAGCAATATTGTCTTGAAATACTAGAATCACTTCTTTATTCTTCACACTTTGTACATCAGTGATTTCTATACGGCGGTATAAACAATGGTAGTAACGATATGGTTTACAGTCCCACATGACTATAAAAATTTAGATCCATTAAGGAAATTGGATCTTTATGAAAACATTTGATCTTTTGAAAATTAAATCTAGTTTTTACCCTAGATAAGTTTTCCGGAATAACCCTTTACCGGTGTTTGCAAAATATTTTTGTGGGTTTGGTGGGTTTCAGATTTGAAAATTTTAGCTCAAAACTTGCGGTTTTGTGTCACCCACTTGCTAACCTTGTATTTGGAAAGCAACACGTCCAGTTTACTTGTTCCGTATATTACCTTTCGGCAAACTACCGTCCGGTTGTAAAGGAAAGCGTTGAACAAGCAACTGTTAAGGCAATGTCCCGTGACATGCTTTTGATTATGGTCTATAACGTGTCGGACGCAATTACTATCCTTGGTAGGAGCAATAGTAAAGCTCACCCTTATAATTTGTCGGTCTGGCACAAGGTCCTGTCTTTGACCATGCTATGCAACCACCGTTCTTACGGTTGACACCCGATTTAGTTCAGGTGACCTAATGAATTCCAGGTGAATTCCTAGGATTTTACGTTCAATGGTAATGAACGCATTGAAAATAGGGTTTTCAGAAAACAAATCGGTTTATAATTTTGATCAAAATATTTTCTCGTTTAAGCTCGAGTTTAGATATCATTGAATTCCATGAGTTTGTAATTCTCAATCTTTAAGGTCAATCTCAAGGATTGAGTAATATCAGGCTTAAAAGCTGATTTTTGATCTTTAAGGAGATTATCCTTTCTGGGGATCTGATTCATTAGTCTTATCCAGCTAATTTGCATGGTGCCCCCCCATTGTACGAGATAAATCCTTCTCATGGTTAGGATAAATCTGACCACTTGGCGACCCTGTTTAATGCTGAGGTCCGTGGATTTCCTGCTGATTTTAGTGATGACTTTTCTAGATTTTTCGTCAACCTACAGCTGGTCTGAACGACAACTTCATGACCTAAATCAAGAAGCGCGTTTCTTTTTCGGAAGACTTTACTTCCTTTTAATGATGGAATTGATTCATCGTGTAGATCCATCTCTTCTTTTCTTTCATCGGGTAAAACAGTTTAGTTTAGTTCAAAGCAAAAGTATTTTCAGTTATTTGTTACAAATATATGTGACATATGTTTAAAATAACTTGGTAAATTTTCCCACACTTGGCTTTTTATTTTTCTTTTTATCGTCCTCTATTCCATTTTAAATGAATTTTGACGTTTTAGTTTGTTTCTCAATTTATGTCCTTTTTGAGGTAACAATAATTTCGGTGTTAAAACCTAGTTTTATCGTTCATAAATATGTATAAACATGATTTTGAATTCATTTAATTGAAAATTTTGAAAAATTTTACTAGAATTGGGTAGTCAGTATATAAGACCAGGGCTGTTCTTTATTATCAGAGAGCACTAGATTCTAATACAACTACTGCTTTACTAGTATTTTTAATGGTAACCAAGTGTTTAATATAAAAATTTTAAAATCCGAAAGAATTTAATCCCTTCCCACACTTAAGATCTTGCAATGCCCTCATTTGCAAGAAATCAGTAACAATTTAAATTATTGAGGGTGATTTGTGTGAAAATGATTAAATTTTTACCAAAGTTTCCAAATATATTGGCGTTTGTTTGCTGAATGATAAATGGTGCACGTCATTTGTTCATTCCGTCTTGTTGTTATTTCACATGTATTTTGCATCTTGTCGTCAAAATTACTTGCTTTTGCTGAACTTAATGCCAGTCTTTGAAAATGCGTTGTTTTACCCTGTTGTGTACATAAGATAAACTGCAAACTTATATACATATTTTTGAAGTTTGGTTTATTACCCCACATTCAAAAATTATTAAAATCTAAGAATAAAAGTTAGATAATTATAAAAATGATTACAATATTAACAAAAATATTAAATGTATCAATAATTATAAATTATAAAATAAAAAAAAATAAGTAAACTAAGGATGATATTGGTACCAATAGGGGTTCCAGGCATACCCATACGTGCTATAGAATGCTTCGGCAGGATCATACGTAGGATATGGTGGCTGCATCTCTATCGACCAAGGAGGGAAGACGGGTTTCGGTGTAGGAATATAGTTTCTACCTATATGTTGGCAATGCGCTATGATCTGGTTCTGATGAACTTGCCAATCTTCAAATGCTCTCTGTCTAGCATTTTCGTATTCCTGAGAAGCTATAAACCTATGCATTTCTTGCATCTGGTTCCCCCCTCCTACATTACCTTGTTCCTGGTTTCTCTCTACCTGTGGATGTCTACCATTGTATCGTACTGCGGCGTTATTTCGCCGCTTCAAAACTTTAGCACCATGGTATACATTTAAGCCTATAGTGTCGCGGGGTTCCGGCTCTTCTACCAATAATCCCCCCCGACTTATATCCACACCGAGATATTCACCAATCAAAGTAATAAAAATACCACCTCCTATTATGCTATGTGGACGCATCCCTCGAACCATAGCTGATAAATAATAACCCACACAATATGGTATACTTACAGCGCTGTGTGGGTCTCGAATACACATATGGTAAAACAAATCTTGTTCATTTACCTTTTCTTTGTTTTTACCCCTTTGTGTAATCGAATTAGCTAAAAACCTATGTATTACTCTTAATTCGGCTCTATCTATATCCAAATAAGAGTAGTTTCCCCCTTTGAAACGGTGGTGGCTTGTCATTTGACTCCACACACCGTGTGTATCAAAATTCTCATCTATTTTCCTACCGTTTAGTATCAATCCTCTACAATCGGCAGACGCTAATTCCTCAGGCGTATATATACGTAAAGCCTGAGCCATGTCTAGTAAAGACATGTGGCGCATCGAACCGCCTAACAAAAATCTAATAAAAGAACGATCGGTTAAACTAGCTACCCGATCATTCAACTCTATACTACATAACAACTCTTCACACCATACTTTATATACAGGTCTGCGTATGGTGAATAAACATATCCAGTCATTAAAAGAAGAATTACCATACCTCTGTACCAGTAATTCCCTAATTGGCCCGGCCAATTCTACAGCTTCCAAGGGTCCCCATTCTATGACCCTTGGTACCTCAACAACCTTGGAATGAAGAGTATGCAAACCCCGCTGATATTTTGGATAATCTATCCAAAGTCTGTCAAATCTCAGGTTCGGGTGCAACTGTTCCAAGTGCATATCTGAAAAGGTCATGACTGGATGAGGTACATCCTGCTTGTAGTAGTTATCTACCTCCTGTTGTTCCAAGTTCTCAGCAGGAGCATGACGGGCTTGGGATGAAGATTCACCCCTTTCATTCTGCAAAACACATCAAACACAAATTTTGTGCATCCAAATATGCATTAGTGTCAGCAAAATCATTAATCAAAATAATTACAATGACATTATCAATTTATATCAAACTTAAGCTTATTTTCACATTTTTATCAAATCTACACTTTTTCAAATAAGCATATACGAAAATTTTCGCCAAGTTCATAAGCATTCAACTCAAATAACATGTCAAAATAATCATTACTAGCAAATAAACAAGTCTCAAATGGCATTATCTTCCAAAAATCAAGTTCATGAATTTTGGACTTGAAAAAGTCCACTTTAATTCTCAAAATCATGTTTAGGCTCAAAGTTTGGATCTTTTAACTACCTAGACATGTTACACTACTCAATTTAGCAATAATTCATGACAAAAATCGGCCATAACCTGTTTATATCAAAAAGCCCCAAATTTGCTCAAGAACACAAACCCTAGATTCTAAAGATTTTGAAGTTTTTGGCTTCAAATCATGTTAACAAGCATCAATCTAGGTTATACATGCATAATATACTAACAATTTAACACTAATTACACTAAAAATTAACAAAATTCAAATTATGAAAATATGCTCAAGAACACACTAAAATTCGGATTTAAAGGTGATTTGGGGTGTAATTGTACCTGTTTTCTTGAGTAATTCTTAGATAAGATCCTCCTCAACATGATTGTAGTGAAAAATTTGAAGATTAACGGTGAAAAATCGAGTTTTTGGGATGATTTTCGTGGGTTTTCTCGGGGTGTTTTCGCAGCTATTTCGGGTGTTTATGTGTGTGTGTGAGTTATCTGATCGAGCAGCTGTTTTATTTTTTTCTGTAATTTGGTCCCTCCGCGAGTCGCGGAGGTTTTCACTTAAAACTCCGCGAGTCGCGGAGTTACTTTTTTTTTTTTTTTTTTTTTTTTTTTTTTTTTTTAATAATCTTTAACTTATAAAACAATTAAGAAATTAATTTTAAAATTTTGTTTCCCTTGTTATTTAGGACGAGGTCGTTTCGGATCGATGTCCTAGTCCGTCCCTCGACAAAATTTTAAGATTTGTCTTTTTGTAGCGATTGTTTTAAAAGCTAAGATTTTTGGGTTTTTTTAATGTTTTTGGCATACTTTAAATCAATAAGATTAAAAATAATGATAATAAAAGTTCTCGTCCCTCCCTCGGGTAAAGCAATTTCGGTTCAAAGACCTAGTCTTCAACTTACGACGAATTTTAAAAATCATATTCTTAACTTAATGAGATAAAGTAAATTTTTGTTTTTAAATTCACACAACATAAATATAAAATTCAAAATTAAAATTAAAAATTCACACCAAACTCAAAATTTAAAATGCATAAAATTAAAATTCATATTTTAAAAATTAAAAATTCACACCAAACTTAATTTAAAAATTCATATTATAAATTCACACCAAACTTATATTAATTTTTCAAATATTTACAATTTTAAAAATATTGTTTTTACAAAGTTTACAATATTAATTTAAGATTTAAATATTAATTTTAAAAACATGGTAAAAATAAATTAAAAATCTTTTTGTCTTTTTATCCCACTTTTATCAATCAAATATTATCAAAAATATGCGCCCCTCTTTTCGGTAAAGTAATTTCGGTTTCAAGACCTAATTTAACTCATGACGAATTTTTGAAATATTATGGGTTGATTGATTAAAGATATTTATACCTTAAGAATAAACGTTAAATTTCGCAGTGATGTAATAAATTTTTGAACGATATCAATAATTTCGGTCGCCAAACCTAATTTTATTCAATACCAATTTAATACTTTTTAGCGAACAAATTAGCGTTTATTATCAAAAGGTTAAAAAAAAAAAAAAAAATAAAAACTGTACAGACATACCTGTGAAATAGATTTCTTAGTTATATGATCTATTATATTCATAAGATAGTCGGTTTAATTGGTCTTCCATGGCTGCATAGGCGTAACCTCGAGCATTCATTGTCTTTTCTTCTAAACATATGAACGGTCCGTCTCTGCATAAAGTAACAAATTCGGTATTTGAATAGGTTTGATTATTTGAACATTTACCTCCATGTGACCATTTTCCGCATTTGTGACATTTTTCTAGGTGTCGTGCTCTTCTTTTCGCTGCGGATTTTGATTTTCCTTTACCAAATTGTAACTTATTATCTTCGCATCTGGATCCTTTTCTAACTCCGTCCATTCTTTCTCTGATTACTGATACTATTTCACTCGGGAGTATGTCATTATTACGTTTAGTGATCAAAGCGTGTAGCATTAGACCATGGTTTAGTTCACAGGCAGTCTTCATTTTGTAAAAACCTAAAAAAAATAAAAATTCAGAATGGGGGGAGAAGACTAGTTCTTTAGGGTCTGCTAGGGAAAGACCATACGTGTTCCATTTTCGAGAACTACACGAAAACAGACAATCTAACTCTAACAGAAATACATATTATCTTTTAAAGACTTGATTCTCCCCACACTTAGTTAGCTGTGGTGTCGAAATTGTGATTAACTTCGTTGTCGACTTCCATCGGACCCTGTATGTAATGTTTAACTCTGTGACCATTAACTTTAAATTCAATCCCATTTGAATTTATCAATTCTATCGTTCCGTATGGGAAAACTCTTTTGACTATGAATGGTCCAGACCATCTTGATTTCAATTTTCCAGGAAATAGCTTGAATCGTGAATTGAAAAGAAGAACTCTGTCTCCTTCTTTAAATTCTTTTGAACTTCTGATTCTTTTATCATGCCATTTCTTCGTTCTTTCTTTATAGATTAACGAATTTTCGTATGCTTCATGTCTTAATTCTTCTAATTCGTTTAGTTGACTTAATCGTAGACGTCCAGCTTCATGTAAATCAAGATTACATGTTTTCAAAGCCCAAAATGCTTTGTGTTCAATTTCTACTGGAAGATGACATGCTTTTCCATAAACAAGTCTAAAAGGTGTGGTTCCAATTGGAGTTTTGTAGGCTGTTCTAAAAGCCCAGAGTGCATCCTCCAATTTAATGGACCATTCCTTTGGATTTGATCCTACGGTTTTCTCTAGAATACGTTTTAAAGCTCGGTTTGTATTTTCAACTTGTCCACTTGTTTGTGGATGATATGCGGTGGAGATTTTATGAGTTACTCCATATCTTTTAAGAACTTTCTCAAGTTGATTATTACAGAAATGAGTACCCCGATCACTTATTAAAGCTTTCGGTGTTCCAAACCTTGCAAAAAGACGTTTTAAAAAGTTGACTACAACTCGTGCATCGTTAGTTGGGAGAGCTTGTGCTTCCGCCCATTTAGATACATAATCAATGGCTACGAGTATATATAGATTATTATGAGATTTTGGAAATGGACCCATAAAGTCAATACCCCAAATGTCAAATACTTCACATACTTGGATGACATTTTGTGGCATTTCATCACGTTGACTTATTTTTCCGGCCCTTTGACATGCATCACAAGATTTGCAAAGAAGGTGTGCGTCTTTGTAAATTGTAGGCCAATAGAATCCAGCTTCATAAACTTTTCTTGCTGTTAGTTGAGGCCCATAATGCCCTCCTGTTGGTCCTGTGTGACAATGGTTTAATATTTTACTAGCTTCATCTCCAAATACACATCGGCGTATTATTCCATCGGGACAACTTTTAAACAGATGTGGATCTTCCCAGAAATAATGTTTTATATCACTGAAGAATTTCTTTCGTCTTTGGTACGATAATCCTTTTTCAAGGAATCCACAAACTAAGTAGTTTGCATAGTCCGCAAACCATGGGATTTCTTTATAATCTATCTTCAATAGATATTCATCAGGAAAGTTGTCTTGTATGGCCGATTCATTCAGAACTTCTAATTCGGGATTTTCAAGACGAGAAAGATGATCAGCGGCGAGATTTTCTGCTCCTTTTTTATCTCGGATTTCAATATCAAACTCTTGTAAGAGTAAGATCCAACGGATTAATCTTGGTTTAGCATCTTGTTTTGAAAATAGGTATCTAAGAGCAGAATGGTCGGTATAGACCACCGTTTTTGCTAGAACTAGATATGATCGAAATTTGTCAAAAGCAAAGACAATAGCAAGGAGTTCTTTTTCAGTAGTTGTATAGTTCGTTTGTGCTCCTTGTAATGTCTTACTAGCATAATATATAGGTTGAAATCGTTTTTCAATCCTTTGTCCTAAAACGGCTCCCATTGCAAAATCACTTGCATCGCACATTAGTTCAAATGGTAGATTCCAATTTGGTGTTATCATGATCGGTGCATTAGTGAGTTTTTCTTTAAGAATATTAAAAGATTTGATACATTCATCTGAAAAGATGAATGGCGCATCCTTTTCTAGGAGTTTATTCATAGGAGTGGCAATTTTAGAAAAATCTTTTATGAAACGTCGGTAAAAACCGGCATGCCCTAGAAAACTCCTAACTCCTCTAACATTTGTGGGATGTGGAAGTTTAGCAATTACATCTACTTTAGCTCTATCCACTTCAATTCCTTCTTTTGAAATTTTATGTCCAAGAACGATGCCTTCTTTAACCATGAAATGGCATTTTTCCCAATTAAGTACTAGATTTGATTTTTCGCATCTAATTAGCATTCGTTCCAGATTAACTAGACATGATTTAAATGTATCACCGAAGACTGAAAAGTCATCCATGAATACTTCCATGCATTCTTCTATCATGTCATGAAAAATCGCCATCATGCACCTTTGAAAGGTTGCAGGGGCGTTGCAAAGTCCAAATGGCATGCGTTTGTAAGCAAAAGTACCATAAGGGCACGTGAATGTTGTTTTCTCTTGGTCTTCGGGTGCTATTGGAATTTGAAAATATCCGGAAAATCCATCTAGAAAACAATAGTAACTATTTCCGGCTAATCTTTCCAACATTTGATCTATGAAAGGTAAGGGAAAGTGATCTTTTCTGGTGGCGTCATTTAATTTTCTATAATCAATACATACACGCCATCCTGTTACAGTCCTAGTAGGAATAAGCTCATTTTTCTCATTTGTGATGACAGTCATGCCACCCTTCTTAGGCACGCATTGAACTGGGCTTACCCATGGACTATCAGAGATTGGATATATCAAACCTGCATCTAGCAGTTTAATAATCTCTTTCTTAACTACATCTTGCATATTAGGATTTAGTCTTCGTTGGCGTTGCACATACGTTTTATGACCTTCTTCCATAAGGATTTTATGTGTGCAATACGAAGGACTTATTCCTTTAATATCATGAATCTTCCATGCAATGGCTGGTTTATGAGCTTTCAACACAGAAATGAGTTGTGATTTCTCATTTTCAGTAAGAGAAGACGATATTATTACAGGTAATTCAGATTCACCATGTAAATAAGCGTATTCCAAATGGTTTGGAAGTGGCTTTAACTCTAATTTCGGAGGTTCTTCTATCGATGATTTATATCGATATCTGTCTTCTTCTTTTAGCATTTGAATTTCTTCTGTTGTTGGTTCATATCCATTAGCTATAAGTGTAGCTAACATTTCAGCTTCATCAATTGGTTCATTTCCTTCTCCTAAAGAACATTCTCCTGTTCCTTGTAATTCTGGAAATTCTTTTAATAATTCTGCATGTGCATCTATAGTTTGAATATAATAACATGTATCATCTGCAGATTGTGGTTGTTGCATTGCTCTATCCACTGAAAAGGTAACACTCTCATCCTCTATACTTAGGGTCAGTTTCTTACCGAACACGTCTATCATTGCTTTAGCCGTGTTTAAGAATGGTCTTCCTAATATGAGAGGAACTTGAGAATCTTCTTCCATGTCCAAAACAACAAAATCTACTGGAAATACTAAAGTACCAACTTTAACTAGCATGTTCTCCATTATCCCTCTAGGATATTTTATTGATCTATCGGCTAGTTGTATGCTTATTCTGGTTGGTTTCAATTCTCCAAGGTCTAGTTTAGCGTATAGTGAATACGGCATTAGATTTATACTAGCACCTAAATCTGCTAATGCTTCTATTGAACTAAGACTACCCAGAAAACATGGAATTGTGAAACTTCCTGGATCAGATAGTTTTTCTGGTATCTTATTCAACAGCACTGCTGAACAATTAGCATTCATAGTAACAGCCGAGAGTTCTTCCATTTTCTTTCTATTTGTGATTAGATCTTTCAAGAATTTAGCATATCT